>NW_025422126.1:17274899-17897298 GCF_011764305.1 Mustela putorius furo | reverse complement strand
TTTAAATTACAAAAGGAAGGGGAAAAAAGGACTTCCTACTTTTACTTGTGGGATACTTGGAAAAAAGGTGTGAGCCTAATATACCTTAATTATTAAAGGAAAAGAGTGAAAATAGCTGCTAAGTACTCATGCTAATAAATTAAGGAAAGAAAGACAAAATGAACCAAATGAAGTTGGGAGGAAAAATTCTTACAAATATGAAATTAATTCATTAAACATTGTGAAAATTAATCATGGGAAACCACACTAAAATGGAGTCAGGAGGTTTTCACTATAGTTTGTCCCTGATGGCAATTTTCTGCTCTTCCCCCAAAACAACCATTTTTGCCAATAAAATAACTGGCAGTTTTACTTGTAATATTAATATTACTTGGTGACCAGAAGTGGGATCCGTAGAAGACCTCTGACAACTACAAGGCTGGAGAACAAACAGGTGATGGTGCCTATTGGGCTTACTGCTCTCTCACTGACCTTGGAGTTGAGGATAAGTTTTCTCCTGGGCTTTGAGCTCCATGCTTTGTGTTTGAGCTTGGCAGGCTTTGTTGGGGATCTCTTTCAAGGTCTTGGTTTTTGTTTTTGTTTTTAATCTCAGAGTCATTGTTTGGCCCAACTTCTTTTCAGAATGGGACTGTTCCTGATGGACCTATGCCAGCCTTTGGTCCACTTTCTTCAGAACTGGGCTATTCCTACTGGCCCTGTTCCAGCACTTGATCTGATTTCTTCTGGAAACAGGCTGTTTCTGTTGAAACTGGTATTTGGAAATTTTTGTCTTTTCTCCAGAAAAACCTCTTTAAAAATGGCATCTCGGTCACCAAGTGCTTTGAGGGTGCCTCCCCAGCAACTCAGACTTGGGCAGGTTTTATGTTTAAAAAACTATGGTCCCATTAGGGAAGGTATGTGCTATGGTGAGTGCTGCGAAGTGTAAATCTGGCGATTCACAGACCTGTACCCCTGGGGCTAATAATACATTATATGTTAATAAAAAACAAAACAAAAAAATCCCCCCCCAAAAAATCTTTTTGCACAAACAAAAGCAAAAACAAAAACTATGGCCCCTGCTCATGTGAATTTCTCACTAAGTGAACCAAAACTTAGCCGAAAACAATTTAGAACTTCAGTGGCCATTATGAGGAACTTTAGATTTCCCCAAACTTATTCTACTCAAAATTAAATTAGAAAGCTGTGGTTGAGGGAAGGGTGGGGGGAGCAACTGAATGGGATGCCTATTTTTAAATGGTACCTTGAAACTTACAGATGTTTTCAGGATTCTGTTTGTGTCTTTGCAAAATACCATTTCTGTATTAACTGAGGCAAACCATTGCAATAAGTCAAAATGATTTCTGGGGCCTCTTTCGTCCCCCTCCATCTTCTCTGTCTGTAGACACATGGTGGCCATCTTGTGCTCAGGCTCCACCTCCAGCACTATTTTCCTCTATTCTCTCTTCTGAACTCTTTTCTTCTGCATCTCTCCCACTCACTCCTCTTCTGAACCTACTGAAACTTGCCTTTTTAAAAAGTTCTTAACTTAAAAGATCTAAATAAACCTCATATATTTTATGTTCCCTGGACTCAGGCTAGATTGTAATTCATAGTTAAGGAGTTTCTTCAAGTAACTGAGAACACCCATAAGTTTGCTGAAGAATTTAGTTAGCATAGTTATTGAAATTTATCTGCCTTATTTCTCAGGTTTATATCAATTAGTCTGCATACCAGTTGGTGAGGATCAGACCAAACATTCTATGAAACTACCCAGAAGGGAACATCTTGAAGGGGAATTAGAGAAACAGACTCCTAACTTTTGGGTAACAAGCTAGAAAACTCACTGGGAATCTCTGCTGAGCTGTTATAATAGCTTTTCCTAAGCCTGTTGATAGGAACAAAATTCAGGCTTACACACAGAAGCCTTGTGAACCTCTCTTTTCATGACGATTACAATCAACTCCAAACTGTCTTTTAAGAATATTCTGGTCTTCATTTGGATGTTGTCTCTACCTGCTAGCATATAATTCTATTTATTAATGAGCTGAACTAGGATCTTTTCTCTTAGTCAAAAGGACCAGGATGGAATGGGAAATTGTCCACTCCAGATATAGTTAATATGGCAAACCAGCTTACTTAATCCTAGATGAGCTTCCTAAAAGAAGACAGACTGCTGGGTGCCTGGGTGGCTCAGTGGGTTAGGCCGCTGCCTTGGGCTCGGGTCATGATCTCAGGGTCCTGGGATCGAGTCCCGCATCAGGCTCTCTGTTCAGCAGGGAGCCTGCTTCCCTCTCTCTGCCTGCCTCTCTGTCTACTTGTGATCTCTCTCTGGCAAATAAATAAATAGATAAATCTTTAAAAAAAGAAAGAAAGAAAGACTGCTAAAATCATTTTTTCAACTTTGGCAAATGGATGCCCTCAATAAACCCCCAAACCTTCTAGTTTCTGCTATTATTCCAAGGAGACAGGGCATTGGAAAGAGGATTGTTATAAGTGCTCCAGGAACCTTCTAACCAACCTTTCTAGTGTTCTCCTAATTCCCAGTGGTGGAGCTTTGAGGAACGTCTCTCAGGAACTCCACTAGGAACTGAGGATCTTTTCCCAGTTCTCTCTCTTAATCAACTTGGAGAAACCACTCCTCAGACTGAGAATGAATCTCTGTATTGACAATGGAGATACACTCATAGTGCTTAATCCCACAGGTATAACACAGCACCTGCATCAGAGCAGTAAAATAGTTCAAATAGTGGGAGTCGAATCAACTGCAACAGTTCCCTGTCTCTGAACCTAATCCCTTTGTCTAGGTCTTTCAAGAGAGACTCACCCTTTTTCTCCTTAGTTCCTCCACCTCTATAAATTTATCAGTCTGAGATTTCTTAAAAAGTATCATGTCAGAATTTCTCCTGAAAGAGGAAAATGATTTTATAATTTAAAAGTAGTGATCAGGGGCTCCTGGGTGGCTCAGTGGGCTAAAAGTAGTAATCAAAATAGCCTACCAGGGGAATTTGACATCTTTCTATGCTCTGTCTGTAATGACACTGTAGTTGAGTCTTGGGCAATAATCATTTGTTCCTGTTGAATCAGCCACCATCCTCTTTTAAGAGCAGAATCTTCAATTGATGTTGACAGAATCCACAGTGCATCTCCCATCAATATTCAAACAGATCCCCCAAAATCTGTTTCCATAATTAATCAATACCTTATAAATAAAGAATTCCTTCAGGGCATTAAGCCCATAATAGAAGATTACAAGACCCAGGGCCTCAATATCCCCTGCACTAGCCCCTCTAATACCCCAATTTTACACACGAGAAATGTGTGACTGGGGATGAAGGTTTGTGCGGGACCTCTGAGAAATACATAATACTGTTATCCCTAGGGACCCTATCATTCCTAACCCCCACATGCTACTAACATCCATTCCCGTGAAAGCAAATTTGTCTATGTAATTGATCTAGGCAGTGCAGTTTTAGTATTCTGTAGAGAAGGATAGCCAATATCTTTTTGCTTTCACTTGGGAAGAACAGAAATATAGCTGGACAATAAGTAATGCCCTAAGGTTACAAAGAGAGTCCTTCTTTCTTTTCACAAACCTTAAAAGCTGATTTGGATGATACAAAGTTTTCTGTAGGCTCTACCTTGATTTAATACATAGACGATTTGCTTCCCTTACCCCCTTTTTCAAACTTCTTCAAGGAAGACAGCATGTACCTTTTGGCCTTAAAGAGACATAAACTCTCCAAAGACAAATTACAGTTTGCTGAAACTCAGATTAAGGCATCTAATCTCAAAACAGGGACTACATTTGGAGTCATACAAAACCCCTTACGGCTGTTTAATACTGACAGATCACCTTTTGACTCTCTGTGACAATTACAGAGAAACTCCTCTAATAATGCAGATCTTTTTTTTTTTTAAATTTCATTTATTTATTTGAGAGAGAGCATGAGAGAGGGAATGGTCAGAGGGAGAAGCAGACTCCCTGCTGAGCAAAGAGCCCTAGGTGGGACTGGACCCGGGATTCCAGGATCATGACCTGAGCCGAAGGCCATCACTTAACCAACTGAGCTACCCAGGCACCCATTAATGCAGAGTTTTCATGCTTTACTGATGCTTCTTACTTAAAGGACAAACATGGTAAATATTATATTGGATATGCTATTTTAAGTCTTCTGAAGTCATTGAGACAGCTCCTTTACCTTTGGTACTTCAGCCCAAAATGCTGAATTATACATCAAAGTGTAAAATAGCAAACATTTATGCTGATAATTAGTATACATTTGGGGTAGCTCCTGACATTGGAGTATTAGAGAAACTGCGAGATGTGTTTACCTCCAAGGAGGATAGAAATCAAAATGGCTCCTTTATCCAAAATACATTAGAAGCCATTTTCCTGTTGGCTTCTCTGGTTATTAAGGTTTCCAGGCAGTCCCTGGAGACCTAATCCACCTCACTGATATTTCCACCAAAAATGCTTGCTGTCAAGGAAACTAATAGCCAAACTTCTGTCATGGCCCAAAGAGATCTTCTCCCAAATGAGAATTTGGTAAAATTGACAAAAGACATTGAAAAAGAGGCCCCAGGGTGGGAGAAACAATATTGGCAATCTAGTAACTGTTGCCTCAATAAAAAGAGAACTTGGGTTTGGGCCAAATAACAGTCCAGACCTCTTAGAAATCCTAAAATTCCCACTACTTACCACTGTACATACATTAAACCATTTTTCTACTGAAAAATGATCATGCTTATGAACCAGTATTGGTGGAGAAATTTGAGAAGGCCACAGAAAGTGCCTATCTTGCTTGTCCCACTTAATCAGGATATAATCCGGGAACCACTTGTGAACATTTAAAATTAAACAATGGATCATTTTAGGTTTGGTAAATGTATTTCATATACCTTTCCCAATATCATGGATTGGTTCCAAACAGTTCTTATCAGATAACAATACTGTTTTATTTTGCTTTGTATTTTATATTTTATTTATTTATTTAGATAGTGAGCATCAGGAAGGGCAGAGGGTGAGAGAGAGAGAATTTCAAGCAAACTCTCACAGAGCCTGACACAGGGCTTAATCTCACAATACTGAGATAATGACCTGAACCGAAATCAACAGTCTGATGCTTAACTGAGCCAGCCAGACACCTCTGAGATGGCAAAGTTGTTTTAAAAAGATTCTTTGAAGTTTTGCTGTTTTGCAGCAAGCTTTATCAGCTACTCCTTCATGGTTTTTTTTTTTTAATTTTTTATTTTTTATAAACATATATTTTTATCCCCAGGGTACAGGTCTGTGAATCACCAGGTTTACACACTTCACAGCACTCACCAAAGCACATACCCTCCCCAATGTCCATAATCCCACCCCCTTCTCCCAAACCCCCTCCCCCCAGCAACCCTCAATTTGTTTTGTGAGATTAAGAGTCACTTATGGTTTGTCTCCCTCCCAATCCCATCTTGTTTCATTTATTCTTCTCCTACCCACTTAAGCCCCCATGTTGCATCACCACTTCCTCATATCAGGGAGATCATATGATAGTTGTCTTTCTCCGCTTGCATTCCCACCAACAGTGTAGGAGGGTTCCCCTTTCTCCGCATCCTCACCAGCATCTGTCATTTCCTGACTTGTTGATTTTAGCCATTCTGACTGGTGTGAGGTGATATCTCATTGTGGTTTTGATTTGTATTTCCCTGATGCCGAGTGATATGGAGCACTTTTTCATGTGTCTGTTGGCCATCTGGATGTCTTCTTTGCAGAAATGTCTGTTCATGTCCTCTGCCCATTTCTTGATTGGATTATTTGTTCTTTGGGTGTTGAGTTTGCTAAGTTCTTTATAGATTCTGGACACTAGTCCTTTATCTGATATGTCGTTTGCAAATATCTTCTCCCATTCTGTCAGTTGTCTTTTGATTTTGTTAACTGTTTCCTTTGCTGTGCAAAAGCTTTTGATCTTGATGAAATCCCAATAGTTCATTTTTGCCCTTGCTTCCCTTGCCTTTGGCGTTGTTCCTAGGAAGATGTTGCTGTGGCTGAGGTCGAAGAGGTTGCTGCCTGTGTTCTCCTCAAGGATTTTGATGGATTCCTTTCTCACATTGAGGTCCTTCATCCATTTTGAGTCTATTTTTGTGTGTGGTGTAAGGAAATGGTCCAATTTCATTTTTCTGCATGTGGCTGTCCAATTTTCCCAGCACCATTTATTGAAGAGGCTGTCTTCTTTCCATTGGACATTCTTTCCTGCTTTGTCGAAGATGAGTTGACCATAGAGTTGAGGGTCTATTTCTGGGCTCTCTATTCTGTTCCATTGATCTATGTGTCTGTTTTTGTGCCAGTACCATGCTGTCTTGATGATGACAGCTTTGTAATAGAGCTTGAAGTCCGGAATTGTGATGCCACCAACGTTGACTTTCTTTTTCAATATCCCTTTGGATATTCAAGGTCTTTTCTGGTTCCATATAAATTTTAGAATTATTTGTTCCATTTCTTTGAAAAAGATGGATGGTACTTTGATAGGAATTGCATTAAATGTGTAGATTGCTTTAGGTAGCATAGACATTTTCACAATATTTATTCTTCCAATCCAGGAGCATGGAACATTTTTCCATTTCTGTGTGTCTTCCTCAATTTCTTTCATGAGTACTTTATAGTTTTCTGAGTATAGATTCTGTGCCTCTTTGGTTAGGTTTATTCCTAGGTATCTTATGGTTTGGGGTGCAATTGTAAATGGGATTGACTCCTTAATTTCTCTTTCTTCTGTCTTGCTGTTGGTGTAGAGAAATGCAACTGATTTCTGTGCATTGATTTTATATCCTGACACTTTACTGAATTCCTGTACAAGTTCTAGCAGTTTTGGAGTGGAGTCTTTTGGGTTTTCCACATATAGTATCATATCATCTGCAAAGAGTGATAATTTGACTTCTTCTTTGCCGATTTGGACGCATTTAATTTCCTTTTGTTGTCTGATTGCTGAGGCTAGGACCTCTAGTACTATGTTGAATAGCAGTGGTGATAATGGACATCCCTGCCGTGTTCCTGACCTTAGCAGAAAAGCTTTCAGTTTTTCTCCATTGAGAATGATATTTGCGGTGGGTTTTTCATAGATGGCTTTGATGATATTGAGGTATGTGCTCTCTATCCCTACACTTTGAAGAATTTTGATCAGGAAGGGATGCTGTACTTTGTCAAATGCTTTTTCAGCATCTATTGAGAGTATCATATGGTTCTTGTTCTTTCTTTTATTGATGTGTTGTATCACATTGACTGATTTGCGGATGTTGAACCAACCTTGCAGCCCTGGAATAAATCCCACTTGGTCGTGGTGAAAAATCCTTTTAATGTACTGTTGAATCCTATTAGCTAGTATTTTGGTGAGTATTTTCGCATCTGTGTTCATCAAGGATATTGGTCTATAGCTCTCTTTTTTGATGGGATCCTTGTCTGGTTTTGGGATCAAGGTGATGCTGGCCTCATAAAAGGAGTTTGGAAGTTTTCCTTCCATTTCTATTTTTTGGAACAGTTTCAGGAGAATAGGAATTAGTTCTTCTTTAAATGTTTGGTAGAATTCCCCTGGGAAGCCGTCTGCCCTGGGCTTTTGTTTGTTTGGAAGTTTTTTTTTTTTTTTTAAAGATTTTATTTATTTATTTGACGGAGAGAGATCACAAGTAGGTAGAGAGGCAGGCAGAGAGAGAGAAGAGGAGGAAACAGGCTCCCTGCCGAGCAGAGAGCCCGATGCGGGACTCGATCCCAGGACCCTGAGATCATGACCTGAGCCGAAGGCAGCGGCTTAACCCACTGAGCCACCCAGGCGCCCTGTTTGGAAGTTTTTAATGACTGTTTCAATCTCCTTACTGGTTATGGGTCTGTTCAGGCTTTCTACTTCTTCCTGGTTCAGTTGTGGAAATTTATATGTTTCTAGGAATGCATCCATTTCTTCCAGATTGTCAAATTTGTTGGCGTCGAGTTGCTCATAGTATGTTCTTATAATAGTTTGTATTTCTTTGGTGTTAGTTGTGATCTCTTCTCTTTCATTCATGATTTTATTTATTTGGGTCCTTTCTCTTTTCTTTTTGCTAAGTCGGGCCAGGGGTTTATCAATTTTATTAATTCTTTAAAAGAACCAGCTCCTAGTTTCGTTGATTTGCTCTATTGTCTTTTTGGTTTCTATTTCATTGATTTCTGCTCTGATCTTTATGATTTCTCTTCTCCTTCTTGGCTTAGGGTTTCTTTCTTGTTCTTTCTCCAGCTCCTTTAGGTGTACGGTTAGGTTGTGTACCTGAGACCTTTCTTGTTTCTTGAGAAAGGCTTGTACCGCTATATATTTTCCTCTCAGGACTGCCTTTGTTGTGTCCCACAGATTTTGAACCGTTGTATTTTCATTGTCATTTGTTTCCATGATTTTTTTTCAATTCTTCTTTAATTTCCCGGTTGACCCATTCATTCTTTAGAAGGATACTGTTTAGTCTCCATGTATTTGGGTTCTTTTCAAACTTCCTTTTGTGGTTTAGTTCTAGCTTTAGAGCATTGTGGTCTGAAAATATGCAGGGAATGATCCCAATCTTTTGATACCAATTGAGTCCTGATTTAGGACCGAGGATGTGATCTATTCTGGAGAATGTTCCATGTGCACTAGAGAAGAATGTGTATTCTGTTGCTTTGGGATGAAATGTTCTGAATATATCTGTGATGTCCATCTGGTCCAGTGTGTCGTTTAAGGCCTTTATTTCCTTGCTGATCTTTTGCTTGGATGATCTGTCCATTTCAGTGAGGGGAGTGTTAAAGTCCCCTACTATTATTGTATTATTATTGATGTGTTTCTTTGATTTTGTTAGTAATTGGTTTATATAGTTGGCTGCTCCCAGGTTGGGAGCATAGATATTTAAAATTGTTAAATCTTCTTGTTGGACAGACCCTTTGAGTATGATATAGTGTCCTTCCTCATCTCTTATTATAGTCTTTGGCTTAAAATCTAATTGATCTGATATAAGGATTGCCACTCTTGCTTTCTTCTGATGTCCATTAGCATGGTAAATTCTTTTCCATCTCCTCACTTTAAATCTGGAGGTGTCTTCGGGTTTAAAATGAGTTTCTTGTAGGCAACATATAGATGGGTTTTGTTTTTTTACCACAAGGCGAAAAAAAAAAAACAAAAAATGAAAAAGAAAAAAATCAGATTAACTGCAAGACTAAAAAAAATCACAGGGAAAAATCCATGAGTCCCGTGCTTTGCTTTCTCCTCCTCTGTAATTCTGCTGCTCTCCTTGGTATTGAAACCGCACTCCTTGGTAGGTGAACTTGGTCTCGTCTGGATTTCTTGTTGATCTTCTGGGGCAGGGGAATGTTGTAGTGATTCTCAAGTGTCTTTGCCCCAGGTGGAATTGCACCGCCCTTAACAGGGGCGGGGGGTGAGTAATCCACTCGGGTTTGCTTTCAGGAGCTTTTGTTCCCTGAGTGCTTTCCGTAGAGTTCCGGAGGACGGGAATACAAATGGCGGCCTCCTGGTCTCCGGCCCGGAGGAGCCGAGATCCCAGGGCCCCACTCCTCAGTGCGCCCTCAGAGAACAGCGCCCAGTTACTCCTGTCTGCCTGACCTCCGGCCATGCTCCGAGCTCACCGAGCCTGCGACCGGTTCAAGGTAACACCGAGCTGTGAGCTTACTGTTGGCTCTGTCTCTGTAGCCAGCTTTCCCGTTCCAATACCTGCAAGCTCTGCGACACTCAGACACCCCTGATCCTTCTGTGACCCTGCAGTACCTGAGGCCATGCTGACCCCGTGTGGGCTTCGCCCCAGTTTAGCCTCTGGAGCAATGTCCCTCAGCGGAACAGACTTTTAAAAGTCCTGATTTTGTGCGCCGTTGCTCTGCCGCTTGCCGGGAGCCGGCCCCTCCCCCCGGGGTCTATCTTCCCGTCACTTTGGATTCACTTCTCCGCCAGTCCTACCTTTCAGAAAGTGGTTGTTTTTCTGTTTCCAGAATTGCCGTTCTTCTCTTCGATCTGCCGATGGATTTTCAGGTGTTTGCAATCTTTAGATAAGCTATCTAGCTGATCTCCGGCCAGCTGAAGTAGTCTCAGCCTGCTACTTCTCCGCCATCTTGACTCCTCGATCCTGCTTCATGTTTATACCTGTGCTGTACCTTCCCAAATGCAGTCCGTTAATTCTTTCTGTGTGCTCTTGCTGTATCCACTCATCTGCTTTCATGGTTGCTTTAAGCAGAGACTTCTAGACACAGAGACCCCAGGTTTGCCTTCATAAGGAGATCCTTTCTCCACTAAGTTGGAATAAGTGCCAATAAATATATGAGCTGGCTACTTTTAGACCTAGAGTCTGGTTGAGAACTATCATACAATTTGGAATTGTTAAGTTACTTTATCTGTTTTGTATAATTATTTTAAGTTTTGTATTTTGTTGACTGTTGAACTTAAAAAAAAAAAAAGTACCCAATGAGGTGAGGTTGGCTCAATGCTTCAAGATGATCTCCAACACTTACAACTTTGAGAAGATGTAGACTTTAGACTAGAATACCTCAGAGTTTCTCCCTCGTAACCTTTCTGGTTACTCAAATATGATCTTAACTGGCTTCTAATTACTAAATACTTCTTTCTAACAGAGGATATGAGAACCAGAAAAGGTCCTTCATTGAACTGAGGGGCAAAATCACTAACTATAAAGAATCCAACTATTAATCAGCAATACTTTTAAAAGAAAGATCTTGATCAAAATGGGGAAATGTGAAAATTAATTAAGGGAAACCTCATCAAAATGGAGCAGGGTGGTTTGGCAGGGGAGCTCTTATGCCCTACCACTCTTCATCAATGGCAAATCCAACAGGAAGACAGGGACCTTGCTCATGGGTACTACTTTACTATCCCAGCAGGAAGAAGAAAGTCTTACTTCTTCTCCAGGCAACAGCTCAGCCAATAAAAGAAGGCCACAGTTTAGCCAAAGAGAAGCCACTATACTTTTATCCCAGTGGACCTTTTATTTATAACAACTTTCCCAACTTTCTGCTTTTCTCTATAAAAGAGCATATCTCTTCTCTGTTCTGTAGACTTGCCTGTGGTTTTTGCCATAGCTTGCTGGTCTTAGATCTTAGTTCTCTGTTATTCCCAAAATAAACACATATTTTGCTGGTAAAATAAGAGTTTATTTTGATGTTTAACTAAAGCAAACAAAAATCTTGCCTGGAACAATCTTTTCCTTTTGCTAATAATTTTCTTGCCCCATCCTCCTTTATAAAAACCTCCTTTTTTGTACAACTTCTCAGAGCTTCCTTCTACTGGCTAGATGTGATGCTACCCAATTTGTATACCATTTAATAAAGCCAAGTAGATCCTCAAGTTGAAAAAGAAAGAAAAAGGAAACACAAAGAATATTATGGTAGATGAATAAATACAAAGTTAATTCTGTTGAAATAATACTCAAGGTTTCCTGGGTAGCTCGGTTAAGCATCTGACTCTTGATTTAGGCTCAGGTCATGATCTCGGGGTCATGAAATAAAGCCCTAAGTTGGGCTCTGTGATGGGCATGGAGCCTACTTAAGATTCTCTCTCTCCCTCTCCTTCTGCACCCCACCCCACTCTCTCTTTCTCTAAATAAAAAATTTTTAAATGAGATAAAATAATACTCAAAGAGAAAGAGAGAAATCAGGAAACAGACTCAACTAAAGAGAACATACTGATGGTTACCAGAAGGGGGTTGGATAGTAGAAATAGGTATTGGTGATTAACAAGTGCACTTGTTCTCATGAGCACAGGGTGATGTATGGAATTGTTGAATCATGATATTGAGCACCTGAAACTAATATAACACTATATGTTAACTAACTGGAATTAAAATAAAAACCTAAAAAATAAAATAATATCCATTGAATGCTCCATTAAGAAAACAAACAAACAAGTAAACCAAAGGTGATGGGTTGCAAAACATACAATTTTGAAGGTGGCAAAAAATGTTAAAACAAATAAAGTGCTCTTAAAATTCATTATGGAGGAGGGAAAATGCCCGAGAAAGCTGAAAATATGAAAACGAAGAATAAGGATCAAACTTGTTTTAAAGTCAATCGGTAAGACAAAATGAAACAAAGCATTCTATTGTTTATGGGAATTGACCATACTAAAATTCGGTGTTTAAATTTAGAGGGAATAAGATTTAATAAAGCGTTGGTACCGTTGCCTGAATGAAAAGACAACTGAACTCCTATATCACACAATATACAAAAACACACCTTAGGTGTGTTTCAGAAATACACAGTTAAAATTAAATAATAATTACTTTAAGTACTTAAACCAATTTAAAACAGCTTAAAATATTTACATTTAAAACAATTTAAAAGATTTATAACTCTGGGGGGAGAGGAGGTTTGCAAGGAGCAGGCCAGGCCCGGGAGAGGGGATGATTCTCTACGTTGCTGGTGTCACTGAATGAACTTGAGTTTGCTCCTTAGTGAGTCACAGAAACTATGGTAGGTGGGACTGTCACACAAAGCAAAGGTTATCTGTAGCAGGTAAGGAGATCACAAGGAATAACTTCAAAAGCCAAGATTCCCTGTGAATGGGTTCCTTTTATTTAGGAGTAGGATGGATATTTAGAACAGGAAGCCTGGTCATCACATACAGAGGCAGACATCAGTGGTGCAAGCATCTTAAGGAAACATGCCTGTACCTGAATTGTATATTATGTAAATGAGGCTTGTGCTCCTCCTGGGTAGAGATTTTAGGATTATAATGAGATAAAGGTAAGTGCTGGGCACTCCATGAGTCACTCCAGGGACCTGCAGAGCAGGTGTGAGTTGGGGGTTGAGCACAAACTGCCCCGGGTGATCAGGGCCTCCAGAGCTCTTCCTCAGAGTAGTCATGATTGCTTGCGGGGTGGTCTTGCTGGTTTCCATCAGGGGATGGCTCACAGGTCTTTTGCTTGAGTTAAGAAATAAGCTACAAAGAAGAGATTAAGGGAAAATGTGACAGGATCAGTGGGTACAAACAGACGGGCAGTAAAGGTCAGGTCTTGGAGTCTAACTGGCGACACTGGGAGAAGTCCTATATGCTAGGGCTCTCCTGGATACTCAGTGCTGCAGTATCTATTTGACCCAGCAATGAGTTGCTGTCACTTTCGTACAGAAATAAAAGCAGCTAAAGAAAAAAAAAGAAAGAAAAGGAAAAGAAGGAAAGAACGAAGAAAGTAAGGCAGCTATAGGAAGGATTTATGTTCAAAAATTCTTACTGCAGCATATTTTGCAATGGTAAAAAGGTAATAATGCTAAAATACCTAGAAAAAACCCAACTGCCCATTAAATAACAGTTACATTGGTTTGTTATATGCCTTAGGTACCATGCCTCCATTTTTCTTAAACAAACTCAATTTCTTGAAGTGGAGAGATTTCTGTAGTTCATTTTTAGGAATGAAAAACATTTTTTGAGAGCAGGCATGCACACGTGCAAGCAGGTAGGGGACGGGGAGGAGAGAGACTCTTAAGCAGTCTCCATACCCAGACCAGAGACCAACTCAGGCCTCAAGAATAAAAGATTTTTATTAAAAAATGAAATCGGATGGAGGAGAAATATATCCAGTCTGCTTCTGTGTCATAAAAATAAACCGCAAAATCCATACTCACCTAGCACTTCTATAGTGCTTATTCTGTGACAGCATTATTAAAAGCATTTCACATTTTCACTCATTCAAAACTTCACTACAACCGTGTGATGTAGATACTACTATGATCTCAATTTTATTAAGGTAAAAACTGAGTCAGAAAAGGTAGCTTCCCGAAAGTCACACAAGATAGTAAAAGGTGGTGCCAGGATTTAAACCATGGCATTCAGGATCTAGAATCTGTGGCTTTATAATCATGGGCTCTGCTTCTTATGCAGGTTTGTAAATGGCTGGTAAGTTTAGTAAAAGATCTGGGAGCAGGCTCACCAGGAAGTAAACACAGATTACCTTGCCCGGCAGGGTGAGGACAAGAAGGAAAAGGAAAAGGGGTGGAAGTGGGGAAGAAACTTTGTAGCACAATAGCAAAATGTACTTGGTGTAATTTTAAACAAAATTTATTGAATTTTCTATTTCATTACATAATATGATAAATATGGTTAAATATAAGAAACAAAAATCAGCAGTAGCAACTGAAGGAGAACAAATTATACCTCCCCAAAAATATGCCTCTTTGGCCTATCGATTATTTCAAGCTGGCCATTTTTAAGAAACAGCAGATAAAGGTAAAGTTCTGAAAACCCAGTGGAAGTTAGAAGAGAAGTTAACAAGGGAAATCTCCATTTGCACCAGGAAGATGGGGATGACTCTAAATCTCTAGAAACTGTTATAAATGGAGATGGCAGGGACTTAAATCTCCATTACAATCTTACTCGTGTTTACTGTGCTTTTCCTGGTAACCTCCTATCACTGACTTCCCATCGTGAATATCTTTTGTCTTTAGCTGAAGATGGTATTTAAGGTGATGGCTTTGGCCATTTTGGAGAGGTACTCAGTTTTCCTGGTGTTATCAGACTCAAACTTGTCTATGCATCCAATGGGCAGTAAGCTGATGTCTGAAACACCTGTTTCAAAGCAAAGAAAGCTTTATTATCAGAAGGACAGCCCAATGAGAAGGCAGGGGCTTCTTGTCCTGTTGAGGACAGGTCTTGTCCTGTTGAGCCTAGGGACAGCTTATAAATTTGCAAAGGAAGTAAATACAGGAGAAGAGGGTGAAGGGCTTCTTGAAAACTTTAGGAGAATGGGGGGCTTGAAACAATCTGGAGGTATGCATTCTTTCGGACAGTGAGGTGCCTTTTGGAAACTGGTACATCAGGTATGTCCATTAATTTCCAAAAGAAATGTTACTGCAGGGTTCCTATTAAGTTTCTACAATCAGTGGGTAAACACGGGGTAGGAGTGAATAAGGCAAATTTAACGATAAGAGGTGTGTAAAGTATAATTAAGTAGGGAACCAAACAAATGTGGAGCTAAGTTAATAATGCAACTAATAGAACTATAATTCTGCTTATGCATTCATTACAGGCCCAGGAATCAGGTGTCCAGTCTCATGGGGTCTCTCCTATGTGAACAGTAGGCACACATGTTAGGAAACTTTTGTTTCTCTTTCTCCTGTCAATCTGTGTTATATCAATTTAATTATTAAACTATCCAAAGAACCTAGAAAGGAAGAACAGAGAAGTTTTCTGCCCCTACAGAACAAATAGAAATGATCATAAATTTGAGGTCATTTTTCCTCAGCGTTAGTTGTTACCTTAATTGTACCCACACTAAAGTTATTTATATATTTAATTATATATATATATATATATATATATATATATATATATTTATTTATTTATTTATTTAAATTCTAAGGGTACTAAATGTTTAAAGGGAGGAATGCATAAATCAGTTTGATTATGTCAACTTAAATAATAAAAAGTCATGATAAATAATGTCAATTTATTTTCGACTTACTAAAATGAAATACTTTAAATGTTCTCATATCATCACTTGAGTAAGTTATCTGATTCTTAGAAAAAGGATGTCTTTCTCTATTTGGAGTAATGGACAGTCTTCACCTTGAAACCTGTCATCCTGGACAGTCTGGACCTTGAAACCTGAATAATGCTCTTCATGCAAAAGCTATACAGTTTTGCTATTTTAGAATTCACCTTGGTTGATTTCATGTTTCCTTGTCATTGATAACATATACAAAAAAGGGAATTCAAATCAAAATATGAACCTTTGAAATAAAATGCTGAGACATGGGTTAGCATTCCTATTGCCCAGCATGTGTTCGTAACTTCACTTCAGAAGAGCAAACCAAACAGTTGTGGAGCCGTGCAGGGTCAACTTCCAAACTAACGCACACAAGTATATTAAGTTAAATAGAAGGCACTGTACTTGCAACTCCCAGTTTACTGCAGTGGACTTTGTGTTTCCAACAACCTCTCTAACTTCCCCCTTTCCTCTATAAAAGAGCGTTTATCTCCTTTGCACTGCTGCCCTGCCTATGCTTCTGCCACAGCTTGCTTGCCTGGATTGCAGTTCTCTGCTATTCCCGAATAAGCCTGTCTTTGCTGGTAAAACACTGGCAGTTTTATTTTTTTTAAGTTCAGAGCACCTACCACATGTTGGAAATACCATGGCGAACAAGACAGAGAAGTCCCACGCCTCATGGAGCTTATGTTTGAGGAGGGGAGAAGCATAATAAACAAGAATATTCAATAATTACAGGCAGTTTTTAGCAATTTTAGGTGTTACCTAGAAATAAATGTAGTAATAAAACTGAAGAGCTGGAGAAGGCAGCTTCAGGTAGCAGGGGTAAAGAAGGCCTTCCTGAGAAGGCGAAATACTTATCAGTGACAATGTCATCAATGGTGAGAATGAGCCGTCATGTGAGGAGGTAAGTTATTTCAGGCAGAGAGGATAGCAGAGTACAAAGGTAAGGAAGAGAGAAGAAAGCTAGAGCGTCTGAGGATCAAACAGAGGGTGACAGTTCCCAGTACAGTGAGCAACTGGAAGAACAAAGAGATAGGGGACAGTTCATGCAGATCTTTCCTATAGAATTTTATTCAAAGGTGATAGAAAGGTAACCTATTAGGAAGTATTCAGCTTTCCAATATTTGGAGTAACCTGATATGATTCACATTTATTAAAAAACCAGTGCAGAGGGTAGGCTCTGTGTGATATACTGGCTGATCAGAAGGAAGGTGTGTGAAAAGGAAGCGTCAAAGATGTCCCTTAGGTTCCTGGCTTGTACACTACATTCAAGAAAAAAGTGGATGAAATTAGAAGCTAACCATGGTTGTTCAGCAAGAAAGGATGGCATATGGGACCAGAGTGATGTTGGTGGAAAGGGAACAAAGTGGACACATCCATAATTGGCTCTTACTCTGTGTGACCTACAGGATTAGTCTGGTCTATCAGTAAAAATAATGCTTCTTAAAAATTTCATTTCTGGGCACCTGGGTGGCTCAGTGGTTTAAAGCCTCTGCTTTCCGCTCAGGTCATGATCCCAGGGTCCTGGGATCAAGGCCCACATCAGGCTCTCTGCTCAGCAGGGAGCCTGCTTCCATGTCTCTCTGCCTGCCTTTCTGCCTACTTGTGATCTCTGTCTGTCAAATAAATAAAATCTTTTAAAAAAAATTTCATTTCCCAAACTTGTGTTATTTCACAGAAGGAATAGTGAAGTGAGAATAGGATCAAATGGTAGAGACTTTCTCCATAACTTACAGTTCCATAGCTGCCTCAACATATACATCTTCTGTTCGGTTCACTTGTAGAACCTTTCTTTCTTTTAATTTTATATCTGATGGCATCAATAAGTAGACCATGCTTCTCTTCTGAAATCACACTCCAGCAATCTAACAGAAAGCAGAAAAGTGTTCGGTTGGTTATCAGACCTATCTATACCCACGAGCAGCGTGACTACAGAAAAGTGACTTCTGTTTCCTAAACCCCATTTTCCTTATCAGTAGAGTGGGAGTAATGAGATATGTAAGATTGCTATCAAATTTACATAACATGTGACTGTACTATGCAAGTTATGATAAGCTATTCAAATAGAAACACAAAGTGTTTTATTCAAATAACAGAGCACAATAATTCTCTAACTTCATCAGCTCATATTCCATCAAATGCAAGGATGTTCTCCTCCAATTTTTACATCTTAACTGAGTAAACTTAGAATATTACCACCCCTCTTATAAAAAAATGACACAAGTAACCCCCAATCATTAGGGAACATGGCTTAAGCAGTTTCTCCGTTCTTGCAGTTGTGTTTGTGGTTGGAAAACCACACATCCTGCCCATCTCTATCCACCTCACGACCAAGGCCATGCACGTTTGAGAGCATCTCAGAGTATGCAGTTATTCTAGTGAAGAAGTTCTCAGCACATGCTCCAAGAACTTGTGGGAATCCATGGGACTTCTTTAGGAGTCTGTAAGGTTCTTTTTTTCAACTATACACCTATATGATGGTGGGTGTTCTTCATATTCTCCAACCAGAACAACTTATCCCAACATATGCAACGTGGAAGCAGATAATCCAGCACTTTTCCATTAACCCAGGCGTTGGAATTTGCAAAATGGTAAAACAATGTTACTTTCCTGGGTTTTTTTTTTTTCATGTTTTTGATAATATAGCTATATATTTTTAGAATTGTGTTACTTTCACTTTATTGTTACTATTCAGTAAGTCAGTACTTTTTACATCCGTTTCTGCTAGGGTAAATATTGCCGATATAACCCATACACACAAAAGTTCTTTGGAGTCTTCATAATCTTTAAGAATGCAAAGGGGTCCTAAGAACAAAAAGTGGGAGAAACCTTATAGTGCAATCAGCCAACCTGTGCAGCATTCCTAGAAACCCTCTTATTTCAGCAAGGGTAAGCTCTAATTAGCTTGTTTTCATGTACAGAAAGCTAATTACTTGCTTCTTATGTCTTCCTTCCTGCATAGGATCCACCCTTTCTTTCATAAATTTTATGAAGAGGATAAATGAGTGAATATGGGCCAGGCTCTGTCAAAAACTTTGACATACAAAAATAATGGAGTCCTGCTATCAAGGAACGTGGATCCTAGTGGAAAAAGCAGACAGATCATTGAAATGAATCATAAAACACAGGAACATGGGGTAACACAAGAGGGCATTCTGCCATCTGCCCAGGAGATCAGAAGGACAGAAACCATACTCAGAACATGACAGGACACGACAAGACCTTTAAGCTTGTGGGTCAACCCTACTTCCAAACAAAGGTCCCCACTGTAGGTGCCATGGCTCAGCATTGCTCCATGTCTCTTTAAGAGACAGCCTGCATAGAGGGCAGCTGGCCAACAGCCTCCCCCTGTAATGACTTCAGGAACCACCTCAGCTTTCCAGTCAAGGCAGACAACTAAATGCAGCTCAGGTACTAGGGCCTGGCCATGTCTGCCCACGTCAAGCTCATCTCTGCCGTGCTAGCTGGGGATCTCAGAGTTGTATTCCTGAGTCTCTTTCTCCACAACCCTCTTTCCCTCCTTCCTTTCACGGGATGAAATCCAAGGCTTTGCCCTCCTATTCCTCTTTCCTCTCAACTTCCACTTTCATGGGCGTTGGTCCCTAATAAATTCTCTGAGTCTCAGATAATATCCTCCTCATACAATTGTGTGATAATTAAATGACCTAATATATGTGAATTATCTTGGTACAGTATAAAGTCCTACATAAATAAAATGACTAAGATGATTATTATGACTCCCAATGACAGAGATGTACATGCAACCAAGTAACATGCTACAACTATATGTCAAGTTTTTTCTTCTCTATTTCTAAGAGTACTATTTCTCTATTTCTAAGTGTACACGCAACCAAATAACGTGCCACAATGGTCTGTCAAGTATTTTCTTCTCTATTTCTCTACTTCTAAGATCTTTCATTATTTTAATATGCATTCCAGAACAGTGGCTTTCAAACTTACACTCAAGGCAGGGAACTTGGAAATCATGACGCTTTTTGCTCTTTACCATGAGATATAGGTACATTCATGTCCATCATAGTACTAGTCATTCAACATATATTTGAGAACTTATTGTGTGCCAGAAATTATTCAGGGTGCTAGGATTACAATAGAGAACAAGATTTGGAGCCTATTTTTAATTAAGAGGGATAAGTTTTCTAACAGAAATAAACACAATAATAAATGCAGTCAGATCTTCATAGAGATCTGTATTTATTCATTTTGTCTTCTCAAAACCAGATGAGGCAGATAGGGAACATAATTATGTACATTTTATAGATGAGAAAATCAAGGCACAAAAAGAAGTAAAAATAACTTCCAAGATCAAACATCTGGTGAAAGGCAGAGGCCAGGCTTCCCTCTCAAGCAGTGTGACTTGAGTCCTTGCCAATGTTTAAACCAGTGATTCGCAACAATAGCTGTATCAGCAACTCTGGAAAGGGGATTGTTAAAGCACAGATTGCTGGGACCTACCCGGAATTTTCCTGATTCAGTAGGTTATGAGGTAGGGTCAGGAATTTGCGTTTTTACAAATTCCAAGAAGATGTGGCTGCTGCTGGTCCTATTGGTTCTGGGACCACACTTCGGGAACTACTTCTAAGCAAGGCAGCCTCTCTAGAAACTTACTTGTTATAATAATCTGAGAACCAAATTCTAGTTTGCATAGAATATCAGTTGGGTTATGGGGCACCTGGGTAGCTCAGTTAAGCATCTGCCTTTGGCTTGGTCATGATCCCAGGGTCTTGGGATTGAGCCCTGTGACAGCTCCTTGCTCGGCAGGGAATCTCGCTTCTCCTTCTCCCTCTGCCCCTTCCCCTACTTGTGCTCTCTTTCCCTTTCTCTCCTTCAAAGTCTTTTAAAAAATCAGTTTTGTATCATATCATTTCAATACATGCCAGATTTTCAGGAATGAAACTCCCAGGTAAATCAATAGGAGATTGTACTTTGTTCTGCTGGGACTTGACCAAGTTTTCTAGCACTGACACCTGACCAAGATTTATCCAGCATTGACACCTGACCAAGAGCTATCTAGCATTGAGACATGACCAAGAGTTATCTAGCATCAGCACCTAGGTATGGTAGTTGAATGACCTGATGAATATCTGATGAGATATTTGTGGGTTTTTGTTGTTGTTGGTTTTGTTTTTGTTTTTTGTTTTTTTGCAGGGTGCAGAGGGAGAGACAGAAAGAATCTTACTTAAGCAGGCTCCATACCCAGTGCAGAGCCTGATATGGGGCTCAGTCTCACAACCCTGACATCATGACCTGAGCCAAAATCAAGAGTCTGATACTTAACCGACTAAGCCACCCAGACACCCTAATATTTGTGTTCTAACTCGCTGAAATGATTTCTGTTTTCAGAGAAAAGGTACCCGTCATTTTTATCCTGATTCTGTAATTTTGCATAGAGGCAAAAAAAAGTATCTGAATATCTTATTCTGTTTTCCAGATGCTGAAATATGTCTTTGAATTAGAAATTGAATAAAAATTTGCCATATTTTTCTTTTTTATTAAGTATATAACTGGCTTATATATACATTTCATTTCAGAGTAATAAAGATCTCTATAAAATATTTGTTAAAAATTAAAACTTAGGGCCACATCAGTTTGAGAATCACCGATTTTCCTCCCTGCTAATGGAGACAGGGCAATATTTTATTTTGAGGGGGAACAGTTTGGGAATTAGTAGATAATTGGAGTAAACTAATTTTTTAAAAGATTTTATTTATTTATTTGACAGAGAGAGAAATCACAAGTAGACAGAGAGCCTGATGCAGGGCTTGATCCCAGGACCCTGAGATCATGACCTGAAGGCAAAGGCTTAACCCACTGAGCTACCCAGGCACCCTGGAGATAAACTAAATTTAAAATCAAGTTACCTGGGGCACCTGAGTGGCTCAGTGGGTTAAGCTGCTGCCTTTGGCTCAGGTCATGATACCAGGGTCCTGCGATCAAGCCCCGAGTCGGGCTCTCTGCTCAGCAGGGAGCCTGCTTCCCTCTCTCCCTCTGCCTGCCTCTCTGCCTACCTGTGATCTCTGTCTGTCAAATAAATAAATAAAATCTTTAAAAAAAAAAAATTAAGTTACCTGAGGCTTATTTTTGAATCTCAGTAACTGGCAATGTGACATTGAGCAAGTTATGATCCCTGGATCTCCATTTTCCAATATTAAAATGAACCCATTAGACTAAAAGGTCTGCAAAATCCCTTTTCAGTTATCATTCATTGAATAAAGACTATGTAGGGGCACCTGCGTGGCTTAGTTGATTGAGTGCCTGCCTTCAGCTCAGGTCATGATCCCTGGGCCCTGTGATCAAGCGCCATGTCCCGCTCCCTGCTCACTGGGAAGTCTGCTTCTCCTTCTCCCTCTGCCCTTCCCCCTGCTTGTATGCGCTCTCTCAAATTTAAAAAAAATAAAAGACTATTTAAACTTTCTTCATAATTAGGTATACTACTTTGATTACAGCTATCAAAGAAAATTACAACGGGACTGTTGAACTCTTCGACTCTTTGATATTGACAACCTAGTAAAAGTTTTAATGTTTTAACAACAAATAGCTTGCTTTCCCAGGGACTTGGAAAGGCGGTGCTACATCTCTAAGTGTGTTAGCTTAATTACATGATGTCAACTTTGAATCTTAAGTATAGGACTATAAAATCTAAAAGGCCCCAGCCCTGCCTTCGCAGTTTGTGCCTGCATTACAGAATATGTACACTTCTGAGCTTCCAAAGTGACTCCTCTTGCCAAACTGAAATCGGCTTTCAGGCTGAGAAACCGAGGTAAATATCAGGGAGAAGAAAATTTTCCTCTACCCTTCAAAAGTTCTGGCAGGGCTAAGAATTAAATTGACATGGATCAGATTAACAGGAGGAAATTAAATGTGATTTTGTCTGTACGGGAACCCCACATACATGAGCACTTCAAAGCCAGAAAGGTGAAATGAGGTATGTACGCCAGCCTGTGCTAAGGACGGGATCGGGGCCTGGCACCTCAAAGGACAGATGTAGGATTCACACAGCAGTAAGAGCAGGTATTTGATAATTAGATGTTTACCCTACAACACAGATGAGTTTAAAAAAAAAAGTTATCTCTGGTAATAACCCACATTCTGAGAAAGATCCCCATTTAGATTCTTCTAGGTAGTTGAGGGGCAAACATGCTTCTCTTGACCTTGTAGTCTTAATTACCTTCAGCTCAAAACAGTCCACATGCACAAGGGGCACATTTTGAGAAGACTTGCTTTGAGCCCCTTCACTTCCGTATTTATTTTAACACTCCAAGAAAGTTTGAGTGTTTTTGCATTAGGATCTAGGGAGACAAAGGCGAATCGTGTGTTAAATGTGCATATTTACTTGTAACCAGTGTGATGAGGGCAAAATGCCTGTGCCCTACAGGGCAGGGACACAGAAAAGTTTGTTTTGTTCATCACTTGCCCTTGATGCTGACACAAGGGCTGACACAAGGCCTGACACGCACAATGGGTTTTGTGTGCAAAAGCAGCCCCAACTTCCACCAACAGCCAGGAAAGTCAGAGAAGCTCTCACAGAAAAGGGTGATATTTAAACTAAGCAAAGAGGCACTTGGAAACAGTGCTACCTAATAATTAATTGGCAGTCAGACTGGCTGGCACACTGGAACCTGCTGGTAAGAGCAGCTTTCTCCCACCAGCTTCCTTCCTCACTCTGCCCAAGTTACTTCCTCTCTCTGAGCCTCCTGCTTTTCATCGTTAGAAGAGAAGGGGTTGAGTCACACAATCTGACATCTTTTGGGCATGTGTGTGCTTGTATTTGTGCAAATAGGATAACCTCTTTGTTAACCAAATCCTATAAAGTTTGCAGGGGGGAAAAACCCGAATACTCAAAAACTGCAAGTTTGCACTACAAATGAATTCTCTTGTGGGTAATAAATAACATTAACAGGAAACTAGACAAAACCAAGCAAAAAAAAAAAAAAAAAAAAAAAAAAAAGAAAAAAGAAAAGAAAAAAAAAAAGGTTGTGAAAGTTTTGTTGGAAAACGGAAGGAAGACCAGTTCTCAAACAGCTAGGGTGACTGGGGGTAGCGAGTAAAATTTTTCCGAGGAAGGGGAAAAAAACTGAGTTGGTTGAGGACTAAGTGGAGAAGAAAAGCAAGTAAAAGAAAACCCCACTTACTAGATCTCTCCCTATCTGGGAATGTTTCCCGCCTTCCGTCTGTTACCTCCTGCATCCCTAGCCTTACCTTCTTCAGTCTCCCTCCGAGGACCTCTTTGTGATTTTGGTCTCCTCCCGCCCGCACACATTCCTCTTTTTCTCCACGTACCCCTCCCCCCGCCCAGTTACTTTTCAAGAAGCAAAGTCACTGTGGCTCTTAAGTCCTATTTTGAGACGTCCCATGGTCACAGAACGTGTGCCTCGCTTCTCCCAGGGCTCAAGGTCCAGCGGCAGCCAGGTACCGAAGAGTGCGCACTCCGGGGGCCTCACCTGCGGGCGAGACTGCTCCCGAGCGCCCCGCCCCCCCCCCCGGCGCCCCAGACCCCGCCCCCGCCGGCCGCGGGTTTCCGGCAGCTCTGGTTATTTTAAGACACGCGCTGTCCGGATCGCCTCACTCCCGGCGGTCCGCTTTCTGTCTCTTCATTTCCCCTCCGGAGCCCCGCCAGCATGGGTCCCTGTCCCCGCTCACTGCTGGCCGCCCTCCTCCTGGTCCTCTGCGGCGTCGGTACCGCACACGGCGATACACCTGCCAACTGCACCTACCCTGAGCTGCTGGGCACGTGGGTCTTCCAGGTGGGCCCCGTTGGTTCCCAACGCAACGTCAACTGCTTGCTTATGGGTAAGCCGCGGCGCTCCCGGACTCCCACCTCTACCCGCTTTAGCCCGGGACTCCTTCCTTTCAGTCCCCCGAGCTCTTCTTTCCGCAGCGCCCACAAGGAGCGCCCCCACCCGGGGCCGGTGCCGGTGGGAAGCCGGGTGGACCTAAAACCCCTTGGGGTGCCCTTTACCGCTCCAGGACCAAGAAGGCTAAGTTCAGCAGCTGAGAACTTCTCATTTCATGTTTCTTTGGTTGTTACCGGACCTAAACACTTTTTTCAGGAACTTAACATTCCCCTTGGGTTTTTGTTTTTTTGTTTATTTATTTATTTATTTTTTCTGTCTTTTTAGTTTGGAAGAGAGTGGAGACAGTGTAGTCTAATGATCTCCCTGTCCAATCTGAATTTTTAAAAAATTTTGCCCATGGAAAATGAGCTCAAACACCGAAAAGCATAGCAAGAAAATGTTTTGTTATTGTTGGTTTTTGTTTTTTGTTTTTTCCTTTTCTTAGCTTGTGGGAAAGAGTCCTTATACCTAGCGTTTTTGATTTACACGTGTGTTGATGCTGCTAGTCCAAGAAAACTTTTGGTATGATGCTACATTGTTTCATGTATTGCAGGGAGATATATAAAAGTTGCCCCCCAACACTCCCTGTTTCTTTGTTTCCGTTCTTTTTTGGGAAATAACTCTTTAGTCTGTAATTATTTTTGGGAATGCCAGAGACAAGCACAGTGTCTGGCTGGTGGAAAGCTGTCAATAAATACCTAGTGTTAGAACACCACTGGGATATTCCACATGCCCTCAGATAACATAGCTATACCGAGGATGAAGAGTTTAGTGAAGGGAGAAGGAAAAAAGTTATTTCCCGTTCAGAAGAGGCACTCTTGCTGTATGCAAACCCTTAACCACCCTGTGGTTGTGCAGAGTAAGTGAATCTGTCTTCTGTGATTTCCTTGTCAGCAGAAGGATGATTGCCAGGTCATTTGTTACTAAAATAGACCTGTTCAACTGTCCAACTCCATATGACTGTGTGACATTTCCTAATCCTGGGCTTTCCAAACCTTCTGTTTTAAATGTATAATGTGGAGGTCCAAAGGAGAGGGAGATCAGGATTGGTGCTATTCGGTCACATGCAATCTCCTATTTCAGAGCATTAATCTGAAACTTGGAAAAACCGTCCAAAGTGTGAAACCTCCAGATGGACAGAGCAGAACCCTTTCAGGCAGCCTGTGTTTGTAAGTCAGACCTTTGACTTTAATCTAGTAAAGACGCACACAGATCTACACCCCCATCTTCTGAAAGTTGAAAGCTTAGTTCCTGTCAGCACAAAATATCTTTATAGGATAGAAACCTTGCATTTGCTGAATACTGTGGAAGGATTCAGATTCTGAGGTTCTGAACTAGAGAGCCATTGAGTTGAAAGAGACCCCTTTTCTTTGAAGAGATAATTCCCTTTGTATTTATAATCTGATAGCAAATCCTTTTATAGTTCCTTTTTTTTTTTTGATAGGCATCCTGTATTCAACCCATTTCTGTGTATCATTTTAAACATCCCTTATTTCTCCTTTTCCTTAGTGGACAAATTTCCTCAGTGTTTGGATGTTCTGGGAAGGTAAGGGCTGTACTTTCTGGGGTCTCTGCCTGGTCAGCTACTTGACAGCTCTGTTGAGCCCCATTTCACAGGCTTGCCTCAGATCCCTGTGGGAGTGTGCAGAGGGAAGCAACAGGATGGAAACTGGTATCTTCACAAGCTAGCCTGGTCCAAATCCAGTAGCATGAAGGGAAAGCTGCTTAAAAATAATGGAAACTATAGAGGAGATTTCCCCTCCCATTTGTTGAAATCCAAATAATTTTCCTGTGTTGTGATTTTTTTTTTTTTTTTTTTTTTTTTTTTTAGGACAACCGGAAAAAAAAGTAGTGGTTCATCTTGAGAAGTTGGACACAGTACGTGATGATCTCGGCAATACCGGCCATTTCACCATCATTTACAATCAAGGCTTTGAGATTGTGTTGAACGACTACAAGTGGTTTGCCTTTTTTAAGGTTAGTTTTGTTGGAAATGTATTTTCAGTGATTTGGTATCTGAAGCTTCTTCTTACAAGACCCTCAGGATTTTGATTTTTGGTTTAAGATAACTAGAAGTGACAGCACTGGGCATCTGGGTGGCTCAAGTCGGTTAAGTGTCCAACTCTTGATCTCCACTCCAGTCTTGATCTCGGGGTTCTGAGTTCAAGCCCTGCACCTGGTCTTGGGATCACGGGGCTGACTGATTCGCTCCTGATTCGCCCGGAGCCACAAGAGAGTGTCCTACTGCATAGTGCTAGCCCAGGAAAATACTAATAGTCCAATTCTGATTCTTACTGAATCTGTATAACTTTTACAACCTCATAAAGCCCAAGATGGTAAGTTGGACCATTGTAAAGTCGGGGACTGTTAGAATGTGCTAGATATATTAATGTGAATAACTCACTTTACTAAGCTGAGACAAACAGAGAACTTGAGTTACTCCCTAGGCTAAAGTAAAAGGTAGCCCTGCCAGTGCAGCCTGTTTTCTTCTTTCACTGTCTGTCCTTCTGTTCTAACACAGTGCTTCCAACTGCAGACACGTTCTAGGGTAATGTTAGCAGAGTGCTAACTGGTTTAAGTACATTGAGGACACAAACCTGAGGCTTGCCGTTTCTTACTATAAATAGAGATAAACAAACACAGACTTTCTCAGAAAGTAGGGTTTACAGCCTTTGGAACATCTGCTAAGAGTTAGCCAATTGTAGCGATTCATGGGAAAGTGGGGAAAGAATCTGTTAAAGATGATGGAAAAACAAAGCACCAACAAAAACGTAACCTCTAAATGTATTGGGATTTCTTGCGATTTAATCACTACAATATGGTGTTACATCCAAGCCAACTATTTTTCTTAGAATAATAACTCCCCTTCCCCCCCCATGAGAATCTCCCTTGAGCATGAAAAAAGGAAAGCGGGAACAAGAGGGAAAATCATCCCCTCATGCCTGGGTTAGCTGCTCTGGTATCAGTGGGTGGGTGCTGATCTGTCCTTTGGGCTGTGGAGGGCCGGCTGTTCATTTTAGTGGTTGGAGCTCATGCTTGACCATTTATGAAACATTGCACTATCACCCCTGGATACTGTGTATTTAAAAAAAAAAAATACATGACAGTACCTGTATGAGTCTTTAAAGTTGTAATACTTTGGTGGTGAGTATAATTCATTGCGAATATAAATCTTGGTTTGCACATTGATGAGCCTAGGGCTCCACAGACTTGTAGGTACTCCGCTGCAGCCCTTTGAAAATTCTTTGCCGTCATTTTGAGAACCACTTGCCTGTGGAACTGAGGTACAAGGAGGTATTCAAGGCCTCCCCCCAACCCGCACCCTGTCCTTTTTCGCCTGACACATACTAGGCACTTGGTTGAGACTTTGTTCAAAAAAATGAAAATGAATCTGTGAAGTAGAATTCAGTTGAGAAAGAGATTGAATAAAAAATTATTTAAGGGTTAGATGGGAGTTGTATTTAAGTGTAGATGAATTAATAAAATAGTTTTACCCGTTTGGCTTAGGAAAGTTTTCATTCTTCCTTTCTGTAGAATGAAAGAAACTATTGGGCAGACTTCTAAAGTCACCACTTAATTTCCTGAGCCATAACTGGAAATAGATACAGACGAGTTTCCCTGCATTAGTACTTGAAGTCTGCTTTCAGCTTAAAGAAGAATCCAGAGCTGGTAGTGACAGAGGCAACAGCCAGTGGCTGGATGAGGAATCGGAATACCTCTTTGTGTTTCTCTTTAAATCACAGTGTAAGCCCATTTGGTATTTTTCCATAGCCTTAGAACTTAAGTCCTAGGTCAGTAGAGAACCACTTGATAATGCCAAATGAGGTTATAAGTGTACTCAGTCACACTGTTTTAGGCCAGAACCCTACCTAATCGCAGGCTCCTGAATGGTGTTCTCTGATTAGGAATAAAAATAGGAAGAATGTTCTTCCATTAACTGATTACAGTATATTCTTGAAGTGCCTGTTTGACCAGAATCGTTATCAGAGCTGTTTTCGTGCTGAGAAATCAATCACTCTGACTAGACAATAGTTAGGCTTTGTGATAAGATCATAATTTCAGTAAACAGCAGGATATATATAAGATAGTTGGCTTTAAAATTTCTGTTAACCTAATCAAGTAGTTCTAGGTCAACATGTTTTGTAGTGTGATAAAATCTATGTCGTTTTAGCAAATCCAGCTGACAGGGTAATGAGGAACTGAATTTTTTAAAAATCTGAGAAAAATGATAGAGTGGAATTGAGTTTATTTTTTTAATATTTTATCTTGCGGGAGCATCTGGGTGGCTCAGTGGGTTGGGCTGCTGCCTTCGGCTCGGGTCATGGTATTGGGGTCCTGGGATTGAGTCCTGCGTCTGACTCTCTGCTCAGCGGGTAGCCTGCTTCCCTCTCCCTCTCCCTGCATCTCTGCCTACTTGTGATCTCTCTCTCTCTATGTCAAATAAATAAATAAATAATTTCTAAAAAAAATTATGATTTATTTTGCAAAAGAGTACTATTGAAATGCACAAAGCACTCTTGGCTTCTTTTACAGACTTAGAAAATAGCTTTGAGAATCAACATTAATTTATTTTTAGAAATGAAGAATTACTGAGGTATAAGCAGAATTTTGTATTTAAAATGTGTCCTGTAAACTACAACATCTTCCATTTAGTCTACCGCTGTTAAAGAAACATCTGACATTTTTGCTATGTCCATCTGTCCTCTTGATTTTGTCTATTGTTAGTCTACACATCAAGTGGGTTTCTAGATTGCTCCTTTGACTCATACCAGACCCTACTGCTTGTTTCCTTTTGTCCTCTTCAGATATGCTTTCATTACATGACACGTTTGCATTTGATTGTCTGTTACTGTTGCTACTAGAGTTTGCCGAGCAGAGCAGGTGATCTGGGCAGGGTATTCTGTTGGGCTCCTGGGCCACCTGCTCCCCAGACGACACTACATCTCAACAGAGCATACAGCTTCCATGTTGTTCTCCCTGCATGCCGACTTTGAAACAGTTGTGATACCATTGCTATTGGTAGGAATTTGACTTATTAAAATTTGCAGGCCTCACTTGGAAGACGGGCATTTTTCATGACTCAAGGTTTGTAAGACCTTTTCCTATCAACCCCCCCCCCCCCCCCCCCCCGCACCTTAGTTTTACCTGCTTGAGACACTGGGAGTGAAGTCGAGATAATCTTTTTTTTGCATGTGATTTCAAGCTAGATAAAAGCTTGGAAGGAGATACATCTTGACACTGAAAGTTTTTGGATAGTTTCAGTTTTGTAGGAAGTACTGGGTATATATTCTTAGAAGGTAAGCTTTTCTACTCAACTTCCCACATACATTCAATTATCTGAACCCTTTGTAGGGGGTTACAAACTCAAATGCATTTAGGGCCCACCCAGGCAGGTACCTAAGCATATGAAATGACCCTAATGTAAAACAGTAAGGAGGAGTTAGAACCTATGACAAAATGGAAACTTTCTTAGAGGCATTCATATTCAGTTTCCTTTTAAAATAATGTACTGGCCAAAATAAATGACAGTACTGACTGCAGGTTGTTTTCTGAGTCCTCAGATTTAATCACTTTACCATTTGGTTGTAATTCTCAAACCCAGGTACCGCTTGAGAATATCTGCAGATTAAAAACAGCTGACCTCTTTTTTTTTTTTTTTTTCAAGATTTTATTTACTTGAGAGAGAGTGAGCAAGAGGGAGAGAGAGAGAAAAAGCGTAGGAGCTAAGGGAGGGGCACAGAAGCATACTTCGCACTGAGTAGTGAGCCCGAAGTGGGAGTTAATCCCAGAGTCCTGGGATCATGACCTGAGCCAAAGGCAGACACTTAACTGCCTGAGCCACCCAGGTGCCCAAGCAGCAGACCCCTTAAATGAAAACCAAGTGTAATGAGACAGGATGTTTAATTATGGCAACTTGCTGTTTGGTGGATAAATGACTTTTTATTTATTTTTTCTTTTTTTTTTTTTTAAGATTTTATTTATTTATTTGACAGACAGAGATCACAAGTAGGCAGAGAGGCAGGCAGAAAGAGAGATGGAGAAGCAGGCTCCCTGCCAAGCAGAGAGCCCGATGTAGGGCTCAATCACAGGACCTGGGGGCCATGACCTGAGCTGAAGGCAGAGGCTTTAACCCACTGAGCCACCCAGGTGCCCCGAAAAATGACTTTTTAATGCTTTTATATATTTTGCTCACTTTCCACTGTCTATCTAATTGTACAGAGAAGAAAAAGTCATATGAAAGATACTAAGTCCCAAAAACCACACTCAGGTTGAATAGACTTTCTAGCCTTTTCCTGCTTCTCATTTCACTTTCTCCGAGACTATAGAAAGAAGCAGTAGAGCAGGAACCGATTTTGTTTTGAAGAATAAGTCACCCAGGTGCTGAAGATGTATAGAAGGGAAACTAGACTCATGGCTGAAAATTTTATTTTATGACCATCAAGCAAATTTCATAGATTTTGTTTAGGGCCCACTAGTCTTAGTAAAACTCTAAGCTAAAAAACACTTCTATGGGTGTTCCAAAAGCAGGTTGGTACTGGAAACGAGCTGTATGTTGGGAAAGCCATACCAGAGGATTTATAGCTCATTTTGTGTGCTACTGACTTGTCAATTTCCAGTTTGTCTCAACAGCCAGAAGTGTCAATTACGTTTCTACAATTAAAGATTTGGGAATCTTGTCACATTTTTTTCACTCCGCTTTCTGGGTTCATTTTTAAGATCTGATGGTTCAGCTTTCAGAATACTTGTTTTTTTCGGGTAATTTAATATAGATTCAGCATACTGAGATCCAGATTTTGGTGTTTTTTTGTTTTTTTGTTTTTTTAATTTTAACAACTTGTGGTTTACTCTTTTTTTTTTTTCTAAGATTTTATTTATTTATTTGACAGACAGAGATCACAAGTAGGCAGAGAGGCAGGCACAGAGAAACAGAGAGAGGAAGGGAAGCAGACTCCCTGCTGAGCAGAGAACCTGATGTGGGGCTCCATCCCAGAACCTTGGGATCATGACCGGAGCCAAAGGCAGAGGCTTTAACCCACTGAGCCACCCAGGCACCCCTGTGGTTTACTCTTAAGAGTGTTTCAGTTTAGGGAATGGATGGGAAGTTTAACAGTCCATGCTTAATTTCATTTTCTTTCATGGTGATACTTAATCTTAACATGATGACTTAGTTTCCCATTGTGAACTCTTCATAGGATGTCACTGATTTTATCAGTCAGTTGTTCATGCAGCTGGGAACTGTGAGGGTACATGATTTGAGACATCTGAGGAACAAACTGGGTGAGCTCTGTTGAAATTTTTAACTTCTTAAAAGCGAGCAATGTTTGTTGATTCATCTGGGTGAGAGAGACTGGAAAGATTAGGGATTTTGCACAGATTCCTTGCTTGAGCCTGCTTATTTGCAATTTCTTACCTGCCTGCACTATTGTATGTGAGTGAGCTTTCACTTTATTCTCTTTGCACACATCAAATTGGTTCTCCCGAGTCTGATACTGCTAACTTGAGCAGACCCGAACCCAAAAAGATCAAGACTCGGTTAAGAAAAGGTCAGCCCAAGGTTGTTTCACTTCCCTGAAGTAGCTGTGCCTCCTGGGGTTGCTCATTTTTTTTTCTAAAAGGGCTCAAGAGGGAACCATGGGAGGCTCTGACATTTTAGGTCTGCCTTCTGGTAGAGAGGGCAGCTCTTCCAGAGAAATCCATGTACCTGCCGCTCATTCTTGGGAGACTCCCCCATCTTTTTCCCACTGGCTCCTGGTCAGAGCACAGACTACTGACTAGGAGGAAGAGGACCTTTTTCACTCTTTACATTCTCCTCATACTTAGAAAAGTTGTTTAAATCTCACTCTCACTGGATCCATAAATATAAAGGTCTTAACATTTTTATGGGCAAAGGGTGATTAAAGAGTAAAGTTGATAGGGACTTAACTATTCCTTGCATTTTAACACAATATTATTTCCCCTTTCCTTACCTCTTTTACAATCTCTGAAGTACAGAAGGGGAGTATGAAAAAGGGAACTGGGGGCAAGTGTTGGAAGCGCCACAGCTTTATCCTGTATCAGCGTTTTCCAGACTATTGATGGCCCAGCAGCGGCCCACACATCTGCTAAGAAGGAACTGCTCATCAGTTCTGTTCACTCCATCCTGTGAACCTTTGAAGGTGGTTCCAGGCAGCTGCTGTGAATAGATCAAAGTGGAAATTAGAGCCAAAATTAATAAGCTTTTTTTTTTCTGAATTCCTAGTACTTGAATAAGTATAGATGGTATTGAATCATTTCCTTTATTTCAGAACTTATCAGCATCTTTACTATATTAGAGAGCTGTTGCTTAGGAAGATAAAATAGGAAACTTTCCCCAAATAAGTTTATCACTTTTTCCTCACAAAAAAAATGAGGTCTTCTCATTTTTTGTGCAGTTTACAAAATTCTGTCTTAAAACTCTCACTGTTCCTTCTAATTAAAGGGACATCTCCATTAGAAGATTACTGCCCCCCCCCCCGAGTAGGTATTTGCTCTGTAAATGGATAAATAGCCTGGTACATGAAAGTACAGATCAAAACATCCTTAAGCCTCCATGTAGAATTTGAACGATACACGTGTTAATGCATCTGGGTTGTTAGATTAGCCTGTTTCTTCTAAGTACATTTCAAAATTAGATTTCTGCAGTGGTAGTTAATTTCAGATGCATCTGCATGTGCTTCTTGAGCATGTTGGCTGTGTGCCTGATACATGTTGCTTAAGCATTCAGCTTTTGAGAATGGCAGCTTTTTGTGAATGTCTTAAATAGCACTAAAAATTTACAAGCATTTCAAATGCTAGTACTGTGTGTGTGTGTGTGTGTGTGTGTGTGTTACGTAAATTAATATAATTAAACATTCTTAAGAGTGTGATCCTTGTTGGCTTGTAACTCTAGTTTTTATTGTCTTTTAGTTGTTAAATAGAGCATCTGTTGAGGGCCTCTTTTAAAACAGCAGCCACACAGAGACTTTGGGGCTAAGAGGCAGAGCCGCATGCAGCCATGGACCTGCCTTCCTCTGACAGCTAGCAGAGGCCTGGGGCAGCTGCATTCCCTTCTGGAGTCTTGTCTTTGCCTGTAAAATGCTGAGGAGTCCTGGTGACCTACCTCCAAGGCAGCTGCCCTCCTGAACATTTCCTTGGAAAGCAGCAACCGCCATTTTGAAATGTGAACAACCAGAGACTACACAGGAAAAACGAAAGAAAAGTCTGGAAGTCTTAGGTGGCTCCACCATTCAGCCTTTGAATGAAAGGAACGATACGCAACTCCCGTTTTTCCCTTTCGAATACTGTTTTATTGAGATGATTGTTTCCAGATTGATGAGGATTTGAATTTTGTGTTTAATTTTGTTCATCATGCAGATTTTATTTCCAGTTATATTATCTTCTTGTGCACCTTCTTTCTCTAATTACCTTGAGAAACCCCAGCACCTGTTGTAAGGAGAAAATGCTTCAGGATATCTTGAGACTCACAGATAGGTTGTTGGTGGAAAGATGGTTATGGGGAGGACTGGTCTGGAGGACTGGGCTTGCTGAGAGATAAGTCAAACTGCTAAGGTAATTTTGCAGATCATAGGCCTGCCTTACCCTGGCCAGAAAGATGGGGTGATTAGTACTTTTTTTCATCTGTTTTTTTATTAGATACCAGCTTTGTTCTAAGAACTTGACCTGCTTTACCTTACAAGAATCTTATGAAGTAGACATTAACTAACTTTATTTTATAGATGGGGAAGATTAGTCTCAATGGTGTTTAAGCTCACACTGCATCTAATTGTAAAATGACAAGAGCTAATCTCTTAAGCCTAAGGACCTCCTTGGGGCTAAAGAGTAAAAGAAAACCCATTTCACAAAGAAACAGTGGTACTTGGAATAATATTTCAGTAGATTTTCTCGTGAATCCTAGTTTGTAAGCATCACAAATGCTAGTTTAATGGAATCAATTGCATTGCATGGCTCCTTTTGAAATTTTAGGAGAACTGGCCTAAAGCTTCTATTTCCTTACCAAACTTGGCTATTCCCTTTCTTTCCTAAACCAGGGTTCTTTTCAAGAGGATAACTTACTTCTTTCCTTTTGTAGTCCTCCAGATTGGATGGAGAATTTTGTTAAGTTTCAAATTAATTACAAATTAAGTACTCTTGCCAAGTTGACTTCTTTCATTACACTATTGTTCACACTGATGGCTATCTTTCAGCTCTTTCCTACTAAACAATGTACTGGTTTCCTGCTCAGTTCAGAATTAATACCACCCATGGTAAATTGAAAATGTGGAGTTACACCTAGTCCCTATATTCTTGGAGGGCTTTTATCCTGAATCTTTGCTTCAATGGAGGGAGCTCTAGATATCAGATTTTCATTATTTTATTGGTTCAGATAACTTTTATGATCTCTGAGAGGTCTGTTATTCTGGGCAGGTCATGCCTTATAAAGGTAAAGTCCTCCTGTACCCAAGAACTTAAACCTAGATGGTTTGTTCCATCCTACCTCTGGACCCCGTAATTCATCACTCGGGACCTTGATGCTGCCTCTGTGAAACCTTCCCCAGCTTTCTCTGTTAGTGGGAGAAATGGCATTATTTGGTTCATGTTGTTCTTTGCAATCACCTCTACTCAGGTAGTACTATTCTAAGTGCTGTAAATGTGGAGTGATTTTTGATAGCACGTTCTCACCTTCTTCCAGATTGAAAATCTGTCACTTCTCCCTGTGTGTCTTCAGAACCCAATTACCCAGGATTTTTTAAGTGTTTCGAAAATTGACCGCACTTCCCTTGTCTCTTCAAAGGCTTTTCACAAGTATTATCAGCTTACAAAGAATTAATTCTAGAGGATTCTAGAAGCACAAATCAGGAACAATGCTATTTAATATTTTTCATTCTTGTGTTCTAAAAAACATACCCGGTTACCTGTCTCCAGAGCTCTAAAAGAGTTGTGTATTTTCAACCTAACTTCCAGGATGTGAATAGTGACAAAGCAGCTTATGTGTATAAGAATGTATTTCATATGGAATTTTAAATCACCTCTACTGAAGTCTTTTTTTTCTTTTTCTCTGAGCAACTTTGCACATAAATGTTTTGATTATGGAGAAGACAACTTGATGGGTACAGAATTACAGATATTTGTATTAGGAGGCTCCATATTATATACTGCTTAGCATTCTCTCTCATGATTGCTGTTTGTCTTCTCTAGTCTTTAAATTCTGAGGGCAGTAATGTACTCTGTATCAACTAATCATTTTGTTCTCTATGTATAGCGTGATCTGTGATAAATAGACCTTTAATAAATGTCTGTAGAAGAAAATTGAGTAATATTTGTTGTGTTGTCTTGTTTCATTGATGTGTTCCTGGGAGTTCTGTTACCTTTATGTACTGAAAGTCTGTTGTGGTGGACCCTCAGGCCGTATTTGTTGAATGACATGGTAGAAAACAGTGGAGATGTTTAGACTTTATTTGGTTTGCTTAGATTTTCATTTTTGTGTGAGATTGTAAAGGCCAAGATAGGGCTCAAAATTCTAACTTTCAGAATTACTCAAAACTAAGTTAGCTGTCAGGGTAAATAGTGAGCTTTACGATGGCAGTGTTTCCCCAAAGCCTGGAGAGGCAACAACCAGGAACTAGCCTGGAATGCTCTAGGTTATGCCCTGCCTTCCTCTGTCTTTACAATAGTGAAAGGCACCAGCCAAAAGTTAGATAAGGTGAACTCTCAGATATCTCTTAGTCTCCCAGTTGAACAGTTTTATAAGCAAGGAAGTGAGGAGGGAGCCAAGTGATTTTGACTACTTTGTTGAGTGACAACCTGGTTTTAACTACTTCTGGGATATATATTTTCATTTAAACTGAAAGTCTTTTAAGGAGTGGAGGCAAATAAATGTATGCCCCTCCCTTTTCACATGCCTATCCAGCTGCCAGTTCCTTCAGTAAAATGCTAGAAGGTATTTTGGTTGCAACCACTATGATTTCCTAGCAGTTTCAAAATTCTTCGAAATTCAAATTTTTAAACAATATTTAAGTCAGAAAACTAGAGCTAATCCTTGAAACTGACAGAGGGAAGTAGGTTTCTTTCTGAGGAAAAATGTGGTACTCTTGGGGGAAGTTTGGCCAAGTATCCATTTAGAGGGTGTGTCTTATTCTCTTTTGTTTGGCTTTTACCCACCTCTAGACCTGACTGCAATTGAAAGTAGTTAATCTATATTTACATAGATATATACAACAAACAAAGGGTGATATGCCAGTAAACATTTTTTGTTATTCTGCATTGCCAGAATGTAATATCTTTAGCGTATGGTTTGCCATTAAGTCATTCAACTTCATGCTTGGGTGTTCTTTTTGGAAGTGATGAATGACCTTGATGGATAAGACCTGGTACTCCAAAACTTTTATTATGTATTCCATGGTGTATAAAGGTACACTTAATAAATTATATACCTACAGTACTGTACTGATGTTTGCTGTCAGACACATGGCATAATATTAAATGATTAAATATTTGATTCACTTGCTATCACAAATACAGCTCCTGCCCAAACATATTTCATGATGATATCCTTTGAAAATAATAGAAAAGTATGCTTCATTATCATAAGAATCTGTTCCCTATAATTATCATACTGAAAATTTTAAACATTTGGAAGCAGTTTTTCCACTGAAAATCTTTCAAAGATTTCACTGGTTTTGATTCATTTTGTTAAAAGTAGGAGTGTCAAAGTTCAGTCAAGTTTGGAAGAATTGCTGTTTGGTATTAGGGTTAGTGACAGTTTAGTGGACAGTTTTTTAAATGGAAGTATAGTCGACACACAATGTTAGATTATGGTCAGAGGTACAGCATAGTGATTCTACAGCTCTGTGCATTCCGCTATGCTCACAGGTGTAGCTGGACAAATTTTAACTGAAATGTTTGTTTTGTTGATAAATAAGATGAGAAGCTGAAGACTGCAGCAATGGAACCCTTTCAAAACATCCGATTTCAAAAACTCACATTTTTATATTGGCTGACAGTTCCTACTAGGAATAGGGCAGATGTAAGCTGTGCCCTTTTCTCGTGTCTGCTTAGATTTATTTCAAGGTCTGGTTTCTCTGCAAGTATTTTAAGCCATTTGTTCATTTTGTGAGAATTAGCCGAATTAAAGCAGAGACGTACATAAATCAGTTTAGGCAGGCACGAGTACAAGGGAAGATGCAGTGTCCTAACGGTCGCACAGGTAAGCAAGCTGCAGGGCCGGTGAACGCCAGACCTTGAAACTGAGTGGTCCTGTCTGTCATTTTGGATATTAGATAACAATGGAAGTGGGTTTTCAGTGTTATTTATATAAGTACAAATATAAATAGAAATTCCGTGTTTCCCCCATATTCCAGGGGATCATCTTTTCATCTCATTTTGAAAGCCACTGGTTGACAGAATATGTTGCGTTTTGACAGATTGGGTTTAGTATTTAAGTTCTTCCCTGCCACAGGTAAAGTCTTAAGACAACTTTGTATCCCCCATGGTAACAGGTAGTAGTGTTTATATTGTTGCTTTTTGAGTGTTTTGTAACTTTTTAAACTCTTAACACTTGAGTGTCCTCTTTATCCTTCACAGGAATCCAGTGAAGTGTAGGTTTCCTTCCCCAATCAGGTGAGGAAATTGGGGCTCTTCAGTTGTGGCTTAAGTGTACGCAAATTTTAAGTGGAGGAACGGGATTTAAAGGGCAAAGTCCTTTTACTAAACTGTTTTTTTCTCCTAGTGCATTACATAAAGTATTCAAATATTTGCCAAGTATATTATTAGTCAGGGAAACAGTGGAACAAATTGATTTGAAAGCCCTCCATGTCAAAAAGCAGTTGGGAGAGATCCAGGGTAAATAACATTAAGTTCTAAAATATCCCAGTCAGTTCTTTTTCATGTGGTGAATATTACTAGGTAAATGTTAATTGGAGAGTTGATAAAATGAGCGGGCACTTCAGGAGAGGTTGGAGTGTTTGGCAATCCAGCAGTAATTTTGAAGAGGCAAATGGATAACTGTGGAATCCTAGTAGATTCCTAACGCTAAGGGCTGGTGTGTGGGATTTCTTTACATTTTCTGAAATTATCTATTTGTTGAAATTGGCATAAATGAATAGAATCTTAAATCATACCATCTGCACAAGACTGTATTCAGACAGTGATGTTTACATAAATAAACCTTTCAAAAAATTTTTTGGAAACATTTCAAGCTGGGTAGTGTGGCCAAAATTTCAACTTCTTAATTGGTAATAATGTCAGAAATCACAGAGAAAGTATTTTGTAGTAACGGCAAAAAAAAAAAAAAAAGACAGATACCATGAGAACATTCCAGTCAAGAAAATAACAGAGCACAGCATGTGGTCCTCGCAGGTTGGAAGGTCGTGAGCACTTGGCATCTGAAGTGATGAATTCCTCCTTCCTACTGAGTCCTGCACAGTGATATTAACAACCATGTCCTACCTTTAATAAGGTAATTTCAGGGTCTCTCTAATATTTTAGCACATACTTTTGTTACAAACTTTGTATCTTTTCTGAGTTTCTTGTGTTATTGCTAAATGGGACTTAACACTTGTTCTTTCTCTTCTGTTCTTCATTTGTTTATTCACTCATTCCATAAGTAATTGCTTCCTAATACCAGTTTCCTACTTCCCGAATAAACAAAAACTCCTGTGCTCATGGTGCTTGTTTTCAAGACCAGAATAACCTCAGAAGATGCTGTGAGAATTAAATGGGTTAGTATGTATAAAACAGAATCTATGAGGTGGTGTCTTTTGTCATTCTGATTTTATGAATGAGGTCATAGAAAGGATAAATAACCTGCTTTAGGATCACACGGCCAGTAAGTTGGTAGCGGCGGTCCAACCTGAAGACCATGTCCTTGACCTCTACCCACCCCCATCAAAAACCCTTGACAAAAAGTGGTAAAAAGACTGAACAAGCCAAGGCAGCATAGACACCTGACTTGTAGGGAAGGACCGTTAACCTGTTCGGGCTGCTAGAGAATGTAGGTTGCCCTTAAAGGGCCTGGACAGCAAGTTGGACCTGACTTCTGGGAGTCCGTTAATCTTCTCCAATTTTTTTTTTTTTAGGGAAACAATGGATGAAGCAATGATACTATCACCTGTGAGCCCATACTTGAATTCTCTCTTCTCCATTTACCTTGCAAAACAAATTTTTCCCCCCATGGGAAGAGTAATGCCTCTTATCCCAAGGAATCCTGTGAGCCTCAAATGATATAGACAGAAGCCCCTCACAGTTTGGATTTAAACCTTTGCTGCATGGCTTCTAGGTATCTCCTCTCCATGTTTGGCCACTGACCAGTACATTTACTTCTTTAGCTCTTTGTGCGAAGATAAAAGGTATGAAGAAGTGGTCCGCAGCATGGGGAAAAACCCTTGGGTCTAGGAGCCCTTGGTTATAAATTCTCATTTGACCTTCTTTAGGGCTCTTTATCCCCTGAACTTCTAAGATTGTTGAGTGACCTGTATTTATGAAGCGTGAGGTGACAATAAATGTGGAGGTGCCATCACGCCGTAATATCAGTGAGGAATCTCGAGTCCTCCGACAAATGTGGTGAGAGGCTGCCATGATACCAGTCATGCTGTGCTGAAGTTTTTCCCCCTTTCAAAATAACAAGATGGCCTTCCTGTCCCAGGGAAAGTTCATCTGGTCTTAGATGTGATGCTTGGGACTATGACTCAGAGTTGTCAAGCAAGTGTTTGAAACTACACTCTTAAAAAACATGGGGCCCAGTTCTTCCAACTTGAATGCCCCTAACTCTTTTGGTTTCGAGGGAAAGTTATTTTATCTGTGATCTAAATTTCTGTCTAGATGGGGAAGTTTCCCGGGCTTCTCCAGTATGGTTAACTTGCTGAACCACATGATGTCATTTTTACTTATATCTGTTTTTACATCTGAATTATTTACATCTGTTTTCTTCATTGAATTGTGAGCCTCCTAAGGGCTGGGCTGGGGCCCCTTCAGTACATGTGTGCATGTGTGCCTGGCACATGCATGGTATCTGAGAAAAATGTGACCGATAAGTGCTTGATAAATAAGTGAAAGACCCTAGCAAAATACAAAATCAGTTGCATAAATATCTTTTTTTTTTTTTTTTTCCTCAGAAAGTGCTTTCCTAATTCTAAACAGAAGATCATGAGTAGCCTCTAACAATGCGTGGATCATCCCTCGGGGGTGTCCTCTTCTAGGACTTTGTGAGTCTCATTCTTAGGAAATAAGAGTCTTTTTTTTAAGTGATTAATTTCACAAAATTTATTTTATAAACAAACTTTTTTTCTTTTTATAAACCTTCATTTTATAAACAAGAAAATTCCACCCAGAGACCCGTTTCACCTTTTGTTTCTATTTTTAAAAACCTTATTTCAGAAAAATTTTATGTATTTGTATTCAACTTAAGCACTGTCTTGTAATTTTTTTTCCTTCTTTTTTTTTTTTTTTTATTTATTTATTTTTTATTTATTTATTTGTCAGAGAGAAAGCGAGCGAGATCGAGCACAGGCAGACAGAGTGGAAGGCAGAGTCAGAGGGAGAAGCAGGCTCCCTGCGGAGCAAGAAGCCCGATGTGGGACTCGATCCCAGGACGCTGGGATCATGACCTGAGCCGAAGGCAGCTGCTTAACCAACTGAGCCACCCAGGCGTCCCTTTTTTTTCCTTCTTAACATAGGTTTTGTTTTATTTTTCTGTAGAGGGGTTGATGCACTTTCTCTTATAAGGCCAGATAGTAAACGTTGCAGGCTTTGTGGGCCTGTGTTCTCCGAGGAAGCTACCCAGCCCTTCTGCTGTAGCGTGAAAACGGCCATGGACTGTGCAGACAGGAGTGGGCCTGGTTGTGCTCTGTAAAACTGTATTCATAGAAGGAGGCAGTCTTCTCTCACCCTACTTTACTTACCTCTGTCTTACAGAACTCCCGTTTATCATGTAGAATGCTGTATAATACGATTTGAGTTATTAATTTACTAAATTATTTTTATAGATGAACATTTAGGACACACTCTTGTTCTTGGTTTTGTTTTTAAGTTTTCGGTTCTCTTGTGATGAGTGCCTTCCTGTGTTCAGCATTTTTTTTTCACTTATGTGTATCTGACAGTTTCTATAAGGTATATTTTAACAACTCTTCAAAACCTGGTCAGACCGCTTTCTGAAACTGCAGGGGTGGGGGGCCTTGGCCTAGCCCCACTGGGCCTCTCCAACCAGTACATAGCAGAGGAGGGAACGTGATTCAGAGCCTGAGCCAAAGAGAAACGGAATACAACGCTAAGGGGTTTAAGTTACATCATTTGAGGTTACCCATATTTCTGTGGTTTTCGTCTATAAAAATAGCAGTTGTGTATAGTTTTGACATAATACATAAAAGTTTTAATAACCTTCTCATACAACACACCCTGTAATGCCATAGCTCAGTCATATCTTAGGCCTCTAAGCAGTGTTCCTTGTCCTGGCTGGGGCTTTGGCAGCGACAGAAGGAATGGAAACCTGAAGTCCTGCAAGTCAAGATATTCTTAGCCAGAGGCAGACAGACAGCTCTCACGATATCATGAACCACCAACACAGATGCACAATGCTAAGTATGAGTAATCCATGATAACATATCCAGTGCTAGGGAACTTAGTGGACATTGAAGGCCAAGATTCAAATCTAGCTCCTTGGGATTATAAAGCCAGATGTTTTTAACTCCATTCCTAAATATATGCTTTAAATTTAGAAAGAGTCAGTTATAATACGGTAGTTTTACTTTATGTAGAGTTTAACCCATGCATTACTCTAAACTCAGGGTTTGCAAACCACAGGCCTATTTTTGTTTTAAGATTTCTATTAATTTATTTCAGAGAGAGAGCACAAGCAGGGGAGACAGGCAGAGGGAGAAAGGAAGAAGCACATTCCCCAGTGAGTAGAGAGCCCAATGCGGGGGCTCCATCCCAGGACCCTGAGATCACGACCTGAGCTGAAAGTAGACGCTCAACCAACTGAGCCACTTAGGCACCCCTCAAGCCTATTTTTGTAAATAGAATTTTATTGCTATGCATCCTACTTCATGCAGGTCTGTATTCCCTGTACATCTTTTATATGGCAGTGGCAGAGTAGAGTGGTTTTGACAGAGGCCTTATAGTTTGCAAGCCTTAAAATATTGATATTCTGGCTTTTAAAAAAGAAGCTTGCCAACCCAAGCACACAGGTAAAGTAATATCCGTCGTATTTATTAGGAGTTCGCAAATGATATCCTGTGAACCAAAAATAACCTACTGTGGACTTTTGGAAAGTATTACAACACAGCTGACTGCCATGCCAGTTTGTTTGGTTGTCTGGCTGCTTTTGGGCTTTTGTTCTGTTAGATTAAATCAATGCCTGCCATGGGCCCAAGTCCCCCCTCATTGAAGTGGAGCCTGATTTGTTTCCTTCCTCCCACACTGTTCTCTCATTCTGCATATTATGTCCCTCTTCCTTGAGGAGATATTATCACTTGAGGGGTTGTAAGCTCTGGAGCCTAACTATGAGTTCAAATCCCAGATCTCTCCTTTGTAGGTGTTTTTCAGTATGAACTTTGCGATGAGACAAAGGGCCATATTCGTGTCATTAAATGGAGAGAATATTTAATCATCAGGTTTCTCTTAGCTCCCCCATAATCAGAATGTCCTACTCAATTGTGAGGTTGACAGAAGAAAAGATTTTATGTGTGGAAATGTTTCGCTCTTTGTTTTGTCCTTTGCTGGAGTCCATAGTTTGTGAGTAGAAGAAGGTATAGTCTGAGGGCCTGAGCAGAATTTTGTTTCTGCCCCTTCACGGCTCTGTTTCCTTAGGAGCTCCATAGCCTCTCTGAGCTGGACTTCTACTTGCTGGCTGGTAAAATGAGGTTATTGAAGCCTCCTTCCTCATAGGCTTCCTGTGAAGATTGAAGGAGGGAACTTTTGTAAAATGCCTGGAATGTGGCAGATGCTCTAAAAATGTTTCTTCCCCTGCTTTTGATTCCCAGAAATGTTTTCATATGTAAATATTATTTGGCACTCAGCGATGGTAATCATAGAAAAGTTTATTTCTCATCCTTTTCTAGCTAATTTGCAGAATGTAACCTCTCAGGGTGAAGTTTTTATTTTGGTTGGCAGAGTCTGGTTCCCAAGATGAAAAAAGGAGCTTCTTGACTGAATGGGAGCCAGGGAAATGGACCTACGAGAGGATCATTGATTCACTTGACGTTTCCTCCCCTGATTTAATTGCAGTATAAAGAAGAGGGTCACACTGTAACCAGTTACTGCAATGAGACCCTGCCCGGATGGGTGCATGATGTGCTGGGCCGGAACTGGGCTTGTTTCACTGGGACCAAGGTGGGAAGTACCCCTGAGAAGGTGAAGGTGAACACAGCCGATTCTGGGAGGCTCCAGGAAAAGTGAGTTGTCATCAGTGGGAGACACATTTAATTTTGCTGTAGAGTATGTAGAAGTATGTGTCTAGGTTAGTTCTTGGAAATTTTTATTTTGATTACATAAAGTTTATTTGGCTTAGAAACAGAAGCCATATTCTGTAAAACCTCCCTGGTGTTGAGTAATGGAACTGAGAGGAGAAAGTGTTTTTCTCCATAGCACTCCCAAAGTAATGGACTAATGGTGGCTTTAAAGGAAATTTGTATGAGAGACCATAGAATTGCAGTGACTAATAAAGAAAAATCATTTTATTATTGCCATGTGATAACATGTTGTAGAACTCTCATAGATACATATGTTTATGTTGCAACAAATGTTGGTGATACTAATTGAAATAAATTTTACATAAGACAATGAGTAAGTGAAATAAAAATTCTTAGTATTCATGGAGTGTAGTAGTTTGCTAGGGCTAACTACTAACTAAGGACCCCAAACTGAGTGGCTTAAGCAACAGAAATTTATTTTCTCACAGTTCTGGAGGCTACAAGTCCAAGATCAGTGTCAGCAGGTTTGGTTTCTTGGGAAGCCGCTGTCCCTGGCTTGACACGGCCACTTTCTTCCAGTGTCCTTACACTGCCACCCTCTCTCTGTGTCCTCTCTTTTTCTCTTAAGCACACCCAATCTTAATCAGGGTTGGGACTACCCATACAACCTCATTTTACCACAATTTCCCTAGTAAAGTTCATATCTCCACATATAGTCACTTTCAGAGGTACTGGAGGTTAGGGCTTAAAGCTGTGAATTCTGGAAGGACACAATTCAACATAAAACAAGTAGCTAATATTCTTGTTAAGTAAGGTCCAGTTTAAGTAACTGAACCATACAAACGAGATTTCAGATTTTATTCACTTGGAAGGAGAAGACAAATGGATATTAATGGTAGCAACTTTTTCTGTTTCATTTAGTTTATGAAATCCACTGAAAGTACATATGAATAAATCCTCCTAAGCCAGGTCATGCTGGCAATGAATGATTCTGTTGTAGAGAGGTTGGGGGCATGGGTTTAAAGAGGACATGTTGTACTTGTCTGGAAAAGTACGCACCAAGATCTAAACTAATACATCCCCTCCATTTTGAATTTATCTTTTTAATTGCTTGGCTTGATCCTTGAACAATGCAGTTCTTATTAAACTGTTCACTTTTCACCCCACCATTTAGGAGATTTTATGTACTAATGTGCTCTTCTTGATTATTTCAAACGTTGCCTCATTTTATGAAGAAACTACCACCAGCTGGAGTGCTCAGAACCTGTGTTTGTTAGATCACCTATAAAATGAACACTGGGGACTAAATTCCCTTCAAGGTCCCTTTCAGCTCTCAATGATCTGTCATCCCATAGTAAAGTACATTATTTTCAGTATCCTTGGATCTTAAACATTGAAAATCAGTGTTTGGGACCTAGCTTGTCATTATTACAATGCACATGTCTGTGTCTGATGGTTGCCAGCTATCAGCGATAAAGCAAGGGAAGTAGGACTGAATTCTGCTTCTTGAATACGTCAAAATCAGTAGTGACTCATCAGTAGAAAATACTTAAAAATACACATTTACAATTTAAAATTTTACCCCCACGTCTAAAGAGACAAACAACTACAACTTGTTTTTGTTGTTGTAGGAGTGTTGTCAGAAATATGATTAGGGCAGTTTTAAAATCTCTTCAGTGAAGGTGCCTCTCTGGTTCCACACTTTGCACCAAGAAAGGAAGAACTTTGATAAAAACACACAAACATTCTGCATGTAGTTCCACATGTTTCTTACTGTCTTCAGTGCTCCCAGGTTTTTTGACTGTATCAGAATACTTCCTTGGTGAACATCTAAATAAAAAGAGAAAGAAAAGTTCACAGTATGGCTAAATTTACTCAGATTAGATGTGTCTTGCTTTGGATAATTGGGAAGTCTTGGATAATGAGTTACGCCTAAGTAATAGACCCTTCCTTAGTAGAAATAATGTTGTATATTCTGTCATTCCTGCCACCTGGCACATAAGTTTGATGCGGGTTTGAATTGTGTGACTAATCAACTCCCCCAATCTTTTTGCTTTGTAAACATGCTTTTTGTGCTAGATTTATTTGTATCTATATCCAGGCATTTGATAACAGGGAAACCAGTGCTTCTCAAATTTTAGTGGTACTTTGAATCATCTGGGAATCTTGTTACAACATAGATTCTGACTTAGGTGGTTTGGACTGGATACTTAGAGGGCTTCCAGGTACAGCTGCTAATATGGAACTCAAGAACCAAGTTTGAGTAACAAGGTTATAAACCCAGGTCCCATGTAGTAATATATTTTTTGCACCATACGGTAATAATGTTTGCCATGTTATATGTACATGATACACAGTTTCTGCCATCATCTCCTTTTATTATCATTATTACAGTGTTAGAAAGGTAAATTTTAGGGGCACCTGGGTGGCTCAAGGGGTTGAGCCTCTGTCTTCGGCTCAGGTTATGGTCTCAGGGTCCTGGGATCGAGCCCTGCATTGGGCTCTCTGCTCTGCAGGAAGCCTGCTTCCTCCTCTCTCTCTGCCTGCCTCTCTGCCTACTTATGATCTCTCTCTGTCAAATAAATAAATAAAATCTTTAAAACAAAAAAAAAGAAAGGTAAATTGTAGAAATTATAGAAGGTGAGGAAAGGTAGTGATCCTACATTGTCAACTCAGACGTACCATTTTTGGCATTTGCAAAAATGTATTTAGAATATAAGTGTATTTTCATAAAAAGCGATTAATTCTATCTAAACTTTGATAACTTGCCTTATTATTTAATAAAGTTTGAACACTCTTCCATATCACTTGTTAACATTAAAACTACCAATTATTTTACCAGCAAAAGATGGTTTTATTAGGGAATAGCAGGGAACCTCAACTGGGACAGGCAAGCTACAGCAAAAACTGTAGGCAAGGCGGCAAAACGAAGGAGAAGCAGGCTCTTTTATAGGAGAAAGGAAGGGTTGGGAAGGCTCTATGAACAAAAAGTCCACTGGAGTAAACCAGGAGGTGAAAGTATCATGGCTTCTCATTGGCTGTGATGTGGCAATCTCTTTAGGCTGGGCTGTTCCTCTTACTGGTAGTAGATGGTGTTCACATGCAAGGTCCCTATCTTCCTGTTGGATTCACAGTTGATGACCAGTAGTAGGGCATGAAAGCTCCCTGCCAACCTCCCTACTCCCGTTTTAGTGTGGCTTCCCTTAATATTCACACGCTAAATGATTTCTATACAGTTTCATTGAATAAACTATGTAGTACCATTATTTCTTTAATCATTCCTTATCTTCAGATGCTTATTAGGTTATTTATCATTTTTTTAAAGATTTTATTTACTTATTTTAGAGAGAGAGAAAGAGAGAAAAGGAACGAGTAGTGAGCAGGGGCAGAAGCAGAGGAAGAAGCAGACTCCCTGCTGAGCAGGGAGACCAATGCTGGGCTCAATCCCAGGACCCTGGGATCATGACCTGACGTGAAGAGTGATACTTAAACCCACTAAGCCACTCAGGCACCCCTAGGGTATTTATAATGTATTGCTATTATTAAAGTGTTTCATTGACCATCCTTATACATACATATTGAATTTTTATATTTATAGGTGATATTCCAATTCCAGGCTGTGCACCTCCTCAGGCAAAAGTGAAGGGTGCTTTTTGGACCCTCCTCATAGGTTGTCTCTCCATGTATGAACCAAACTCAAATTTGCTTTGGTACCAGAAAAACCGATTTTTGTTTGAACAAAAGATATCAACAGAAACTACTATAAACAACGGTTTGTTTAAAATATGAGGAGCAAGGAGTGGGATGCATTTCAGAAGCCTGATAAATTTAGAGCCAGATTAAGGGGATTTTTTGATTAAAAAAATTGGTAAAATTTAATGCTAGAGAGGATGATGCAGTTACTCATGGCTCCCAAGGATTCTTGAGCTGGGTTAATGGGGTCATACTCTGAATGCCTCACTACAAAATGACTTGAGACCAGTGAAGTTTCATGAGGGTTAGGAATATTTCAGGGATCTGGGGCACCTGGGTGGCTCAGTTGTTAAGTGTCTGCCTTCAGTTCAGGTCATGATCCTTGGGTCCTGGGATTGAGCCCCAAGTCGGGCTCCGCATGATTCTCCCTGCCCCTCTGCCCTTTGTTTGTGTTCACTCTCTCACTGTCTCTCTCTGTCAAATAAATAAATAAAATATGTTTTTTTTAAAGAATATTTCAGGGATCAGTTTTTGTTTTAGTTCGGTTTTTGTTTTCTGAAGTTCGATTATTTTATCTGATCATTTCAGTTTATCTAAATTTTGTGTTCTGAACATGTGATGTTTGACTATACCATTGACTGCTATGGAAATTCAGTATCATGTCTCTCTCTGCAGTGAGGTGCACTTAGCTTATGGATTTTTATACTAAAAATATAGAATAAAGATTATTTTATAGATTTGAATAAAGTGGTTCAGGTACATTACAAAAAAAATGCCTTCCTAAAAGATGATTACACATTCCACTTAAGGTCCAGAGCATAAGGGTACCTCTTTTAATGGAGTCTAATTACATCAATAAAGAGGATAACTGAGGCTACCTTATTTTTGTTGGCAGCTCTCATAGGCTCTACAAGTATAACGATGAGTTTGTGAAAGCGATCAATACCATGCAGAAGTCTTGGACTGCAACCAGATACATGGAATATGAGACACTGACCCTGAGAGACATGATGAGGAGAGGCGGTGGCCGGAGTAGCTGGAGAATGCCCAGGTAATAAAGCATATATCCCTGTATTGCTAATGAAGGTATTTGTGTTGAAGGTCACCCTCCCTTTCATCTTGCTCTCCCTGGTTTGCCCACCATTCTGTTGGCCATGAAAGCCTAATCTTTTTTAGGTTATCTTTGTTCTCTCTCCCTCTCCTTTCCATAGGTTTTCTGATGCTCTCCGAGTCCTGTTTATGGGTCTTGCTTTCACAACATCTGCCACTTCCATCATTCCCTGGCCATTTTCTACATGCTGGTGTAGGGTTTGATCATTTCTCTGCTGCATTATGATCAGCCTCCCACCTCCTGTCTCTCTAGTGCTATCTCTTGGGTCTCTTCCCCTCCCGGGCCCCATTCTCAGCCCTTCTCTGAAATGCCAGTTTCATCTTCCTGTATCCAGCTATGGTTGCATCACTACCTGTTATCTCTTAATACATTTACTGGTAACCAAAGCCATCTAAATGTGACTATGCCTATATTTAGTACCATGGCCCGTTTTCAAACAATATGACACAATTACCGAAATCTTTGCTTTCAAGTTACCTCCATTCATGCTGTTCCCTTTGCTTCAAGTATCCCTCACGAGCTAGCCTGTAATAACTCAGATTTGTCACCTATAAAAATCTCAAAACCTCTTTGTTAGAAGGGCCAGCAAAAAAAAAATGGCTTCTTCTATATCAATTTATCTCTATTAGCTACCCTCAGCCAGAAGTGACACTTCCCATCTGTAGCTTACACACCCCATAGCTTAGTTCTTTCTTAAGGAGATTGAATCAAATATACTTCGAATTTATAGAGTCAGGAATTTGGCAGATTTTTAAAAATTTCCTCCAAACTATATATACCAGGATATGTGGTCCCTTAACATGGGTTAAATGACCAAGGATATTCCTGTGATGCCATACTTTGTTCCAGGAGAAGAAATTGGTATAACTGAAGGGCAGAGAACTGGAAACCAATAGGGAGTCAGTGGGACTCAATAAATTATGTAGGTCGGTTATTTTCTCTCTTAGTATATTGAAACATTCTCCAGTTTTCAGAGAATACAATGATTATTTCCTTAACATCTATAGAGTTTTTGGTTCAGATTTTATTTGAACAGACCACTAATTGGTTAATTAACTAAAATGCATTTCTCACTTTTTCATTTGCAGACTAATAATCCTAATGCTCTGACATTTTTCAACTACTAGGCTATATGGAGAATTTTCCTGTCACAACTGATAGCATTCTCTCATTATTCTGCCCCTTTCTCAAAAGAATCTCCTACAGTATTAAAGTGTGTTCTAAGGAATTTCTAGTCCATGAGACGCTCTGGTTAATGGAAATTAGGGAAGGGAGCACGCTGTGTCCCTTCTCAGGTTTGCTAAAGTGACAGAGTTCTACTGTGCATATGTGAGACAGGAAGTCGAGAACTGTTCAGTGAAAATCCAAAGGAGCATGAGAGGAAGAAGTGTCAGCACTTGAGCCTATGGGTCCCAGAGCTCCCACATGAAAGATCTGAGCCTCAGACACAATTGCATGGCCATGCCTCATGGGCCATGCTGCTTTTATGTTTGATGATTCTGTCCCTCCACCCAACCATCTTTGTTTTAGAGAAAGGCTAGCTTCCTGCAGGGCTGCTTTTAAGGCTAAGGCTCCATTCAGAAGTTTAAGGGTAGGAGGTAGAACTGAGTGAAATGGGAAATACCAAAGTAGACATTGTGGTCTGGCTACTTGGTTTTTGGTAGCATTTTTGTACATGAATTAGTTCTTTTAGAAGAATCCAGTGACATAATAGAATCTCTCAGAGATTCTTAACTTGAGGTTTATAGAGTCATTGAGACTGCCAGAAGTGTAGAATAATGTAGAATGTAGAGTAATGCTTTCACCAGATTCTTAAGAAATCTAGAGCCAAAGGAAGAGCCTGTAATGTGTAGTGTACCAGTAATGTTGGCAGTCTTCTTGTCTCACCAGTTCCTCTTTCACTCTTTGTTTTCACATCATTGAGATCGATTGTCACATTGTTGGTTTTGTCTGTCTGTATCTTGACAGGCAAACACCCAGCCTTATAGGATGCCAGGAAGAAGCAAGTTAACATTTGAGTGCCTGCTTTGGGCCAGATGGTCACTTAAATAAATGTATCTGCATCATGTTTAGTCCTGTTACTGACACGGATGATGATAGTGGTAGTTACCATCATAAGAGCTTACTCTATTAAGGATTTGCAGAGACAGGAAGTATTCTAAGCACTTGTTAATCATTACTACGTTGAGCTTTTATAATAATCTTCTGAGGTATAGGTGATTATACCCATTTTAGTAGGAGTCAGTTGGAGTTTTGTGATGTTAAACTCTTTGACAAATGTCACACAGCTAGTAAGTGGTGAAATCACTTGTAGGAGGTCAGTATGACCCTAAGATAAATACCTGCTCTGAAATTACATTTTGCTGCCAAATTTCTATTCCTTCTTTATCTTTCAAATTACATAGTGTATTCCTAAGTATATACAAGACAATTAGTTAATATCTGTTGATTGATCAAATCTTTTGGGCTCTCAGTGTGAAATCACAGAAACTATTTATTTCCTTCCAAAAGTTGTTCATACCCTAATGTTTACTTACAAATCTTGAAGGAAGTATCCAATATTTGTTTCTTGGTTTGATTTTTCCCCTGCCCTATATATACAGTTTTCATGGTGCATAGATTTTTAAAGTACCTTGGTTATTCCATGGGTACTATCCAAGTTGTATATTTTATGATAATACAACTTCTTTGTATTTGTGATTGTGATTGCTCTGTTTCATGTCTCTTAATGCTGACCTTCATATGGTCAAAGACCATCTCATGTTCATCTCTGTGTCACATACAGCTTCCAGCAGTGTCCTGGCTTAGTTAATATTTTAGTGAAAAGTTGACATTTCTGTATGGAATGTGCTGTCTATTTTTAATAATTCTCAAGGTTATGATGGCTATTAATATGTGATTCTTATTTCTCTCCCTTTATTTCCTCTCCCTTCCATTGTGTCCTAGCCTTGACTTAACATCCTCTCTAAAAGAAGCATGTGCAGAAGGGAGCTCCTTGGGAGTACTTACAGAGGACACAAAGAAGTCCAGAAATAATCTTTACCAGTGACTAAATTGGAATCTGGTCTAAAGTACAGGATAACCACTGAAACATTGGAATAGTGCAGTCTGGCAATGCCAAGTTGAATGAGAAATTCAAGTAGTTACAGTATCAGAAAGATACATATTATCAGGGTATAATAGTAGTGTCCTAACTAAAGAGTTGAAAGAGAAGAGCAGTGAGTTTTACTTGGGGTCTGGTGATGAGGGGCTGCTCTGGGAGTAGTCCTTAAATTAGAAATCAGAGAAAAACCCCTAAAGGGATTTCTTTTAAGCAGTGGGCAACAGGCATTTTATTTTATTTTATTTTTTATTTTATTTTTTTAAAAGATTTTATTTATCTATTTGACAGAGAGAGATTACAAGTAGGCAGAGAGGCAGGCAGAGAGAGAGAGGAGGAAGCAGACTCCCCGCTGAGCAGAGAGCCTGACGCGGGACTCGATCCCAGAACCCTGAGATCATGACCTGAGCCGAAGGCAGCGGCTTAACCCACTGAGCCACCCAGGCACCCGGCAACAGGCATTTTAGATAAAAGGAGTAGCAGCACAAAGACATGGAACAATGAAGTCATTTAGCAGACTTGGAAAGCTCCCAAGAAATCTAGCATGTCTAGAGCTGGAATGCTATTTGTCTTAAATTACTAATACGAAGAAGCTTGTAGGACAATTTTCTCATTTCCAGACAATGTGTCTATCTATTGTTCCAGGCAACTCTGCTTTTCGGGTCTTACTTTCCAACTACATTGTATAGGCTACACTTCGATACTGATGAAGGATTTTGGTCTGTTGTTGAAGGAGCTGGTCAGTCTACTTTATCCTGAGACTTTCCCTTCTTTTCCACCTGCCTCACTCCTCTCTTTTCTCTGTATCCTTCAAAGGCCATCTTTAACGTCCCATGTGTCTACTTTCTTGGTCAAAATCTGTTTAAGAAAATGCAGTATTTAAGTATACTAGCAGTAACCTCTCCGTGATGTACAGAACCAGTGTCATTTCATAGAAGAAAGATAATGGATCCTGAAAAAGACACAGATAATAAAAGCCATTGACACAGCTTAGTGGTGTAATTGATAGATTGCATAATGGACATGTGTAATGGAAACTCTGATGGGACACGTGCTCTTTAGGCCAGAATCTAGATTCTAGGCAGCCAGGTAGCTAAAGTCATGGAATTAAAGGTTAGGAAATTATCCTCAAAAAAGACTCTATATTGAAGTCTGATGTGTATTTCCATCCCAGGCCCAAACCTGCACCACTGACCGCTGACATAAATGAGAAGATGTTACATTTGCCAGCATCGTGGGATTGGAGAAATGTTCATGGTATCAATTTTGTTACTCCTGTTCGAAACCAAGGTAAAAAGGACTGATTTTTCATTTATTCATTTGGAAGTGTTTATTGGACATTTACTATGTGCCAGGCTCTTGGGTAGATTCAGGGCATACAGAGATGCAACAGGCATGATCCACTTTAGTAAAGAAATATAACGTACGTGGCCAGTGGCCACCTCTTCTTTTGTATCCATGACAGACCTGGATAATAGATAAGCTCTCCAGCAGAGCCCAGCATTCTTGGGCATCCTTCTCAAAATATGTTCTAGCTAGCTAATGAAATTAATCAGTAATAGGTAAGACAAACTCTGCCCTCTCTCGCAGGAGAGACTCATGTAGAAACAAAGGTTCACCTAGAGTTAAAATTGGTCTTCCTCCTACAAGTGGTTTGGTGGAATCCTTCTTTGCTACTTGTCCACCCACTCTCCACCTCTCCCTGCCCCCCATCATTTAGTTTTAATGACTGTAAGAGCCCAGAAAAATGCATCCTTTCAATTTTTTTTTCTGGTAAAGTAGATTTTTTGAACTGTGTAAGGACATTTTTAATTCACTTTCTGTCAGAACATGACACATGATGGTAAGTATTAACCCCGCTTCCTGAATGGAGGCTTTACACAGCCCAGATTTACCAAAAGTGTCACTCTTGTTGCATTTTACCCATTATTTCTGGAAATTTGATCCAATATGAATAGATTTAATAACTCTTCCTCTAATAGTACTCACTAGCAAATTATCCTGTTATCCTAAATTTTAGCCAACAATCACATGGAGGATCATTTATGCCATACTCAGGTTTATTGCTTCTCAGCTCATTTTGAAGATAATTATAGTATGCATGACTGATTTGTTACTATAAAATAGATGTAGTATTTGTTGTCTAGAAACATTCTGATTAGTGTCTCCTGAGAGGAGTATAAATTAATAGCACCCAAAGATAAATTGTCCTTCCCCTTCCCTAGATACTCAGTGATAATCAGCCCCTCTCACTCCTCAGCAGTCACCACAAGCCCTTCAGCTCCATGCTCAGTGAGTTCTTGCCAAGTGTTCTGAGTGGGCGGAGCTTCAAGCAGGTCTTAGAGCCCAGCCAATCACGTTCCTGTCCTACAGAGGACATCAGACTCGACTCTTTGCTTTTGCTTCTACACATTCTTCTGGGACTCTTCCACTCGAGAGAATATGTGGATCCTGAACATTCTTCCCTACCTTTCCTTTCCCGGGGAGGGCTTTTTTGGAAAGGGGGGTTAGGAAATGAGAGAACTTTGAAGGTAAATTGAGGAATGAATGGAAAGTGAAATTAAAGGGATATTAAGAGAGGATTAAAATTTACTGTCATCAAGCATTCCCTAAACCTCTCTGACAGGATTAAGTATATAATGTATGTCAAGTGTTGATTGTTGAAGGCCTGATGCATGGTTGCTTTTGCTGTATTATAGAGTATTTATAGAGCATCTAACATCTGTTAAGATTTTTTTTTTTTAATGGCTAGGGATATAAAGAGTACTGTGGCATGGCTCTTGGCCCAGGGACTTGCCATTTCACAAGATCTGCAAGCAAAGTACTAAAATAACCAAAGGGTAACTACTTCACAGAGAGTTTTTAAAATCCATCGGGGGCATGGGAGATGGCCAAAAGAGAAGTTTAGTTCCACTTACTTCCTAAAAGATACAGCTGACTGGTGACAAGACAATAATCTGGGGGTGGGGGGGTGTTTTGCAAGGGGGCAGAAATTAGACTCTTTAAAGCCAAATTCTTTGACACTGCTTTTCTTGTAGTTTGGCAAAAGCTATTATCTCTGATATCCCATATTGTTTGAGTGCTGTAAATATGGTTTGTACTGACATGAGCAATTTTTAAGGTTCCCCTTTTGACTTCCTATTAATTTTCTTTACTTAAGGTTGGGGAAAATATTAGTTATTTTCTCTTCTTAAAAACAGGGCTACTTGGAAATTTCCACTGACTTCAGGAACACCAGCATTCTAGAACACTCAGAATTCAGAATTACCCAAGTGAAGGGAATTCACAACTTTTCTGTATTCAGAGAGTAGATCAAGATAATGAAAAGAAGAAATATTGGCAGGACAAATGAGGTCTTACCTTTACAATTGAAAGCAGCTTTAAGCACCAGCCATGTAGCTGGATTTCTTCCAAGTTTGAGAGGGAGAAGAAGCTAGGAAATTGGAAGGCTTGGACTTTCTGGGTTCTTCTCTGCGCTATGCTGTCTTTATTTACTATTGTATCTTCAAGAGAGAGGGGGGAATGTCTCTCAGGTCATATTAGTTAGGAAGTGTAGTGTTTTCCTACTGTCTAAACTCTAGTTCATTTAAGCCTTGTTCTAAATACCACCTGTACCATGAGTACTGGAATGCAGAGACCTTAACCCTGTCTATTCCATGCTGTTCATTTTATACACAAGATAAAAAGAAATGCCAGGAAGGTCCAGTGACTTACCCAGGGCCACACGGCTGAGAGACAGGCTGAGGATGGAGAAAACTCCTGACTCCTTCTTCTTAGCTCAGTGTGTTCTCTGTTGTGGGAAGCTATAGCTGAAAACACTTAAACCGTGTAAAAATAACATTACCTGTTTGAGGTGGTGGAAATAAATGTATTCACCACAGACCTCTGAATGAGTCAGATCCCCTTACTCTTTTGTTTTCTTTTTCAGATTTTATTTATTTTTACAGACAGAGATCACAAGTAGGCAGAGAGGCAAGGCAGAGAGAGAGAAAGAGGAGGAATCCCCACGGATCAGAGAGCCCAATGTGGAGCTTGATCCCAGGACTCTGGGATCATGACCTGAGAAGAAGGCAGAGGCTTTAACCCACTGAGCCACCCAGGCGCCCCAGATCCCCTTTATTCTTTTTTAAGCTGTAGTATTCTTAAGGGATAATAGACCTTTTAAAATCTGTATTCCAGCCTTAACTGAAGAGAGGCATTAATTTTCTTGGCAACTGACAGATTCTTCTGGGAACGTCACTGGCTTGAGAAAGGTCATCTCCTTACCTCATTCCCATGGTGTCTCTGTTAACAGCATACTGAGTTCTTGGATGGACACATGGCCTAGCCCTCTCACAGTGCTGGATGGTCTGATGAGAAGAGTTCTGTGTTTAGTAGCAAGAGTGATTATTTCTGTGGCCGCTGTGGCCCAGGAATGCCGGATAATCAAAATGGGACCATTTCCAGATTCCTGGGATGTTATTTATTAGCAGACTCATGAAAGGAACACTGGCTTTGTCAGTTTACTCTCGCTAATCTAGTTCTTTGACACTCTGTCGTTTGAAAGCGGGGTTCCAAGGATAGTGTTACTTGGATGGTTCTAAAAACAAAATGTGCCAGTTAACTTTGGCCTATTTAGTGACAAGATGATGGGGAAGAAAATGTAAAGATTGTTTAAAGTAGATGCAGACCTATAAACTGAAAAGAACACAGTCTGCATTAGAAGATTGTATTGTATCTAAAAAGGCATCACTAGGGGCACCTGGGTGGCTCATTGATTAAGTGTCTGCCTTTGGCTCAGGCTATGATCCCAGGCTCCTGGGATCGAGCCCTACGTCGGGCTCTGTGCTCAGCAGAGAGTCTGCTTCTTCCTCCACCTCTGGCCCTCTCTGCCCTGTGTGCGTGCTCGTCATGCTCTCTCTCAAATAAATAAATAAATCTTTAAAAAAGAAAAAGAAAATGCTGCTCTTAAGATACTGGAAAGCTCAGCTCACGTATATCCCTCCAAAGGGTTCTCTCAACTGAGAGGCTCCATGTGCTATAGACCTATATAATTTCATTGTCAAGAATACTGTCAAATGCTTTGCAGAGACTAGGGGAGTGTTTTGGATTTCATTTTCTTTTTTGTTTTGCCTCCTAAATAGTCTCAAGGAAAGCCCCATGTCATAACATTTGCCTTTCGGTGAAAAAGCTGAGATCTTTATGTTTTGCTATGAGGTTAATAGTATTTATCGATTGAATCGTCTGTATTGGACTGATCCTTATGAACAACAGCAGCAGAACTCAGTATAAATATATTAACTGCATCTCTCCCCTCGGATTTCTAGATGTGTCCATGTTTCTTTGTAAGTGCTTCAAAGTTCCCTTAGGTTACATGTATTTGCTTTTGATCACCAGCATCATGTGGAAGCTGCTACGCATTTGCTTCGATGGGAATGCTGGAAGCGCGAATCCGTATACTAACCAACAACACGCAGACCCCGATCTTGAGCCCTCAGGAGGTGGTCTCTTGCAGCCAATATGCGCAAGGTGAGTGTCGTATTTCAGGCGCTATTTACCTGGGTGTATCTGGCCATGGTCGACAAAGGTAAAAGGATGGTGTGGCACAGAGCACAGTGTCTACAGTCAAGAGTGCCTGGGTGCAAGTTCTGGAGTTCAGGCCTTCTCACTTACTAACAAGTGCTTCTCATGGAATTCACTGCACCATTCAGCAAAATGTCAGTAGTTACTCTGTACTGAGTGAGCACCAGCTCTTCGGGGCCGTTTATGTACGTTATCCAACAAGGCTCAAAACCCTGAGAAGTAGACAGTCCTATTTATAGCCCTATTTACAGAGCCGGGACAGATGTGAAGTTGTTCTATAACATTTTGAAGGCCACATAGATTCTAAATATTAGATTTTCAGTTCCAACTAAACTTTCACTCTGAATCCGAATTCATACTACAGCCACGCTAACACTGGTTTCTCTCTAGGGGAGAGTGACAGATGTGTACTTGGCTTCCAGAACAGGCCTCAGGTGACGGTGTAGAAAGCCCAGCTGCCATTGATTTAGAGCAAAACATTCTCGTCGTAAAGTTTTCTGCTGTCATCCCCAGATTTGGCTATTATGAAGTGAAACTGCTTAGGAATGATTCTTTGTCATTGGACCTTTTAGTCTTTCTGAAATATTTACAAAACTACCACCAAGGTGACTTCTAGGCCCTGGGGACTGAGTATCAAAGACAGTCCTTACCCTCATGACGCTTAGACTGAAGTGAGGAAAGTAGAAATTAAATAATCAAAGGAACGTTGAAGAAAAAATCCAGGCTTAGGGATGTGTACAATATGGCCAGGACTGGAGGAGGGTGATGGGAACCTGATTTAGAGCTTCTTTGCAGGTGGTGGTCAGAGCAGACTTCCTTCAGGAAGAGCCATGTTGTGGTGTCTGGCTATTTAATCATGACAAGAGTGGCCAACTTTTCCTGGTTTCACATGAAGTAACTAATTTACTCCCACAAGGAAAGTTCTCTTCCTATCTGTATTTTACAAACAAGTCAACAGAGGGACAGAGAAGTGAAATTCTTCCACAGTTTAGGATTTGAACCTGCATGGTCAGGCTTCAGAGCCTTCCCACCTAAGCACTAGGCTATAGTTCCTTCCAGCCCAAATGCCAGATAACTGTGTGTTCATGCGATGGCGATGAGAGGACAGGTACGTAGAGGGCTGTGGGCAGTGGACCCAGTAGCATTTAAGCTAGGAACGGCTCCTGAGTGTAACAGGATCGATGGAGTAGAAAAGAAAGGGGAAAAAGAAAAAAGAAAGGGGACCATTTCTTCCGTGCCGCTCTCTAACGGAGGGGTGACCAGTGTGTGTGGTATTCCTCCTCAGGCTGTGAAGGTGGCTTCCCGTACCTCATCGCAGGAAAGTACGCCCAAGACTTCGGGCTGGTGGAAGAGGCCTGCTTCCCCTACAAGGCCGCGGATTCGCCCTGCAAACCCAAGAAGGACTGTCCCCGCCACTACTCCTCGGAGTACCACTACGTGGGCGGTTTCTACGGGGCCTGCAACGAGGCCCTGATGAAGCTCGAGCTGGTCCACCACGGGCCCATGGCCGTCGCTTTTCAAGTCTACGATGACTTCTTCCACTACCGCTCTGGGATCTATTACCACACGGGCCTGCGGGACCCTTTCAACCCTTTCGAGCTGACGAATCACGCCGTTCTGCTGGTGGGCTACGGCACCGACGCGGCCTCTGGCATGGATTACTGGATTGTAAAGAACAGCTGGGGCGCCAGCTGGGGGGAGAACGGGTACTTCCGGATCCGCAGAGGAACCGACGAGTGCGCCATCGAGAGCATCGCCATGGCCGCCACGCCGATTCCGCAGCTGTAGGGGGCGCTCCCGGCCCTCCCCGCTCGCCACGGGCGGTGGGGGGAGGGGTCCGTTCCCAGACGGGAGCCCCGTTCCCAGACGGGAGCCCCTTAGAGCAGCACTTTCAGGGATTCCAGGTAGATGCCTATCAAGATTGTGGCCTTTAAAATTAAAACTGCCTTTAATTTGAACTGACCTCTGGCCTACTTGACAGCTCTGCAGTAACAAAACGCAGGATTTTGTTAATCATGTGTAAGTCAAACATGTTACATTTTTCCCAAGCCTTTGTGAGAACACAGACTTACTTTTAAATTGTAAAAATCACAAGAGCCTGGCGCCTGCGTCCCTCGGCTGAGCGTCTGCCTTCGGTTCAGGTCATGATCTCAGGGTCCTGGAATTGAGCCCCAGGTTGGGCTCCACACTCAGGAAGGAGTCTGCTTCCCCTCTGCTTTCCTCCCCAGCCCCCATGACCCACACCCACCCTCCTGCTCAGGAGTACATGCGCGCACTCTCTCTCAAATAAAATCTTTAAAATAAAAATCGCAAGAAAATATGGCAATGATTATTACATTTTTTAAAAAAGTTTTTTTCTGTAAGTGTTCAGGTGATACAGATTACAAAATATATATACATGCTTAACAGTTTTCACCACTGACCGTTCAGTTAGATTCATGGTTATTATCTATGTAAGTACTTTAAAAACAAAGAATGTGAGTATATTTCAACTGAAAAAACAACAACAACAACAACAACAACTATGGACCTTTATGCTAAGGAGCATACTCAAATAATGACTGGTTAGCCTAAAATTATCCCCTGGATATTTGATAAGCCAGAGGCCAAAGGGAGAAATGAGTTTTGATGAAACTGGGTTGGTTAAACTTTTGGCTTATCTTGTCTCTGGAAGTATTGGTCAGCCTTCCCTGGGTGAGATTTACAGCCTCATTAGTGGGAAGTTAACAGTTTAGATTGGGACAGATCTTTGAGATCTCCAAGGGATATTTCACAGTGATATGAAACCTCTTTGCTGAGTTAAACAGATAGCATCTATTAGAAATGATGTGACAATCAGGCAGATTGGGTGGTCAGAGTTCAAACACATAAGCAAAACCCACAAGCCTCTTGGAACCCGTAGGAGCCATAGAGCTCATGGGATCTGTTCTTCTCTCTGCATGGAAAGAATGCCTAGCTTAGAAAAGGGCAAGTGATTCAGTGAGGTCACCAAATGGTAATGACTGGGTCTGGTTAGAACCAAGATCTAAAGCCAGTTCTCCCTGAGCGCCCTATACACTGAGTCTCAGCATTTTCGACCAGAAAATCTAAAATGACCAGAGATACTAGGTGTACACTTGGAAATTTCCACTTTGACGTTAAGCGTCAGAGTTTTGTCCGGAACCTCATAGGCTTTTTGTATTGAAATTCACTACAATGACGTCTTTTCTCTCCTTGCAAGAGTATGCCCCGTGTGTAAGGTGTGGCTTCTGGGGTGTCCTTGCCCCGGCCCCATACCTTTGACTCTCTCCCTCATGGTGACTCAAAAGCAGACACTGAATGCTGTGCAGAGCCAGCACGTTTGTCATGTGGAAGGCCTCCAAGGAGCTATGAATGCTCTCTTAGTCTTGGCTTTATTCCTTGCCTGCCTTGTTGCTATTGTGAAAGTGTAAATTGACTTTGAAACCAAGCATGGATTTATTTTTCACTAGAACTTATAGAGATATTACCTGTCAGGTTAACCGATAAGGTATTATTTAACAGGAAAACAGGAGCTTATCCTCTGGATTTCTACCTGCACAGCTGTCTGCTGACCCCAAAGAGAGTAAGTCATGAAGATAGAGGGAACCCATGGTTTTGCATAATTTCATGAGAATCTGGGATGAACTCTTAAGGAAATCATTGCTGGTGTCATTCATAAAATACTTCAGCAAAAATTGAAAGACTACATAGAGGTGGGAACTTAACTGGCGATGGGGAGCAATTCTCACAAGTGTGATTAGTTGACAAGCCGTGGTTCTCGGGGACCCTAACTTTCCTGACATTATGAGAGGGATTACCGAGACCGAGAATCCACTGCACTTCAACCTGCATTTATCTGCTCTGGAAGTCTGCTTTTCCGGTTTCTAAATGATAGAGATCACTGCTTCATCCCCCGTGGCAGAATTCATTAAAGATGGCGACTGAATGGAACGTCACTGTTCCTAAAGACCTGTGATTAAACTCTTAAACTGTAGAAAAAACAAATTTCGTAATCTCAGACTTGTTTATAGTGGTGTTAATAGAACATTTAATCACTGTTGACGGATTGAGCTCTGCAAAAAATGTGGAATGGGAACTCTGGCTAAACTCCCCAAAGACCTATCCAGGAGAACGGCATTGTACATGTGGAGACAACGCCGTCCAAAAAGGAAAGTGAAGTTTTAGCTGGGCAGTGAAGCCACAAGCATGGCATTGACTTGGGTGACTTGGGTGCCCAGTGCCTGGATCACCTTTCTGGCTCTGCCTCATATTAGCATAAGGCCTGAGGCAGTTTTCCTTAACCCACCTGTTTTTCAGGTGCCTGAGCTGTGAACCAGAGCGAACTGGATAGATAACCCTCCCTTTGTGACCTCTCCCTCTAAACCCTGCTGTTGCAACCGAGGAACCAAATAGATTTGCGCTTTGGGGCACCATTGTTTGCTTTCCTTAAACTCAAGTCTTTCACCGTCCCAAGTGGGGAAACTGAAGTAGATTCAGATAACTCAGTTTCCCAGCCAGGCAGCCTTGCTCACTGACCTCTGTTTGACCTCCAAGCATGAAAGCCAGGGACTGAATAGTAAGGGATATACGTAGCTACTTCATTGAGTTCTCTGAGGATTAAAGGCCTTCCTATTATGTAGAGCATGTAAACAGTGCTTGGAACATAGAAAGGAGTATGTAAATATTAGTTATTACTCAAGTCTTCCTTTTCTAAATTCAAATCGTAAGATAACTGTTTGCTGTGAGGAGGCAGTTGAGACATGTTCTATTAATAACAAGCTCTATGAGAGTAGAGGAGGGGCTTGGGAGATTTTTTTTTTTCTTTTAAGGAAGAAAAGAATCTACAGAGGAACACTAACTCAAAGAAACAAAAACTTTAAAAAACTTGAGGGAGATAATTTTGATTTTTAGGTACAGATGTGGTTGTTTGTTTTTATTTATTTGAAAAAGAGAGAGCACAAGCGGGAGGAGCAGAGGGAGGGGGAGAGAGTCCCAAGCCGACTCCGTGCTCAGTGAGTGCTCAGTCACACAGCCCTGAGATCATGACCTGAGCGGAGACCAAGAGGCGGACGTTTCACTGACTGAGCCACCCAGGCGCCCCTTGGTACAGAGGTTTTTACATCCTTCACCATGTGATTGCTTCTGTGGCTACCTCTGGAGAGAAAAACAGTGAGGCCATCAAGTGTGAAGGCTATGGCTAAGAGAAAAGTCACCTCAATTTTGAAACAAAAAACACTAATCTAAGGTCATAATACGTTTATCTTCCTATTTGGGATTTTCCTGTAAGGATAAGGTAAGCATAATGGGGTCACAAAACATTAGTGCTGGAAGGTCATCTGGTTCACCTCCCATTAAAATAAAAATGGGCTTACAGAGGTGGGTGAAGTAGCATACCTTTACTACCTAGTAGCATGCTACTAGTTAGTAAAGCTATAGATAACTACTAGTTCATAAAGCTAAATCTAGATTCCACTGTATCCAGAACTTTTACTATTCCTCCCAATTCTGCCTCCCAGTTACAAAAGGAGGAAATCTGTATATTGTGAGACACATAAACTCACCTTGTTCTGTAAAATCATTTCTAAGTTATTTTCCAACTTTCAGAAATCCTATTATCTCTCAGGAGCTAGTAGTACTCTTAAGCTTCAGCCCACATGCTGTGGTTTGGAAGGCTTAATTTAACAGTTGTCCTCTAAATACAGCGATATTAATATTTCTATTTAACTGTAATAAAGATTTATTTTTGGATGAAGGTTAAGTGGAAACTTCCTGACCATAACTGGAAAGCTTTAAATGTATCAAAGTCTTCTGCTCTGACAGGAATTGGGTGAACTTGAAATTGAATATTGGTAGCGGGTCAGTTAGCCACTGGGTCTTCGTTTCATCAGCTGTAAAACATTGGCCTCATTGAACCATAGTTGTGATTGGAAGTGTGAAATCGCCTGGACTGTAAAATAATTGAAACCTCAGCGGACCTGCTTGTGCTACAGAATGTCCTCGTGATGACAGCTGACCAAAATCTCAGGAGAGAAACTAGCCTTTGTACAGGAAACACAACGCCTTTGCTAGTTTCCTCCTCTTTCCTTTCAGAAGTCTGTTTATCAAGACTACTTTTCCTTAAATGCTTTCTAAGAGTTAGCAGAAGTGAAAAATTTAACTTCTACTTTTCCAAAGTTGAGGATGTGATGCAGATCCAAGCATTGAGTTGGAGCTTTCTGTCCTAAAAGGCATATTTGTTTTTTGAAATTCAGTTCTACACGTCATTAAAAGGGGAAAGAATATGATAAACTCCAAACCTTTCAAGTTGGGAAAAATGAAAAACAGACATGTTCCTGTCTCTAATGCAGAAGGCCTAAAGAGATTGAAATCCTAGCAATCAATGGAAAAGAATTAAACTGGAGAAGTAGGCTTCCCCTGTGGAAATGAGGGAAATGCCATGAAGCTAGGGTTGTGCTTTAAAGAAATCATAGAGATGATTTTTTTTTTCCTGGAATGTATTTTCTGACCCTTCAAAAGTATTGAACAGTTGCAGTGTAGTTTTAAGTGGTAGAAAACGAATGCTCTTAATACCAGCATTCTCTTTTGTGAGGTTCTGGAGAGCTAAAAAAAAAAAAAAAAAAAAAAATTAAATGAATTATTTTCCCTTGAATTAACTATTCCTGTGGCATCTTAAGAAATGCTCAGTATTCCCAAGAGGCAATAGACATGATCCCTGGTCTGCAGGCTGAAATACAGTTGAGCAGTAACAAGGAGTCTCTAGAGAGAAAGTAACCAAAGCAGCGTTGTGCTCTGAAAATACCGTGAACTTTGGAAGAAGACAATCCTGACTTTGAGTCTTCGCTGCTCTCGTGTTCGTTATTTAGAGTTCAGTTATTGAACACAGATTTTTAGCCTTCGGTGTCTGTCTGTTAGAAGGCAATGGTAACATTTACCTCTCTGGGTTATGTGTGGCAAAGGGTAAAAGAAGCAGTAAGTGTTTATATATTACCTGCCCCTTTGTAAAGAGTTTGAAGTGCTTTGTAAAGGTAAAGCACAGTCCAAGGTGAGCTCAGAAGCCAGGGGTGAACGGCAGTAAAGGAAGATAAAGGTAGGAGAATGGGCTATGACCCTGAATAAGGTCTGTACAGAGTCTAACACATCACATCGCCTGATACATGAAGATCACGCTTCAACAGTGGTTCTGAGCCAGAGGTGATTTGTCTCAGGGGCCGTTTGCCGATGTTAGCAGACACTGGGTTGTCATGCCGGGCGAGGAGAGGCAGTCCACAATGAAGAATTATTTTGAGTGGAGCCATGGTGGAGAAAGCCTGCCTACAACACGCTCACTGCCTGACGCATTTTTCCCAGCACCTAAGTGTAATATAGACTTCAGAGAAGGCAGAGAATTCCAGGGGGCTAACATTATCCCAGAAGCTTCCAGAGAATACATGAAATTTGAGTTGGGCTGTGAAGAATGAAGACCGGGGAGTAAAAGATGTGCAAGGCCCGAGCGGTTGGGGAGGATGGAAGAAATGAGAGAAGACAGGCCACTTCTTCTCCATGTGAGGACAACAGTCTGGGCCCATCTTATGGTAGCCTTCACCCCATAGGAACTCACACTATGATCTGAAAAAGATGTTATACTTATTAAACGCTTAGCCATGTAGTAAGAATGGAGCTCATTAGTGGACCAGAAATTGCTGAATCTGTATTTTCAAAATAGAGAGGAGCAAATGGGAAGATAGAATGGTAATTGGAGGCCCAGGTGTATGAGACAAATCTGCCATAGAAGGTGAACACCCCATCTCAACTCACCAGACTTTTGACCGAGGAAAAAACTAGACTGTAGTATTTGTGCTTAAAAAGAACATTTCTTGGGGCACCTGGGTGGCTCAGTGGGTTAAGCCGCTGCCTTCGGCTCAGGTCATGATCTCAGGGTCCTGGGATCGAGTCCCACATCGGGCTCTCTGCTCAGCAGGAAGCCTGCTTCCTCCTCTCTCTCTCTGCCTGCCTCTCTGCCTACTTGTAATCTCTCTCTGTCAAATAAATAAATGAAATCTTTAAAAAAAAATTTCTTTAAAACATCATTCCTTTGTCCTTGCGAGGTCATGGACCACAGACGCTGAGACAGATAAAAGTTCTGAGACTGATAAAATGATGGATTCGTTCCCCATCAAAACAGCACACACTAATCCTAAATTCTGCATAAAATTTCAGTAACCCCTTGGAGATGTACAAGCCCCAGCATAGTGAAGCATACTTCTGTGCCTACAGGTACTTTTTTTCCCAGTGAGTAGTCATTTCACAGTGGAAATTTCATTACCCATTTTCTTTCAGCTATAGACTGGGAGGAACCATTTTAAAGGGCTCGGCAGGTGGGGCTCAGGGGGCCTGTATCTGGTGGGTAACTCAGTTTGCTGTCATAATCCCACCCTCGGTCAGATCCTGTTTGGACACTGAGCTCCCCATTTGTTCTCTGAACCCTAGTGGCTCTTTTGGTTCCAGCCCCTTGTCTTGGTCTCTCTGGGGTCAGGACCTAGTCTTACTCCTCCTGTTGGTGTCTTCAGAGCAGGGCTCTGATGGCAAAACCCCACCTGGCAAGAACAGTGCTTCCACTAGTGGAGAGCCTCTTCTGTTGCTTGCTTTCAAGAATTCTTCAGTACTGGAGCCCCACGACTGTGCTGCCACTGATAAGGGAACAGAAGGCTGGCTGAGATCAAAGAAAAAGGTGACACCCTCCAACCTTCCCCTACCCCCACTCCTGGGTGGGACATCTGTGAAATTTTTTTTCTTTTCAGCATAACAGAATTCATTGTTTTTTTGCACCACACCCAGTGCTCCATGCAATACGTGCCCTCCTTAATACCCACCACCTGGCTCCCCCAACCCACCCCACCTCCGCTCCCCCCACCCCTCGCCCCTTCAAAACCCTCAGATTGTTTTCCTTAATACCTTGTGAGAGGGCAAAACAATCTTGGCAATGGCAAGGCCTCTGGTATCCGTATCTTGTAGGTCCTCTTTAGCATATGAAAGTTCTACTGAAACCTCCCTTTTCCTTACCTCTCCTCAACTCCATGGTACATAACCTGCAACTACTCACAACCCCGGGGCAGCAGCTCTTCCTGCCCACGGGTCCTGTTCCCCCACTTTAATAAAGCACCATTGGCACCAAAGATGTCTCAAGAATTCTTTCTTGGTCATCAGCTCCGGACCTCACCCCACCAAACGTCACCTATATTCTAGAACTTCATCTCCGCCATCCACACCAGTAGCATCACTATGGCCTCTTCCCCTGAACCCACTGCTGCCCCCGGCCCCCTGTGGTAGCTTCAGCTAGGACATTCCTTGGTGGTTCACAGACTGCCCCTCCCCCCCAACGCCATACACAGAGGGCAAGGAGAGACTGAGGAAAGAGGGAGGTCACTCCAGACTGATCTGTGGCAGGTTTAATAAGCAAGAGAACTTACAAGGCTCATCTGAAGCAGCTACAAGATGGGTAGATCTCTGCACATGCCTACCAGCATCTTAAGAGGCCTTACCTGGTTTCAGGCATGTGTACCATCTGGATGGCCTCGAGGACATCTTCCTCAAGGTAATGGCATTAGAAGATCTCCCACTGTGGGAAAGGGCAGATCGCACATTCCAAGCAAGGCGAGGAGGTAAGGAAATTCTAATTGTTCAGGTCCAGCTTGGACCGTGGTCACCTTCTCGCCATTATCTCTTCCAACTTAACTCTGCCAGATGTCCTAGATTTTTGCACCCAGTTAGTTGTTTTTATTGATAATGATAGCTACCATTTATCAAAGTCTTACTTTGTGCCAGATGGTGTGGTAAGCCCTTTAACAAAAAGAGTAATAGGGACCATTTCCTGAAAAAGTCAATTCAACACTATCACTTATTGATCCAAAAATTTTGATCAATGGAACAATGGGGTGGTTCTCCAACAGAACTGGGGAAGGAAGAGAAAGAACATGTTGAGGGAGGAAGAACAAAGCTGTACTTCGAAAACACGGAGACCTGGTTTCTAATCCCAAGTCAATGAGTGAGCTCTACTTAACCACTCTGATTCCTAATCTGTAAAACAATCTTTACAAGGAATTGAATGAGACATTGTATGTAAGGGGCTTACTTACTTCCTTGTCCTTTTGTAGGTAACTATCATAGTTGCACTAGCCCTGAGAAATGAGAAGATTCCTTCATCATCTTAAACCAGGATGAACAAAAGAAGGGTGATCTCAGAGACAGAGAGGTCAATCAGGAGATGAAAAAGGAAAAAGGCATGACATTCTATTTTAAACGTGGTGAACTTGCAGCTGACCACTGCAAAAGCAGTAAAAGCTTTTCCGTTCAAAAAGCATCTCACCAGAAATGCTATAGCGATTCTTTTTAAGGATCTGGCAAACCTAATGTTTAGCAGATTTGCAACAATTGCTATAGGCTCAAATGGAAGATATCTTCTGGTAGCACCCTTGGTGCTCTGAGGGAGACTAGATTATTTTACTTGGAGTGCAATGGCAAGTAAGTTATTAAGGACAGCCACGTTTCTTCAAATATGAAAAATAGGAGGCACCTGGGTGGCTCAGTCGGCTAAGAGTCTGCCTTCTCAGTCCAGGTCATGCTCCCAGGGTTCTGGGATACAGCCAGGTATCTGGCTCCCTGCTGGGTGGGGAGTCTGCTTTTCCCTGTCCCTCTGCTCCTCCCCCTGCTCGTGCTCTCTCTCTCTCTCAAAGAAGGAAAGAAACAAATCTTTTTGAAAAAAATATGAAAACTAGATAAGAAAAAAAGAAAGGTGATTGAGCCCCTCTGCTCTATTTCTTATGCCTCTAGATGTTGGTACAAAGACATCAACCTACGGTGGGTTCATGGAAAGCATTTGGGCTCACTGAAAGTTTAACATCAATCTGAGCACTCAGGGATCTCTTTCTGTATATTTCAACTACCCACCTGTTGGGCTTTTGAAGTCTGGGATAATGAAAGAAGCAAAAAGAAAGAGTCCCTGCAGTTTTTTTTTTTTTTAAAGATTTTATTTATTTATTTGACAGAGAGAAATCACAAGTAGATGGAGAGGCAGGCAGAGAGAGAGAAGGAAGCAGGCTCCCTGCTGAGCAAAGAGCCCAATGCGGGACTCGATCCCAGGACCCTGAGATCATGACCTGAGCCGAAGGCAGCGGCTTAACCCATTGAGCCACCCAGGCGCCTGGAGTCCTTGCAGTTTTTGCATGAATTTTTATTGAATTCAGCTCAGAGCCATGGGTAGCCAGAGGAGTGCTCCTTTTGGCAAGCATCCAGAAAACATCTTTTAGGATGAGCTGCGCTATTTTTGTTTGGGAGCAACATTGCACAATTAATCACAGTGTTATTTACATTTATGAAAAGTTGGAAACAACCTAGAGATCCAACAAATAGGAAATAGATCATTTATAGTATGCAAGCTTGACAATATTATGCAATATTAAAAACAACTCCGATGCTGATACAAGACACTAGCAAATGTTTACAATATATACAAAGGTGATGCTTTGTTGTTCTGTAAAATGCAAATGGACACATAAGCACCTTCTAAAGGGCAGGAAGATTGTGAATGAACGTTATTTCTTTATTGTTTTTGTTATAACAGCTTAGTTATAAATACCAGAAAATGTACTACAAAATTTGCATGACCAAGAAGGCCTTACACGCTCAAGTCTCTCTCCCCTCCTAAAAAAGCTACTGGCTTTTCATCTTACTGCAAATAGCACATTATTCTTTCCTTCTCTTAACAGTTTTGCTTCTTCAAAGAAGTTTCTTTTCCCTTCTCACTTTGTGTTTTCTCCTCAGTCTGTTGAAATCTGCCTTCTGCTAGGTCACTTCTTTGAAACTGTTCACATCAAAGTAAGCAGAAAACACCGTGTTGCTAAAAGCAGTTTTCAGTCTTGATCTCAGCATTTGATACTGGGTCACGCTTTCCTTAACCTTCCAATTCGCACCTTTCAGATCTCTCCTTCTTGATGGCTCTCCTCAGGCTTGTGGTCCCCCCTCCCTCCCTTAATTTTGCTCTTCCTCCAGGGGCACCTGGAGCGCCTGCCTTTGGCTCAGGTCGTGATCCCAGGGTCCTGGAACCGAGTCTCACATCAGGGCCCCTGCTCAGCAGGGAGTCTGCTCCTCCCTCTTCCGCTGTTGCTCCCTCTGCCGCTCCCCCTGCTTGTGCTTTCTCACTCAGGAGCTTGAGCTCAAGCTCTCAAATAGATAAATAAAATCTTTTTTTTTTTTTTAAGTTTACTATTCCTCCAGCTTCTATACCAATCTCCTTTTCCCCATCACTACACATTATCTTTTGTTTAGCTTTTCAGCATAAACCATCCATTTAGCATAAATGTTAGCATAAACTATCCATTTGGGGTGAGTCTCCAATCTAAGGTCCCACCGCCAGAGCTTCATGTATTGGTTATCTGTAGGGGCAAAACCCATTACCCAGAAGCTTAATGGCCTAAACCGACACACATTTATCATCTTACAATTGCTGTGGGTCAGGAATCTGGGTTCAGTTTCACTGGGTTTTCTGCTTCCTGGCTGCTCACAAAGAAGGGACTCAGGGTGTCATCAAATAGTCTGCATTGTGATCTGAAGACAGCCCGTGAAGGCTCCTGCAGCCACTGGAGGCAGTATTCAGTTCCTTGCATATTTTTGGATTAAAGCCTTCAGTTGCCCCCTGGCTGTTGGCCAGAGAGCACTCTGAGAGCCTTGCCACGTGGACCTCTCCAGCATAGCAGCTGGCTTCATCTAAGTGTGCCCCCTGTGAAGGCAATGGAGAGGGCACCCTAGCGAGATGGGAGTCACAGTCTTCGTAACCTAATCTTGAGAGACGTCTCCTCAGTGTTCCCACATTTTGCTGGTTGGAAGCCAGTTCATCAAGGTGAGAGGTGTACAGCGAGCCGGAATGCCAGGATGTGGGGCTCTCTGGGGCCAGCAGAAAAATGCCTGCTGTGACTTGAAACCAGATCTCTCACTTCCCACTCATACATCGATGTACGAGTCCCATTACCAATAGTAAAATGCACAGATCTGCGTACATCATCCTTTACCCATCCCCAAAGTAAGCTCACCTTCACCCTTTAAGGGCGCTGCCATTCACCACATTCCCCAAATCAGAAACGAGAGGCGCTGTCATTGATTTCCTCTTCTTCCCCTTCCCCAGTGTTCAATTAGTTGTGACCTCCTACTCATGCTCACTTCTGAAGACGTATCCTGTCTGTCTGTGCCCATGGGTCGGTCTGAAGCTCTCAGGAGTTGCAACTTGTGTCACCGTCCCAGCCTCCTGTCTCCCACTCCTATTCCCAGGCTCGCCCTCTTCCGGTCCTCACTGAGGCCATGGGGACCGTGTCACACCCCTCCTTGGTCTCCAGCTAGCTCCCCGTAGCTCAGGAATACTTAAAGGTGGAAAAGGTAAGGAGTCTGAAAATGCACCTTCAGGAAACTTGTGGATTTCAGAACGCCAGGCTACAGGAGTTCAAAGTCAGCAAAATCTTCTTGGCCAATAGAGATACACCAAGTTGAATGACAAATATTGTGAGGGGGAATAGCTTTGTATCTGACTAATATCAAAATTTCTTAGTAGATGTAAGTGGTTTATTGTGGTATTGCAAGTATGTGGGACGTAAACTTGTAAGAGTTGTTTATTTGCAATAACTTCTATTAGGTGTTCTTTAAAAAATGATCTTCTTGGGCATCTGGGTGGCTCAGTTGGTTAAGCGACTGCCTTCAGCTCAGTTCATGATCCTGGAGTCCCGGGATCGAGTCCAGCATCGGGCTCCCAGCTCCATGGGGAGTCTGCTTCTCCCTCTGACCTTCTCCCCTCTCATGCTTTCTCTCTCTCTCAAATAAATAAATAAAACCTTTTAAAAAAAATGATCTTCTTGGAGGGCTGAGTCCCTTGAAAGTGTTTCAGTTATTAACATTTTTAAATGAAAGGAATTAATTAATAATTAATAATAATAATTTATTAATAAATGGCTTCATTTATTGAAGTTTCACACCCATTCTAAGAAACTCAGACCTATTTATGCTATCACTTCACCCTCTCTGGATCCCTCCTGATGCACAGGGTGGCAGTGTAAGAGGGGGAGGACATTCCCGAGCATGTCCTGGATGCCTGCACACATCAGCGGAGCCCTCATCCCTCCCCAAACCATCTACATGAAGATTCTAGCCCCCGGGAATGTAGATGTTGTGATCCGCTCTGGACAGATCTCCTTTTTCTAATGTGGCCACAAGAGAGGGACGGCTGAGAGTGGAAGGGGCATATTCTCTTTAGCTATAACATGATTAGTTGTCACATATTTCAAATATTTCCTCAACTGCCATGCCCTCCCAGGTGTCGATGCCGATTTTGGAATATTCATCTGGGAGCTTGTCTGTGCAGAAGCAGACTTGGGAATACCAGTCAGCAACTGGAGACCAGACCCCCATGTTTATTTCAGTCAGGGCTGCCCATGCCTTCAAGACATCAGTCACTGGTTTCCCTAAAATACTCCTCCTTCTTAGATTCAGTTTAACTGGATCAATTTCCTGGACCTGGACAACAGTTGATACTTGTTATCCTGACAGCCCCATTCAAAAATGAGATATGAAAAATAACATTTTCATGGTGATATGTGGGAAAGAACTATAAAAACCCTTAAGACGTGGTTTGGCAAAGATATTTTCCCAATTCAAAAATGAGTCGTGTTTCTGGCACTTGCTGTAGTACTTTGTAGCTGGCAGCTGAATTATCTTGGTTTCTGCCCAAAACCCTGGCTTCAAAAGCTGATCTTCAAATCTCCTGTGTTAAAGAAGGATTTAAAACATTTAGTGGTCATTTGCATGTCAAAAATAAGCCATTATATTAACCTGATTATGAGACACTGTGCCTGTCTAAATGGCCAGAATAATAAACACATTAATTACCTTTTGCATGGTAGTATAATATTTGTATTATTCTTCCAAACAACCCATAAGATAGGACAGGTTTTAATAGCCCATTTTATAGATATAAAAACTGAGATCCAGTGAGACCAAAAGCCTGCCTCAGGGTATTTGGAAGAATCAGTACTCAAACCTACAACTCTAGACTTGAGCCTCTTGTGCTCGCTTCGGCAGCACATATACTAGACTTGAGCCTCTTTTCTTTCCACTTTGCTACATTATTTTCAACGTTTTTTACCTGAAATGCAATGCAGTAGACAGCGTGTTAGTAATTCTTCCCTTAACTGTGCCTCACAGAAAATACTATACCACTTTTAGCAATAATGACTTGGAGAATTATTTATACCTTCCTTAGCATTAGTACTTTTATAGTTTCTGAAGGTAATTATCCTACTCGTGATTGATCTGTTACTATAAAACAGGTGTGGGCTCGAGTGTCTACAAATGTGCCTATAAGTAAATATGTCTTGATATCTTAAGTATGTGTTGATGTCCACATTCCTTTTTCTTAGAAAATTTATTTCAACCAGGATCTCCTGCCTCTGAAAGTCACTATCCTCTAACCCATGACCTCATATCATTTAGTGGTTTGAGACCTCTAAATGGGTTCTCTCCATCGAGATGAGGGCATAGCTTGTCTTCTGTGTTAAAGGCAATAGCATTAACTCACTGTCTTTCAATCTGATGATAATTCTGGCTGAGTTCAGTCCTGTGGGCATTTGCTTCCCATCATCCTGGCTCTTTTACTTGGAGAAGGGAGATTACAAGTCAGCAAGGAGAGAGGCAAATGGAACCATGTTATATAAACTTGTGCTTGGAAAGCAATCTAGGACCTCAGAGGTGGGTTGGCGAGAGATAAAGGGAAGCATCAGTCCAATATATGGACTTCAAGGAAACAAGGTGATGGGATCCAGGCAGTATTGATGTATCTACGGGGACATTTTAGTTGATGGAAGACGGGTATGGGCACAAATGGAGGCAATAACATGGTTCTCAGTTTTGGCAAATGATTCCAAGCTAGTGCCTAGATGCAGTAGGTAGGCATATCATCAGTACCCAGCAATATAAGGGCTAAGCATGATATCTGGACCCAAGAAATTGGGCTAGGGCTCTGGGGGGTTAACCCAGTCCTGGAGAGTGAATGTTCAAGGTTCTGGGGAAAAAGGAAGATTCCGGCTTTGGGCCTGGATTTCAGCCCACATACTTTGGGGCTGAAACAGATACCCCTACTGGTGGAGATAGGATCAGTGGGGAGAACAATTTGTGCAGGAAGTAATATGATCCAGTTGTTATTTTGTGAACATTTTTATTTGTTGTTAAGGAAAAGTTGAAAGGAAGGGTTGACTGGAAACCATGAAATCGATGAGGAGGCTGTTGGTTTCTTCAAAGCATTTTCTGTCTCACTTTCCCCCTTGTCAGACTCCTTTTTCCAGAAATCTTTTTTTATTTAAAGATTTTATTTATCTATTTGACAGAGACAGAGGCCACAAGTAGGCAGAGAGGCAGACAGAGAGAGAGGAAGGGAAGCAGGCCCCCCGCTGAGCAGAAAGCCTGAAGTGGGGCTCCATCCCAGGACCCTGAGATCATGACCCGAGCCAAAGGCAGAGGCTTTAACCCACTGAGCCACCCAGGTGCCCCTTTCCAGAAATCTCTAACAGTCCCTCTTACCAAATCGTTGAACACTCAGTATCTGTTTATGTTTCATGCTTCCCTGATGCAATTGTAAGCTTCAATGAATTTGATGCACTTAATTCGCTTGCTTATAGCATTAGGTTAGTGATAAACAATAAAAAACACATAGGTGCTTTGCAGTGAAAAAGACAAAGCATGAAAAATTATGGCATGAACAGAGAAATGGAGGTACATTGTCCTTAAGAGTATCCATGAGTCAAAAGGGAAAGGTTGATTGATTCCAAGAGCAGGGTGTTATTATGTTGGCAACTTCTTGAATCAAAAGTTACACCATCGGGGCACCTGGGTGGCTCAGTGGGGTAAAGCCTCTGCCTTCGGCTCAGGTCGTGATCCCAGGGTCCTGGGATCGAGCCCCGCATCGGGATCTCTGCTCAGCGGGAGCCTGTTTCCTCCTCTCTCTCTCTCTCTGCCTGCCTCTCTGCCTACTTGTGATCTCTGTCTGTCAAATAAATACATAAAATTAAAAAAAAAAAAGTTACACCATCTTTCTTACATTTAAGGTTCAAAGGTATATTATTTTATTTCTTTGTTATTCAACTTGTTTGTGTTTTTACGTGTTACTTGTAAACAGTATATAGGTGGGTCTTTCTTTTTTTTTTTTTTTTTTAATTCTGTCTGGCAATCCTTGAATTTTGCTACAGTGTTGAATCCATTTATACTTAGTGTAGTTACTGAAACAGCTGGATTTGAGTCTGCCATCTTGGTGTTTACCATCTGTTTGTCCCATTTGCTCTGTACCCCCCTGTTTAGTTATCTTCTGTGCTGTCCTCAAATTCCCCCATGACAGTGAAGATTTGTCCTCATTGGTGAGAGGCCAGGAGCACTAGCAGGGGCCTTGCAGTCCTCCTGCACACTAGGTGATCCCCTGCCTGCCTCTCAGGAAGAGTGATCTCTTGCAGCACTCTGTCCTGCCCTTCCTCCTGCAGCCATGACTGCCTTCTCCCACAAGCAGGCTCCTCTCAGCTCCCTCTCTTCACCCTCACTTAGATGGCCACATACCTTGCACCACAGAGAGTATCTCTTTACTTTCTTCTTCTCTGTCCCCAGTCTTTCTTGTGAGCACTGAAGGTGAAGTGAAGTGAAGGCCCAAGGAAAGAGTCAGTGAGGGGATGCAGAGATCTCCAAGCCTCAGCATTTAAAAATTCCATCTAGTTTCTTTTTCACGTATATGGCAGCCCCCTCTTCCTCTTAGCACTCTGCAGAAGGTGGATCTGCTCTCTCATCCAAGAAAGGCCCATCACCTTGTGTACTTCAATTCCCCAGGCTACCTCATGGTCTCTGTTCTCTAATACATTTAAAATCTTCTGTGGTTTTGTATAGTATGCAGCTTGTTCTCACTATTAGAGTGGAAACAATGTCATCCTCTGACTTTCTATGTCCTAAGGAAATGTAGATCTCAGATGATACATGCTCCATACTTCGCACAATTGCTGATCCCCAACTGCTGTTCAAAAACACGTTTGTTAGTTTCATGATATGAATAGTCCCATCTACTATTCAGAAACCTTTAAATTACTGTTCAATTTAATCTATGTTTATATTCAGAGATTGTTTTGGAGAGAAGCAATAATATAAACTCTAAAAAAATCACTCCAGCATATCATGTACGTAGGTACATCAATGAAGAGGAAAAATGTTATTTCCGTTGTGCTAGATACTAGCAAATCAGGGCAAAGAAGGAAGAAACCTGCAAGGCAGGGCTTTATGATCGCCAGAGATACTCTGTGGGTATATAACCCTCTCTGCCTTTTCCAGACAGACCTTTACCTCGTGCACACACACAACATGCCTTACTTCATCAGACTTTATTTCTGGATCTTGAGTGAATCTGTGGGGAATATTTGTTATGTAAACATTGTATTGATCTCTGATAACTTCACAGACATTCTGAAGTATGGAGGATGGGGATATATTTAGAGATCATCCAGGGGTTATATAATAGAGTAATATTCCGCATAATAACATCTTGAAGTACTGTCCGGGGAAGTGACCAGATCACTGCAGAGTATCTAGGTCAACAGCCTCACCTCTGAAAAATAGGCTGGCTGTTAAGGAGGGAAAACATGGACTTCTTTCTTTTTGTAACCAGAATAACAAGACCTCATATCCCATAAAAGCAAAGATCGACTAAAATATCATGAAATAGACCTGGGTTATGCAAAATAAAAAAGTTATTTCTTGTTGCTCTGAGTCTTCTATTTGCTTATAGAGGAAGACCCTGTGCAGGCTTTGAGGAACTCTGAAACACAAGAATAAATCATTAAATAATACAAGGAAACCAAAGAGCATTCTGAATTAAATGAAAGGGAACAATTTTCTATCCACGTTGTCTGGAACTGAATTTGTTTAAACACAATATATCAAAGGAAAATTAATCACTAAAGTATGCAGGCATCTGTGTGTGTATGTGTTTATATACGTGGGGATGTACACACATGTATGTTTATGTGGAGATGTGTGTGGGAGAGAGAGAGAGAGAGAAATTGAGAACTGAAGGCCAAGTGCTGAGAGGAATCTGGTTTTCATCAGTTTACAAATAGAAATTGGGACTGTGCCTGGTATGAAGATGAAATATTTTGAATCCATTCGGCTCTCTTTGAGTTGCAATTGCTAGGGCATAGGATTTCCAGCACACACACACACACACACACTTGCTTTGCAAGCCTGTACTTAGGGATGTTTAAACTCGGGGCCTCGGGTATCCCTCTGGAGCTCACTCTCAGTCTGGTCCTGGAAATGCTGAATATCTGATTGATCTCTTCATGAATCCAAGGCTGTTTTATCTCAAGGTTTGGCCTGCTGTCAGAAGTTGAAAAGTCCTTAGTCCTGCCATTAAGCTAGGTTTTTGCCTCACAGGAGAAAAGAGGGAGAACTAATGCTTTCTGAAAAACCAGCATGCGGGGTAACCTTGGTCTGAACCCTTTAAAATCATCAAATGGCTTCAGGGCTGTGATATATTTATCTGGGTTATTTTGAGTCACATATATTTCTAGCTTCTTGGCACAGAATTATTTTTATGCTTAATTTTACTAGCGATGCTGGGAGCTAACCTTTGCATCCTCACGTATTCTCGATTTTATCATCTGAGTGATCTTTATAAAAACCAAATCTGTCTCAGGTTGTACCTAAAATTTCATTGGTTGAAACCGCTACAAGATCACCACTGTCTTGGGGTTCAAATTCAACCTGAAAGTCGGTATAACTGAGCGGTCAAGAGCACACGCCCTTGAATCAGACGGACAAGCTTCAGTCCCAGGAGCTCCTACCCACCAACGCCCATCTCTGGCTCTTTGATTCCTCTGCTGGACAATGAGGTTCTGAGAGCTCCCAACTCATACAGTTGTGCAGTGTTAAAGAAGATAATTTACCTAAAGCCGTACAAAACTCGCCTGGAGCACAGTGAATGTTTAACGAATGCTCATTAATATTGACACAGAAGGCAAAGCCTTCTGTGGATGGACCCTTACTTGACTTTTAAATTACCGTGGCTCAGGAAGTGGACTTAATTTCTCTGTATATGATTTTGTCCAATATTTACGACATGCATACTAGATAGGTACTACCCTTGTGTTTAGGGGTAGAAAATGGGTATTTCATCACTACCAGCAGCATTATTATAATCACGTTTGCCTTCATCATGTATTATCATTCCAACTTTCTAGAGAAAGGAAGCCCTTTGCATGGACTTGAATAATTTATTTATTTATTTTTTAAAGATTTTATTTATTTATTTGACAGACAGAGATCACAAGTAGGCAGAGAGGCAAGCAGAGAGAGGAAGGGAAGCAGGCTCCCTGCCGAGCAGAGAACCCAATGCAGGGCTCGATCCCAGGACCCTGGTATCATGACCTGAGCTGAAGGCAGAGGCTGTAACCCACCGAACCACCCAGGTGCCAATGGACTTGAATAATTTAAACAGAGCACATCAATCTGAAAGGGAGAGAGGGAGACAGAGAGACAGACTTGTTAGCAGGAGCAGAGATAAAGAAACAGATCATTCAGCTTTCTACTCCTGGCAACAGTATTTTCTTGAGACACAGCAGCACTGACATTTTTCTGGATTTGCCCTTTCTCCTTATATTGGAATCCCTGTTTTGGCTACAGCTACTTTTTCCTTGTAAATTAAAAAGCTCTGACTGCTCATGTGTAGGAGAATACGGAGGACAAAAATCTCACAGGTGATGTGATCGGTGGTCTCTGGACCAGGTATTGGGTTTGCTGGGGAAAAGCAGGGGAGACGGAGAGGCCAGCTTGTATGCTGGAGGGTTCTTGATGGCATAGCCTGTTCTGGAACTCAAGAGATCCTACTCACCTTTCCCTTCATTCAGTAAATGTCTCATTCCTTCATAGTTACACATCTACAAGTTTCTACTGAAGGGACTCTACCCATAATGCTGACTGCTTGCTCAAAGCGGACCTGCAGCCTCTACTTTTAGAAGTTAATTTTTATTGCGATCTCCTCGGACGCTGAGCTCCCTGACAAATTCCCACACCTAGGAGGTGGGTAGCAGCTTGCCCATGAGTCAGAGGCTGAGACGGGTGCTCCGAATTCATAAAGGCTCAGAGAGGAACACGATCATGCTGGAACGTGCCCAGCATCCCCAAAACACTGAGGCTGTGCTTGAGGTGGGCAGGGATGCTGGACACTGTCCGCAGAAGCGAGCTCTGCCAGTATCGCCACACTCACGCTCGTGCCTCTTGCCCCCGTTCCCATCACAAACCTCTGCTCCACGTGGTCCCGTACAAAGTGTTTTCAAATGTTATGTCAGAAGAGTGAAGGCCTGGACTCCTTATGGAAAGTCCAGAGACTAGTCTCAGAACTACTGGTGGCTCAGAACTAAGAGGTACTCTTCCATGCTTTCTTCCCATGCGTCTTATTTTCATTTCTGTTATTCTAGTTTCCTACATATCCTAAAACTCCAAATGAACGACGTTAGTTCAATGTAATCTTTCGATTCTGAATGTGAAAAATCTTCAACTTAAACTCTGTGATGCTGAAAAAAGCAGGGTGATTTCATTATACAGAGCAATAAGCCAGCAGAATCCGTTAAGAAAACATTTAATGAATACTGTTATGCTGAAAATAAATTTTAAAAATTTTAAAAAAGAAAACATTTAATGTAAGCTTCTTATTTGTTTAATGCAAATCACACACACCCACATAGTTAGCGTTTAAAAATGCAAAGGTTAAAAAGGGTGATGCAGTAAGTTCCTTCCTGCTTATATTTCTTTCCAGTATAATACTGTGTATTGATGTGTTCAGGCATCCCAGATCTCAGGAAATAGAAAACCTCAGAGTTAGTTTTGTAAAACAAAACTCTACTTGATAATGAGGTTTGGAGGATGCACTGATGTATTTTAAATAAAAATTTCATGAATAGAAAAAAAGGGGTTAAAAATGTTAACACCCAATTATTTAAATATAGGACTAAAGGTAAACACTTGTGGGAGGTATTATATATTTTAAATATAATGATATTGACACATAATGATATATCAAAAGAAAGGGGTAGAAGGCAAGAAGAAGGAATAATACATAATTGTACTAATTTCTCATCTATCACAGATGGTAGTTAACAGAATTTCTAAAATTGAAAAAAATTCTTAAAAAATATGACTCTAACTTCTCAATTTTAAAGGCACATGTAATAAATAGAAATCTATTTTAGGAGATAGCTCTTGTGATATAAAAAGATTTTAAAAATGCAGTACTTCCCTTGGACTACTTAATTTTTTTAAATAAACTCTTTGCTTTAGAATAGCGTAAGATTTACAGGAAAATAGTGAAGATGGTCCAGAGAGTTCCTATCTACCTACACAGCCAGCTTCCCTATTATTAACAACTTACCTAAGTATGGTCCATTTGCCAACACTGATGCATTCTTATTAACTTATGTTCATAGTTTAATTCCTTAGTTAGAATACCTTAATTTTTATCTAATGTCTCTTTCAATTTCAAGAATGCCATCTAGCATATCCCATTACATTTAGTGATCACGTCTCCTTAAGCTCCCCTTGGCCATGACAGTGTCTCAGACTTCCCTTGGTTATGATATCCTTGACAGTTTTGATGAATACAGGTTAGATATTCATAGAATATCGCCCAATTGGGATTTATTTGGTGTATTTTTATGGTTAGGCTGTGGTTACAGATTTGGGGGGGGAAGATCCCAGAGGGGAAGTGCCATTCCCATCCCATTATATCAGGGGTTCCTACTGTCCACATGACTCATCACTGTCAGCCTTACTCACCTGGTTGAGGTGACAGCTGTCTGGTTTTTCCACTGTCAGGTTATTCTTTTTCCCATTTTTCATACTTTACTCTCCGAGGGAAATTACTATACACAGCCCACACGGAGTTCAGGAGTTACGCTTCACTTATTTGAGGATGAAGGATCAACCTACATTATTTGGAATTTTTCTTCCACAGAGGAAATTTGTCTATTCTAACCTATTCTATTGATTGATTGATTGATAATTTATATATGCATTAAATTTCCATATGTATCGAATCGTTAATAATGTGAAGATATCAAGAATAAAATCACTTATTTTTAAAAAGGAAAGAAGAAAAGAGGAAAGAAAGCTTACAAAGAGAGAATTCTGGAACTGGAGTTGCGGTACTTCACACAGGGCACCTGGCCAAATCAATCTCTCCTAGCTCTATTTCATGACCTGTCCTGAAAGCGTTGAGGAATCTTTTGATTTACTAATTTGTGGTTGACAGGAAAGTGTCAACATTCATAATAACTGTTTTTTTCCAATACTGCCTCCTAGGGTAGTATTTTTGAAGGCATATTTAGTAACAATTAGTGTCCTAAATATAAAAGCTGAAATTTAATCCCCAGTAGAGTGCAAGTAACTAAACACAGGTGAGTATTAAATAAAAATTTTCTCCTCTCTCTGTCTCTCTCTCTCTTTCTCTCTCTCTCTCACACACACACACACAGCGAAATTTGCATATCTGGAGGCAATGACATCTTGTAAATGAAGGCTAGCTCTTTTTGGCTTTGATTTTTGAGAAGCATCTTGATTTCAGAAACATTAATATATGGAGAGGGAGTGCACTGTAGAATTAATACACTGCACTATTTATCATTTTTAGCAAAATATAGGGCTGAATCATGAACTAAGAACAGCCATATAGATCAGAGTCTTCGATTTATGCCACAAAAACATCATTTTATCTAGGTTTCTAAGAGCCAATACTTCCTATTAATTAGCCATTCATTCTCTGCATCTATAATTCATTTATAATTGGAATTTTTCATATTGAATTAAAAGCAACCTTACAACATAGATCATCAAAAAGTAAAAACCTTACAAGATAGATTGTGAAAGAATAATTTGTCAATTTGTTAACATATGCTTTTATGTTTTAATTACTTGAAAATTGGCAGGTCATACGAACCGCATTTGGAAAAATCCCCTCAAAGTATAATCAGAGTAATTAAAGCAGTAAAGTCTTGAAATCAAACAGGTTAAACCCCTCCCCAAATATACATACATCCATTTCTTAAGGTAAAGCAACTGAGACTTGAAGAGTAATTTCCTAAATTCATTGCAAAATTAGGAGTGAAATCCAAACCTCCCGTCTCTGTGCCCAAGGCCCTTCCCACTTCATTATCTGACTACATGTGGTTTTTTTTTCCCTTGACCTATAACAGGTACAAAAAGATCTGCAGTAAATAACTCATGATTGAGAGCAAACATTATATAGTTGGTCAAGGCAAGCTCATCATCCATGGGTTAATACAGGAGGGATCCAATCTGCCAGTAGGTTCTATGATCCCTGCCTTATCTGTGAATCTACTCCCTTCCCTTAAAGCTTATTGATCAAACCTGCTCTTAAGTATACAGGTGGCTTGAGAAATAGAATAAATGATCCGGTTTCATTAAAACAACAACCACGTGTAGGTATTATCAAGAGAAAACATTATTTCAGCCTAATAGCTTCCTTCTAGAAGTCCAGGAATGTATATTATGGAATGTTCTGCATTCTAAAAGCTATGTTTGTTTTCAGTCCATTTTAAGTGGAATATTTTTCACCCTTCTGAGTAGGGCAGACAAAGGCTTTAATTAAACAAATGTCACATGGGAACTCTTGCCCCAAAAGCCTTTATTGGCCCTAATTAGCAGATGCAGCTGTAGACTCTATCAATATTAGATGGTCTGTTTATTGTGTCCATTTATATCACATTCATCAGGGAGCATGTAGAAGGCACCCCAGAATTATCAGCTTTAATTAAAACTGGCTCAAATGGTGGAGGAAATATCACACACAAAAGTGGGTCAGGTAAAAGAGGAAGATTAAAAAACAAAAAACATACAAACAAAAAAAAACAGTGGTCACAGCATACTGAGAATATTATATTACCAAGGCTTCTTTGGGAAAACTGGAGGAGGGTAGGTATTTGCTGATCTGTCAGCAACTGCCTGGAGGAGCGTAAGCAAAAGGGCTGGGCTGAATTATACAGGTAGGCGAGCCCCTGACTCAGAATATTTTCTTCTCCTGCCCAGGGCTCTGCAGTGACTCAGGGCTTTTCCTTCTAACTAGATAGGGAAGGAGGAGTGACACATTCATTTCATCATATTTGCTGAATTCATCCTCCAAGGAATTATATAAAGCTAGATCTGGAAGCTCCTAGAATGTTATTCTGTGTAACTTAAATACAATATCTAACAAAATTACTATTATTTATTTCAACTTCTGCTATGCTTTTATATATCATTCTTATCCTCACAACTCAGCACTGGGTTTTGGAATTTTCTAGATAAAATATCTTAGGCTCAAAAAAAACATTAAGTCCTTTCTAAATGTGATAGAGTTGGTACAAGACAGAACTAGGATCTAAATTTCTGTGTGATTCCAAAGCCTAGACAACCTTTCTCTGTGCTATAGGTCTTCTCTATAGACGTCAAAAGAATTTAGGATTTTTGGCTGACAACTGGTTAACATAAAAGAGTTGTAATTTTTGAACACAACAAACTTGAGTTTAAACCCTTTCCCATTTTCTTAATTTCTCTGAGCCTCTGTTTCTTCACTCAAATCAGGATAATACATAGTTTCTGAGAACTGCATTATATGATATCAACTTTGTGAAAAGATTCTGGCCTGTGGAAAACTCTTGACATCCATGATCACTCATTCCGTTCTCACTGATCACTCCATCATGACCGTGTTTTGAAAGACTCTTTGAGATGGTAGGTTCTTCCTGTCTCTTTGGAGTGTCATTGGCCTGCTTACATAGAGCCCCTTTGAAGGATAAGATAAACGGATGTTCACCCTTAGTGGTGTAACAGAAGTGTAAGCTTTGTTTGCTCTGTTTCCCAAGGAAACAATCGCTGGAAGTGTGACTTTTCAGTATAAAAACCATGAAATTTGGGGGACCTGGGTGGCTCAGCGGGTTAAAGCCTCTGCCTTTGGCTCAGGTCATGATCCCAGGGTCCTGGGATCAAGCCCCACGTCGGACTCTCTGCTCAGCAGGGAGACTGCTTCCCCCTCTCTCTCTCTGCCTGCCTCTCTGCCTACTTGGGATTTCTGTCAGTCAAATAAATAAATAAAATCTTAAAAAAAAATAAAAACCATGAAATTTGAAAGAAGCAGTAATTGGCCAGTAATTAGAAAGCTGTCACTGTTTTGAATAGGCTTTGCAGACTTTTTCAGTCAAGTTCCCTTAAAGGCAAGCAGAGCACACTTGTGTCTCCAAGTGGTTTGAATGCTCTACAGCAAGCATGAGGTTTATTTAAAGTTGTATTTTTTAAATGATGCAATTTTGTACTCCTAAATATATATACTGGGTTTTTTTTTTTTAAAGATTTTATTTATTTATTTGTCAGAGAGAGAAAGAGCACAAGCAGGCAGAGTGGCAGGTGGAGAGAAAGAGAGAAGCAGGCTCCCCGATGAACAAGGAGCCCAATGCGTGGCTCATCCCAGGACCCTGGGATCATGACCTGAGCCGAAGCCAGCGGCTTAACTGACTGAGCCATTCAGGCATCCCAATATATATACTTTTAAATAAAGAAATCATTAAATGGTTATGCCTTTAAGAAGTAGGTAAATGTCCCTAAGAAATCCTCCAGAAATTCCATACTCCAGTCTAAGAATATTAGAAAGTATTTCATCCACAAATAGTGATTTTTACCTTCCAGGAATTATCTGAGGTGATTGCCATGAAAATAATTTCCATTTGTGACCTAACACGGGGCAATTATTCCTACATGAGGACAAAGGAGAGGCAAGAGAAAAATAATTTAGATTCTATACCGACTCTGCATTTTTTAATAAATGTCCCAGTTTATATATTAGAATATTAAACTGAAACACCTCATTTACTATTCAGATGGAAGCATAGTTCAGTGAGAAATAATGACAAGTCATAATCTGGATTCCTCCAGTGTTACAGTCTGTGCCATTTGCTGGTTTAACTTTTTATTATTTTTTTAAAATAATGTCTACACCCACCGTAGGGCTCAAACCCACAGACCCCAGATCAAGAGTCACCCATCCCTTTGCAGAGGCTGTTCCTGCAAACAAGTGTTTACCCCAGAGTCTGTTTACTGGGGAACCCAGCTGAGACAGCTTCTCACCGAGAGAGGGAAATTCCTTCTGTCCTCCCCCACATGGCAATTTCCCCAGTTGCATTAGACACTGTTTCTGAATTTAAAAGTGAAAATAAAATAACTACGTGACTCTGAAACATCATCGGTATGTGGCTGGGTAACTGTAGTCTGCACAGTGATTATTTCTTGTTCAGCTAATTTTATTGAGCATCTATTATGCCTCAGACACTTGAGTATTTGAAATTGCAGATGTAGCCTTATTACAACCCTATGGCATAAGCATGACTATACCTGCTCAAGAAAGAAAGAAACCGAGACTTATTCCCTTGGTTAAAATGGTAGCGTTGGCATAGTGTGAAGTCAGAATTTGCACCCAGGCTGTGTTTCCCCGAGTCTCGTGGTCTCCTGCTTTCCGGTGATCCGTTGTGCTGTTCACACGTCTATCTGCAGCTCTCTGCCTCTGAGCACAGGGCAGAATCACACTTCCCCGCCCTCCCGATGCTAAGCACAGCCATGCCACTCGTCCTGGCCGAGGAAATAAATGGGAGAGAAGGACTGATGGCTTCTTGCTTTGTTGTCCCTCTGCCTTCACAAAGAGCGGTGACATTCTAGGAGGCTGTGGCTCTGCCCGTTTGTGTCCCTAAGTAAATACAACATGAAACAGGACTCCCAGCCTAGCTCAAGATGGGCCTGGAACATGGGTGGAAGGAATCTGAGTTGTCTTGAGTCGCTGCTCTCCAGGCATTATTTATTACCACAGCAGAACTAGAATCAATACATGAATTATGACTAAAGGATGGCTTAAAAAAAAAAAAGGACATAAGGTTATTGAGTAAAAGGCATAGCATAGGTAATTACCTATTACCACATTTGTGGGTGCTTCCTTGGGCTCTGTTCACCTCTTCGGATAAAGGGGCCCTGATTTTCCACTGGGGTCTTTACCAGTCACCCATTCAAGGGATGCTGAGGCCCAGCTCCAGAGAAATTCCAGATTGGTTTAAGCCAATCCTACCTTCCTGGGTACGGTGCTGGTTCAGCATGAGGCACAAGCTTAACTTGAGCCCTAAGAGCAAAACCCAGGATTTAAGCAAGAAGAATTGGAAGAGACCCTTTCTCTCCCTCTGAATGGGGAACAAGTTTGCTGAATAACGTGGCTATCTGAGGGCATCCCTCGGGGCCAAGTGGTCCTCTTTTGTGCACTGAAGATGAAGGAGACTGAAGAAGAGAGCAAGAAACCATATTTTTCTGGCCCTGAGTAGCTGCATAGATCATTACCTAAAATGAGTACTGCTTCTGGATTTTAAGTTTGGCAAATTCTCAGATCCCTTCGCTCTCATTGAGTCTGATTTTCTGTTCTGACCTATAAAGTCACAATCCCACTGCCCAGGGAGAACCACTGTTGACATTATAGGCTCATTCTTCTTGTACATTTTATTGTATCTTATTTTTTTAAAGATTTTATTTATTCTCTTTCTCTCAAATAAATAAAGAGAGAGAGAGCTTGTGTGAGAGAACAAGTGGGAAGAAAGGCAGAAGGAGAGGGAGAAGCAGACTCCCCACTGAGCAGGGAGCCAGATGTAGGGCTCATTCCCTGGCCCCTGTGATTATGATCTGAGCTGAAGGCAGATGCTCAACCGACTGAGCCACCTAGGCGTCCCTCTTCTTGTATATTTTAATGCATCCATAAAGATGAAACTAATTTTCTTTATTTTTTTACTTTTACAAAATTGAATATATTTCTGAATTTTCCGAATATTCTAAAACATTTCAGTGGATTATATTGTTTACCTTTTTTTTTCTGTCAACGTTTCTATCAACCTATCTCATTATCCTTTTAAACAACTTCATACTAGTCCATTCGAATATGCCATAATTTTAACAAATTTTCTATTAAGGCACATTTATATTTTCTACATTTTTCCTATTATAAATGTGCCATTCTTTTTTTTTTTTAAGATTTTATTTATTCATTTGACAGACAGAGATGACAAGTAGGCAGAGAAGCAGGCAGAGAGAGAGGGGGAAGCAGGTTCCCCCGCTGAGCAGAGAGCCCTATGCGGGGCTCAATCCCAGGACCCTCGGATCACAACCCGAGTGGAAGCAGATACTTAACAACTGAGCCACCCAGGTGCCCCACATTCTTAAGACTAATGCATTTCACCAGATTGTCCTCCAAAGGGAACATATAATTTATATTCTCATCAGGATGGAGATTGGTATGTTTGATGGATAGAAGTAGGTGACTCAAGGTAAAATGCTGGCTGAAGAGAAAATATTTGTTGGCGGAATGTTTATTGTCTATTCTTTGTACACCATGTTGATAGGTGCTGGAGATATACTGGTGTTCAAGGACTCCTCGACTCGGTTCTCGGTGCTCTTCCTTCTCCAGTTATCACAGATTAGACAAAAAGGTCTACTTTGTGAATGAATGAACTAACATCATACACCATGATTTTACATACACGTGTTACATAAATGACATCAGAGTGAGCAGCATGGAGACCAGCGAGGTGCATTTCCACAACCATCACATATGTGATGTCACTATAGAATAATGTTCACTCACACTTTCCTTCCTTTGCTCTCCCCTGTACAGATGTGGCTAGAAGCCTTGAAATTTTATTTCCCAGACTTCCTTACCAGCAGGGTTGAACAGATTATTATTTTTTTTTAATTTAAGATGTATTAGTAAAGAATGGCTGCATTTGCTAGAATCAAAACATCCTAGATACTTAAATTTGTTTTATACTGTAATGTGGTTGAAGAACTTTAGGTTTTGCAATCATTAGATATAATTTAATTTGAATCTCTGATCTACCACATACTTACTAAATGACCTTGAGTTTCAACTTTTCTCTCAGCTCTCATTTACTCATCTATAAAACGAGGCCGGTAGTATTTGTGTTACAGAATTGAGGTGATGGTTTGATAAAGCCTGTAACACTTTTAGCAAATTGCTTGACATGTAGATGATATCAAATAAATTTTACAGAAAGTGGTCCTCTCACCCCTGCGTCTGAAAACCATTATTAAAAATACAGGTTCCTAAGGTCCATATCAAACGTATTAAGACAGAATCTTAGGAAGTGACCTGCATTTTTAACAAATCCCTTTAGCATTCTTCACTGAACTTTCAAAATTATTATATGAAGCAAATATTAAATATTTCCATCACACGTACAGAAATGTGTGTGTGTGTATGTGTGTGTGTGTGTGATTCAGACAGCCAAAAAGCCTATAGTGAGGTTCTTGAAATGATCTTAGAACCCAAAGTATCACCCACTGCACTAGAGATGCTTTGAAGGGAGCTTAATAGAGGACTTTGGGGAATTAATACCTAATTCAAAGCTATAACATCTAAAAGAAAAACCTTTGTCAATTCTTTGTGTCTCTAAATATCCCATGACTAAGGTGATCTTCGCCGATGAGAATGGTGCAGGGCAGTCTGGAACTTGGAGACTGGCTGAAATCAGATGCCTATTGATCGGCAATGATAGTCAAGGCAGGGACCCTTCCATCAGAAACGTATATGACTCAGTACTTATAACTCCTTAAATTTTTTGGTGGAATTTTAGGCCTGAAATTTTATTTTTGTTGCTTTTAGCAACAGAAATGCCTTTGATGCCAGCTGGTTCTTCTTGGTTCCGGTGAGTGACTTTGGAGCCGTGTGTCACCGTCCCCCGCTCCGGTCCCTTTATCACCATGTCACTCTTCTCTCCTTCTCCTCTCCTCCTGCATTTCTGTTTATCTATGCCTAAGAATTCACAGACCAAAAAGGGGAAATCTGAAATTAATCAAGGCTGATTCTAGTTCCAGTATAGTGACTAAGCTCTCTTGTTCAAGAACAGGCAATGAAATGTACTTTTGACTTTTAGTTTTGTGGGGGGAATCCATACCCAATAGGCCTCTGCAGAAGAGGGCAGGGGGGATGCAGGTCAGGGCTGGCAGTTGTGGCCTGAGAAGGTATAAAGAAGAATGGGAGCTGAGTTTAGCTATGAGGGTCTGCAGTCTTCCCCGAGAGCAGTCTTCCAGGCAGAGAGGTGGGGGAAGAGATTTTACTACAGCTTGGAGCAGGAAAGATAAGGGAACCACCCCTCCTTCAAGCCACCGCACAGCCACAAGGAGCAAGGCCAGTAGAGACACGCATACACTGATCTTGCTTCTTCCCTGCTCAAGATTTTAATGCCTGGTGGGCACCATTTCTGGTCTAAGCCTCACCTCCCTCCTATCCTTTTAGCATTCTTGTCTCATGAAAAGGAAGATAGAAAGAAACCCATACCAACAGTCCTTCAAGTAAATGACATAGGATTCCCTTAAAAGTTGGGTAGGTGAGAGAGTCTTTAGTGCATCCTACATAAAACTGAGAAATTTTTACAAATCTGACATTACTTGTACTTTGAGTGTTGGGGACAGAGATGTTTAAGCTTATGTTCTGATCTCATCACACTTGCCTGAGTTAAACTGGGGTCAGCTGGCCCACACCCTTGCTTTGGTTTCTGCCAGACATGAGAGACAGAATGTACCTATGAGGCGAAGCTGTAACATTCTGGAGTAAGTTCCCACAGCCATCACTTTCCCAGTCACAGAGAATGTGGAGAAGTGGAAATCATCCTCAGATTGGCCTTCGTTCCTTCTGTGCCCTTTATGGAATCAAATCCAAAAACACGGAGAATTTTCCACTGTTTTTACCCATGTCAGTGAATTGGATTTTCATGCGGAACTGTGTCGAGTCATCGTAAGCACTTGAGACTATCGGTTGTGCTTTATCCTTTCATGAGCTCCCTCCAATGGCAGGTACTGTGGGGTACCTCATTCATTGCCCTCTGCACCCCCAGCACTCACTCCCTTTCGAATACAGGCCTACACACCTCTTCTGTATGGTTCTTACCTGGGAGGGCATCTCTGAGATGCCAGACACCAGCAGGCCCGATGTGCTAGGAGCTGATGCACTAGGAAATAGCTTTCAGCCAAAAAGATGGAAACTGGCAGGCAGATGTACACCTTCCTTGTCTGCGGAGGCCGGGAGGCAAGTAACTCTGCCATGTTCAAGTCAATATCCTCTCCCTGAATTCCTACTGAGATTGAGACCTAGCTCCCCCAACATTAACTTGCTTGATATTGTAGACTTTCCTGGCTTTCTTCCATTTGCTCCTTCCTGCCCCCACTTCTCTGTTGGTGCTTCCCAGGATCCCCTCCCCAGTATACTCTTAGCTCACAAGTATCTGTCTTGGACAGTGCTTCATGTATCCTTCAGCCTAAGAGATGTAATGACTACTTCACATCTGACTAGGATGGAAACTAAAAAAGACAGAATCTAGCCATAAAGTGCCATCGGGCCATCCCACAAAAGGAGGCTGCCAGCCATCCTCTCTCAAGAGGGGACATTTATTGCCTTGCTCAGTTTTCCCTGATCGGAGGCCCTGCTGATGTTATTGGCACAAAGAGTAGATTCATCTGTTGGGCATTTCACACCAAGCAGGCTCATAGAACTGAGATATAAAAGCTAAATACCAATTTATGAATTTACCATAAGAAATAATGACCACAGGGAGTGCAATACTCAGCTTCTGAGAGCCCAGTATGCACTGTGGCTAGAGGCTGACTGGAGTGGGATTCCAAAGATGCAGCAGAGGTTGAATGAAAAGCATGGAATCCGGACAGAGGAAGCCAGAGGGACGTGAGGTCTAAAGGCGTTAGACTTAGACACCCTGACACCCAGGCTGGCAAGTAAGGGCAACAGTGCCTAGGAAAGTAGGACTCGAAACCTCCTTGGCAGAAAATCTCTCCAACCATTCCCCGCTGGCCATCCCCTCATGAATAGGACTTACAGATGATTGGCCAATATGAAAAATCCTCCAGGAAAATGCTACTACGTGGAATGTCTCTGAGAGTCTCAACCTCTCCTTCTGACCTCACATCCTTTCTTTGAGTGTTAATAAATTCAGTCAGACACAAACCAGTTCTGCTGCACTGTAAATTATTCAGACTTGTTCAGTGGTTTTGCGTATGTCTGCCTTAATTTCAGTTTCCAAGGGGCAAACTCATTTCCCTAGTATTTAGATGGAGGAGAGCCGATATAAAACTTCAGTGCCCACTTGTTAATACCACCCACCATATGCAGGCTGCACTTCCTCTGGCCTCCACAACCCATCTTTGAGGTCGATGCTACTGTCTTTACTCACAAGAAAACAGAGGTTCAGGCTGGCCAACTGACTTACCAGGGATGTAACTGGAATCAAGCCCGCTTGTCCAGGCTCATTACCCCTGCCATTTCTGCCATCTCATGCTCTCCACAGGTTATGATGGAGAAGCTCCTATTTAAGAGGTGAGCTGGGGATGCCTGGGTGGCTCAGTCAGTAAAGCCACTGCCTTCGGCTCAGGTCATGATTTCAGGGTCCTGGGATCGAGTCCCGCATAGGGCTCCTTGCTGGGCGAAAGCCTGCTTCTCTCTCCACCTCTACCTGCCACCCCGCCTGCTTGTGCACGCTCTCTCTCTCTCTCTGACAAATAAATAAAATCTTAAAAAAAAAAAAAAAAAGTGAGCTGAAGAAAAGCTTTCACTTCAAACTTCTGGAACAAAGTTTGACAACTCCAAAGGGTCTGTCTAGCTCTAAGAATGTATGATTCTTTAAGGCACCCTATTTTCCTGAAATGCAGAATTGAGACCTTTTTCTAAATATTTCTGACAAAAATTAATTGCGCCTGGCTGTTCAGGGACAAAAAACCATGTCTGAGTTATCTTTCTAATTGCCTCAGTTTTTCCGTTCACTGACCTTAGGATCACGTTACTCATTCACGCTGCGGACTGTGTCTCCTTGCGTCTGATAATTGAGGTTTCATAGGGAATGAGAGTAACTTTCTAAAGATTGTAAAAGATCTAATTACCTGTATTGACCCTGCCCAGGAGCAGCCACAAACAATGCTGTAATTAACTGAGTCTGACTATCAATGGGAAACGTGTGGGTGATTTTTCATAGCCAAGAAGAAAGATGAGCTCAGTAAACTGATGGGTAACTGATGGAACATTCTGAAATTTGTTGCACATTTCTCAATCTTGCATTTTACCTTTTTTCTCTGCTTCTGCCCTTTTGCTCCTCCACCCTTCCTAAGGTAAAAATGTTTGTCAGTTACAAAATCAAATAGATGATCATTAAAAGGAAGTTTGCAAAAGGTACAGGGAAATGGAAAGATGAAAAAAAAAATCCATTGTTTAACTCTTTAGAAATAACCACAGTTAATGTAAATGCGTCTTTTCTTTTCTTTTCTTTTCTTTCTTTCTTTTTTTTTTTGGTGTGTGTGTGTGTGTGTGCATAAGTAACAGAAACTATTTTTTGTTTGTTTGTTTTAAAAAATATCAGTGTAGATGCCCTTGGGAGATTCCATCTACTTTCGTCGTCATCTCTCCTTCCTGGAAGGGGTGAGTTCAGACAGGCCAGGAGGAGACAGTCGGCTGAAGGCAGACAAGTATGCATGCAAAGGCTGTGAGGAGTGGGAACACAGGTGCCAGGGAAAAACCAAGCAGTGCAGCAGGGCTGGGGTTTGAGAAGCTGGAAGCAGACTGGTCAGGAGGTGGGCCCTGCGTGCCACGCTAAGGGATGTGCACTGTAACAGGAAGGTCAAGGGACAGGGAGGTGTTCAAGTCTGGGCTATCGTGGCTATGGTGACCAGAGCTCTAGAACAGTGCCTGCCTCCCAGCAGGGGCTCAGGATCTATTTACTGAGTGAAGAAATGGAAGGCTCAGGGGCAGCTCTGTTGAAGTTGGGAGGCCCTGAAGTGACGGAGAGGCAGGGAAGCCCAGTGGGAAACTCTGCGTTCCTAAATTACTCAAGGTCTGAACTAAGGTAACTGATGGGTTATGAACTCTGCGTTCCTAAATTACTCAAGGTCTGAACTAAGGTTCTGGATATGGTGATAACAAAGACAGGATAGATTTTAGGAAGGTGAGATAAGGTTCTCCTCTCTCCCTCAATGTTCTGCCCTTTCTAGATGGGTTGGATCCCCTCCCGTGGTACCCCATATTACTCAGCTAAACCTTGGTTACCTGGCTTCTGAGATTGAATGGAAACTTTTGGGTTAAGTGACTCTTAGGTGAATAAGTGATTAAATTAACATGAAAAGAGTGTTAGTGGCTTTAAATGCACATCTACCCATGATAAATTTCTGTCCTTCAGGCATCTGCTCTATTAAATTACGATCCATCTGAGTTATCTGCCAGGTCCTTGCTTGAACTAGAAAGAATCTATAACTATAAAGTAGAATTTAGAGATTATAAGCAAGCAAAAGCTTAACTCTTGATGTAATACAGATTTGATTTTATTTGATTTTATTTTTGATGTAATACAGATTTTAAAACTAACTTTAAACATTTCAAGCCATAAGGTCTTCACTCCCTGTGGTTATTTTAAATCCAGTTAATGAGGGAATTGTGAGCAGGGCCTCAAGGCACAGACATTTGCAGGAAGAAGCTTGCAATGCAGAATTCTCTAAACCATTGAGGTGGTGCACACCCTTATTTTTTGGTGATTCTTCATTTATTTTTTAAGATTTTATTTATTTATTGGGCACCTGGGTGGCTCAGTCGTTAAGCGTCTGCCTTCATCTCAGGTCGTGATCCCAGGGTCCTGGGATCAGCCCCACATCAGGCTCCCTGCTGAGCAGGCAGTCTGCTTCTCTCTGTCCCTCTGCTGCTCCTCCTATGTGTGCGTGCTCTCTCTCTCTCTCTCTCTTTCTCTGTGTTAAATAAATAAATAAATAAAATCTCTCTTTTTAAAAAAAGATTTTATTTAAAAGGATTTTAAAAATTAATATAGATTTATATAGAATTAATATAGATTTATATCACATTTTAAGAAGTTATTATACCACAAGCCTTTTTCATTTTTTTACTTATTTTATATTTACATACACATATATACACATACGTATATATACTTTCAGATGGCTATATATTGTTTATAATTTATTTATTTTTCTCCACTATATGATCTTTATTTGGCTTCTAGTTTTTCACTATTATAAATTAATCTCTGTAGACAAGTAACTCTTTCCGTAGTTTATTTTCTGAGCTTTGAGTCTAAGGAAATGAATAGTGAACCCATGTAGTGGTTAGGAGCACAGGCTAAATTGACCAGGTACAAAGTCTCAGCTTCGACATTTACCTATGACACAATTTGTTCTGCTGTTGTTTTTAACATTTTCTTCTGACATATTGTGACAATATTACCTAACACACAGATTTGTTTGTAATAAAATAATCTTTATATATGAAGATCTATACACATTAATGCTTTGTTATTGACTACATTTAATTAATTTATTTATTTAAGTTCTTATTTATTTGTTAGAGCACAAGCAGAGGGAGCTGTAGGCAAAGGGAGAAGCAGGTTGCCTGCTGAGCAAGGAGCTGGACATGGGACCCGGTCCCAGAACCCTGGGGTCATGACCTGAGCTGAAGGCAGATGCTTAACCAACTGAGCCACTCAGGAGTCCCTGTGGTCTACATTTTAATTTTACTAGGTTACAGAAGTGCTTCTCAAATGAGGTTTAACAACACAGAATGACGGTAAAAAGTGTAAGTGTACAACTGGTTTTGGATATTACCCTTTCTGGAAATTCTATAGGACAAAATAATTTTTAACTGCTTCACTTTTTATCTTCAATTTGCAAAACTTAAAAATGAAGATACCAGAGGCCTAATTAATCCTTTTATATGGAGCATTTCTATTTGGAGTGGCTACTACAAATACAAATATAAAGCAGTGATCCTAATTGCCATTAGGGAGAGAGGGCGACAAAGGAGCTAACCGCTTCCCGCTGGCAGGAGACGCTGTTGAAGAAGGAAAGGTTGCAGGGTTTCATCCCCAGAGGTCTGTCTTGAGGGTCCCAGGTAGAAGTCTATAGGGGCTCTCTCCATCTGTGGCTGCACAGACAGGCCCATCTGTAGCCTGACCAGACCAGATAAATCAGAGAAAGACACTTAGAGGGGAGCTAGGGTAGTTCAGTGGGTTAAAACTCTGTCTTCGGCTCGGGTCATGATCTCAGGGTCCTGGGATCGAGCCCCGCATGGGGCTCTCTGATCGGCGGGGAGCCTGCGCCCCCCACCCCGACTCCTATTTGTGCTCTCTCTGCCAAATAAATAGAATATAGGAACTGAAAAGACAGAGGAGGAAAATGACTAATAGCAGGGCCATCAACAGCTACACCCAGAGTTAACTGCTGTGTCCCAAGGGACTTCCATCAGAGGAGAGGGCCTTCATTTGGGCTAGCAGGTTATCTGAGCAATCCAAATGACAGACCATCTGGCCTGTGTTGTTGACACAGAAGCAGCATTCTTCTAGGGGAAGAAGGGGCAGGAGTTAAAGTGACGGGAGTTTCTATCTGCATGACCGGACATTGCAGGGATAGTACTTGGTTTGGCAGAAGATGACTGTCTGTGAGCCAGTGCCTGTCATTAGTTCATAGGACCCTTTGAATATTATGAGCAGTGTGTATACAGTAAGATCTTGTTCCAGAGTTAGTTTTGTAGCCTCCGGGATCGAGACAGCCATGACTGCCACCACTCTCAGACACATTGACCAGCCATGGGCCACCAAGTTAAGGTTTTTGCTTGGATATCCCACTGGCTATTGTGCTGGCACTCTGGCCTGGGTGGGGACACCCGAGGCCATTCCTTTTCTTTCTGTCACATACAGGCTGTAATCCTTCTCAGGAGGGAGGCTTAACGCAGTAGCATTGAGTAATGCCTTCTTGGGATCCTTAAAAGCTTTTTCTGAGTCCAAGCCCCATGTTAGTAGATGAGTATCAGTGTTTGAGTTCTCCGATCGACCAATTAGGGGTGTGCTCTGTCCCCATATCCTGGTATCCAGAAGCAGCAATACCCTATTTTGCCCAGAAAACCTCTCAATTGTCTTTATTTTCTTTAATATTTTTAATTTATTTATTTGATAGATATCACACATAAGCAGAAGGGCAGATGGGGGGTGGGGGTGAAGCAGGCTCCCCACTGAGCAGAGAGCCCGTTGCAGGGCTCGATCCCAGGACCCTGGGATCATGACCTGAGCTGAAGGCAGAGGCTTAACCCACTGAGCCACCCAGATGCCCCTCAACTGTCTTTGAGTCCTAGGGAAAGGGTAGGAAGCAATAGGCTGGATTCTACCTTCTTCTAGCTTTCTCATTCCTTCAGGATGGATCGAGCCCAGGTGCTTGATAGAGGTCTTACATAGCTGTGCCTTGGGCTGAGAGGCCTTCTACCCCTCTGACACCCAGAAAGCTGAGAAGGTTTTGAGGACCAATCTGAATGCTCGCTCACAGGGGCCACAAACAGGAGATCACCCGCATATTGTCAGGACACAGTTCTCCGAGGAGAAGTCTGTGAGATCTTGAGATAGGGCTTGCCCAAATGGATGAGGACTGTCTTGGAGTCCCTGGGGCAAGACTGTCCATGTTAACTGAGAGGCTGGGTTAGTAGGATCTTCAAATGCGAACAGGAACTGAGAATGTAGGTGCATTGTAATACACAAGACGCCATCCTTTAAGTCTAAGACTGTGAACCAACTGGCGTCAGCGGGGATTTGAGCCAGTAGGGTGCAAGGGTTAGGAACTATGGGATGAAGTTGGACCACAGAGGTCCTGAACAGTATCCATTCTCCATTAGGCTTCCGCACCCCCAAGGTCAGGGTGTTGCGGGGACTCTTACATTCTTTTAGAAGTCCCTGGTGTCTAAGGTTATGTATGATTTTTATTAGGCCCTCCCTTGCTTCTGGTTTTAAAGTTTATTTTATTTTATTTTATTTATTTGACAGACAGAGATCTCAAGCAGTCAGAGAGGCAGGCAGAGAGAGAGGAGGAAGCAGGCTCCCCGCTGAGCAGAGTCCGATGCGGGACCCAATCCCAGAACCCTGAGATCATGACCCGAGTGGAAGGCAGAGGCTTAACCCCCTGAGCCACACAGGTGCCCCCTTGCTTCTGGTTTTAGAGGGTATTGTTTCTGACAAGGGGAAGTTGTGGGGTCGTTAAGGTATATGTGAATGAGGCCCTGCAGTTGATGCCTGACCCACTTCTCCCTGAGTTGCCTGGACCTGGGGATTAGCTTCAGCCATTACCAAGGGAAGGTTGTTGCTAGTCTGTTCAGGGGCTATTAAATTGGCCATGCTATCTCTCCCAAGAGATGAATGGGGCTCTCAGGCATTATTAAGAAGGAATGGGAGAAAGTGAGATCTCCCCAAGCGCATCCCAGTGGGTAAGAAGAATATGGTTATAGACTGTCCAGTAACACACTTAACAATGCTGCAGCTCTAAGGTTGGCCTGAGGTGAAGAGTAGAACAGAAAAGGTGGTTCCTCTATCTAAAAGGAGATTGGGGGCGCCTGGGTGGCTCAGTGGGTTAAGCTGCTGCCTTCAGCTCAGGTCATGATCCCAGAGTTCTGGGATTGAGTCCCACATCAGGCTCTCTGCTCAGCAGGGAGCCTGCTTCCTCCTCTCTTTCTCTGCCTGCCTCTCTGCCTACATGTAATCTCTCTGTGTCAAATAAATAAATAAAATCTTAAAAAAAAAAAAATTTAAATAAATAAATAAATAAATAAATAAGTAAAAGGAGATTGATTGGCTTTCTCCAATTTCCAAAATTACCCGAGGCTCTGGATTTTCAATGGTAAGGTGTTTTGGAGGAATCACTGTAAGGAGCCCCAAACCCCGAGTCCTTATTGGGGGTGCTGGTTGTCTGAGCCCTCATGGATTGAGATCCTCGAGGGCATTCAGATTTCCAGGACCCTCCTCCACATACGTGACAGGGGTTGTGGGGCTTTGACTTTTTCCCATGAGGGCATTCTCATCTCCAGTGCCCTGGGTGTCCACAGAGGTGGCATCTGGTATGCGAGTCTCAGGTAGCCGGGGGGCCACTGGCTTGTAGGGCCCCAACCAGAGCCTCTGATATCTTTTTCAGCCTCTTTTCCTGTTCCTTATTCTTACTCTCCTCTTGGTCCTGGTTGTAAAAGACCCGATTAACAGCTCCTAAGAGCTCTTCAAAGGTCCCCTCAGGGCTGACAGTCAACTTTCGCAGGTTTTTTCTAATATCTGGGGCCGACTGGGTAACGAATTTGGTCTTTCAGAATAATCTCGGCCTTGAGAGAACCGGGGGAGATAGCTATGTATTTAATGAGAGCATCTCTCAACCTTTTTAAGAAAAGTGTTGGGTTTTCTTCCCAAGTCTGGGTGACAGTAACCTAGCATAATGTTTATCAATAGACCGACCCATCCCTTAGTTCCTTTGCAGTGAGAAGTCAAAAGGACAAACCAATGTCCAGTTATTAAGACTTTAGCATTTTAACCTATTTGGAAAAGACCTAGCTGTCCCAAGACTTCAATCCCGTTCATCATCCAAGCAAAACTTTAAAGTTTCAGGTTACCCTTAACTATTACTCATGAAAACTTTGGGACAGATGAGATCAGCTTTTTGCTAACAAACTGCAGCAAAAATAACAGGAGCTTATTAACCTTCAGCAAACCAATTTAGAACACAAGCTTTACATTTCATAGTGATAACTTTAACTTTTATCTTAATTAAACCAACTTATATCAGTTTAAATACCAAATTATGTTTCACCTAGATTCTCTTTTAGAAGTCAACCAATTTGTTCTCCAGGGTCAATTTTCACCTCAGACCCTGGTGGGGACATCTAAAGGGGGGGTGTATGCAGGAGGCGTCCAGAGTGGCGCAGAAACCAAAGGAAGAGGGGGAGACAGAAGAGGCAGAGGACTGCCGGAAGGCAGAGAAAGAAGGTTCCTGGGTCTAAACCTCATCACCTCGGACAGGCAAGCAGACACAGATTTTTGTTCATCTGTGTTTTCACCAAAGTGGAATTTGGCAGTCTATGTCCAGCCAGAGAGGACCGGGAACTTCCCCGGAACGGAGGTACAGCAGCTGCTTGGGAGTATTCTGTAAAGTCCCCGCCCTGGGGGAGACTAACCAGAGACAGTTGGATCCAGTTCTGGCCATTAATGCAGGAAAAGACTGAGGAGAAGCCCTCGAGCATCTGTAGGGGTTTTGAGCATAGCAGACAGGCAGAGGGAACTGGTCCAAGACCCACACAAGCAGGTATTCCTTTGTTTTTCTCCCCTGTCCCTCCCCCGCCATGGTGGGTCTGTGAGAGACAGCATCCAGGAGGCTAGGATTAAACTTCCACAGCTGGCAGAGGCCTTGATTTTCCGTAAGGCCCAGAAACATTGTACACAAGGTACTTCCCCCATCTTGCCTCCTGTTTGCAAAACAAGTCTAGCTGTAAAATGGTGTTAAAATTGATAGTTCCGTCAGACAGCCAGGACTCTTTCTCCAGTTTGTATCATGGCCATGTCTCTGTGCAAAATAATGAGTTGGGCGCCTGGGTGGCTCAGTCAGTTAAGTGCCTGCCTTCAACTCAGGTCATGATCCTGGGGTCCTGGGATAGAGCCCTTCATTGGGCTCCCTGCTCAGCGGGAAGTTTGCTTCTCTCTTTCCTACTCCTCCTGCTTGTTCTCTCTCCCTCTCGCCCTCTTTCTCTCTCAAATAAATAAATAAAATCTTAAAAAAAATATATATAGGTCATTTTTTCTTCAAGTTTTGAGGGTAAAATTGGTCCCAATTATTCAAGATGCATCCCAGAGGTATATTGTCTTTAGCCAGGGAGTTACAGAAACAGAGAAGAAACATCTATAGAATCAGAGGAGAAAGGCGTCCCTTTGGTCCCTTTTCTATAGATGCCAGGGAGGCATGTTTCTGGTTACTGGCTGGGCTGCTAAGTGACTGGCAGCCAACACCCTGATCATTTCTGCCAGGTGCTGGAACTAGTGGCTCTTAACCAGGGTTGGCTCTACTTTCATAGAGTAGCCCCTGTTTCCCAGGCCCTTTCCTTGTCTGTGTTCTTGTGTCCGACCCACGGGACTCAATGCGTACGGATTGGGACCAAGTAAGACTCCTCTAGTGGTAGACGGATGTGCCTGACTCCTTATAGCCCACTGGAAGTCAGCATGAGGGTCATAGTAAAAATGCGCAGTGTGGCGTAGCCATAATAGGAGGTTAGAAAAGGCCAGCTGCTAGAGTGACAAGACAGGGAACACATGGGGAGAGGCAAGTAATGTGGAAAGACCCTCACCCCTGAGCCTTGTCTTGTAATTCTTTCACAGATATGACACAGCCAATGGGGAGTCCATGGTAAATCCCATTTGGGGAGGAGGGTGGCAATAGGCTGCTAGAGAAGGATGACCCCATTGAGGTGAGGAAGTTGACTGTATGGTACATCACAGAGATCAGAACTCAGGGGTGTTGGATCATACCCTCTATTTAAGCCTCTTCTCTGTGTATGTGCAGACAAGGCAATGCCAGCACTTTACTACTACGGGAATCAAAGGGTGGGCTTCCTGAAGTATTGCTGGGCCAGGACCCTGAGGTCTCAATGGTCTGCCCTTTTGGTTAATATGAAGATTCCCTCTATCTGACTGGGTAGCTGGAGTAAGGGAGTGTGAGTCAAAGATGCTGCCATCAGTATAGATGCCACCGGACGACAGAGACAGAAGATTGTTCCTCACCATGACAGGGAGCTGTGAGTGTGATCCCTTGGAGGCCACCCAAACCATATTCAGGAGTATGTCCAGGGGGATCGTCCTGGATTTTTCCCATCATTCTCTTTAGGAAGGAATTAGCCAAGAAAAGAATGATAGAGGGGTTTCTCTCTGGATGGCCGGACGAGGTTGTTAAGGAGCCAGGTTCCTCTGGAGCCTTCGGGTGTCCACCAAAGAGTACCTTTAGTCAGGACCCAGCAGGTGCTGCTTGGTTTTCCCAGGTTCCCCATGTCTAGTGATCTGCCTTGAAAGGAATACTGAGTCCTCGCTAAACCCAAATTCCCAACTGATGTCGGGGGATCAGTCTGAAAGGAATTCAGAAAATCTGTCAACCAACACTTGAGAATGGCAACCTTGCTAATCGCTGTTATATGGCTGATGGGTGCCCATTGTTTTGGCACTCATGGGAGAGACAGACAGACTTGTTGCCCACTACTCACTGTAGATGTCCTTGGTGATGGTAGAGATTCAGAGCGAGCCCCCAGCAAATGTTAGAGGATTTGTGTCCCCTTAGCACCTGTGATTTTTGGTTGTATTGCTTTGAAGAATGAAGAGATAGACCAGACGAAGAGTGGTGGGCAGCAGCAAAGCAAAATTTACTGAGCAAGAGTACAAGGCTCCCAGAGAGGGAGGAGGGCTCCAGTGGGTTGCCCCCAGAGTTTCTAAGTTTGGGGGGTTTTATGAGCTCTTGGCAGAACTTTCTTAAGCAATCAGGGAGTGCACAGTAGTGCCAATCAGGGCTTTGGTCATGTAACTGTCTATCTATTGGGTTAATGTCCATGTTCTGATGGTCTTTTCTTGTTGACATCTGGAGGCTTAGGTCTTGCCTGCCCCTTACCCGTGATAGTAACAAATGCTTTTGTGGTTAATTGTCTTATTTTAGGAGGTTTTTACAGAAGTCATTTCTGCAAAGGCTGCAAAGCAGAATGTCATTGCGGTCCTGTCTCAGTGGCAAAGCAGGATGTCAGTGCTGTTTTGGCTCAGTTGTCCTGACTCCATATTTCCTTGTTGGAGTCTCTGACTCTCTACCTGTCCAACCAACTCCTAACACTACTGTCTCCTGTCTTGCCTCCATTTCTCAGATCCCTGTGTTTGTTTGCCACGTCCCCTCTCTAGGACAGCTGCATGGCAGAATAGGGACCCTGGGAGAAGGGACTGGATAGAATTGAAGGGCTGGAGAAGCTGCCAGTGATAACTGTAAGGGCCTGTTTAGCCAGAGCGGCCCCACCTCAGTTGAACAGCCATTTTGTTTTTTATGCAGTAAAACTTAAATTGACTCTGCCCCTGTTGTGCCCAAGTTTTTGCGTCCGAGAGACCACCAAGGAGCCAAGCACCGATGCAATCACAAGAGGGTTTATTCGACAAGCTTAAGCTTGGGCTCAAGTATACTTGATGCAGTGGAGTAGGGACTTGGACCCCGAGCTTAGTTAAGGCAGGGGTATTTATGGGTTCCTGTTACTAAAGCAGAGTGGGGATTCCTGGAACCAAAACAGGGTGGGGGTCACTAAAGCAGGGTGGGGGAAAGTTCAGCCCTTGGGCACAGGGGTCTGAGATGGCTGCCGGAACTAAGATGGCTGTACTTACGCTAAGGCTAAACCTGAGGTGGGATGGCCTTGATTTTATTGGCCTCCACATTTCCGCCTGAACAATTTTGACTCTTAAATCTTTAAGGTTGTTGAAGGTGGAAGGTCTCATCTTCTGTAACTTCTTCCTGCTGAGCAGGGGCGTAGAGTTGTCCCCCTACTTGGGTCAACATTGATCCATTGGGGAATGTATAGGGGAGTTATGAAAGACAGAGGCAGCTGAGTCCAGGGGTTTAAATCAATCACTAAAGGAGAGAGGGACTGTTTAAAGTGCTAACCTGACTAGGTCAGAAGCCAAGAAATATTTTGTGATAATCTGGAACATCAAGATGGCTGCACTTGTGTCTGAGCTAGACTCGAGATGGGTACAGCCTTGTTTTTCTTGGCCTCCACGGCCCCCACCCAGGGGAACTTACTTAAAAGCAAGTCCAGGAAACCAGTCCCAGGTAACAAAGCCCAAATACAAGGGTGGGTCAGGTCAGGTGGAAACATTCAATCAGTGGAGGCGCATACTGTCTCCTAGCTACCAAGGAGTATGGGCCCCACCCTTGGGGTGACTTTTGGGTGCTCATTCTGATTAAGGTGATAGGCTAATTCAAATAGCTACTATGGAGTGAATTGTAGTTCAACTGGCCACCCGTGTGTGACCTAGCATGACTGTGCAGCTTCCTCTGTGTGTTGCGATCTCATTGGCCACCTGTGTGTGGCCAGGCTGAAACCACATGACCTTTGCTCTATAAAAGTTAGTCTGTGAAGCAGGGAGGGGGGTCTCGCTTTCTGTAAGAGGCGCGGCCCGGGCCGGTCGGTTTGATTCTCGATGCTTGGAGCGAAGCATTGAACTTCGTTTTGTATCAGTCTCGCTCTTTTAATCACGGACCCGTTATTGGGGGACCCAACATTAACCTGTCTCCATCAGTTTTGTCCCGTAATCCTCTGATTCCAAAGTCCAGTAACTCCCTTGCTCCGACTGAGCCCCTTAGGCAAGGCAGACTGCACTGAGTTACCCTTTAGATACAGTGGGCAAGAAATTTGCCTCTGGGACTACACGGTTTGTCAGTGGAAAAACTAATGATAGTCCTTTCCACTCAGTCTGCACAACCCCTTCCTATAGTTGAAATAGACCCATAACATAAGGTCTCTGATTCTGCAGTAGGAAGTCTAGCTCCTTTCATTCTAATGTGCGGTTACAGACAGACCTGAAGCCCACTTCCTCTAGCTCAAGATGGTTAACACTGTAATGCAACTAAGAGTTCTCTTCTGAATGAGTCACCAGGGAGAGAGACTACACCAGGTGGAGTTGTCCCACAAAGGAAACTCCATTTGCATCAGATAAAGAGGTCTTGGGGCATGACTTTCAAAGTCCAGACTCCTGGAGCAGGGGTGAGTGAGTTCCCTTTTTTAGGATTAGGATGCATATTCAGAAAGGGGAGCTTTAAGCATTGTATATAAAGGCAGGCAGGAGGTTGCACAGCCACTTAGAATACAAGCCTACACCTGAATCCCGTGTTATGTTAATGAAGCCTGTGCTTCTCCTCTGGTGGGGCCTTTAACATTACAGATAAGGAAGGCAGGGTCTTACTTATTTTTTTGCCACTGATTTTTTTTTTTTTTAAGATTTTATTTATTTATTTGACAGACTAAGATCACAAGTAGGCAGAGAGGCAGGCAGAGGCCCTGGGGTCCTGGGCTCCTTATCAGGTAAGGAAGGCAGGGTCTTACTTATTTTTTTGCCACTGATTTTTTTTTTTTAAGATTTTATTTATTTATTTGATAGAGGCAGGCAGAGAGAAAGGAGGAAGCAGGCTCTCTGCGGAGCATAGAGCCCGATGTGGGGCTCGATTCCAGGACCCTGGGACCATGACCCGAGCTGAAGGCAGAGGCTTTAACCCACTGAGCCACCCAGGCGCCCCGCCACTGATTTATTGTCTCTGATCTAATGTGGCTGATTCCAGGCCTGCTAGAGACCGTTTTTGCATTCCCTTTGTTCCCTTAGAATCTGTAACTACTAAGGTTTTTGCATTTCTTTGTAATTCTAACATCTTCTAGGAGGTTCTACAAAAAGTGTGCTTGGGGGTCGCCTGGGTGGCTCAGTGGCCAGGCTCAGTACGTTAAGCCTCTGCCTTTGGCTTAGGTCATGATACAGGGTCCTGGAATTGAGCCCCGCATCAGGCTCTCTGCTCAGCGGGAGCCTGCCCCCGCCCCCCCCCCCCCCCCCCCCCCCCGCTTCTGCCTGCCCGCCTCTCTGCCTACTTGCGATCTCTATCTCTCTGTCCAAAAAAAAAAAAAAAAAAAAAAATCGTATGCTTGGGCAAATAGGACTGGGAGATCAGCAAACGTAGCTGGGGCGTAAAATGACTTGTCCTCCATCCAGAAAGCTGTATGTATCCTGGCTTCCTTTTTCTGGAGATCCCAAACTCTGTGCTGACTGTTCCAGAACACAGCACAATGTTGTGCTAATACCGCTTTGTCTGGCCATAGAGAGATTGGTCAGCCCTGTCAGCTGGTTTTATTTAAGCTGTAGGCCTTTCCTCTTGGTAGCCCTGGGGCAAAATAAACACAGTGGCAAACCCAAAGACCTATAGCAATGCTGCTGACTTGGAGTCGACCACTACTAATTCAGCGGGTGGCCCAAGGCTCGTCCTTTCCTTGACTGGCCCTCACATTCCTTCTCTAAGAAAATGAAAGAATTGGTTTGTGGCTTTCCTTGGTCCTTTTCAGCCTCAGCATTCCAGGGGCTGAAGTGATTAATAACAGGCCAGAGGCAGACATAGATTTTATGAGGTTCCACCTAGTGGCCATGCCCTGTATTGCAGCTTTAAGTTCTATCAGGTTTTCCTAGGCCTTCTTTGAGGGGCGCCCTGGACGGGTTGTGGTCTGTGCATCACAAGGTACATTCATAATTCGTAAACAAGGGAGAATAGAGTGGGATGGGGAGAAGAAAGGTAACAGGACAAATATTTATTCTGAGCCTCACAGTTAGTGAAACCTTCAAATTTAGATCAAATTTAGACTTTGATGTCGCTCATTGAGATAATACAATTAATTCTGCGGGGAGGGGGGAGGGTGTGTTTAATTATTAATCACTTACAGGTAAGCATTTGAAAGATGCTTCAGTTTTTGTAGCTAGGTATCAGCATTTCTTCATTTAAAATAATTCTATTTGGAGTTTCGAATGATGAAAGTATTTGAGACCATTTTTACTTTGGAGAAAGTCCATAGGTAGGCAGCGCGCTTTGTATATGCCAAGCAGTGTTTTGTTCTAGTAGATTCCTTGAGGGAAAAGATCTGGGGGGTAGGTCAGAAGACTGTGTAAAAATAATTGGCCCTATAAAATAGCGAGCATGTTTTCACTGTGCACCTCCTTTATGGTTATGCTTAACACTGGGGATAGCAAAATGCAGGAGACGGTGTGCCTATTACCCCCCAGAGACGGGTAAGTCAGTGGGAGAGCAGGTGTTTATAAACATCGTCAAATGAAGTATATCAATATAGCAGCTATAAGAGAGGTATGTAAAAGAATAACTAAAGTGGTAATGTAACAGATCTATTTTGTTGGGAGAGTTAAGGAATTCTTGGGATCGAAGACCCAGAATGGAAGAACAGAATAGAGGGAAGGCTTCACGGAACAGAAGCTGGTAGTTAAATGAGAATTTAAAGTTTTCTAACAGGATGAGGAGGCGCACTTCAGAGAAAGTGAGTAGCCTGTAAAGGCACATGTCAAATGGAAAATGAGTCAAACAGGACTGATGTCAAGTGTGTAAGTGTTTAGAGCCCAAGGAAAGTTCATTTATCTTTTTCCTAGTCTGTTTGTTCTTTTTCTTGGACAAAAGCCCTGCTCCCTTATGTTCCCCCAACGCCCAAAAGGACTAAAATCAGTGTATAGTCATGACTACCATGTATGGTTGAAGTAAGTAGGAGGTGGTTGTAAAAAATACAAGCTTTTGAGGCAACAGAACTTGCTTTGAGTCCTGGCTCTGTGCTGACTGACTATGTGAATTTGGACGGCTTCTTAACTCTTGGAGATAAATTACCTTCTCCATAAAAGTGAGAAAATTATAATACCTACTTCATAGGGTTGTTACGAAGAGTAAATGTGAGCACAAATAATATCAGGAATGAAAGTGAGGGGATTATTGTTAGGGTCTAAAGAAATTAAAATAGAGATAATGGAAAACATTAGCCATCAAATTACACAATTTTGACAAAACCAGTAAATTACTTTAAAATGCAATTTATTAAAAATATACGCAGGGCATATTATGAAAAGTGCATGGTCCTTTATCTAGTAAAGAAAGGTGACAAAAAGGGGGCGCTTGGGTGGCTTAGTCCTTAAGTCTCTGCCTTGGGCTCAGGTCAAGATTCCAGGGTCCTGGGGTCAGCAGCAAGTCGGCTTCTCCCTCTTCCACTCCCCCTGCTTGTGTTCCCTCTCTCACTGTGTCTCTCTGTCAAATAAATGAATAAAATTAAAAAAAAATTTTTCACAAGAAATGTGACAGAAAATAAAAACCTTCCCACAGAGGAAACTCCAAGCACAGAGAATTATTCCAAACATTAAAGGAAAAAAAATAATACCAGTCTTATCTAAACTTGGCCAGAAAATAGAAAATGTGGGAGCACTTCTAATTTTGTTAAGCCAGTATAATGTTGATAACAAAACCTGATAGGGACACATTAAGAAAGAAATATTACAGGTTAATATCTGTCATAAACATAGACACAAAAATCCCAAATTACATTGGCTGATAATGGAATCAGGTGAGATCAGGGTGGGTTTATTTCAGATTGTTCCAGTATTCAAAATTAATATAATCTATATTAAGAAAATGAAGTATTAAATCATATGATTATGTTAGTTGTTGCAGAAAAAGGCATTTGATAACAGCATGAATTCACATGATAAAAATCCTAGCATATTAGAAATTTCTTTAATCTTATGAAAAAATTTATAAACACCTCACTGGTTAATGGTAAAATCTTTGAAGTGTGCACCATGAGATCAGGAATGAAAGTAAGAAGCTCATTTACAGCCCCCCCCTTTTTTTTTTGAAGATTTTATTTGAGAGAGCGAGTGGGAGAGAGATCATGAGCAGGGGGCAAGAGTAGAAGGAGAAGCAGACTCCTGGACGCAGCACTGGATCCCAGGACCCTGGGGTCCTGACCTGAGCTGGAGGCGGGCACTTAATCACTCAGCCACCCAGGCAATCCGACCCCTCATACCTTTTTTGTGTAACGTTATACTCGAGCTCTTAGAAGAAAATGGCCCGAGTTTTGGAAAGGAAGAAAAAAATAAACTGCCATTATCTGTGGCTAACATGATTATAGATGTGGGAAATCCCAAAGAATCTCCAGATAAACTGTAAGAATTAGCAAATGAATTTAATAAGTTCAGCATACAAATGTCAATTTGCCTTTTACAGACCAGCAAAAAGTAATTAGAAAAAATTTAAAAACTACATAGCTAATGAATGATGTGGAAGGTCTCCCTCTGCACAGAACACTATACAATTTTATTGAGAGATTGGAAAACTTTCAGTCAGATAGGATCCAGACCAAAAGCAAAACTATTCAGAGATACCCCATAAACCCTTAGCATTAACTGCACACAAGCCCCTGTAAGAAAGGAGACACCCTATTAATTGCTCATCATAGAACAGCTGTCAAATAACTTCCATGAAATGTGTCATTGGCTTCAAAGCTTTGATCACGTCTGGCAGGAAAGGTTGTGGTAGGTCTTACGAATGTCTGAAACTAAAGAAGACAATGTTAATAGTGATCTTCAAATTACAGATGAAAAAAAGGCAGGGAAATGAATAGGGCTTCTAGAGTAAATTAATTTATGTGTATAAAGTTATCAGGATCTGAAGACAAAGAGTAAGTCATCTGACTTGAATTTTCAGCTATAACCAAGGCATTGGTATTAATAAGAGTCAACATTAGTGTGTACCCAAATGTAGCTTTCTGGGTACCAAAATTCATTTATAGTTACTCCTTTGCCTAATTGGATTTACTGGTGAGACACTAAGGCCATGTGGCCAGAAACACCAGGAGAATGTTATTAAAAGTGTGGGCAAATTTTTTGTGACTACCATTAGGCTTGTGAATATATTGAGTACCTATTGTATATCAAGTGCTATAGAAGAAGTTTTACATATATAATATTTGTTAGATATTGTTGTCCCTTTCTTATAGATAAGGGAATGAGATTCAAAAAGGATAGGCAGGGGCACCTGGGTGGCTCAGTGGGTTAAGCCATTGCCTTTGGCTCAGGGTCCTGGGATTGAGCCCTGCATGGGGCTCCCTGCTCAGCAGGGAGCCTGCTTCCCCTTCCCCTCTCTCTGCCTGCCTCTCTGCCTACTTCTGATTATCTGTCAAATAAATAAATAAAATCTTAAAAAAAAAAAAAAAGGATACGCAACTTGTTCAAGGTACCCAGATAGTTAAGGTTAGTTTTGAGCTCCAACCTATCTGACTCTCGAACATTGACTCTTTCATTATACCACGATGCCTACAGACTTGAGATTTGTAATAAACCATTTAGCTCAGTATCTGATAGATCACAAGTTCTGTTATTACTATTTAAATATGACTGAACTTCAAGGGGTGGTTACTTCTTTTTCAGTGATAGGAAGCCTGCCTCTCTTATCCAATAAATGATTGCTTCTTGTTCACAACACGTATTATGAAAATCTATAGGAATGATAATGCAAGACATGGTAGAGAGAAATTTCTATAAACTTTTCTCATAAGAAGTGACAGTTATGGTAGTGAGCTGATACTTTATGAAGGAAGTTGCAGCTAGAATTTAGCAAACTCTGGATGGCGGGCTATTTTCCCCTCTACTGCATGCCCTTCCTAATAAACTTAAAAATCCATGATGGTTTTCAAACAGAAGGATATTTTGCTCCAAAATTCTGAGGACTGTTCTGTCCTTGAATTGTATTGGTCATTTGATGAAACCTTGATTTATTTAATAGAGAGCAATTGGGAAAGTGCCATACATATATTACTAGGAACTAAGTTAGTTCTTCTATCTTAATTGGGTTAGATTAAGGTGGTCAACAGATTTGCAGTAAAGGGCTATTTTCCTGCCTTCTGAGTGGGTGGCAGATTGGGCAAATCAAAAGATAATTTCCTTCTCCTATTTGTGTGAACGTTAGAATTATACCTGAGTAGGTATATTCCAAACAGTAGGATGATTATGGAAAATTGCTAGTTTTTTAAAAAATTTTTATATAAGCTAGTGTGCTCAGTATGGCTAAATAAAAATTGTTTCAAATCAAAAGGAAGAGGAAATGTATAAGTTTGATATTTGTTAATGGAACACATCAGTATGGCATCGTAGCTTTGTGTAAGCAAGAAAAATAAAAATTTGAAATTTAATTCTTTATAATTACTCAAATTTTCTGGAAGTGTTCCCTTTCCTCACATTTCACTTCCAACTACCCCGGTCCTGTATCTCTACAGGGCCTCTCCTGAACCCCTACGAAGTTTTTACCTCCCCATGGCATGAACATTAACCCCTGTTTTGTGGTGATTTTTACACACAGTTTCCCTATAAATATCTTTTTTTTTCCTCTCTGAAATATACAATCCTTAAAGATAGTTTGACTATTTTTACATTTTTTTTAATCCCCAGGAAGCCTAGCTCAGTGCATTGCATGTGGTAGGGACTCCCAAATGTTTAGTTGTGGAATAAAGAACAGAAAGATTACTTTGAAAAAAGTGCACTAGAGATTAGGAATTGAAGAGATTAGAAGGACTTAAACTCTCCGTGGGAAAGGACTATTTTCCTTTTTGTTATTTTGAAAAAGTCCAGTGGAAATGGAAGAAGCTGTTTAAGATGCAGTCATGATAGCATGTAAGAATGAATATGAACACTTCTAATTTATCAGTTATTTACAGGGAAATCGGCATTTTTTAAAATTTAAAAATGTAATTAAAAATGCTATCCATGGGCACCTGGGTGGCTCAGTGGGTTAAGGCCGCTGCCTTCGGCTCGGGTCATGGTCTCAGGGTCCTGGGATCGAGTCCCACATCGGGCTCTCTGCTCAACAGGGAGCCTGCTCCCCGCCACCTCGCTCTCTCTCTGCCTGCCTCTCCATCTACTTGTGATCTCTCTCTGTCAAATAAATAAATAAAATCTTTAAAAAAAAATGCTATCCATATGTGAATACACATTGTAGATGGTGACAAATACTTCATCTTCAGCAATCTTTTCATCCATGACACTTAGATATTCCAAGTAAGAGATAATTCTGTTATCCCCCTTTATCTTTAAGACGTGCGAGCTCTTTTCTAATTAAACTTAACTAAAGTTACAATTTCCCTCATCATTCCTTCCTGGATTCATTTCATCTCCCACCACGTAATAGCCACTGTTCCCACTTTACACCTCTTTCTCACAAATCTCATTCACTGCCAGGAACTCAATTAGCACATTATACACGTGGCTATTGTTTCAAAGCTCACATTTACCCCAAGCTCCAGTCCTGGGTCTGGCAATGTTGCCAGGCGGTGCCACTTGAGTGCCAACTATCTCCTGGGCATTTTCTAGCCAGGCCCACCTCTATCATCTAGATGCAAAATCAAAATATCTAAAATGTAAATGCATAATCTTCTCCCCACAGCATACTATGTTGCACTATTTTAAGAAGAACTAGGTACTGAGCCACTTCATTGTAGGCTGGGTACTGGGCAAGTTACCGCTTAACCCTGGAGAGTTCTTTAATTAAAAATGAAGGAATGGATGAATGAATGTAGGTAGGTGGTGTTACCTTCGTTAAAAAAAAAAAAAGAATATATATTTAGACTCAGAAAGTTTCAAGTGCCCAGTATTTCATATGACAGAGAGAGAATTCAAGTCAAGTTAATTATGATTTCGAAGTTAGAGGTCGTTCCATTTCTCACTGCCTCCAACCTTCATCTTCTTATACAATATAGTGGTTAAGAGCATTTTACTAGAGTCAGACTCCTCGAGTCTGAATTCTGATGTTACACTTACTGTGCTACTGACCTGAGATAGGTTCTTTCCGTATGCTTCTGCATTCTCATCTATAAAATGGGATTGTAGAATATGTATCTCTCCGGATTGTAAGAATTAAATGAGATATAAAGCACCTAGTACAATAACTGGCATATGGTAAGCTCTTAATACGTTATCCCTGGGAATCATCTAATAGTTATGCTACGTTACCAAACCATTATTTAAAATTCTCCTCTATCCCTTTTCATCTTTTCAGTCCTTAAAAAAAAAAAAAAACATTATTTGTTTTTAGAGAGAAAGGACATGGAGAAGGGTAGAGGGGGAGGAGGAAAGAATTTCAAGCAGACTCTCCATTGAGCACAGAGCCCAATGTTAGGCTTGATCCACAACCCTGAGATCATGACCTGAGCTCTTATCAAGAGTCAGACGCCTGACTGACTGCCCCACCCAAGCGCCCCTGTACCCTTTGTTGTGCTTCCTTCCACAGATACCCTCTCTCTTCTTTTCTGTCTGATTATACCCCACCTACCTCTCCAGGCCAGGCTCAGATTTGTAACAAAATGTTTCTCTGGCTAATCCAACCAAAAGTCATAATTTCATCTTCCCACTAAGAAACCAGGAGTTGACCTTGATTTAAATTTGAATAGGGTTTAAATACCCAACTGGGGCCTTCGCCATTCCTGTGGACCTCAGATAGATATATCCTACTCATCTCTCCACACCACAGCTTTGTGATGCTGTCCTGGTAGCCTGTCCTCTAAAGGGCAGATTTCTGTGATTCTGTGTTCTCTTCAGGTTTTAGAAGCAGACCTCTGGTTCTCCAAGGAAATCACTCTCTACTTCATCTTACCACTCACTGATTAATCACCATCAGTTGTGGGTATGATGCATATAATTGCTAATATTGTCAGAAAGAGAGTTAGGCTGTGTGTTCATCAGGGTAATTAACTCTAGCTGCTGAGGAAAACAAATTACAGCAGATTAAAACAATAAAGGTTTATTTATTTTTTTAAAAAAGATTTATTTATTTATTTATTTGACAGAGAGAGATCACAGTAGACAGAGAGGCAGGCAGAGAGAGAGAGAGGGAAGCAGGCTCCCTGCTGAGCAGAGAGCCTGATGCGGTACTCCATCCCAGGACCCTGAGATCATGACCTGAGCCGAAGGCAGCGGCCCAACCCACTGAGCCACCCAGGCGCCCTAAAGGTTTATTTTTTGCTCATGTAACAGTCCGCATAGGGTCAGGTGATTTGCTGGGGATTGGGGGGTAGTACTGCCTTCCGAGTAGTGACTTGGGGATATTGACTTCCCATCATGCAGCATGATTTCCATCGTCTGTGGTCGTAAGGTCAGAGAAAATTAGGTAAGAATCTTTGGGGTGGTTGATAGCCAGAGCTATGTAATGGGAATCTCCAGTCCCTTTTTTATTGGGCAGTTACTGCCCCGGATTTCAGTCACACGACCCCATCCCAGATACAGTAAAAGCTGGGAAATTACTTTTCCTGTGTTTCCCTGGAAGAGGAAATGGAATTGATCTGCATCTAGCAATTCTGTGACAGAAACAACCATCTCCTCACAACCAATACCAATTCATGTAACTACCTTGAAGCTGTTCCTTTGTTTGGTGTCTGTGAAAAACAGATCAGGTACTAAGATAATGCCAGGCACTCCCAGATATTTAAACATCACTTTAATTGCAAGAAAAATCTCAGTCTCATAATTAAAATGTTCAGTCTGAGAAACTAAAACTATGAAATCCCTTGGAAACTAAAGTTTTCCTTTTCTCCAACTTGCATGAATATCGTGCTGGGAAACCAGTTTTGGGGTAGGAAATGATGATAAGCTTCTTTTTACTAGATGAGATTCTGAATTCTCTAGGATTGGTATAAGGAAAGAACAAAGAGGTCAGATTCAGGAAATGTCATGATTCACTTGTATGGTTGTGATCCGGAGCTAGTGGTCTCTGGGTGTGGTGGATGGTCAGTGATTTTCCTTTTTCCCCTGTCATGAGGCACATTTGTGGCTTCTTTGGAGATTCCTAGATGGAAACATCTGATTTTCATACCCTTGATTTTGGCAGTGTCTCCCTTTTGGCTGTCTACTCATGACTTCTACCCTTTTCTTTATGAATCTAATAAACACATTTATAATGAGGCTGATTCTTGGACACAGTCTATTTCAAAGCGCTCTCCAGGCTGGCTCCCTACTATGCAATCCTCCTTGAGCCCTTGACAAATACACATCTCCCCTGTCATCACTGGAAACTTGGCTGCTTCCTGCCCTGGATACCACTTTTCACTCTGACCCTAGGACAGTAGTCACTGGCCTGCCCAGTTCAGATTTCTTTGACATTAGTTCCCACATCCCAAGGGTTGTATATCAAGTTGCCTAAGTGGTCTTCTCGCAACCTTTCTCAATAGACCTGAAAGAGGGAGAACACACCTCTTTTGTCTGGGAGTAGTGGGTATCTTAACCACCTCGGCTGTTTTCCTTCCAAATTTCTGTCATCCTTTAATCTCACCTCAGGAGGTGACTTGTTAGTCACGTTCTTTGAAGAATCTGCCTAGATGGGCTAGCATCTCTGTGGAATTTTGGGAGAGTGGGGACTGGCCTACGTTTTTGGTCTTAGCGACAAGTGTGCCGTCAACCAATACCAAGAACATTACCAATTTGGCATGCATTTAGGTTAACAATAAGTAAAATTTCCAAGGACTGATGTACTTTAGAAAATAAATGAGAACGGATCGACTAAATGTCACATCACACTCAATTGCATTCTGACTGGGAAAGAAACAGAATTAGAACGTAGCACACTGAGAATTTCCAGGCATCCTCCTGAGTGTTCTTGAGATACTGCTGTGAGTGTGGGAAGCTCAGTGCTCGTATCCGTCTCTTCAAAGAGCATGTTGAGACCGTATGTGGAAGGCACAGGAGAGTCACACCTTACTTCATGCCTTTCATGGCGTGGCCGGCTCATATAGCTGTGCTGGATATTCAGCACACAATGTGAAGGCTTTTTGATCACTTCATAAACTGAAGGTACCCTACCATATTATCAAAATGTGAGAGGAACTGCTGTGGGAAAAGGAGATGTGTAATTTTGTGCCTAAAACTAATTAAAAGAACTCATGTGACTATAGTAATTCACACAAAGTGAACTTTAGAAGGTGGAATATTACCAATGGGAGAGAATGCCATCTTGTAGTAATAAAGAGGACAATTCACCAAGGACATGTAGCAATCCTAAATGCTAGGGTTTACACTGAGAGATTGGCAAGCATTTGTCTCTTTGGTACTGAAAAACCATGGGAGAACCAACTATGTTCTTCAGAGGTTTCTGCATAGCTTTGGGGCCTCCTACCTCATCCAGCTTCATAATCTGGTAAAATGTCTCTGAGGAGAGGTTGGCTGCGTGCTTGAGGCTGGTCTTATCTCACCAGTCTATATTCTCATCACCCTGAGACTAAGGGCATTTTAACATCCCCTTCTAGAGTCTTTTGATAACTCCCAGCCTCTGTGCAGCCCCAGTTTAGGAACTATTTTATGAGGGCTTTTGTGACATTGTGATTGATAATAAGAGATATATATTTGGTTTTTGTCCCAGTTTCAGGCATAAGGGCTCCTAGAATCCTTAGAATTTTCTAAATGCCTAGAGAGAGAAAGATATCTTTTGTTATGTTCAAAAAGTTACTTAGAAAGCACCTAAAGATGCAGATGGGAGAGGGGCTGGTTACGTGTGATTTGAGGGTTGAAACTTGCAGTTCTAACCCAACCTCTTGCTGAGGGGAGAGGGGTTGAAGATTGAGTTAAGTTACCAATGGCCAATGATGTAATCTTGCCTATGTATTGTAACCCCCATAAGAACCTGAAAGCATGGGGTTTGGAGAGGTTCCTCTGGGAGACATGTGGAGATGTGGGAGGGAGTGGTGTGCTTGGAGGGGGCATAGAAGCTGTGTCCTTTCCCTATACCTTGCCCTGTGTGTCTATACTATCTGGCTATTGCTGAGTTACATCCTTTTATAATAAACTAACAATCTGACAAATAAAATGTTTCTCTGAGTTCTGTGTGCCATTCTAGAAAATTAATTGAACCCATGGAGGGAATGGTGGGAACCTCTACTCTTTATATAGCCTGTTGGTCAAAGGCATAGGTGACAACTGGGGCTTTCAACTGGCATCTGAAGTAGGGTGGAGAATCTTGTAGAACTGTACCCTTATCCTGTGGAATCTAATGCTTTCTCCCAGTAAATAGTAGATAATGTCAGAATTGAGTTGAATTGTAGGACACCCAGCTAGGGCTAAAGAATTGGTGGTGGTGTGGAAATCCACTACCTATCTCCCGCACCCTGCCCGTGCTGCCAGCACATTGGAGATTAGGAGCAGAATCATAGTAGACTTTGAGGTCCCTCAAGTTTCCATCTTGTTTTACACCAGCATGGCATGGTTGTTAACAGCTTTGGATTTCTCCTTCCCCAGAAGAGGTTGTAGACCTGGACCACTCCCAGCCCTAAGCCTGGGGTCAAGAATGAGCAATGCTGGGATGCCTGGGTGGCTCAGTTGGTTAAGTGTCTGCCTTTGACTCAGGTCATGATCCCAGTGTGCTGGGATCCAGTCCCACATTGGGCTCCTTGCTCAGCAGGGAGCCTACTTCTCCCTCTGTCTCTGCCTGCCATTCTGTCTGTCTGTGCTCTCTCTCTCTAACAAATAAATAAATAAAATCTTTAAAAAAGAAAAAAAAAAAAAAGAATGGGCAATGCCCTTAGTGGGAAACAATGACTGGAGATCTTAAGCTCACTTACCTAGGACATATCCTTCTCCGAAATTTTAATCTAATCCATGGTCCCACAGCATTTTGATGTCTTCAAAATTAGGATTTGTATCATTTATCTGACTTTTTCTAGGCTTAATGGTTTAAACCCAGTGGGAATATAGGTGTGACCCAGCTTACTACATTTGAAAGTAGAGATCCTTTACTGTATTAATTTTTGGAAGTTAACTACCTTTTGTTTTATTAAATATTCCCCAGTTTTATGAATCATCTCTTGAATTTGGGAATTTCTTATATTTTGAGATAAAATCAGCAAACATAGTTTATCGAAACAGATCATTTTCATTGAGGAGCCATGTAGAAGGATTTCTTTGAAATTCAGTCTCTATCTAGAAACATGAATTAATATTTGCAGAGTTTTGAATATAATATGTATGAAAAGTCTTTGGATAGGGGCACCTGGGTGGCTCAGTGGGTTAAGCCTCTGCCTTTGGCTCAGGTCATGATCTCATGATCATGGGATTAAGCCCCGCATTGGGCTTTCTGCCCAGCAGGGAGCCTGCTTCCTCCTCTCTCTCTGCCTGCCTCTCTGCCTACTTGTGATCTCTATCTGTCAAATAAATAAAATCTTTAAAAAAAAGAAGTCTTTCGATAATGAAAAAGAATATACAAATGTGAAGGGTTTTTTTTTTTGTTTGTTTTGTTTTGTTTTTTAAAGATTTTATTTATTTATTTGACAGACAGAGATCACAAGTAGGCAGAGAGGCAGGCAGAGAGAGAGGGGGAAGCAGGCTCCCCGCTGAGCAGAGAGCCCGATGTGGGGCTCGATCCCAGGATCCTGGGATCATGACCTGAGCCGAAGGCAGAGGCTTTAACCCACTGAGCCACCCAGGCGCCCCTGTGAAGGGTTTTTTAATTATAATGTGAAGAATCTGAAAATAGGATGATTTCCCTTTATATTACTTAGTTTTGTAAGAGCTATCGAGATATTATACCCAAAGTTGAAGTTATAGACATCCTTCTCCTAAACAAAGCCTTCTCAGACATAGAAGTCCAAAAGAGAACAAACGTCATTTTTGAGTGCATGTTTTTTTCATGTAAATGAAAAATGCAGTTATTTTTATGTAAATTTTCTCATTGAACTTTCAGACTCTCAAAGATATTATCATCTACATTGTAAAAATAAGACAATTCAGACTGTAAAGGATTAAGAATCTTATACAGAGTCACATAAGTAAGAGACTGAAGGGCCACATAAGTCACATAAGTAGGAGACTGAAGTAAGTATAAACCTAGACTCCGGACCACACCAAAGATCCCCTTTCTTAATCACAGAGAATTATACAATGAGATTATAACTCAAAATATTCTCAGTAGTCTGTTCTGCTACAGTTGCAGCATAAAATACATAGGAAAGTTAGATAGTGTCTCCTATGATAATTATAGGGTCACCAAAGCTCATTTATCTGGAGGTTGAAGGAAACCCTTCTGGAAGTCTCCCTGTGGACTGATCTTTTCTCTCAACTACTAACCATGTGTTAATATCTAAGATATGGTATGTTAGACACCTATGGGGAAGGCAGGATCCCTAGCAAAAGTCAGTTCCAGAAGTCAGTTTCTAGCAAAAGTCACTGTTGAGGGGCACCTGGGTGGCTCAGTGGGTTAAGCCTCTGTCTTCGGCTCAGGTCACGATCTCAGGGTCCTGGGATCGAGCCCCACATCGGGCTCTCTGCTCAGCGGGGAGCCTGCTTCTAGAACCCCGCATAGGGCTCTCTGTTAAGCAGGAAGCCTGCTTCCTCCTTTCTCTCTGCCTGCATCTCTGCCTACTTGTGATCTCTTTGTCTGTCAAATAAATAAATAAAATCTTAAAAAAAAAAAGTCACTGTTGAGAGATACTGGTGTGAGGTAGAGGACTTTGTGGACGTAATGGATGAGTTCCTGAGAACACGGTGGAAGGATTTCAAATGCTAAGGCCTAGATAACAAGCAGGATCACAGTAGGGGATCAGCTGGGAGTCCTGAACTTCAGGAGTTGACAGATGGAAACAGAAATAAAAATACAATGGTGTTCGCTTTAAAGGGCTTCAAGGCTGATGGCAGAAGTGGGGCTGTGAACGTTGGGTTGAGAGAAGATTGAGTAGTAGGTGAGAACTGGAATGGAGACGAACAGACTGGGTTTTCCTATGGGGAAGCCATCAGGGTGAGACACAAATGACACAAGGGTGGGAAGATGACCCCAGTGCGGGCAAGGAGCTCGTGCTGACTCATGGAAGAAGCTGAATGAGCCCTGCCCTGCTCTTCAGCCGCCATCTCTTTTGATTATCGCTTGCAAGTCTTTACACTTGCAAGTTCTCAGGCTCATATTTCCAGTTTTTAGAGCTAAAAGAATATTGCTGACTGTCATTATTAATGAAACCTTGTATTTTCCAGGTATTACTTCTTAGTGGGACTGTTTTTCCTTACTAGGTGTCTATTAAAATATATTCATCTCCATTTCAAAGCAGTCAGTTTAAAGTTTTGCTGAGTAATTTCAAGGACACTTCATCAACGAGTCAGTGATTGGAAGGTTAGTTTGGCTCCACTCTCTCATGGTATGTTTTACACCATCAGTGTCCCTGGTTCTCAGACCTCAGACTCAGACTGAATTATATAACCAGCTTTCCTGGGTCTCCAGCTTGCAGACGGCAGAACCTCCCTAATCACGTGAGCCAATTCCTATAATTATCTGTCTGTCTGCCTGCCTGTATGTCCTCTGTCTGTGCATCTCCTACTGGTTCTCTGGAGAACCCCGACTCACATGCCAGATGAAGTATAAAATCTTAATGTCCATAGTTTATAAACATTTTAAAATATAATTTTTCTCGTCTTTGGTTTCAGGAAGAAATCAAGTGTAGGATATTTGACCAAGTAAATTCAAATATGGTTTTCAGTCTGAGTAAACATAATGTATTATTTTTCTAGGAAGTTTATTCTGTCACAGAATTTACCATTTCATACGATGAATTTTTTTTTTTTCATACGATTAAATTTTTTAAAAAATCTGCCGCTTGTGTTCCCAGGGCATGTACGCTCCTTCTGCCTAGAAGGAGCTTCATACTCTATGCTATTTAAGAAAATCCTTTCAGCTTTTAAAACCGAATCTAACCATCTCTTCTGTACTTGTTTCCCTGACCCTCCTCTTCCCTCCTGCTCCCTGACCCAGTGCGGCTGCCGTGCTGAAGTGAATTATTCCATCTTCTGAACATTTTCTGGATGTATATACATAATTTAACACGTAATACATATTTTATGATAAAATAAATAGATAAATTATAATATATGTCTTTTTTTTTAAATATTTTATTTATTTATCAGAGAGAGGGGGAGAGAGTGAGCACAGGCAGACAGAATGGCAGCAGAGTCAGAGGGAGAAGCAGGCTCCCTGCGGAGCAAGGAGCCCGATGTGGGACTCGATCCCAGGACGCTGGGATCATGACCTCAGCCGAAGGCAGCTGCTTAACCAACTGAGCCACCCAGGCGTCCCTAATATATGTCTTAATTTTTCCATCCTGCTTTACAGTTTCCGTGTCTGTCTCTCAGTGCTTATTCACGAGGATATATGATTTTCATCCATCCACAGCACCTAGCTTAGTAACTGCTCTCAGCTCATAATCAATAAATTTTGTTGACTTGAAATAGGTGTGGTCATGGACTGACTTGCCACTTCCTAGTTTTGACCAATTTGGGAGTGTATTTATTTAAATAAACACGTATTAAATAAGTTAGAGGGTAAGATAATGGTGAATCAGGTTTGAAAACTTTCTTAGGCATTTAAAGTCTAGGGTAGAACAAAAGGTATAATGTTTTCACTCGTGGAGGGTTTTAAAAAATTAATTGTCTGGGGTGCCTGGGTGGCTCAGTGGGTTAAGCCTCTGCCTTCGGCTCAGGTCATGATCTTGGGGCCCTGGGATCGAGTCCCGCATCAGGCTCTCTGCTCGGAAGGGAGCCTGGTTCCTCCTCTCTCTCTTCCTGCTTCTCTGCCCACTTGTGATCTCTGTCTTTCTCTGTCAAATAAATAAATACAATCTTTAAAAAAAAATTAATTGTCTGAGGTGTGAAGAATTTCTAGGAATTTCTTGTGCCTTTTTCGTCTTGATCTCATTTCTTCTGGTACTTTACCTATCAAGCTTGAGAATTTCTGAAATTCAGAGCTTGCCCTCTACATGTTTAATTAAGAAAAAGTGTGATATAAGATTGTTTCTCAAACGAGTAAAATATAGACGTCACTTAAAATGAAAACATTTCCATGGATTTCTAGTGCGAATTTAACTTATTTTTATATGATGTTACTAAAATATGTGTAAGGATAAGAGTGAGTATAAACTTACTAGCTCTTTTAGAACTAAAATCTCAGTATATATACATATATATATATATTAGATACATAAATCTAGGATTTATTTAATTAGAGTTGAGTATTAATCAAATGTGGTAGATGAGGGTCACCTTGGTGGCTCAGCCAATTAAGCATCTGACTCTTGATATTGGCTCAGGTCATGATCTCACTGTCGTGGGATCCAGTTCGCTTCAGATTCTCTCTCCCTTTCCCTGTGCCTACACTCTGCTCCTCCCCCGACTCTCTTGTGAGCTCACACTCCCTCTAAAAATAAATAAATAAAATCTTAAAAAAAAATGTGGTAGATGATATCACTGAAATTTAAATACCATTTTGAATTTAATAGTACAAACATGCATTGGCTTGTTTTATGCTTTACTTTTGTGTGTACTTGATTTGTTCTTTTGAAATGCCCAGACTATTCTTTGGTTATTTTCATGATCACAATCATTTTAATTTCATTTTTAGTAAAAACACTTTTGTTGCTACCAAAATATTATTTTGGTAGGCCACTTTAGTTATTGGTTCATTATAAAATACAATATTGAAAAATTTAAAGGACCGTTCATAAAAGTTCCTTCATTGTATATTTACTATCTTACATACTGCCAGTGAACTTGCACAAGTTCATAGGTGCGAACAAGTGACCCACCCAGTGTATTTGCTTGCAACCAGAGGAGTTGCTCAGTAGGAGTTCACCATGACCTACTAACATGACTTTATGATAACTTTCAACCATCACATAGCACCAAACTGACAGAAACACCAAAGTAAATCAGGGGACTTGAATTAGTGGCAGAATTGATGCTTAATTTAGTTCTCTAGGTGATTCATTTACTCCTGTGTTTGATTTTTCAGATGTCATGGGACTTCACTGTTAGATCTTGAAAATATCTGGGGAACTTTCCTCCTTGGAGGAATGTTCAGCAGAACATTTTCTCACTCTTTGTCATTGTTGGATATAACACACTGTATGCTCTAGAATTCATGTTATTTCTTCTCTTGAGAAAAGGAGAAGTGGCATAGTAACATTTGGTACCTAAGTACTTTCCACTCAAAACAGAGATATTCTTGGAACTCATTGTAATGAGACCAAATTTTCCTTTGTTGGCCAAAAAGTTCTATCTCCCTTCAGTCCTCTAGGAGTTTTGATTCACAATCTTCCAGTTCTTGGCTGTCTCTGTAGTTGTATTCTTAGCATATTACATGCATGTGATTGATTATAATTAAAGGTAGAAAGTTGTAATCCCTGTAAGAGATTTTTTAAAAGATGTTATTAATTTATTTAGAGAGAGAGTAAGCATGGGGGGGGGCAGCAGGACGGGGAGAGAGAGAATCTTAGTTCTAAAAACTTCCCTCAGCAGTTCATAAATTATGAGGTTTTCCAGCTTAGCTGATAAGAAGACCTTTTTAGCCCTGTGTGATCTCTGGGTACTATTTCCTCTAGAACATTCTTTTTCCAGCCTTAGATAGTTTCCTCACACACATTTGCGATGAGTATTTTGCTGAACACTAAAGGGGGTACCTTCTGCATATCTCTTATGTTCTCTTTCTCTGGAAAGCTGTTTCCTTTATAGTACTCTATCCTGTGAACTCTGGCTGCCTGGGTGTCCTGACTCCCATCTCTGACTTCTCAGTTCAGACAAGTGTGCTGGGTCCTCTCTGGTTTCCCACTCCCTAAGCCATGTCCTGGAAACTCTTGAGGCCATTGTAAAGTTTACCTGTTGGCTGTCTCTCAGGGATCACTGTCCCTCATTGCCAGATATCCAATGCCTTGTAAACCATTGTTTTAAATATATTGTCCAGTTCATTGTTGTTTCAGGAAGGAAGGGAAATCTGATCCCTTTACTCCATTCCAGTTAGAAGCTGAAGTGCTATGGCTCCTCCATTTTCAACATACAGCTTGCAAGACCTCTGTGCTCTTTATCATCAAGCCATGGAAAGAGAAGGAACATGAAGGATTATGTGTAGGTAATTTTATGAGTCAAGTCTAAAAGTTGTTGTTCATGTCTGTGATATTACCTTGGTCAGACGTGGGTCACATGGTTATATCTGACTGAAAGTCCAGTAGAAAATAGTCAAGCTAGGGGCACCTGGGTGGCTCAGTGGGTTGAGCCTCTGCCTTTGGCTCAGGTCATGATCCCAGAGTCCTGGGATTGAGCCCCACATTGGGCTCTCTGCTCAGCGGGGAGCCTGCTTCCCCCTTTCTCTCTGCCTGCCTCTCTGCCTACTTGTGATCTCTCTCTGTGTCAAATAAATAAATCTTAAAAAAAAAAAAAAAGAAAATAGTCAAGCTATAATCTCAGAGAAAAACAGGAAATGGTTTTGGTGAATGGCTAGCCAATTTCTGCCACATTGTTCCTTTATGGGCACCAAATGCCTATATTACTTCCTCCTGCATAATAGAAGAGAGTTATCCCATGTCATTTTCTATTTTCTTTCCTACCTTCCCGGCTTCCTAATTTCAAAACTTCCTTTCCAGGTAAACATGCTAATTGTCATTCTCTAAGATTACATTGAAATTCTTACAGATACTCCTTAGCACAAATGCTCCAGATTATATATTCTTTGAACAATCTAATCAAGGGTATAAATAAAAATACTCTATGAGATCTGTATGTTTTTCCCTTCCTAGACCACGGCATAGTTTCTTTTTCCGACACCAGAAGTACCTGTCACTGTCCAACTGGGAGGCTAGCCAGTGCAATTTTTCAGGTGTATCTTACAGATGTTGCTGAGAAAGAGCAATTAGATATCCAAACTAGTAATGACAGAGGGCTGGGAAACTATTTAAAAAAAATGACAGGGGAAAAGATTTTATGTATGTATGTATGTATGTATGTATGTATTACTAGGCAAAGAACTTAATTACCTTTGTTTCAGACTTCATTCCCTTGGGGTGCCTGGTGGCTCAGTTGCCTAAGCATCCGCCTTTGGCTCAGGTCATGATCCCAGGGTCCTGGGATCGAGCCCCACGTCAGACTCCCTGCTCAGCAGGGAGCCTGCTTCTCCCTCTCCCACTGCCTGCTGCTCACTCTTCTTGTGCTCTCTGTCAAATAAATAAAACCTTTAAAGCAAAACAAAAAAATAAACCTTTACTCCCAGGCTTCTTCAGTTTAATTACCTGCAAAGAATTAAGTGCATATAAGCCCAAACTAGAAAGAGCTACAGTATTTTTAAATATTAGAGATCTATTATGGACATTGGGGAGGGTATGTACTATGGTGAGGGCTATGAGATGTGTAAGCCTGAAGATTCACAGACCTGTACCCCTGGGGCAAATAATACATTATATGTTAATAAAGATAATTAATAAAAAATGAAAAATAAAAATTCCCCCCCAAAATATTAGAGATCTAGATTTTACCAGATCCATGAACAATATTTTTAAAAGCAATCATACTATAAAACAGCAGCTCCCAGTAACTTCAAGTTTTATCTTCTTGAGAAGTTGACTCAGTTCAGTTTGCTCCGTTCTTAGAAGCTTCATCAAAATTCTCCACAAGATCTGGAACTTCACCCTCCTCCCCTCTCTGGTAGCAAGTGGTGCTTTTGCAAACAATTCACAGATTGGGCAGAGCTTCCACCAGTCTTCTGAAACTGGCCAGACCGTCTACACCAACCATGGAGACACTGGGTAGCATTTGTTAGCTGCTCTGTTTCAGCATGGTCTGGAAAGGTGAAAGCCTTCCTCTGAGGGACGCCCAAACTTTAGGGTTGTGAAGGGGGATCCTGTCCCTTGGTTTGGGAACCTGTTCACTCCTTCAATACGAAGAAATATCATTTCCCCCTAACTTCTTTGGGAAGAACTGAAGTTTTTATCATCTGCATAGCTGGTCTGTGAACCAACTTCTTTGGGTGAGTGGTTCCCTTCCCACCATCTGTACTTGCAATTTGGCAAGTTTCCCCTGGTTCATGATAGCTCCTTTCATCTTGTTGGAGTGGAAATGGGACCCCACAGGGGAACTAGGGTTGGCACCCAGGGGACTCTGGAGGAGCAGCTGAGAATCGGTGTGTGCGTGCGGTGATGCAAGATTGGCAGTTCAACAGTGGAAAACATTTTCTTTGTATTTATTTATTTATTTATTTATTATTTTTGTATTTATTTTTGTGAAAAGAGACACTTTTAATATACATTTTGCAAAAGAAAAAATATATACCTTTTGTAATTCAAGGCAGATCAAAAGGACAAAAATAGCAAGGCTAAAAAGACCTAAAAATATAAGCAATAAAGTAGATAATAAAAGTACATATCAAACTTTAAACCATAGTAATAAAAATTATATCTTCTTTCAAATGTACCTGAAATATTGCAAATATTGTTATATGCAAGATGGAAAAGCATGAGGATTTAGTAAAGTTTTTAAAAATCTATTTATTTACCTAATTGACTATACTTGACAAATAGTTACTATTTGAATCTTTTATTTTGGTAGTAATTATCATAGATAAAAAATGAAAATAAGGGGGTTTGATTCAATTTGCTATAGTATTTATTGTGAAATAGAGCCTTTATTTTAGTGCTCTAGAAATTGAATCTAACCATCTATTACATGTAGCATCATATAAAGGATATTTTTATAGATTTTCTTTGTTGCATATCACTCCAGATTAAATCTTTAATTAAAAAAAGCTTTGAGTCTTTATTAAGATGTGTGAAATGCTTTGATGCTCTTAAGATAAGAAGTGCTAAGTGCTAAGTATAATTAGATAGAGCAAATTTGCAAATGCTAAAAATTATGTTCAAAGACCACATTGATTTTTTTGTGAAATTTGCATTTTGGATGAACTCCCAAAATATCTGAAAGATAATTTATATAGCTCAAGAAGACTATTTTTATTACACCCTATTTCACTTTGAGGAAAAAAAACCCCAAAACCCACAGATGTTTTATTATCTTTTGAAAACGGAAATGATATTTTCTTAACATTTCCTGTGATATATCACTTCATACATATGGAGTTAAAAATAGGAAAATCTCACTAACTGTAGTGATGTTATAACCAGAAAGCTTTATTTGGGTTCAAAACTGCTAATTTCCTGCTTGTTATCTTAAATACACTTTTAAGGGACAATGGATGATGACTGTTTGGAAAAAATACATTTCATAATGCTTGAAAAGGAAATCCCCATTGTGTAAACAATTAGAATTAAGAAATCAAGATACCTGGGGGCACCTGGGTGGCTCAGTGGGTTGGGCTGCTGCCTTCGGCTCAGGTCATGATCTCAGGGTCCTGGGATCGAGTCCCGCATCGGGCTCTCTGCTCAGCAGGGAGCCTGCTTCCCTCTCTCTCTCTCTCTCTCTGCCTGCCTCTCTGCCTGCTTGTGATCTCTGTCAAATAAATAAATAAATAAATAAATAAAAGAAATCAAGATACCTGTATGATATTGTTATAACTGTATTTACATATCTACACATAAGTACATTCTAAAGAAACCAACACAGAAATAAGTAACAAAATTCAATGCAGTAAAATGTTTTCAGTGATTATTAGCTGAAAAAATTGTGAATGATTTTTTTTTTTACTTTCTGTATTTTCCACACTTCTTGAAAATGTACTTGTATGAATGTATAATTTTTTTTTTAAAGATTTTTATTTATTTATTTATTTGACAGGCAGAGATCACAAGTAGGCAGAGAGGCAAGCAGAGAGAGGAAGGGAAGAAGGCTCATCGCTGAGCAGAGGGCCCAACGTGGGACCCAATCCCAGGACCCTGGGATCATGACCTGAGTCAAAGGCAGAGGCTTTAACCCACTGAGCCACCCAGGTGCCCTATGAATGTATAATTAAAAAAAAATTAAAAAAAAATCCCTATATGTCTCCATGTGGTGAATAAAAAGAAAGAAAATAAATTTTTTTAAAAGATTTTATTTATTTATTTGACAGATAGAGATCACAAGTAAGCAGAGAGGAGGAAGCAGGCTCCTTGCTGAGCAGAGAGCCCAATGTAGGGCTCGATCCCAGGACCCTGGGATCATGACCTGAGCCGAAGGCAGAGGCTTGAACCCACTGAACCACCCAGATGCCCCATAAATTTTCTTTTTAGTGACCACATTTTGCCCCTTCATAAAGTGGAGAATAATACATGTAAAGTACAGATTGGTGAGAAGAAGTTCCAAAAATTACTATTAAACAATGATTATATAATTTTTAAAAGATTTATTTGAGAGAGAGTGTGTATGGGTAGAGGAAGGGAGATGGAGGGAGAGAATCCTCAAACAGACTTCCTGCTGAGTGCAGAGGGCCACACAGGGCTTGACACTGGGCTGGGGGTAGGGCTGGTTGGTCGTGGGGCTCAAGGCAGGTCCAGATACGGATCCCACCCGGGTTTGAACCCCAGGACTTGGGTTCATGACCTGAGCCAAGATCAAGAGTCAGAGGTTTAACTGACTGAGTTTTATATGCATTAACTCAGTACTCAGCCTGACGAAGTTATACTACTTTTTTCTTCATTTTACAGGAGAAGAAACTGAGGCAGAGAGATTAAGTATCCTGCTCTTGGTCACACAGCAGATGAATGGCAGGGCCAGAGTGAAGCCAGGCAATCTGGCTCCTGGGCCTACACCCGTAACCAGTACACCATGCCTGCACTTAGCAAATATCTACCATGTGCTCTTTTGATTATGCATCATTGCTTCACGGTAGGCATGAATATGTCAGACCTGGACTGTTCTGGGTTTAAATCCCAATGCAAGTATTAACACCTAATATGGCTTTGGAGGAGGAACTTAGCCTCTCAACCGGAGTTCCCTCAGAAACAAAAGGGGATAATTCAGCCATAAAAAAGAATAGGCTTGCCTTACATAGTGGATACAGACATGAAAGCTCCAAGACCCATTGCCAAGTGACTTCCCCAAGTTCATACAGATAATGAGTAGGAGAGCCACAGTTTGAACTCAGGTTTGCTCGAAGCAACAGCAACATGGGTCACAGACTTTTAGAGGGTCTAGAGGAGTTTTCTAGTTGGCCATGTTCAGGGATGCTTTCTGGAGGCTGAATTCTTTTGGTCTTTTAGTTTAATAGCCTGGACAATAAAGTTTTCTTACCCTATAATAAATGTCTTAGAGTAGAATATTAATATTTGGTCTTATAGCAGAGTTCCTTCAGTTTTATAGTGTGGCAACAGGAGTACTGAGAAATCATAACACCTTTTGTATAGTCATCTCTTTAATTTCCTAAATAATTGCTCAGCCATTTATCCAATTTGATTTTTACAACTAGGGAGGGCAGATAATATTCATCACATTTACTGTTAAAGAATCCCAGGCTTGTACTCCTGGGGATAAAAATACATTATATGTTTATAAAAAATAAAAATTAAAAAAGAAAAAAAAAGAATCCCAGGCTCAGAGAGATCCAAGGACAGCCCAAGGTCACACGGCAGGTGAGTTGTAGACTGAGAGGAGACCAAATAATTTGTCTTTTTCAGTGGCATCTGAAGAGCCACGAATGCAAAATTAAGAGTTCCCATTGGCCTCCCTGCTTGTGTGTCCCAGGGATTGGCTACATAAATACATTCCTTCTCTCAGCCAGGATGGCTGTCACTTCTCTTGCTGGGACCCATAATTACAGGCTTTTCAGTAATGCCCCTCAGCCCAGTGTCCCAAATCTTGTTTTTCCTAGTTCTGCTAACTTCACTGTATAATACATGCCAGGCAGCACTAGTTAATTAGCAAATAGCAGACAATGCACATTGATACATAACTTGCTCTTCCAAGGCCCCTATTTTGCCAGTGACTTGTGACCTCACCGTGAACCCCAGTGGCAATAAAGCTACCACTGTGATTAGGGTTAGAATACATGTAATCTTCTTAGCCTCAGTTGAAACTGTGAAAATCCCTTTCATCTTCAGTTATTATTTATTTGGCCCTTTTCTCTGGAGGGCAAGGGGCTGTCTAATCCCCCAGGCTGAGCCTCAGGAGTCTGTATCAGTAGGAAAGAATGCCAGCCTTGCATACCAGGAGCTGGAAGACCAGGCCATTCATTGGAGAGGCCGTGACCCTGATGGGGGTGGCCATGGGGCTGCATCAGGAGTTGCTTTCTGATAGTTGTTCTCCAAGGGGACTGCTTTAAAAGGGCTCAAGAAAAGTTCTTGCAATGCAAAGTTTTCCTAGGTGGAAGAGAATTAACAAACTGGAAAACCTTAAATAATAACAATAAATAACCTAGAGTAAACTGAGGTACTGTGGAGTGACTCAGGAGTCATTCAGCTGATCAAACTATTGCCCTCCAGAAAGATCTGTCAGCACAGCCAAGAGGTGCTCATTGGAGATGCACAGATCAGATTTTATCCCGGAACAGCTGAGAATATTGGTGGATGTGTTCATCAAGGTCACGTGCTTGGATGGGGTTACCAACTTTAATGAGTTGGTAGTAAAGGCTTGGTTGAAGAATTATTACACCGAATGAAGGAAGCAGCCGCAAAAAGCACTCAGCAGTGGCTCTCACCAGGATCTCTAAACTAAGTGGAGGAGGCCTTCTTCCCTCTGTACAGCTGTTGTAAACACTAGTCCCCTGAGCCCTGGAGTTGTGAATGTCTATAGCCCTGATCTTCCTGAGCCTTCTGGTACCCAACAGCCCAGGAAGCTGGTGCCTTTTTCTTCCCTTCCCTTTCTTTCCTTTCCTTAACCCTCCCCTTCCCTTTTCTCTCTCTTTCTCTCTCTTTTTTTTCTTATAATGGAATTACCAGCCTGAGAAGCCCAACGGACATGTCTTTGAGGCCTCTGGTCCTCCTTGTGGCTCAGTTCCCTATAACATAGGCCAGTTTGTGGGGCCTAACCTGGGCGAGGTGATCCCCGCTGTCCAGCTAAGAATCTCTTCTCCAGTGGGAACTGGCTAAGGGAGGCTAGTTTCTGATGCAAGTACCCAGCTGCTGACAAAGATCTCAGATCCAAACGCTTGTCAACAGAAACACATTTCCAAACGCCTCTAATGGGTAGACTGGAATCTGAAGGGACCAGAGCTAAAAGGCTTTTGCTTTTTTTTTGTTTTAAAGAACAACAAAAGGCACACTTCCATCCTTCCTCTTTGCTCACATTTTCTCTTTCCTTTCAGTTCTTCTTAACCCAAACTTCTGAGATAAAGAGGGCTATTAGGTAACTGGGGGAAAAACAGCAAAAACTATTTGTTTTCCCTACCTCTTAGCTTGCCCCAAAGTGAGCTTAGTTCAAGGAAACGGCCCTCCAGTGTCGATCAAGGCAATTTAAGAATTCCCCCTCCCCAGGGGCCATCATTTACGTCTTTCACAAAACTCCTCGGTTACTGCTGAGGTTAAGGGTTGTTAGAGCTTGCAAATCTACAGGCATCATACATTTCCTGTGCTCAACACTTCCAGTGTGGTGGGGCCAGGGTAGGGAGGACTGGTGAATTTTCCAATAACGTTTAGGAAGCTGCTATGAAATTTGTTCACAAAAATCAACAAAGAGAGCTTATTGATTAAGGTGTATATTTATGTTTTCAGAAGCTGTCATATTTTAAAAAAGTACTGGCTAATGAAAAAAACTTTCAATGGAACACTTGGCAAAGCAAGTTGAGCAAGTCTTCTAGAAAGTAAGATAAACAAAAAGAATGAAACACTTAGGAAAGAAAGTTTTTTTTTTTTTTTTTTTAAAGATTTTATTTATTTATTTGACAGAGGGAGACATAGCAAGAGAGGGAGCACAAGCAGGGGGAGCGGGAGAGGGAGAAATAGGCTTCCCACTGAGCAGAGAGCCCGATGTGGGGCTCGATCCCGGAATCCTGGGATCATGACCAGAGCCGAAGGCAGAGGCTTAAACAACTGAGCCACCCGGGCGCCCCCTACCCCCACAACGTCTTAATAATGAGTTTAGAATTAGATTAAAAGAAAATTCAAGATACTGCAAAAAGATTAAAAAAAATCAAATTATCAAAGAAATACTACAAAAATGCTGCTGCCAAAATGAAGGGCATGAGCTTACTTCGTGACATCAACAAAGGTGCATTACTGTGAAATTTCAAAATGCCAAGGGTAAATAAAAATAAGTATTTCGGTAAGGTTCCTGCCAGCTATACGTATAAGCATGCACATATGTTTGCAAGATTGGGATGATGTTGGGGGAATGTCACTGGCCACTTGGATCCCCCAACCCCCACCCCAGCTTGGGACCAAGTGTTCTGCTTGTTCTTCCTGCTCTCAGAGGCTGCTCCAGGGGCATAGCCTTGACATAGTTATGAGACACTGTTGACAATGACTGCACAGGGTACCTGACTGAACCCGGTTAGGACCTCTTCATATACTCCTAAGATTTGGGGGGCAGGTGTGGGGATCCATTCATCCATACCACCCAAGACCAGCCTTATACATAAGTTCCCTTTGCTTATTTGAATAGCCACCTAACCACCTGGGGTGGCCTGCCTCTGTTCCTCTCTTCCTGACCTCTAAGCATGGGGGCTGGTTTTAGAGTACACCTGGGAAGCTCCCAGGAGGGTTGTGAACAGACAGATGATAGCATCGATGTGTTCCGTGTATAATTTCATAGTTTGCTTCTTTCCATAAAATACCCAAAACATTACATGGCACTAAATATTTTTTACAAATGTATTTATATTTGTATAAATATAAATTTATGTTTATATTTGTATGTATATTTAATAGCTATCAAATATTAAATTTTATAGATATGCTGCTGTCTTTTTAGCCAATTTTCTATTGATTGGTACTCATGTTACTACTAAAAATCTTGTGCTTAAATCTTTGAAAGCCTGATTATTTTTTAGGATGGAGTCTTAAAAGAGGAACAACAGCTTAAAAGGCATTTACTGTGTGTTGCATAATTATGCCCATGCCTGTTTTCAAGACTCTTAACATATATGCCTGGATTGTCTTTGAGAAGGTCATCAATTTAGAGAAGGTATTCAGAGAGGGTCTGATGGTGTGGGGTGAATTGACCAGGCTGGCCTGGGAACTAGGGGCAGAGTAAAATATGGAACACAGTTTAAAACTTCTAGTCTAGCAGTCATGGGACTCTCTCCCTTCCCTTGCTTACTGTGGATGCCAGTCGCAACGCTCGAGTAAGTTCCTTATAGAAAAAAAAACAAGCAGCTTATTGCATCCAGGGCTCAAAAGGGTTGGCAGTAAGACAGGATCTCACATGGTTCATATTTTCCATTGTCATGCAAACCCTTACTGTCCACATGAGCCGGACAGCAGCTGAGTCTGAAAGAAGACAGATCTTGTCTAGAGCCCACGGGTGTGACGTGGCAGGTACTGTGCCAAGGTGCTGGTAAGATACGTGATCAGTAGGCTAGATTGGGAAGAAATCTCCAAAAGTAATTTTGGTAGGACTCAGAGCCGGGAACGGTGTACATACAGGCTGCTGTTACATATATGTGCTAGGAAGGAAAGGACCTTGCTGGATGTCAAGAGGTGTGTCATTTGGGATTTGGTTTGGTGGCATGGAACAGAATACCACTCAGGAATGGTTAAATAAGACCGAATTTATTCCTCTCAAACATAAGATGAGTTCAGAGGTTGTGAGTAGAGGTGTGCCCTACTGGAAAAAATTATTTCTGAGGAAGACTGATCTCAGAGTGGTGACAGATGGGTCTAAGAAGGGGACACAGAGCCAGGGAGATTTCCTGAGGAAGCAGCCACTTGATGGGATGCCAAGACGGACTGAAGTGGAAAGCACAGGGTGAATGGGAGGGGTCTGGGGGGCAGAATCAGCAAACTGGTGTCGGAGTGGAAGAGCAGGACATGGGCAGGAAGGAGACAAGGAGGCTCTGAAGGTCTGGGAGGGCCATCTCTTTGGCGGAAAGACGATGCCTCCTTTCAGGCAGGTGGAGCTTGTGGGGACGGCTTCCATCAATGCCCTGTGAGCTGAGCCTGGGTTGCTGGGACAGGGGTTCCAGGATAGTGCGGGGACCCCGTCTGACATTCTGGAGCGTGGGCCTGATTATGCCACCCATGAAACGGGGCCGTGGTTCCCTGGGGAGGGCAAACATCTCAGCACTGATAAGATCAGTGGAATCAGGATGGGAAAGGTTGGCTGGATAAAGACTGAAACCTAAAACACTGACGATTCTCAGCACCTGGGGGAGAGGCCTAGAAAACGCTGTTACACAATGACAGCTGAAGCCTGGAATGGGGCTGCTGGCCTAACTGCTCCAAGACCCATGCAGTGTACATGCATTTAAAAAATTGTTCTTCTTCCCTTGAAATCAATAATGTTCCCTGTAAAAACAATACATAGAAAAGTAGGAAAAAATGTGATACAGCAAAGCAGTTATCTCATCATCCAGAGATAATCTTTGATAACAAATAGATAATTTTCCGTACCTTTTTGGTGTGCATATTACATATATATATATATATATATATATATATATATATATGAAGGGGACACGTATATATATATATATATGTTTATACATATATATATAATGGAAATTAGATAGATATGCCAAATGGGGTATAATAATAAGTTACCATTTTTTTCCAGTTTTAAAATATTGTGAAAAACATGATGACCACCTTTCCAAATCAATCAGTATTTTTCTTTCACCTCCTTTTTATAAAGGTTATATGATGAGCCATTACATATTTATAGCATTATCATATTTAACCTGATGCGCATTCGAGAAGTTCTAATTTTGTTCCATGATAAGCAACACTATAATATGCATTTGTGAAGTGAAATATATACTATTAAAGATGTATGCTATACCATTAAGGATTCTAGTGAGATTTCTTCCTAGAAATAGAATAAAAAAATAAATAAATATGTACAAACCTCTAATGATTTTGCTATCATAAATTCATACAAATGGCATCATTCAGTCAAAGAGCACTGCATTTTTAAGGTTTTTGATACATATAACCACATTTCCCTCCAACAGCTTTTTCTCAAATTACAGCCCCACTACGATCAAATGATCATGTCTTTCTTTGCATTTGTGTCAGTATTGGGTATTTTTAGTATTAAAACATACTTGTCTGTTTAAAAAGTCGAAAATGGTATCTCATTGTTTAATTTTTCTGCTCCTGTTACCAGTGGCTGTTCATTTTCTTGTGTGGTGGTTGTTTATTTATATCCCATCCCTTTATCTATTTGGATGTTTTAAAATAATTTATAAGAGCTCTTTATATATAAAGTGGATCCCCTTTTTGCCTGTCTTAAAAGTTGCAAATTTTTCCTCCATTTGCACTTACCATTCATCTTGCCTCGGGGAATTTTTAATAGATATACATTTAAAACGTTTTTCCTTTTATGATTTTTGCCTTTTGCATAATGCTTAAAAGTCCTTTGTCCTCAATAATTTTGAATAGATATTCACCTCTGTTTTCTGACAGAGTGGAGTGGAAGAAATGCACTCAGGAATTTGTCCAAGATGGAATCAGAGGACTCAGATGATGGGATGTGTGGGTAATGCAGAGGGAGGAGTCAAGCGTGACTGAGTTTTCAGGCTTGGTAGACTTTGGGGAGGGTGGAACCACTGACCAAAACCAGGAATACAGGAAAAGGAACAAGTCTGTTAGGGTAGATAATGTGTTCAGTTTTGCATATGCTGCACTTGAAATGTCCGCCAAAGAGCCTGGTAGAAATGCCCCCAAAGCTGTTGGAACAGGGTATGGAATGCAAGAGTGAGGTTGGAGTCTCAGACACAGATCTAGAAGTCATCAGCAAATTTGATAGTTTAACACTGTTTGCTTTTCAGTGTATATCCTGGGCCAAACACCAGGCAAGGCACTACACAGCCCAATTTCATGCAGGTGTCCTGAAAACTGCAGGAGGGGGAAATTATTATTCTCATTTTACACCTGAAGAGACAGGTTTACAAAGGCGCACAAGGCTACATTTCTTTATGGAAGTCCTACCGCTGCTTGGCGGTGAAGTTCACATGTGAAACCAAGGTAAGTGGGTCTGATTCCAGAGTTGAATCCATAGCCATGTTTGCTCCATTGTCACCAAAGTGGATGGGCTCAGGCGGGAAAAAGCAGAGCCCCACAGAAGGAGGCTAGCACAGTTGAGCAGTGGGCAGCAGAGAAAGGAAGCAACCAGTGAAGGGATCTGGGAAGAGGGCAGAAAGGGAGGTAGAAGGCCATGTGTGTGCCTGCTGAGCGACACTAACCAGACTGCAAACATGTTGATGGCAGGAGCATTTTTATTTTTAATTCAATTAGCCAACATCTTGTACGTCATTAGTTTCAGATGTTTTGGTCAATAATTTATCAGTTGTGTTTAACACCTGAGGCTCATCACATCATGTGCCCTCCTTAATGCCCATCCCCCAGTTACCCCATCCCCCCACTCCTCACCCCCCAGAAGCCCTCAGTTTCTTTCCCATAGTTAAAAGTCTCTCATGGTTTGTCTCCCTCTCTGATTTCTTCCCATTCTGTTTTCCTCCCCTTCCCCTATGATCCTCTGCACTGTGTCTTTTTTTTTTTTTTTTAAGATTTTTTATTTATTTAGTTGACAGAGAGAGATCACAAGTAGGCAGAGAGGCAGGCAGAGAGAGAGAGAGAGAGAGAGAGAGAGAGAGGAGGAAGCAGGCTCCCTGCTGGGCAGAGAGCCCGATGCGGGACTCGATCCCAGGACCCTGAGATCATGACCTGAGCCGAAGGCAGCGGCTTAGCCCACTGAGCCACCCAGGCGCCCTGCACTGTCTTATAGTCCACATATGAGTGAAACCTTATGATAATTGTTTTTCTCTGATTGACGTATTTTCTCTCAGCATAATTGCTTCCAGTTCCATCCACGTCAATGTAAATGGTGAAATTTTACGGTAGGGACATTCTTGTAGATAAATCTAAGATCCCATTCCTGCCCCTGCCCCTCAAAACAATTCTGTCATGGTATGTTGCACATAAATATTCTTGGATCAGTACTCTTGTCTAATTTTCTCGAGTTATCCTCTAAGTGAGACCATACCAGTCCCTATATCCCCACTTGTTATGGGCTGGGCGTTCCACTCCCAGGAGATCCTGAGTGTTATTAGACTACTGTCTTCTCTGAAAGCATCAGACGTAGGCTCCTTGTTTTACGCTCTCTACGTTTGCTAGATCAGGTCACGCCCACAGAGGGCTAGCACGGCATCCAAATGGAGTGCTGTCTATTCGTCTGGCTTGGTGAGAGATGGTGCCATGTATCCTTTCATGGTTAAAGTGTACATTTTTATTTTCCTCCTTTATTGGATGTTTCCCTCCATACTTAGGACTTTGTAAAACATAAAGAGAATTACCCCTCCCCTTTTTTTTATGGCTTCGATATCTGGTATAATAGCAGAAACAAAGCTGGAGAAGCCTGGATCTCGATTTTTACTGCATGCCATTGGAGTGTGTAGAGTAGGAAAAGCAGGGATTTAGGAATCATGAGTTACAAATTTCATTCCGTCACTTTGGGCAAATTATTTAAATTCTGGGATCCCCATTTCCCTCATTACAAAGTGGGGATACCTACCAACAGTTTGGATGTGAAGGTTAAATAAGATAAAGGGCTTGGTGCGTGGTACAAGACAGTTGAAACTCTTGAGTCGTATTGAATCATTTTGCTCCCTTTTCTCAGATGCTTGCCTTTTGGCCATTCCGTAGGCCATTTATACTCGTCCATATTGGGTGGGTTAGGAGGAAAATGAATCCCAGCTCAGCCCCCTTCTGTTGAAAGCTAGTCAAATGTGTGTAGCTTTAGCATATAGGTTTAGCTGGTAATAAATCTGCTGAAAATGGTTTAGCGCATAATCTGCTTTTCTCGGTCCAAACTGAATGGTGGCTTCAAAAACTCACCTGCAATCAATTTCTGATGATAACCAGTAAATATCCCATTATAGTTTTTCTCTCTGGGTAAAAAGTCCAATTCTCATAGACTGACATGTATTCATTTCAAGCACTTTCCATACAGAACCCATCTTGGCCTCTCTCCAAATAATGTGAACATGGTTGCCTACTTCCAGGGACCTGCTCAGTCCTGAGTCAATACTGAAATAACTCCCATTGCAAGTAAGAACACGTTTCTGACAAGCTAGTAGATAAAAGGGGGCCTCTTGGAAGAGAACGAGAAATTAGCTCAGCCTTACCTTGGCCCCAACTATTTATTAAAATGATGCTTTAAGAGATTTTTCAAATGTCATTCTTGGTTGTGGGTCTCACGTGAGAGCTCTAGCCCTCTGCTTCAGGAGTAAACATTCTTTTGGACAGCCCTGGCTTGTTTCTGTGGTTTGGTGTAATTATTAATAGGTCCCCCTTTCACTCTCAAGAGTACCTGTTTGGATGATAAATTCTAGGGTAGTCTCTTACAGGCCTTTTTCAGAAGATATATTGCTTGCATTAATCGAAGAAAAATTACCTTACCTTTCCTGCAACAGAGTCTTTGTTACCCTACCTTGAATTTATTTAGGTAATTTTTCAAGAGCAATCATGAAGAGCCATATGAGCTAATGAGTAACTCCCTACCGCTCTCTTACCGGTGAAGGCAGACAAGGTAACATTTTAGGGACTCACCTCATGCAATAGCCTGGGAGGGAAACATGCAGCCTTCACGTTTATGTTTGCAAAGCAATTTCCAATCGTTTCAATTCGTTTTACCACTGAATATGTGCAAGAATATGCACCCTGTTGGATAGCAGGGGAACGGAGACCTAGAGAAATCTGACTCAGTGCTTTTGGGAAGGCCATTCCATGCCTGAATTCTGAGCACTGCATGGTCTCCTAGAGCTTTTACAGACTTGAATCATCTCCCTTCCTGTTGTTCAGGAGAGGGCGTGCTGTGGTGTAGCAATTTGAGGGTAGTAAGATTATCAAAGCATCACTAGAGATGCTTTAAGAGCTTCTGTTGAAAATGGGTCTCCATGGTACTGGGTAGCTGCTGGGAGGAGCCACATGGCACAACCCCAGCCATTCACTCTGGAGGGAAGGAGAGCTGACTTGTCGGCATGAAGCCAGGCATCCTCCGGAGAGTCCCAACATATCCAAGGCAGACGGATTCTTCAGTTGGGGCAGATGGGTTCTTTTGGAGTCTCATAATCCGGGGGTAGAGGGAGGATAGAAGGCAAGGATGGTCGACCTGTTGGCTAATGTCCTTTTCACTTAAAGCTACTCTAGCCTGAATCTAGCTGATATTCTGCCTTCAAATTCCTGGCTCCTGGCTTGCAGCCTAGTTCTGAGGGAAGAAAAATTCAAAGCAAAGCAAGGGGGCACAGAAAGGTTTGCCGTCCCAAAAATGTGCTTGGAGAGCCCATACCTCGGGGGCAAATGCGGAGCAGCTGAGGAGAGAATGGAGCCATGAAACCGGAAGAGAACCACAGTGTTTGTTTTAAAATGGCCCTTCCACAGCCTTCTCCCAAATGTCCTCGTTGGGTAGGGGGAGCAGATGGAGCACAGGAGAGACAACGCCACAGCTCGGGAAATGGTGCCATTGTGGGGGTGATTAGAATCATCTGGGGCGTCACTCCTGCAGGAAGGTGTCCAAAAGGCCCAGGGTCAGCCGTGCGCTCCAGAGATCTTGCAACCCAGTTCCCTCATTTTACTTGGGGTCTTTCGGGATTTCATGGGGCTGCTGGCCTGGCAAGCTCACCGAGCGGCTTTAGTCTAAAAGATTAAAAAAATATAAACCAAGAGTAATTTCTTCCCACTGTGAAGAACTGTCATGAGACCTAAATGAATGACTCTGGAAACAAATTGCCATACTTCCTGTCTAGCCAGGGAGCTTGCTGTCTCTGGCTGCCCACTGCCCCTGATGGAGGGATTGCCTGCCCCCTGGAGAGGCAGGGAGGCTGAAGCTTCAGGAACTGTTCCTTAATTTTTTTTTTTGTCTTAAAGACCACTCTCCTCACCCAATTTTATAGGCTTCCATCTCAAAAAATCTGGGTCTTGGTCTGCTGCCCTACACAGTAAAAATCTCACCATTTGGTGCTCTGACATGCTCCTGATCAGCAGAGAGGAGCAGGTGGGGGGGGTGATGACTCAGCGGGGACGAGGCTGGGAAGACAGGCCGGGGCCTGTGAAGCGGTTGGGTCAGGCCCAACAGCGAGGGCTGGGCTCATGTTATGTCTCAAACTTCTATCCCCTCCTTGTTTCCTCCACCAGCTCCGTGCCCGGACCAAACTTGTCTTGAGATCTACAGAGCCAGGATTTTAGATCTGGGGAGGGTCTTTGTAATTATCACTCGTTTTTCAAGCTCGAAGAAGGGCGGAGGCCCCTCAGGTCTGTGAACTCCCGTCCCTGCAAAATGAAGCCACAATGTTGGCCAATACTTGAAGCAGGTAGAACACTTGGCTTACTTGTTAGATATGATCTGCCTGGTGTGTCCCTGCGTGGGTGGAAACTGAAGAAGGATGGCTACCTGTCTGAGCATTCCATAAAACGCAAACCAGGGCAATTCTGCACACCTTTGCTGCATGCCGATTAGGAGCAAAGCTTCTGAGTTACCCCCGGAGGGGACAGAAAGCTGACAAGATAAGGTGCCGGTCCCTAGTATTTATATCAGAGAACATGGTGTGAAAGCTTGTCCCTCACTTGCTATTAATAACTGCCATCAGGGGCACCTGGGTGGCTCAGTGAGTTAAGCCTCTGCCTTCTGGTTCAGGTCATGATCTCAGGGTCCTCCTCTCTCTCTGCCTGCTGCTCTGCTTATTTGTGATCTATCTCTCTCTGTGTGTCAAATAAATAAATAAAATCTTTAATAAATAAATATTAAAAAAAAATAACTGCCATCAGCACCTGCTACAGGCTTGGCATCTTATTGACTTGTACCAGCAACTCTAGGAGGCAGATAGTCTTATTTTCATTTTGTGGTTGTGGAAACTGAGCTCCAGAGAGGCTATGTGATTTATCCAGGGCAGGCAGCTGGGGCGACCCTCTGCTTGTGAGGGGCCTGCAGACGCTGACAATAGTGTGCGCAGTGTTGTCGTCTGACGGCAGGCACACAGTAGGCCCGCCAAACTTCCTCTCCTCTTTCTCCCCCAAGCCTATACTGGAATCCCCGTTTTAACACTTTGTGTGGGTTTGGGAAAGCTGTGCTCTGTCTTGCTTTCCTCATCTATCAACTGGACAAAATACAACCTGATACAGTTGGAAAGTTGAAATGAGATAATGGGGTCATTGCTCAGTTCCTGGCACATTCAGGTACAAAATGACTCACTTTGGTCCAGGATGCTTGTCCCTTAGATCTACATGCCACTTCCTCAGAAACTGATGTTTTTAACTGAATAGTTCCCTTCTCAGAGAGACCTCCTCTGGCCCCCCTCTCTAAAAGGCCAACCCCATTCCAACTCTTCGTGCCTGTTCCCCTACCTTATTTTATCAGTGACTAATACGTTACAAATCGTACTTAGTTATTATTGTCAGTCTCCCGCAAGAAGGTAAAGTTTTGGGGACCAGGAATCTTTGTGTTATTTCTGTATCATTCCAAGCACAAATACAGATTGGTTAAAAGAGTACATTAAGGGGACGCCTGGGTGGCTCAGTTGGTTAAGCGGCTGCCTTCCGCTCAGGTCATGATCCCAGCGTCCTGGGATCAAGTCCCACATCGGGCTCCTTGCTTGGCGGGGAGCCTGCTTCTCCCTCTGCCTCTGCCTGCCACTCTGTCTGCCTGTGCTTGCTTTCGCTTCTCTCTCTATGACAAATAAATAAATAAAATCTTAAAAAAAAAAAAAGAGTACGTTAAGAAACAAACAAAAAAACCCTTTCTGGCTCAGGAAATTGGCTTTTAAGTTGGCTTTTTCCTTATTAGTGGTTGATACTGGGTACATTACTTAAAATGTCTAGGCCTCCTTTTCCTCCTTTGTAAAATGGGAAGAATAATGGTATGGATTTAAGACTGCTAGGGCAATAAAGTGGTAAGTATATAAAAATTGGCACACAGCAAGTGCTGGATAAATACTTGCTATTGTTAGCATTTAAACTAATCTGAATAGTTATTGAAATTGTATTTCAGTGTTGCCCAGAGCTTTTAGGATAGGAGAGAAGTCTAAAAACTAAGGATGCCCTCTGCGTTTTCAGCTCCATGGTCCCTCTTGTTGGGCCACTGACAGTTGAATAGGTGTGAAAGCGCTCAGTGTTTTCTCTCCCAAGAGAGGTGACATTATCACGCCACCGCCACCGAGGAAGAAAGCAAACTGAGGCTTGCCCAAGGTCAAATGACTTGCCCAGGGCCACTCACCTCAAAAAACCAGTGCATAAGGAACCCAGACCCCGATCCTTCCTCCTGAAATTGTATTCTCAGCTGCCTCTCTTCCAAGCTCTCCCTAAAGTGAGGGCTGGGGGCGGGTCTCTAAGCTCAGGAGCCCTGGGTTCCCCCGGGTTTGTCACTTCCATCTCCTGCAATGCGCTGAACTTTTCCACACGCAGTTTTCCTGCACGGAAAACGTGGAAAACAAAGCCCACACCTCAAAGCTTTGTGTTCAGGATCACAGGCGAGGAAAGTGCTTCGGAGACTGTAAAGTGCTGCACGAATAACCTTTGCAACAGGCATTAAGACGGGAGCCCCCTGGTTGCCAGTCCCCGGAGACGCTCCCTCTTCCACCCCCCTCCAGGGCGGCGCGCGGCCCCGGGAAAGGAAGGAGGATTAACCCCTGGGCGCCTGTCTGGGCGTTTCTCCAGGCGGCGGGGGAGGAGTTCCGCCCCTCGCCCCCGCCCCGCCGCTCCTCTCCCTGACGCCCGCACTCGTGCTCCCGGAGTCGGTCTCCCGCCCAGGCCCCGGCTGCGCTCCCCGGTCCGGCACGGCACGCGGGCGGCCCGCCAGGATGCAGGCCCCGCACAAGGAGCACCTGTACAAGCTGCTGGTGATCGGCGACCTGGGCGTGGGCAAGACCAGCATCATCAAGCGCTACGTGCACCAGAACTTCTCCTCGCACTACCGGGCCACCATCGGCGTGGACTTCGCGCTCAAGGTGCTGCACTGGGACCCGGAGACGGTGGTGCGCCTGCAGCTCTGGGACATCGCAGGTGAGCCCCCGGGGGAGGGGCGAGGGCACGGGGGTCTCGCCGCGGCCCTGCAGTTCCGGGGCGGGGGGCTGCGGGCCGGTCCCGGGCGCCCGCACGAGACTTTTCCTGGTGCGCTGGAAACTTGGTTTCCGAGGAAACAAAAGTTTTTCTGTCTCGCTCGCTGAAACTTCAAGTGCATTCCCTGGCGCTTTGGCGCTGTTGCTCGAACTCCCTCGCACACTCTCCCCTGGGATCTCTCGACCCCGTGCGGGCCTCCCCAGGGACCTAGGGAGAGACCGTCTGGGGAGAGACTGTCTGGAGTTCTCGGTCTCTGGCTCTTTTTCCGGGCGTGGACGACACTGCCGGTGACGCGGCCCCTAGTGTCATGCCAGCCACCAAGGGGGAAGCCCTGAGACCGGTTAACTGCGGGCAGGAGCGTTCAGGGCTAGAAGGGCTCTTACCCACCTGTTGTCCCCCAACTGCTGTTTTTCTTTTTCTTGTTTTCTTAAGATTTTATTTATTTGACACAGAGAGAGATCACAAGTAGGCAGAGAGGCAGGCAGAGAGAGAGGAGGAAGCAGGCTCCCCACTCAGCAGAGAGCCCAATGCGGGGCTTGATCCCAGGACCCTGAGATCATGACCTGAGCCGAAGGCAGAGGCTTTTTAACCCACTGAGCCACCCAGGCGCCCCCAACTGCTGTTTTTAACTACTTACTTAGTTCATTCCAACTCCTGCCCCCTCTCTGTCAAGCGAGTTTGAGGTCCTCAGCTTTGAGGAAGCCAAGGATCTTCGTGTATATGTTTTTGGAGCAAAGTATTATTTCCGTGTTTCTCTGTGGTCTATGAAAAGGAGGCTTGGGGGGGTGCCTGGGTGGCTTTGCTGGTTGAGCAGGACCCTGGTATTGGATCGAGCCCCGCATGGGGGTCCCTGCTTAGAGGGGAGCCTGCTTCTCCCTCTCCCTCCGTCTGCCACTCACCCTGCTTGTGCTCTCCCGGTCAAATAAATAAATAAAATCTCAAAGAAAAAAAGAAAAGGAGCCATGCACCTACCTTAGGGGCACTTTTGTCAAAGAGTCTATGACATTAGCCCTAAGATTTCTTGATTTGCCCATTAAGTTTTCACTGAGAGATCTGGGAAATGAGAAACTTCATTACAATGTTTGAGACCAGAGTTTACTTCTGAGGGTTTGTCCCCCAAGTTGGGTGGGGGAGTCAGGCAAACGTGAGGCAAAGGTGTGAGCCCTTGGACTGAAGCTGTTTGCAACCTGGCCATGTCCAACCCCTCATTACAGATCTTGGCTCTGTCACTCACCAACCTGCCCAGTGGCTCCAGACGCGTCCCTTCTGCTCAGTTGCATCCCTCTTAAGTGAAAAAGGATTGGCCATGGCAGTTCAGGAATCTTCCTGCTCCGACGTTTCAAGGTCCTCTGGGATTCTCTGTGAACAGTGCCACTTCACCTCTGGCTGTTCATTATGGTACCAGGAGCCTTTGCTTAAGTGCTGGACCCAAACCCGCCACTTCTCTTTCAGAAAACGGTTTCCTTTTTAGCTGGTGTATTTGTCTGGGAAATACTTAATCATGGCTGGAAGCAAGAGTAAATGTGGAAAATTTCTGAAAGGGTATTTCTGTTTCTGGGGACTCTGGTGCCTCTTTAATCATGAGCCGCTGAGTCTTATGATAAAACTTTTGGCATGTGAACAGATTCCTACATTTGGAGTCATCTTCAGCAGCTCTGGTGGCATAGGGGGTTATCAGCGACCAGACGATGCCATCAGCCACTGATTGGGCTTTTCATCTAGAAAAGCCACTGTGAGTCTCTGCACTTCGGTTGTTGGATGGTTTATTGTCTGAAAACTCTTCTGGCTGCGCTGATATATCTAGAACTCAAGTTTAGAAGGAACTTACTGTTTCAAAGGGGATGTAGCTGTCATTTAGACTTTTGTGTCAAACGCAAGTAGGGATGTGACCTTAGCATGTTAGAGAATGTCCGTGAATCTCAGTGTCCTGATCTAACAGAGAAGGTAGAAAGGCATAGTAATTAAGAGTCTAAATTCCAGAGGCGAACCACTTTTGACTGTTCCCTGTTTTACCCCACATGTCCTGAGCTGTTTTAGGCAAGTTTCTTAACCTCCTGATCTCAGTTGCCTTATCTATAAATTAGGCAGGATGCTTTCTCCCATTAAATAAGAAATGGGCAACCAACAAATGCCACCTAAAGGTGACAGTACCTATTATCCAGGAGAACCTCAGGGATTATTGTGACAATAACATGTATAATGGTAGGCAAGAAGGGCATGATACGAATGTGCTAAGTCATAATAAATGAGGAGTCCTATATTACATCTATAATCTGGTCCAGAATACCCGGCATCATTTTTCAGCTTTATCCGTGGTACAGCATGCTGTCATGAACAATTTAAGCACTAAATTTCGAAATGCCTCCTGAGGAGGCACCTGGGTGTCAACCTCATTTGAAGTCACCCTCTTTTCTCACCTGGACTATTGCATTAACCTCCTCACTAAGCTTCTTGCTTTCTCTCTAGTCTCATATGAAGTAATCGTTTGTCAATTTTTTTTTTTTTTAAGAGACTGCATAGCAGGGCATATGGGTGGGTCAGTCAGTTAAGTGTCTGCCTTGGGCTCTGGTCATGAACCTGGGGTCCTGGGTTGGAGCCCCATGCCAGGCTCCCTGCTCAGCGGGACGCCTGCTTCCCCCTCTCCCATTGTGCTTTCTCTCTCTCCCAAGTAAATAAATAAAATCTTTAAAAAAAAGGAAAAAAGAAAGAAGAAATGCCTCTGAAGCTGTGGTTCTGGACTGAAGTTGCTGGGGAGGCTATAGCCACAGAATTCTGTGCAAATAAGAAATCTGAGGCATTTGGAAAGTCGGCTGTACAGCTGTAGTGGTGTGTAGTATCTCAGGAGGGGAACTACTTTTTCCCAGGGCTCTGATGTTCAGTGGTAACCTGCCTTTGGCAGCCTCCAGCCCAAAGGCCCTCATGAGCTGTGTTAGAAGCTGGGAATCAGGCCCTACTTGTTGTGGGGAAGTTGGGCCCTTGTGGAAAGGTTTAGTGGAACATCGTGGTGACATATTTCAAGCTACATAGGTAGCCCTGTGAGGAGTGAATTCATACGAAATCCAACCTCAAGTACCCACTCAGACTCTAGTCAGCTAAGCGTACCTTACAACACCTTCAGATCAGCCTGTCTGTCCAGACCTAAGAATGCTTCTCTTTCTCCTTTGGCTCAACTCTGCTGTGTGTGTGGAAAGAACAGGTGAGGCTAAAGTGTGAACAGGAGGGCCACACTTTGAGGTGGTTGAGAGGATGGATGACATAGAGAGGACAGGCTGTGTCATTGATAGAATATCATATCCATCTGCAATGGAGGGAATCTTTGCTCATGAGATTTTTGATATTCATTTGATTCAGTGCCAACTCATGGCCTGTACGTGTCCAACTAAATTCTGTGATATGTCTCTTGTAGCCACTTTGACTGACCAGTCTATTCCTCAAAGACTCCAAAAAATACCTCTCAGGGGGTGCCTGGCTGGTTCAGCCTGTGGAGCATGTGACTTTTGATCTCCCCGGTCATGAGTTCCAGCCCCACACTGGGCATAGAGATTACTTAATAAAAACAAAAAACAGAAAACTTTTTTTTTCTTTTTTTAAAATACCTCTCAGGGCTTGTGAAGTAGGCTGAAAACCAACATGGTAAATTCCACAAACCTCACAGGGAATGGCAATCATCCTGAGTCTCAAAGATTCTATCACGGAGGAGCAGCTGGGTCAGCTCTGGCTTTCAGAGCACTTGACAGTGTCAAGAGAAATTAAGTCCCTCCGCCCAAGGCCACCTACCTATTAAGTGGAAGAGCCCAATTAATACAGTTCTGTGTGACTTGGAATCAAGCCATGCTCTTAGAGACCACAGGCCTGTGAGTGCCTGGGTCATAGGTGGTCCCCTGGGATTATACCCTCCTCCCACTGAAAGGTATTACTTCTTTCATTTTCTTTCTTTCTTTCTTTCTTTCTCTCTCTCTCTCTCTTTCTTTCTTTCTGTGTTGCTTCTTTAGATTTACCTAAGGTTTTTCTTGCCTTCTTCCTATTTCTAACGTGTTTCTGGATATTAATCAGAACGACTGTACAGGTAGTGGGATGAAATAGAATGAAAATCTATTTCTGAAAAATTGATTCTTGGTTGTAGAGTTTTAAAAATAGATTTATCAGGAAAAAAAGTAAGCAAAAGCTTCACATTTGAGATTCTCCTTTCTATTCCTCTTCAAATCTGATTACTGTAATTATTCCATCAGCATTTTCAAAGAGAACGGTACAGTTTTGTCTAGAACTTTTTGTGTGCTTTGGGAGCACAGCTGGAGGATTTGGGACGGTCATAGTAATAGCAGCTAACATTTCTTAAGCATTTATTATTATGTGTATAATACACATACTTAATTTTTAATTCCCCGGTAACATAGTTGGTTAAGTGGTAGTGCTGGAATTTAAAATTTGGCCATGGAATCCAGTACCAAGGTTTCTAACAGCTTTGCTCTACTTCCCACAATTTAAAAATAAAATACTTTGGGGGCGCCTGGGTGGCTCTGTCAGTTATGCATCTGACTCTTGATTTTGGCTCAGGTCCTGATCTCAGGATTGTGAGATCGAGCCCCACATCAGGTTCCATGCTGGGCATGGAGCCTGCTTAGGATTCCCTTTCTCCCTCCCCGACTCTTGCTCCCTGTCTCGCAAATAAATAAATAAATAAATCTTAAAAAAAAATTTAAAATACTTTATTTATTTATTTTTTAAAGATTTTATTTATTAGAGAAAGCAGGAGTGAGGTGAGGGGTAGAGGGAGAAGTGGGTTCCCTGACCAGTCACCAGCAGGGAGGCCAGTGTGGGGCTCGGTCCGGGGACTCTGGGATCAGGACCTGAGCTGAAGGTAGACGCTTAACTGAGTCACTTAGGTGCCCTCAAAATAAAATACTTTAGACACATTCTTTCTTTAAAAGAAGATTTAACTATTTATTTCAGAGAGAGAGAGTGCATGAGAGCGGAGAGGAGGGTCAGCAAGGGGTGGGGAGAGAGAGAAGCTCAAGCAGACTCCCTGCTGAGCTCAAGCCTGGCGTGGAGCTTGATCTCATGACCCTGAGATGAGGACCTGAACTGAAATCAAGAGTTGGACACTTAACCGACTGAGCCATCCAAGCTTCCCTAGACATATTCTAAATATGTTTTAAAAATATAGTACTTGACGCTGGGAAAACTATGGGACCTCAGTTACTAGACCTTGCTCGACCTCAGATGCCTCATCTACAAAAAGGCTCTTGTTTCATTTTCCTGGGATATCACATATTTGTATTATGTAATCTCTTATAGTTTCTGCCAGTTCAAAAGTATTTTCAGTGTGCCCAGGTTATTTGGGCCAGCTTCTTCCAACTTCTTCCCTTGCCAGCTTTGGGACGGGTGCGAGTCACTTACATGTCTGAGCTGTGGTTTCCTGTCTGTAAACCAAGGACAGTAGCAGAACCTGCTCCTTAGAGTTGTTAAAAAAATAAAACGAGGTAATTCCTGGGAAGTGGTGCCTGCTTGACGTATAACACCTGGTAAATAAATGTTAGCTCTTATTCTGTTCTTAACTGTTAGTACGAACTACCTTCACGTACATTTTCCTGCTTGATCTGCCCAGCATCGCTGAGGGTATACACAGATCAGGTAGTATTACACCTATTTTATATTAGAGAAAAACAAGAATCAGAGGTCAGGGACTTGCCCAGGGTTGCAAGAGTCAGCAAGTGGCCAAGGAAAAGTACTTCCATCAGGCACTTCTGTGGTAACTTCCCCTGCCTAAACTGTGTGACAGAGAAACATTGGAGGACATTATCTAACAGGCAGAGTGATGGGGAGGCAGCCTGGGCTTAGAGCCAGGAGCCCCGGGACATGGAGTCCCCATGCCAGTAGCCATGAGGTTCATCTTCATCACAGTGCTTTGTTGTTTCAGGTTTTATGAAATGCTTCTGCATTGTGAAATTCGATGCGGGGTGGTGGTGGTGGTGGGGTGGAGACGGCAGGTTTTAGACTTGACTCTCTTCAGTGTCTAATTCTTAAAGACTGTAATTCTCCAGGGAGTTTTAGAAGAAGGGTCTTAAATGTCAACATAATAGATCTAGAAATGTAGAATGAGCTAAATTTGGCAACCACATGTCAAACAAACAAACAAAAAAATGTGTGTCAAGTCTGGGCTACTCTCTGCTGGGCAGTTTATTGCCTTGTTTCTAGCCTAGCCTGGCTAATTATAGATTTTCTAAATACCATCCGGACTAACATGGTTTATGCTTAGAGGTAAGCAGTGTGTACACGCAGTAAGATGGGGAACTTTCTAAGTAGGGTGAACGGTGTGTGGGCAAAACACCCCGGGGCTTTCTGTAGGGCAGTAGAAACTCTGTCACAGACATGTGAGCATTAGGCATGTGGGACAACTGTGTTTTAGAGGACTAGTTCTGACAGGAGAGCGCATAGGAGTCTGACCAAAGCTAAGTCATTTGAGAGAAGGACGGGATGGGGAGGAATAGCTCTAAGGTGTGTGGCTGGTTTCTTCAGCACAAATGTATATGAAAGGGGCGGTATGTGTTAGAGACAGTTCTAGGTGAGGGGAAGACAAAGAAGGATAAAGAAGCGAACAAGGCATGGTTGCTGACCTCAAGAAGTTCACGGTTTGATGGGCGTGTGGCACCAAAGCAAATCACTGTAACAATTAATGAACTGTATCAAGAAGGACACTCCAAAATATTCTGGTGGCACAGAGCTCCTGCCTGAACCACATCTGTCCATTCTCTGAGCTTAAAACTGAGCAGGTACGGGCGCCTGGGTGGCTCAGTGGGTTAAGCCTCTGCCTTCGGCTCGGGTCGTGATCCCAGGGTCCTGGGATTGAGCTCCGCATCGGGCTCTCTGCTCGGTGGGGAGCCTGCTTCCCTCTCTCTCTCCCTGCTTGTGATCTCTCTCTGTCAAGTAAATAAATAAATAAAATCTTTAAAAAACAACAAACAAACAAACAAACAAACAAAAACAACAACTGAGCAGGTAGGGTAAAGCCTCTGGCTCGTGGAATATATCCAGTCCTCTTACCTACAACCTGTTACTCCCTGTGATCATTGATTTCAGGGCTCTACAGCTTGAGGCTGAAGTTCATCCTCTGGCTCTCTTCAGTTTTGTCTCCTTCTCTTGAGAGTTTTACATGTTCCCATGGCTTTAAACTCCATGCAGGTGTCTCCAAAAACGTGTATCTAATTTTGATTTCCATGACCTTCAGACCTACAGTTTGGTCTTCCTGCTGGCCATCTCCATCATGATCTCTCATATATCTGGCAAGATCAATATGTCATAGCAAAGTGGCATGAAAAAGCAGATTGTTGTTTTTTCTCTATTAGTGAAGTAAAATATACTGAATGTAGCAAAATCATAAAGTAGAAAATGACAGTAACAACAACAGAGAATACAGAGAACATCCGCAATCATCCTTCTTTTTTAAAAATTTTTTCTAAATTAACATATAATGTATTATTTGCCCCAGGGGTATAGGTCTGTGAATCGTCAGGCTTACATACTTCATAGCACTCACCATAGCACATACCCTCCCCAATGCACAATCATCCCTCTTAATGATAAGTAGTAAAGGATGATATTTTATATGTCTAAACTAGGCATCTTTCCCCATTCTCTGGACTTGGTATATACCTTTCCCATAGTCACTTGGACTTGAAACTTCTGCCATATTTTCTTCTTTGACCCTCCCAACTCAGATAGTGATTATGCTTCTCTTGCCACTGCTGTAGACCAAGGACAGTGCTATTATTACTTCCCTGTTTTTCTTCTGTAATAGCCATCTGACTAGTCTCTTCTTTCTTCAATTTTTATGTGACCCAAGGTCAAGTTCATCTTTCTGGAACATTGCTTTGGTGGCTCCCTATTGCCTATAGATTATGCATGTCATGAAATGAGGAATTAAAACACTAGAGATGAGGTGATAGGAAGGCTGATGGCAAAAAAGAGGACAGATTTCAAGTCACAGAACCATTGAGGGAAGAGTGGGTGAGGTCCTAGCAGGGAGTCCTTGAGGCTTGACCAGGTCAAGAGGAAACATAGGATCCATGTCATTGTGGCTTGTCATGAATACAGCTATTGTCTTTGAGTGTTGAAGCAGTACTTAAAGATTTGTTTTTGTTTTATTATTCTGAATTTTATTTACAAAGTCATTTTAAAATTTGAGCATTTGAGAGGTGTAAGATTTTGCCTGGGAAAATTTATTCATTCTCTTGGTGAGAAGAGGAACTAAGGGATAAACAAAGTGGATCAATTTTTGCAGTTATGGAATATGATAGTCTGGTGGGACATAAAGCGGAGAGATAATTATTTGATCACTGTTTTGATGAGTGTTCTGAAGGGGAAGTGTTAAAAGAAAGTCAAAACAGGACACCTACCCTAGCTGTGGTGTGAAGGTGAGGAGACATGGTGTGGTCAGTGGTAATCTGGCATCGCTGCAGGTTACAATACAGGAGGAGGGCTTGGTGAGGGAGCAGCACACAAACCATGAAAGGACATATATGCTAAGCTAAAGGTCAAAGGTAATCTCTTACATTGATCAATTTTCCAAGGCAGTTTTTGCAATTTAAACACCACACTGCTTGTGACAAATAGGTCTTATCATTTCTAATTTTGGAGGTGAGGAAACTGGACCAAGCCTGAGTAGAACATGGTGCCTGACCCACAGTGGCCGCTCACTGACAGTGGTTGGATACTGGAGTCATCACTCACCTGAAGAGTTTTTGAGAGTAGTTGCTTTGTAGAAAGGCTTAGAGCCCTTTCTCTCCATCTTCTTATGATTCACTCTGGGGAATCCTGCAAAGCTTTCAAGTCATTAAGAACCACCCTGCCCCTGCCTCTCTTTACTTTTCTTTCTTTCTCTTAACTCTGAGATGGAGACTCCCAGAGGTATATGCTGGCCCAGCTTCTTCTGGGAGTAGAAGTCATGTTTATTCCATCAAGGCAAGATCCTCATCTTCTAGGTTAGTGTGTTAGAGTAGTGTCTGACTTGGCAAGGTCAAGACTCTGTAGCCTGGGTTTTACATTACTGAGTTTCACCATTTTTTTTTTTAACTGTTTGTAAATTTAATAGAGAATATGATCGTAAATTACTCTTTGAAAATAACTCAGGTTTTAACTTCCAGCATTCCCCACTCCTTTTAGTTTCTTACTTGTAGGTATTAATCAAATTCTATCTCTTCTGTCTTGAAAACTAACTCCGTGTTATCCCTTTGTGGTGGCCTGTGTCTTCATCACTCATCAGGACCACTGTAGCAGCTTCCTAACACCCGTCCCTTCCTCAAGCTCCGCCCCACCCCATCGGTTTGTAGTCCTCAGAGGTGAGAGTTTTGAGCATGACTTCATTCTCCAATCAGAAATGCTCCTGTTTGGCATTCTTTGGTGGATCACCATCTCTTTCAGAATTAGAGGCTAAACTTTTTTACCGTGAAGTTTGAGGTCACCCATTCCAGCCTTATCTCTCATACCTCAGACTCTTGACCATTCCAGATCTCTTTCAGTGGCTTCAATTCACCTCTCACCTCCTCTGTGCTATGGCTCATATGATAGTCGCTGGCTAAATATACTTTCCTCTTTTTCACTTAGATAACTCCTATGGATTCTTGGTCACTCAGCCCATCTCACCTCCTTTAAGAAATGTCTGTTGAGCTCATGTGCCCATGGAGGTGCTGTTTCTCTGTTCCTGTAATAGCCATGCTTGTCCCGGCTTAGAAGCCTTCTTAGAAGCCTTCTTAGAAGCTCTACTGGAATGTCTTTCCAGTCTATAACCCTAGCTCCCAGCGTTGTTCTTGGTAGTTAGCAGGCCTCAAGTGTTTGTTCATTCAAGTTTTCTAGTCAACTATTTCATCATGGCTTCAATTCTCAGGTATATCATTGACCTAAAAATTTCTTCATTAAAACAAAACAAAAAAATCCCTTAATTTGCTTATGCTTGAAAGATTTCATAATTTTATGAATATTAATGTATTAAAAATGTAGACACTATAAATCTGATAAATATGGTAGTCACTTTTCTGAAAGTAGCATTCTGTTTCATTTTTTCATCATAAAACCTGGGGAGTGACCTTAAAGACCATTCTTAAAAGCTGTACTTCATCATTTAACCATGTCTTTATAATTTGGAATGAAGTGTCATTCATTTGAAGGTCAAGTGGCAAAACTATTGTAATGATTTTTTAACACATTAGAAGAAGTAATAATTTTGGAGGGTAATTTTCACAAAGTTAAGATCTTGAGGGCTCATCAAACCCAACCTTTCCTTTTATAGAAAAGAAAGCAGTGCTCTGAGAGAGGGTTTGCCTTTGTTTCTCAGGCTTTTAGAACTAGTTAATAGTAGATCTGGAACCAGAATGCAGGCATCTCTGGGTTATTAATGATGAAATTTGAAAAATTAAAAGCTGATTTTTTAACACTAGATGTGTTGGTGTAGTCTTAAGCACTGAGACACAAAAGTAATTGAATTTTATTCCAGAGGGCACCCAGCCCTCTGGAAATTTATGCAATGCAGAAGACAGGATGACGAGATTGGGAATACCCAGAGACTTCCAGGTCTGGGTCAAATAACATCCCTAATATTATTTCCTCTGCTCTCCATTATGAGGCTGAAAATTTGGCCATTTGAACCTCTTCCTTCCTTGCTCTCACCCTGTTTTCGTTGCCTTGCTCCTTCCCTTCTTGCTGGTTCACATACCCTTCCCTTTGTTTCCACATATCCAAATCTTATCTAATGTTTAAGACTTATCTAGAAGAAAAAAAAAAGATTCATCTAGAAGGGCAACTCCTCTGCAGACTTCCCTAATTCTCTCATTCTTCTCTTGAATCTCATGCAACCTTTTTTTTTTTTCCCCTCCCTGTAGCACTTCTTCCTTTATCCTTGTATTAAGAGTTATTTTCCACCTTTCCCATATCCTTGGTGTGCTTTAGCAGACCTTGCCACGGTTGTGACATGATTTAATGAAATGACTGTGAAGTCAGCAGAGAGGTAGAGAAGAAGAAAGTACTACACTGTGGGGAGAACCAAGCAAGTGTGGGTTTTTTGGGAAGCAAAGGAGAATTTTAGGAGAGGATGGTCAATAATTTCAGAGAAATCAGAGTTCTTTCTTTTTGCTCCGTGGCCCTACTTATTGTAGCCTCTTTTAGCCTGATATATTATTATTATTGTTATTTTTTAAAGATTTTATTTATTTATTTGACAGAGAGAGAGAGAGATCACAAGTAAGCAGAGAGGCAGGCAGAGAGAGAGAGAGGGAAGCAGACTCCCCGCTGAGCAGAGAGCCTGATGCGGGACTCGATCCCAGGACCCTGAGATCATGACCTGAGCCGAAGGCAGCGGCTTAACCCACTGAGCCATGCAGGAGCCCGTAGCCCGATATATTATTAACCTTTCTTCCTCATCAGCCTTGCACAAAACTGTTCTCTCAAGAAGAGTGATGAAAAACTTAGCTTCTTATGTAATCCCTCAGCCTAATGTGGACAAAGAGAATATCCGTAGAGAGAGGGATTCATGCAATTTGCAGTCTAATTTCACCAAAATTTAAAGGAAATTGACAAATTATTTTTTGGGAAGACTATTTGTCCGTACAATGTAATGTGTTATTAAGAGCCAACATTTAGGGTGCCTGGGTGGCTCAGTGGGTTAAGCCTCTTTCAGCTCAGGTCATGATCTCAGGGTCCTGGGATGGAGTCCTGCATCCGGCTCTCTGCTCAGCAGGGAGCCTGCTTGCCCTCCCCTCCCTGACTGCCTCTCTGCCTCCTTGTTATCTCTCTCTCTCTCTCTGTGTCAAATAAATAAATAAAATCTTAAAAAAAAAAAAGAGCCAACATTTATGGAGTGTCGGGCATGGTACTGTATATGTGTTTTGTTTTGTTAAAATATTTATTTATTTATTTGACAGAGATTGAGAGAGAGAGAGAGAGAGAGAGAGAGACATAGCGAGAGAGGGAACACAAGCAGGAAAAGTGGTAAAGGGAAAAGCAGGCTTCCCACTGAGCAGGGAGCCTGAAGCGGGGCTGGATCCTGGGATGAAGTCAAAGGCAGATACTTAACGACTGAGCCACCCAGGCGCCCAGTACTAAGTGTTTTTATGTATCCTTTCATTTATTGCTCACAGTGAGTGGATCTAGTAGGTCCTGTCACTAGCCCCATCACACAGCCAAGAGAACTTTGCTTAGATGAGCTAGAAAACAACATAGTCAAGGAAGAAAAAAAAACACAAAAAACTTTTCAAAAGTCATAGAGGTCGTGAGGGATGGTGCTGGGTAGGAACAGAGATGTTTTCTGTTTGCTGTCTTCTGACTACTCTGTTCTGCTGTTTCCTGACTGTGATACAACAGTGCAGTCCTTTTCCCATTCCAGAGATTAAGTGGCATTTAGAAGATACACATTATTTATTTTAAAAGAAAAATTATATTTTGAATCTTGATAGTTTTAGATAGAGCTAAGAATTAAATGAGCTGAATTCTTTGCACACATCATTGCTGAGACCATGGGGTTGGCTTGGCTTAATAAAAACCATCTTTTTTTTTTTTTTAAATAAAGATTTTATGTATTTATTTGAGAGAAAGAGAGCGTGAGCCTGGGCAGGGGTGGTGGCTGGAGGAAAGGGAGCGAGAGAAACAGACTCCTTTCCCTACCCATGCCCAGACTCCCACTCTCTGAAATAAATACATAAAATCTTTATTTAAAAAACTAACAATCGGTTTTTCAAGTATCCAGAAACAATAATATCATAGAAAGGAAGGGTGGAAGAATTGTAGTGACCTATTTTAAAAATAAATTTCAAAATATTCTATTTAAATCCTGTATTTATATTTAAATTTCAGGCTGTGTATGGGGTGGGGGGGAGAAACAGAGACAGAGAGAGAGACAATTAATACCCCAGTATCCCAGGTTTTTTGGTCAGAATTTATTTTGACTGAGTTCTGACACTACTCAGCTTAGATGAGATAATTCACTTGAATGGAGATCATGACCTGAACCGAGGGCAGACTCTTAACTGACTGAGCCACCCAGGTTCAATTTATTAAGTTCAATTTATTAAGTAGTTAGCACCAAATAATTGAATAAGTATTATGTTCTAACAACTTAGTAGTCATTTGAAAAAAATTGGAACACAAATTTGAAAGATTTTGAATTTCGTTTTTAATAACTATAATTATTTACTGTTGGTATACGCGTGCCTTTGGGCCATGGAATAGAATTTTGAGTCAGATTAGATATCACTCCCCTCGTTTCCTGTTTCACGTTGATTTTCACATGACTCTTGCTTTATATCACACAAACTATGAACACCTGTTTCAGAAAGATAGGATTTCATTAGAAGGAATGTAGCATGGTCTGATGTAAAAGTTGTGAACTATCTCAAGTTAGTAGTTCCTGAGGTGTTTGACTGAGCTTGAGTACCTCCATGTTTACCTTGAAATTTTAAGATATCCTCTTTATCCACTTGCACCCCTGTGAGTTCATTGACACACCCCAGAGCACCTTGGTACACATTTTGGGAACTACAGCTCTAAAGGAATCTGGAAATTCTTTAAGAGTGAAGTCTTTATTTATTTATTTATTTATTTATTTATTTATTTGAGGGACAGAGATCACAAGCAGGCAGAGAGGCAGGCAGAGAGAGAGGGGGAAGCAGGCTCCCTGCCAAGCAGAGAGCCGGATGTGGGGCTCGATCCCAGGACCCTGAGACCATGACCTGAGCCGAAGGCAGAGGCTTTAACCCACTGAGCCACCCAGGTGCCCCAAGAGTGAAACCTTTAGAGTCTAGTTCTGAGTCCTAGACTTGTGAATTATTTGTAAAAGTGTTAGAAATCCCGACTTTTTACTGTCTTGTGAGTTACTTATAAAAGAATCTTTAAAGGTTACTTAGAGATGATGTCTCAAATGCTAAGTAATTCAAACATACCTTTTTCTTAACACATTTGAGCTTATAGTTCAGTGGAGGTATTTTTAGGTTGTTTGTTAGGTATTTGTTTAAGTTGTAGTTAAATTAACAACATGGGATGCTGATTGTTTTATCTTGATTCATGCCAACCTCTCATCTGTGACTTGGTTTCATTCCCTCCCACTATCCAGTATTTGACATTACATTATTCTCTATTCAAGTGAATTATGTCATCTAAGCTGAGTAGTGTCAGACCTCAGTCAAAATAAATTCTGACAAAAAAATCTGGGATACTGGGGTATTAATTGTCTCTCTGTCTCTGTTTCTTTTCCCCCACCCCGTATACAGCCTAAAATTTAAATATAAATATAGAATTTAATTGGAATATTTTGAAATTTATTTTTAAAATAGGTCACTACAATTCACCCACCCTTATGGACACCTGAAAAACCAATTTTTTTTTTTTTTAAGATTTTATTTATTTGACAGAGAGATCACAAGCAGGCAGAGAGGCAGAGAGAGAGAGAGAGAGAGAAGCAGGCTCCCCGCTGAGCAGAGATCCTGATGCGGGGCTCCATCCCAGGACCCTGAGATCATGACCTGAGCAGAAGGCAGAGGCTTAACCCACTGAGCCACCCAGGCGCCCCCAGTTTTATGTCATCTCACTCTTGCACACTTTAGCTTAATTCAGTACAGTGCCTCTAGCTTTACCATCTTGTTGAACAGAGGTAAGATTTCCTATGAGATGACAACCACTAGTGAGGTGAAATGGGGAAACCGAAGAAGTTGCAGAAAGAGCTTGGGTGGTTTTGAATCGGGGACAGATTTTATTCAAAGTGAATCTTAAGAATGAGCAGGAGTTTAAGCAAGCATAGCAAATAAGTGGGTGCGATCAAGACCTTGCTTTATTCGGTTCACTCCTCTTCCTGGGGTGCCCCCTCCCCAGTAAGAAATCACTGGGGGCCCAGATGGTAAAGTAAATGAACTCTTTTCTCTGCCTGGCAAACTCTTGCTCCTATTTTGATGAGTTTCTCTCTGAAAAATCTTTTTCCAATTTAGGACCACCGAAGCTACTGGTCCTTACTTCCCTAGGAAATGGGAACACAGCTTCCCCACAATCCTGGCTCACATTTTTTTCTTTGTAAAACTCTACTGATAGTTAGGTGGATCTACTGGAACAGGCCCATGTGCTAAAGAGTATTTTGATGCAAAAATGAACAAACATGGGATCCTAAGTAACCATTTGTTAGAACCTACAAGAGCCATAAGAAAAACAGATCAGTAGCAACAATTTCTTTAAAATAAAGTCATATCAATTTCATTAAATTCTAAATATTTTGTTGGAGTTATTATTATAAAATGGATATAATTACACACATTTAAATTTAAGGCAGTGTTCTGTGATATGTGACAATGCAAAAGAAATGGCATGTGAACAAATTATTTTGCCTTTAAAAGTGGGTATTTGGTACCACTCAGCTCAAGTGAATTAACTCCCAAACATTACTCATATGATGTGGACATTGTAACTCTAAATGCTCTGAGTTTTCAAGACATTCCGATATCTGTCTTATTAGAGATCTTCCAATTTTTTTAAAAAAAGATTTTATTTGTTTATTTGACAGATAGAGATCACAAGTAGGCAGAGAGATAGGCAGATAGAGAGGGGGAGGCAGGCTCCCTGTTGAGCAGAGAGCCCAATGTGGGGCTTGATCCCAGGACCCCGAGATCATGACCCAAGCCGAAGGCAGAGGCTTTAACCCACTGAGCCACCCAGGTGCCCCAGAGATCTCCCAATTTTTAAAAAAGATTTATTTATTTATTTGAGAGAGAGCAAGAGGGCACGTGTGAGTGGGTTGAGTGGCGGAGGGAGAGAATCTCAAGCAGACACCGCACTGAACTCTGATCCCGACACAGGGTCTATCCCACTGCCCATGAGATCATGACCTGGGTCATAACCAAGAGTTGGAGGCTTCACCGACTGAGCCACCCGGGCACCCCCTAGAGATCTTCCAATTTATAACTGTTGGCAAGTTGTTCAAATTGCCTTAAATCTTGCATGGGTCACAGAACATGTTAGCAGCCCAGCCAACCTCCAGTTTGTGGCATCTTCTGTAAACAGTAGTAGATCCCTGAAAGTGTTTAATTAGGGAAATGATCAGGTGAATTTGGCAGACGTGTATGGAAATTAAAGTACCAGTTCAATCTCCAGTCCTGACTGCCCCCTGGAACTTCAGCCTTGTGTGCACAGCTGCCTCCTCAACATCTCAGCCTAACAGACATCTCAGACTTAACGTATCAGAATCCTGATCTATTTCCACAAAACCTGCACCTGCAAAAGTCTTCTCCATCTCAGCTAATAGCAACTTCGTACTTTTGATCTTTGAAGCCAAAAGTTCTGGAGTCCTGCTTGAATCATTTCATATACAACGTCTCCACGAGCATCTCGACCTCCAGATGTATTTAGGAAGAAACCCATCTTTACCAGCATTCACCATCACCACATCCGTCCACGTCATTCTCTCTTGCCGGGATGATTGTCTCCCCACTTCCAACCTTGACTCCTGTGGATCATTCCTTACTGTAGCACCCACGGTGTCCATTTCATTCATGTTTCTCATCTGCTCCTTCAGGACTCCTCCTGTCCTCAGTGCTTTCCTCTCTCCTGCAGAATACAAGGCAGCCTTCCTACGACGGCCTGAAATGGGCTCCGGTCTGGACCCCGAGATCTGCCTGCCTCACCGCATGTTCCTCTTCCCCTGCTCCGTCCTCTCCAGATAGACTCCTTGCTCTTCTCTAAACACTTGGCAGACACATTTGTGCTTCGGAGTCTTTCTCTCTTGGTGGTGTTCTTTCAAAAACGCACTTCTAAATATCCATACGACTTTCTCCTTTACCTCTTTCGGGTCTTTACTTAAGTGACCACTTCCCTGTGGACCTTCACTATCCATCCTGCATAACTTGGCCCTCACCCCCACATACCATTTTCTCCTTTCCTACTTTATTTTCCTCCCTACCACTTTACCAGCTAATGTAGTGTTACGTGTAGCTTACCAGCTTTTTATCTTTTCCACTAGAACATGAGATTCATTAGAACAAGGACCTCTAATTCTTTTTGCTCATTGCTCGAAGAGTGCCTAAAAATAACAAGCATTCAAAACTTAGTTGTTCAGTGAATGAATGAAGCGAGATGGGGCGATCCTCACTGGAGTGATGATGATGAAGGCAAGGGACATGGCAGAGGGTGGCTCTTACCGTCTTGTTAAGTCTGCATGTATCTGCTGGGAGCGGGGAGGGAATTAGGGACTATTCCTTCACTCAGGAAGGAGACCTTTTTGCACACTCTGGTGCACACAATACGTGTCATGGGGACTGCTGAAAGGTGGTTCTGGCTAGGGGCACTTGTAATTTTGTGAGCGATGATTGCCCATGGTTAATGCCAGTTGCAGCCCAGGGGACTTGGAAAAAGAGTGATGGATTATGCGCTTCTGTCGCTGGCTTGGTGGGAGCAAAGTAGGGAAGAGGGAAGAGGAAAGAGTCTCAAAAATATGGCCGCAGGGTCAGATGGGCTCCTAAAACCTGGAGAAAACCTACTCACGAGCATGTTAACCAGACTCTGATCCTCGTCTGTGGGTTTCCCTGAGTCTTCAAAACTACCTTAACCTACTCTAAGTTCAGTGTCCTCTTGGCCATCACAGTAATCAGATGGATTTGTTTTCCTCTAGATCCTTGTCCAAGATCCATACATACTTTTGGTTTCATCCTCCTGCTTTTCATGCTATTATTCCCTGGAAACAAAGAGAGTATCTTGGTACTTTTAGCTTTATAGATTATGCATGACCCAAAACTTATATTATTTTGAGTAGAGTAAATTGATTCTAAGGGATTATTTCTTAAGAAGATGAGAATGATAACAAAAACATAACATTCCAGTGTGAAACTTGTTGCAACAGATACGTGCATAACCCTGTTAGCATAATGTTAATTTTCTCCACTATTGATTACTTACTGGAAGTGAGAGTATAATATAGAGTAAGTGCATTAGTACATAACACTAGTTATGTATGAACATGTTCATGTTCATGAACACTAGTTCATGAACACATGGTGACATATTTTAGAGAAAGAAATAACTTTAATTTCAGCTTATTTCTACAATAGTATCTTGAGTATTTACTATATCATACAAGTATAGAATAGGCCTCAGATTTGCAACGTTAAATTATAATCAGGGCATCTGGGTGCCTCAGTTAGTTAAGCATCTGACTCTTTTTTTTTTTTTTTAATTTAAGATTTTATTTATTTATTTGAGAAAGAGAGCACACATGTGTGCCTGAGCAGAGGGGAGGGGCAGAGTGAGATGGAGAAGCAGACTCCCCGCTGAAGAGGGAGCCTGATGTGGGACTCAGTTCCAGGATCCTAGGATCATGATCTGAGCCAAGGCAAATGCTCAACTGACTGAACCACCAGGTGCTCCATCTGACTCTTGATTTTGGCTCAGGTCATGATCTCAGGGTCATGAAACCCTGTGTCAGGCTCTGCACTGAGTGGAACCAGCTTAAGATTTCTCTCTCCCTTTCCTTCTGCCTGTCCCCCAACCCCCCTGCTTATGGCTGTCTCTCAAAAAATTTTATATATATATATATATATATATATAAAATATATTATATATATTATGTATTATGTATGTATGTATTATATATATTATGTATGTATGTATTATGTATTTTATTATTATATATAATAATATATATAAATGCATATATGACATTTCACTTCAGGGCACAATTGTAGCATGCATATGTTTTCACTGAACGGAGTAGGAGGAAAGGTGAGGAAGGAATTCAGGCTTTGGGAACAGAGGTATAAAAAGGCAAGAAAATCCGAGGCAGTAATGGAGAGTGTGTTTAGAGAGAATAAGTATTCCCTTGTGGCATGGCCATGGAGCTTGTTGAAGGAAGTGACAGGAGGAGTTTGGAAAGGTGGTTGGAGCCAAAGTCTCCTTGTGCACTGTTAATAATGAAGGTGTCTGTTTCTTTTTTTATTCTTTTATTTTTAAAAAAATTTTATTTATTTATTTGACAGAGATCACAAGTAGGCAGAGAGGCAGACAGAGAAAGGGGAGGAAGCAGGCTCCCCGATGAGCAGAGAGCCCGATGCAGGGCTGGATCCCAGGACCCTGAGATCATGACCTGAGCCGAAGGCAGAGGCTTTGACCCACTGAGCCACCCAGGTGCCCCGAAGGTGTCTGTTTCTAAGCATGTGTCAGTGACGGGCTAAGGCAGTGGAGCATACGGGTATTGTTGACCTTTTGAACATGGACTCTGAAAGAAATAGAGTTTAAAGACTTCACCTAGGGAGGCCTTCAAAACAGCTTCCTGGACCCCACACAAAACTAGCAGGGTAAGAATCTCTGAAGAGCAGGGCCCAGGAATGAGTATTCTCTAAATACCTAAGAGGATTTTTTTTTTGGCTTTATTGAGATATAATTGGTATATAACATTGTGTAGATTAAAGCTGTATAGCATGATGGTTTAATATACTTATATATTTTCAAATGATTACATTAGGATGAACACCTTCATCACTTCACATAATTACCATTTTTTGGTGCGTGGTAAGAATACTTAAGAGCTACTCTCTTAGCAGCTTGCAGTATATAATACAGTATTTTTAACTATAATCACCATACTGTACATTAGCTCTCCAGAACTTATTTATCTTATAACTGGAAGCTTATACCCTTTGGCCAACATCTCCCTATATCTTCTACTCCCTGTCTTAGCAACCACCTGTCTACTCTCTGTTCTATGAGTTTGGCTTTTTTTTTTTTTTAAGAGAGAAAGAGACAGAGAAAGCACATGAGTGATGGGGGGTGGGTGAGGAGGGGCAGAAGGAGAGGGAGATCGAGATTCCCAAGCAGGTTCCATGCCCGTCGTGGAGCCAATCTCCCAACCTGAACTGAAATCAAGAAAAAGATGCTTAAACAACGGAGCCACCTAGGTGCCCCTACCAGTCTGGCTTTTTTAGATTCCACATATAAGTGAGATCATTACAGTATTTTATTTCTCTGACTTATTTCCCCTAGTATAATGCTCTCATTGCTTTTGCCCATGTTGTTGCAAAAGGCAGGATTTCCTTCCTTTCCATGCTGATAATATCCCGCTGCATGTACATACCACATTTCTTTCTTTTTTTATTCCTTCACTGATGGACACTTAAGAGGTTTTCATGTCTCAGTCCTTACGAACAATGCTGCAGTGAACATGGGGGTGCAGATAGCTCTTGAAGATAGTGTTTTCATTTCCTCCCAATGGATGCCCATCTGGTGATCTCTTATACTGCCAAAAGGTCTGAAGACCTGTGTTTGTATTTATTTTGAGGGAGAGCAGGAGCGATGAGAGCTGAGATGCCGGGAGCCTCCTTGGGGAGCTGTCAGGGCTCCAGGTGAGGGCTTAAATGGGAGCATTAACAGTGCTCATGGTGGGGGGTTGTTGACTACCCGGACCTGCTTCTAAAGCAGAAGCATTGGTAGAATGTTGGAGACCCTTTAGGCAGAGGGGTGAGGAAAGAGTCAGAAGATGACTTGAAGGTAGTGCTCAGGGGAGCAGTGTAACTAGTGATGCTGAGCACTGGAGGGAACACTGGGACGTAGCAAGTGGAGAGCTGGATGCCTGCATCCGTGGAGGGTGATTGGAAGGGTTGCCAAGGCAGTAATGAATTTAGTTTCAGGTATCCAAACCACTATTTTAGCAATGAGGAAAACAGACTCAGAATGGTGGAGTCGCTAATCTGAGCTCACAGAGCCGTAGGTTAGTGGTGGAGTGGCAAAAAGAATGTGCCCAGATTAACAGAACATCCAGGGTGCTTCCTCCCATTGTTTCTTTGTCTATGTAGATGACTCCTGGCTTGGCTGTGCCCACTGAGAATATCTCTAGAGTATTAATTACCAAGAGAAAATACCATTAAATACACATTATGACTCTATCACCTGTGTGTATTTTTAGCTGAGTCTGTGACACAAAACAGACCACTGAAGGCTGTTGGGACAGAGGCCAAGCATTGACTTACCAGGAATATTTTACCTCTGGAAGCAGGAAAGTAGGAGGGGACCTTAGAGGTCAGCTAGAGGTCAGCTAGAACAAATTCATTTTGTAAGTGAGAAAACTGAGTCGCAAACAGAGAAATGTATTTGTCTAAGGCTGCGCTTGTAACCAGTAATTAAGACTAAGACCCATGTGTCTGGCCATTCAATTTATTGCCTTCTGCAGTAAGATTGTCCAAATGATCGCTGCAGCTACCGTATTAACTCTTGTGATTCAGTTCATTGCTTTGTCATTGAACTTGTCTGGGAGCTGGACACTGAATCATGAGTCACATTGACATGGCCATGGATGTGTGTGTAGAGTCTAAGAGAAATGGCAGCCTACATGGTGAATTGGGTCATTTTCGGGTCAGGTATCCAATAAGACATGTCTTAGTTTAGAAGTTCCTCAAGGGCAAAAAACTATATATTTGCAGCAGAAAACACAGAGCCTGTATTAGCTATTCAGTAAATGTGCATTGAACGAGTGCTCTAACCCCACTGGAAATTTTTGAACTGTGTTTTTTTGTTGTTTGTTTGTTTTAAGTAAATTACCTGTGATAAATTCACCAGGTCTCTATGTTGCCCATATGTAGGCACTCATGAAGAGTCACATGGTTCTCATTCTTTTCATAAGAAGCAGCAGGGAGAGAGCTATCAGCTGACAAAGGAAGGATAAAATGTGAGCACTGGAAATGCCTTTGTCTGAATATGACCTGTTGCCGGAACCCCGGAAATACAAACTTTTCAAGTCTGCGGGCTCAGTGGCCTCAGTTTACAAAGATCACTTTTCCCCCTTTGTTCCTGATCTGGCACACTTTCCCTCACAAACACACACACACACACACACGCACACACAAACATACAGATTGTCCTTTTTGAATTCCTATGAAGGTGTTAAACCTATATATGCATTGCTTTTTTGCATGGTCTTCAAAATGACCTTTTGCCATGTATTGGAACTGTAAAAATTTTTCTTCTTGAGGACCTCCTTACTCTACTATGAAAACTCTGGACAAGTAGATTATTGAATAACCCATGACTTTGCCTTTCATCTGATTAGTTCCTGCAAGGGATCATAAGACAACTGCCCAAAGCCCAGAGGCTTTTGGAGTCCTGAATGATCACAGAGGGCTTTTTTTCCCCCTCTCTTCTTGAAATGTCATGGCCATCCTGAGCAGTATTAAAGGGGATTACTGTTTGTGTTAGGAACTAAAAAAGGAAATGAAATAAAAGAAATCTAAAACTAATTTGGGAGAAATGAAAGTTCAACTGTGGGTTTTGTGTCATATGAAGAGTATTAAGCCACTTTCTTTCATCGGCTAGATTGTGGGGGACAAAGAAAGGCTTCTGTGGTAAAAAACCGTGTAAGAAATGTTTTAGGGTTGTCATGTGCTGGCCCTTACAGAATGCTCTTCTTTCCACTGACACATGTGTAAACACAAACACTTGTCCACTAGGACCACTAAGACGGAACCTTGACTTGCATCCATTTTCACTCAGTGCTCATGGATCATGTCCTCAGAATCTGCAGTGCTCTGCAATGTGCATGCTCATGTGATTATAACAACCTGCAGAGGGTTTTTGTGTTTGTTTTGTTTCGTTTTGTTTTGTTTTAAGATTTACTTATTTATTTGACAGAGAGAGAGAGAGAGCACAAGCAGGGAGGAGCTGCAGAGGGAGAGGGAGAAGCAGGCTTCCTGCTGAGCAAGGAGCCTGATGTAGGGCTGGATCCCAGGACCCTGGGATCATGAACTGGGCTGAAGGCAGACGCTTAACCAACTGAGCCACTCAAGTACCTGCAAAAGAGTTTGTTAACATGAATTAAAACTCACCACCACAACATCTTGTGTTCAAAGTTAAGTGTGAAGTGTTCTTCGAGATGTTGACCTGGATCTTCTGAGATACCCGCTAGTTTTGGCATTTTATTCTTTTGCTACACAATGGCTTATTAAATACACACCTTTCTTTGTTTTAATTTACATAACTTATTATTAGACTCTACCATAAATAAGTGACCAAATCAGAATAAAAGGCCTTTGTCTGGTCCTACACTTCTGGAGTTTAGGGTTCAAAAAATACAAACCCAGCCTTCATTAAGCACCTGTCTTCTGCTATTAGTAGTGGCTAGGGTTAAAAGCAATAGGATTCATTTCATTTTGTTAATGGATGGAAAGTCCAGTAATTTTTTGCTGTAAACCCTGCTCTGGATCTGATTTCACTACCTATGCCCTATTGTCTTTCATAATTTTTAACATGCTGAAGAAAGGCATGAAAACCTCAAGGACCAGTTAGTTCTAAGGTCCCATAATGGGTGCTTTCTATATGTTCATTCATTTCATCCACTTGACAGCCCTGTGAGGTACACATTATTGCTGCCATTTTGCGGATGAGGAAGACTAACCTTAGAGTGTTTAACAAAATGGCCAACATTCATTTAAAAAATTAAGAATCAGAACAAAAGTGATTCTAGTTGATTGGACTGAATAAGACCAGTGCCTGCATGCCTGCCTTTCTCTCTTTCTCTTTCTCTGTCAAAGGGCTTTTCTCCCCCAATAGATTGTAGAGTACTTAAGGCCATCTGGTTTACTGTTGTATTTCAAGCATTTAGTCTGGAGACCGGCACTGATAGAAATATCTGTTATCTGTTCAGCAGAGTTGAGTGAGACACTCATGGCACAAAAGCCTGGAGGAGAGAGTCTAAGACTAATGGTTTGGTAGTTGAGAGGATTCAGTGTTGGCAAGTGACTATGGGTTCTCGATTCAGAAAGTTCAGATTTGAGTTCCAACTTCCGAAGCTCACTATCTGTATAATTTAACAAGTTACTTAGGCTCTTGAGGTCTCAACGTTCTCACTGTAAAATGGTGATAATAGTTGGACCGTTATGATTTTCTGTGTAAGCTGCATTTCTGACCATTAGTAAATAGAACTAAATGCTAGCTCCTACTATCCTTAATTGGATTGACTGTGGGTGCCTTTTAACATATTACATAGTTTAGTTATGTTTATTATGTTTATCATTTATAATCTGTCACACCACTAAATTGTAAGCTCCACAATTATAGAGACTTTCATGTTTTAATTGTTATATCCCAAGTGCTTAGAGCAGTTTTGTCCAGTAGAACATACAGGAGTAATGGAGATATGATATATTGGTGTCATCTGATCCTGTTGCCACTGGCCATACGTGGTTACTACACACTTAAAAAAAAAAATTTTTTTTTTTTTATTTACTACACACTTGAAATGTAGGTAGCTAGTGTAACTGAAGAGATGAATTTTAAAGTCGATTTAATTTTAATTAATTTAAACCTAAGTAGCTGTGTGTGGCCAGTGGCATGCCCTGCTAGCACAGTTCTAGAACATTATATGGTATACAGAAGTTTTAGTAAATAAAATACTTGTTAAATGATTGAATCCTTTCTGGACTCAAAGATCAAAAACAAAGGTATGCGACTGTGTATTGAGCTGACTCTGTACAGTGAGGCACTGAAGCGCTTTCCTGAGCGGTCTCCTCATCCTGGAGGCCTCCTGAGGCTCCAGGATGTGCTTCTGTTTACAATTGTAATAAGGCTTTGATTTCTGTTTCTTTTTGGTGATAGGTCAAGAAAGATTTGGGAACATGACAAGGGTCTATTACCGAGAAGCGATGGGTGCATTTATTGTCTTCGATGTCACCAGGCCAGCTACATTTGAAGCAGTGACAAAGTGGAAGAATGATTTGGACTCAAAGTTGAGTCTCCCTAATGGCAAACCAGTTTCAGTGGTTTTGTTGGCCAACAAGTGTGACCAGGGGAAGGACGTGCTCATGAACAATGGCCTCAAGATGGACCAGTTCTGCAAGGAGCACGGTTTCGTAGGATGGTTTGAAACATCAGCAAAGGTAATGTGACCTTAAAGGAGAAAGGTATTAGGCAAGATGCAAAAAGAAAATAATCATGTAATCATTGTCATCATCATCATGATATTAATATGTGTTTGTCTAGTGATTTGTGGTTCCCAAATGGCTTGAAGCTCTTTCTCATCTCAAGGGGATGAGTGGGCAGGGCAGAAATTACTATCCACAATTTAAGATGTATTTGCCCAAGAGAGTAAAAAGCGACTCATACATGGTCTCAGTGATAATGGTTAATAACTGTGTTTGTTTATCAAGCGCTTACTATATGTTAGGCATGTTTTATATGCATTTTCTCCTTTAGTCCTCACATAATCCTATTAGGTAAGTACGATTTTAGAGTCAATGAAAGAAATAGGTCTCACATTCAATGTCACTGCCTTATCCATGTATTAATTAATTTACTCCATCAATATTTAATGTGTTCTTCTGCATGCGGGAATTGTGCTTTGCCCTAAAAATGAAAAGGTGGCAAGAATGTGGAACTATCCCATTGGAAATACTGGAACAGTAGAATTAGAGAGTAGGCAGCAAGTGTAACTGTGAAGAACACCATGTTGTTTGGCACTTTTCACTTTTCTGGTGGGCAGAGTAGCAGCAGGGCATGGGGCAGAATCAAGGCGGGAAGATGAAGAACCCAGTGTGGCATGATAAGGACATTATTCTTCCCATGCTGCCCCATGCTGCTGTCTGATTTGTCAGAGGCATGGTTTTTGTTCTGCTCCCTTTTGTTTTTGCCTATATTTTTATCTCAGAGAGAGAGAAAAAAGCTTATATGGTAAAATTTGAAAGTTAAAAAAAGCATAAATTAAAAAATAAATGTTCCATTGTATTTTTCTATTTCCTGTGTGCATATATTTTATGTTAATACATTTTTAATATATAATTATATGAAATAAAATATAAATATAAAATATGAAATAACTTATGTTTTATATTTATAAATGAATTGTATATTGAAATTTATATTGTATATTTATGTAATCTATTTGCATATAAATATATAAATTTTACATTATTAGGAATACATTCTGCATAGTTTTAGATCATAATTTTCCCATTTTTATTAATTTGTGGAAAACATATTAAAGACAGAGCAAAGACACTGTGCTAGTTGCTTGGGATTCAGCTGTGAAAAAGATAGGCATTGTCTCTACTTATGGAAATCACACGAAGGCCTTATTGTAAACATTTAAGCAATCATTAGAGAATGGTCTGAAAATATAATAGGAATGGACGTCATTCAAATAGACTGAGGAGGAGTCTCTGACCCGTTCTATGCTGGAGAGCAGGTTGGTCAGATTTTCCCTAGGCACTAGGGAAAGGTAGGAGGCAGAGTAACACAGTAGTCATTACATTCCTATGGGAAAATGGCGAGGCTTTGAATGAGGGTAAATGGTAGGAATTGGAAAGAAAAACCTGATTTGAGACTCTGCCTGAAGTTTATTTTTTTTAAGGTAATTATTTATTTATTTGAGAGAGAGAGAGCAAGCATAAGCATGGGGAGGGGCAGAGGGAGAAGGAGAAGCAGGCTCTCTGCCGCGTGGAGAGCCTAACATGGGGCTCGATCCCAGGACCCTGGGATTAGAGCCTGAGCCAAAGGCAGACACTCAACTGACTGAGCCACCCAGGTGTCCCTCGCTGAAGTTTAAACACCAGTGGGGATTAAGCAACTGCGTGGTCTGCGGGATGATAGAGATGGAGAAGCGGGTGGTGGTGCCACCTTCTTGGTCATAGTTGGGAGACTTTTTTGTTCCAGCTGCATGACCTGGACGGTCTCAGTGTCTGCCTCCTGTCTCAGTGGTATCTGTGAGTTGGCCTGTGTATGGAAGTTGCTACTTCCAGAAGTTCCTGGGGTTTTTGCCTTCCTTCTTGGAGCCATGGAGCACTTTTAGTATGATTTTCTCCTCTCTTCCAAAACCCTTCTTTCCTCCTATTTCTTAGGATTTTTCCTTTGATTCACGATGGGGGTATCTATCACTTACTGTTGTCTTTCTACTTTTCTTGTCAGTGAACCCTTTTGGTTTGTTTGTTTGAGGGGTGATTCCTATAAAGAGAAAAATGTAGAGCAAAACTCAAAGGTCTGATGAGGTTTAGAAATTTAAGAAAGAGGACTTTTTTTTTTAATGCAGGGCTTGAACTCATGGCCCTGAGATCAAGACCTGAACAGCGATCAAAAGTTGGACGCTCAACTGACTGAGCCACCCGAGTGCCCCAGAAATATGACATTTTTTATAGTTTGATTTTGGATGTTAGTCTGGCTTTTTTCATTTTACATGGCAAAAAATGCATGTGAATTTACCTATTCTTTATTTCTTAACTCCATGCTCAATTTCCTTATATGGCTTCTGCATATTCCTTCAAATTCCTTTCTTTCAAAACAATTGCTCTCCTTCAAGAATTCCTTCCCTCAATAGGTTACTTTCCATCTGAAGGGTAAACTGGAATGAATGATTCATATCTCTATGGTGAGGGAGTCTTCCGTCACTCACTCATTCATTCATTCATTCATTCATTCAACAAATGTTACTGAACAGCTGTTATGTACCAAGCTTTGGGAATATAGAAATGTATAAAACAGAATCCTGACCTTGTGGATAATGATAACAAACAATAAAGTATAAGTAAAATATATATGGTGTTAGGAGGAAAATGTTAGGAAAAGAAAAAAAAAAGGAGAAGAAAAGAGAGAAAAAGACTTACGAATTTGCAGGGAGAGCTAGAATTGCTTGTGGATCGAAGAAACTCTTGAATGTTTTCTTTCACCTCACTCTGATGGTTCTTGCTTGACCATGGCAGGCAAACTCTTCTTAAGAGCATGAGGTTCATTAACTTAAGGCCTGACTGACCCACGGTACTTAGATATGGGATTTTTAATCCCCCAAATCCCTGCCAGTGTAAACTTTAAAGAGAAGCTTTGTACAGAGAGAGGGTGGAGGGATTTCACAAGCCTGAAGTGCGCTGAAATGCTAAAGAGGGCACAAGGCCTCATTGTACTGCATTCAACATCTTCTTCCCTTCAAACGTACTGCTATAGAAATTGTCCTGAATGTCTTCATAACGAACGTGTCTCCCCGGTGCCAGGTTAGTATGCAAAGTCAGCATCTTGAATCTCTGGAACAGTACTGCAGCGTGGATGCTGGAGTTTCAAACTGCTCCAAAAGTCTTTTTTAAAAGATCTTTGGGAGCTGCTTGGTGGCTCAATCATTTAAGCATCTGCCTTTGACTCAGGTCATGATCCCAGGGTCCTGGGATCGAGCCCTACATTGGGCTCCCTGGCAGGGGAGCCTATTGGCAGGGGGCCTGCTTCTCCCTCTCCCCTGCTTGTGGTGTCTCTCTCACTCTCTATCTCTCTCTCAAATAAATAAAATCTTAAAATCAGACTGTCTACCTGAAGACAAGATGGCAGCATTTGGAGACTACAGTCCTCCTCTTCTTTGATTACAACATTTGGGATTGGGGATTTCCCATAGAGACCTTTCTCTTAGAAAGTGAATCTACTAATAATTAAAGTCCTTTTGAGTGATGTAGTAATCATTCTGTCTGGTGATAAACATCTGATTTCCTTTTTTTTCACGTCTCTACAACTTAAATGCACCAAAGGATATGACCTTTGGCTTTGTCTCCATGGCCATGTCTTGCAACAGCACTGGGGCTTGGCCATTTCTGAAGCTGAATTTCACTCACTAGGATTAGCCTCCATCTTGCTGCTGGCCCTACTGCTAAAGGAAATTTGCCCTCTTGCTCTTCAGTCTTCTGGAATGACTTTCCATGAGATTTCTCCTGTCTCATTGCTGTTGCTGGAACACTCATGGTAGCTTCTGGCTGTGCATTAAGAGCAAAAAAATAAAACGTATGCTAGCTGGCATCACTAACTTTTTACACCATCTCTTCAAATATTAAAACCAAAGGAATAAAAGGGAAAACTGTCTCTCCTAAGTCGAATTTCTTTTAGCGTTCAACCTTGGCATTCTCTCCCTTTCTCAGCCGTGTTTGCTTGAATTCCACCTGTGGATTCACTAGGACCAGATGATGGATACTTGTAGTGATCACATGTCCCATTTTCCAAGGACATTCCTGGTTTATTCTGCTGTCCTAGGATAGTTATTGTAACACCCCCATTCCTGGGTTGTAATTTAGATTTACACAATCATCCTATAGATCAGGAGCTCCAGAACTTCTCCCTGTCTGCATCATACCTGAACTCTAATAATATCTCTTTTATGTATTTCTGTGGCCAAACCCAGTCCTCAAAATACATTTTGGTAGATTTGTTTCTTTAGGATGAGAGCTGGTCTGTTCTTGTTGGACTATCCCCAGTGTTGGGATTCCTATCTTCTGGGTCCTTCTTAGTGGCCGGTGGGTCTCTGCTACCTGCTGGCCCATTTACCTGGTATATAGTTGTGCCATGGCCTGAATATCCTCCAGTTGCTCCTTTAAGATTCGCTTTTATGGCCACACCCACCCACCTTCTAGGGTTGTCGAGAGCATTGAGTGACATAATATATACATTATGCCTGATTACACATATACACCAAAGCTACCCCTCAAACAATACATCCCTGTCATCTGTTTCCTCCGCCCATCCACGAGGCTAGATGTCACTATCCATACTCAGCTCTGGTGCACACAGCAATTACACTCAGTGGAAGAGTCTATTTCTGTATCTCTGTCCTTTCCAGACTGTTCCATCCTGCTTTTATGGTGCAGTGCACCTGAGAAACAGGACACCAAAAAAATGCCTGGGTAGATGGGAAATAATGGAACAGTAATTATCTCTCCAGTGCTAGTGACAGGAACCAAGATCGCAGACCTGCAGTGCCTCTCCACCTCGTGGCCTACTCCTGGCAGATTCCTATCCTAGATATAGTGACTTTTTAGGCCTGCCCTCTTTCTCAGAATGTTCTAAAATCAATAGGCACCCCAGGAAGAAACTTTCTTACATTAAACTGCGCTCAGTTTTAGTGTCTTTCCTGCAGTTAAAGAGAAAAATGTTGACGTGTGTCCTTCTGGGGGAAGGAGTATACTCAGCAGGGCTCTCTGTAAGAAGTTACTCATTTTTTACAGGGAGGAGTGGTGGTCCTCAGCATAGTGGATATTTTTCATGTTTTTGGATTGGCACTTCCAGCCACAGCCGGCTTACCTCCCCAGGAAGAACCCATAAAACTTTCTTCTTTGGTTCTCTTTGCAGCCAGAGCCCAGGCATATGACCTAGATTCTACCAGTCATACTGATTGAGCAACTAGAAGAAGAAGGTGCAATACCAAATCCATTTTTGGGGGGGGGGGAGTAGGTGGAAGAAGAGCAGCCTGCATCCTTGGGAGGCAGCAGAGTCTGCAAGGTCCCGTGCTTGACCCAGAAAGAGAAACACTGTTGGTCCCGGGTTCGTTGCATTCAAGCTGAGCTCCTTGAAGCTTTGTGGATTTATAGGACCCAGTGCTCCATGGTGGCTGGCAGGTGTGTCCTCATCAGGCCTGTTCTCTGTGGGGTTTGAGTTTCTGGAAGCTTAGGCTTGAACCCATTTCTTTAGACGATTAAATCATCCTGCAAACTACACAAACAGTATTTCTTGAATAAACTATTTCATACTTAGCTAGCTTCAGATTCCATCTTGAAACCGAGAACATGGATTAATACACATGGTCAAATACATTTGAGAAAACCAACCTGAACTATAGCTTCCCTTGCTGTGGGACTTCTTGGGACTTTGCTATTCTAATGTGCATTCTGAAGCTCCAGTAAGAACTGTGGCTGTATTTCTTGCTGGTTGCTATATGGGAGCTTCATGCAAAGATTTTTGTGCCTTAGCCTGAGCCTATGGTGTAGGCTTTATTCTTATTCACCATTTTGCAAGAGATGAGATGTAGGTGACTTCTTTAAAGCTGTATAATCACTATCTTATTTTTTTATTCTAACATACTCATTTTGTTTTTTCATATGTTAACATTTCAAAATCAAAATATGCCCCAGTGCCAGTGTAGATTTCTAAAGTGATGGTGTGCCATACAAATAATGGCTTTTTCTAGTGTGTTCTCCAAGAGAGACGACACCAGGCAGAAGTGCCTAAATACGTTTGATCATGTGCAGTACTTAACACAGGAGTGGGGCATGCTTAGGAAATGCTGGCCTAGAATTCTCAGTTAAGGGAAAAGTTTTCTGTGTTCCTTGTTTACTGAGTTCTTTATTGTTATTATTATCATCATTATTATTACCCTGCAGGCTGAAATACGCAGCAGTTAAGAAGTGGCTAGTTTTTCTGGAAGCTGCTTGAAGAGTAGTATCACCTATCATTTATTTTATAAGCTTCTGGAAAATAGGCACTTAGAAACATAATGTCCTTATACAAATTGGAAATACATAGATAATTACCTGGGTATGAGTGGAGAGTCATTCTAATTCATTTTTTAGTGGGTTAAATATAGAACACCATTAAAAAAAAAAAAACACCTTTTATTTTTAAATTGGGTAGTAGGCCATCTCTGATTATTCCCATTTTTCAAATGTCAAACCATGAGAAAATTCTCGACAGTCACTGGTGCATTCACTGATTCAACACAATTTGTATTGAGTGACTGTCCAGGTCTGTGTGGGGAATGATGTATATTAAGGCCTTTCTGAGTTCAGGACATACTATGAGGTGCCAGTTCTTATTCTTAAAATGTTGGAATTTCCTATAGGAAATAGATATTACAGATTTTAGGCATCCGTTGCCAAAGAATTTAGATGAGCTTGTAAGGTGTGCCTTCACTGACTTACTTGCTCCCAGCACACTTAACCTTGGAATTTTAGGTGATTTGATGAGAGCTGTCTGTACTTAGGACATTGAAGGAAGGGCCCAATCTGAAATCAGAGCAAAGTTAGAAGACATCATTTAAAGGCATGATGGCGGGGCGCCTAGGTGGCTGAGTTGGGTAAGCAGCCAACTCGGTTTCAGCTCAGCTTATCATCTCGGGGATTGAGCCCCATGTTAAGCTCTGCACTCAGCAGGGACTCTGCTGGAGAATTTCTCTCCCTCTCTCACAGTCTCTCCCCCCGCTCTCTCTCTCAAATAAATAAGTAAATAAAATATTTAAAATCATTAAAAAAAAAGGAAAGGAAATGATGGCCTTACATGGTAGTCTGTGCCATGGTAGTCTGTACTGTATGGTGCTAAAAACTTGCGCATGTACTGTATGCAAGTTTCTAAAAACTTGCCCGCAGTAGTCTATACTGTATGGTGCTAAAAACTCTACCTACCCAAGATAATCCAAGATCTTCTGTAGGCTCAACTTCTGGACTCAAGTTTAGACACCTTAGAACGGGGGTCAGTGAACTATAGCCTGCAGCCCAGATGTAGCCTGCCCCGTAAATGAAGTATTATCGGAAGCACAGCCATGCTCATTAATTTACATTTCCAGAGTCCTTTTTCCTCCTCCGTTTTCCTCCTCCTTGGTTCATCTCCAACCAAGACTTCCTTCCCAAACTTCAGGCTTCATACCCTTCTGGATCTCTACCTGGATATTGCCTAGACAACTCTTCAAAACCCATACATCTGAAACTAAATTCATTAGCTTTTCTGCCCATCAGATCATCTGATGTGGAGACCACATATCCACCTGGACATCTAACTCATGGTCCCTTAGAACCTGGTTACTCATCCTTCAGAACCCCTACATTCCTGAGCGCAGAAAACCCCATAGTGAGGTTCTTTCTTGCCTCTCCAGGCTCTGTCTCTCGTTACCTTGTCCCTCCGTTTGTCCCCTAATGACACGAAACTACATCACAACCCCTGTTCATATTTTGCTATTCCCCTTGTCTGGGACATGCTTCCTACAGTTATGCACCTGTCTCTCTCAAGTCTTCCCTCAGGACTTGGCTCAAGTGCTCTCCATTACCGACTCTCAGGTAGTTTCCCCCATCTCTTACCACAGTTATGTTAAGGTTCTTTCTTTAGGTGCCTGGTCCCTGTGCTGCACTGGGAAACCCTCCATCTTGTCCACCAGTTCAGTGGCTTGCACACGCAGAGTGGTCATGTGGTCAGTTGTTATTAGATAGGACAGAACATTTTGCTGCACTGCTTTTCAAGGACTCTTTCAGAAGATTCTTTTACTTATTATTCTTTTCCCTACCCTTGGTGGGGTATTTCTCTCCTTAGAGAGCTGTGCAGAAGCAGAAAAATTAATTTACTGCTGTATTTCCCAGGAGGACTCTCCATTATGTAACTCCTTTCATCCAGAAAGCTCTATAGACACTTTGCACAGCGGGGAGGTTGTAGTGCCCTGCAGTGTGGAGGGGGAGCAGAGAAGGAAAACGAAGATGAGGGAAACACACACACCCCCCCCCCCCCGCCGCCGCTCATGCCTTAGGGCCTAGACTGGGAACTGCAGGATTGTTTGCTTGGTCATGCCACATAAGAACCCACAAGAATCTCCCATTAGCCTCTGGATCTTATTATCCAGCATACTCCTCCTTCACACCCCAGGATCACAATTTGGCAGTTTTCTCCTCATTGAAATTCCTGTCATCTTGTTTACAGTCATCTCTCATTTTCTTCAGTAATTGTCATTTGAGCCACGCACAACGGCTATCATCCTGTTTTTTTCTTACTACTGGTAAAATAGAATTGCAGAGAAGCTTTTCAGTGATTTTGAGTGGAGAAACCAGGCTGAGACTTCAGATCTAGTCCAGAACTCAATCCAGTGACAATGACTTTTTAAAAAAGATTCGTTTATTTATTTCAGAGAGACAGTGAGAGAGCACAAGTGTTGGGTTGGGGAAGGGAGAGGGAGAGAATCTCCAGCAGATTCCCCACTGACCATGGAGCCTGATGTGGGGTTCGATCTTACCACCCTGAGATCATGACCCAAGCTGAAATCAAGAGTTGGATGCTTATCCGATGGAGTCACCCAGGTACTCCAGTGACAATGATTCTTAAAGAGGTGTAGATCAGGAACTTCTAAGGAACATGCCAAGATTGCACATGGCTCAGCCTTGCTCTGAGGTGTCTGGAGGGGCACAAAATATGCCTTTGGAAAATAGTCCTCTGGTGATTTTGATAAGCACCCTAGTTAAGATGACTTGTGTTATATTTTGTTAATTCATCCACTCATTTATTCATTCATTCATTCATTCCTCAAGCAGTCCTCGGATGGCTACTATGTATTTATGTAGACTGCTTCGCCAAGCAGTGGGGCCCTGATGCTTAAGGGCACAGATTCTTCCCATTAAGAAGTTTCCAGTGTCGGGGTGCCTGGCTCAGTTGGTTAGGCAACTGCCTTCGGTTCAGGTCATGAATCCCAGGGTTCTGGGATCGAGTCCCACTTCGGGCTCCCCCTGCTCCGCGGGGAACCTGTTTGTCCCTCTCCTTCTACCTGCCACTCCCCCTGCTTGTGCGCATGCTCTCTCTCTCTCTTACAAATAAATAAATAAAATCTTTAAAAAGTAAAAAAGAAGTTGTAAGTCTCCTAGAAGGAAACTCACAAAGACAAATAATTATAATACAGTATCAATATCCATAAAAAATTGGTGACTTTTGCGCAAGTTGTGAGGACACTTGAGGGAAAGGCTGTTGCCTCTGTCTGAGAGTGAGACAGCTTCCTTGTCACCAAGGATGAGAAAGTCCCCAGTGGAAAGTCCAAGGAGGACTAGTGAGAGGAATTCCTTTTCAAGGGATGTTGTGCAGAGGGACATTAGAAGCCACTGTTAGGAGATCCTGGGTATTCTTAAAAGTGAAGATAAGCTTTTTGTCTTTATTCTAAGAATTCTTTTTGTTTTTTTAAAGATTTTATTATTTATTGGAGAGACAGAGAAGGAGAGAGAGAGAGTGAGCTTGAGTGAGGGGAGGTGTAGAGGGAGAGGGAGAAGCAGGCCACCCACTGAGCAGGGAGCCTGATGTGGGACTCGATCCCAGGACCCTGAAATTATGACCTGAGCCGAAGGTAGAGGCTCAACCAGCTAAGCTACCCAGGCGCCCCTCTGAGATATCTTAAGTAAGAACATGTCACTGCTGCAGAATTAATAGCTTTATCACTCACCAGAAAATTGTCAATACAGGACAACAAAATATCTTACTATTAAGAATAAGAGTGAAACTTTATATTTATGTGGCCCACCCTTTCTCTTCTTACCAGGCCTTGTCCTGAATGCTTTATTTCATTTACTTCTCACAAACCCTTATGAATGAGATCCCATTATTATGCCTGTTTTACAAATTAAGGAGCTGAGGCTTAGAGAGGTTGAATGATTTACCCATGATCATATGGGTAGCAAGGGGCAGAGTCGGAGTTAGAACCCAGATCCCTCTATTCAAAGCCCTTGTTCTTGTAAATCCACTACATTATTCATTATGTTCAGATTCCTTAAAAAGTGCATTGAAATCTCTTGGATGCTGCTGCATATTTTCACATTCTTTTAATTCTTGAGATTCTAAGTGAAATATTTTGTTTCCTTGAAATCAATTTTTCAGCATTTTTGGCAAGTCTGTCACGTTTACCTAGAAGGTGCACGTACTCTTTGGCCTTTTGTTGCTGGTCTACTTCATTTCTGACACAATCTTAGTCATTATATAGTTTAACTCATTAGAGTTTCTTTGAACATTAGGGTGACTTTATCCGCATTTTGTAATGTGGAAATTAAAGCACGACAGGATTTGAGTAAGTTACGCAAGGTCGCACAACTCTGAGTCTCAGAACTAGGATTTACACCCAGGTCTGGTTGATTCTGGATCTGCCTGTTGTTTTCTGTACTAGCATTCCACCTTGAAGAGAAAAACGACAGGCACAAGCTGTGTCTCCTCTGTCGGAACCATTGCCAGAACCTTCTTCCTGGGAAGGGCTGCTTCCTGTGTCAGGAAGGGTTTTGTTACTAAGACATATCTGCCTTCTCCCCTCGCTGTGTTACTTCATTTTTTTTCAGTATTGATTTTGTTTGTCCCTGTTTTGTGGTCCTTTACCTTCTTTGATGTGTATTGTTTGCCATCTTTGAAGCAAATGGCCTTAGATTTGTAGGCGGCAGCCCTGCTCTCCCAAGGCTTCCTGTTTCATCTCTGTCTGCCTCACTGACTAGTGAGGTATTGATTTTTTGGGCTAGCCTGCTGGGATTGGAGGAAAAAGCAATATCCATTAGATATAAATGAGAAGCAGCAGCTGCTTCTCAGCAGCCTGTCCATTGACCTGACATGCTAGGACACTGTTCGAAGACTAGGTTAGCCTGACGTGTTCAGGGATATCCTGAAGTGATTAGATTGTCCTAGGTATAAGGTAGAAAAGCCAATGACAGAAAAATCAAGGGTTGTAAATCTATTTCTTTGAACCAAATGAGGTAGAATCATCTTTTGAGAATCACTTTCCTGTCAAAGGTTGCTCCAGGGGAAGGAATTTCTCTATGGTTAACTTTTCTAATTCTTGATCCCTTTGAATTTTCTAGGGTGGGCACAATCTTTGTGAACCAAATGGCAAGTCCTCTGGTTTTCATGTTCCCCAGGGTTCCCAAGGTAAAAGAGGGGGTGTCAGCAATGGGGTGCCTAGCATTATGCATACAGTATGTTTCTGAAACACTGTGTGTAAAGTCCCATTTTTTAACAATACCTCAAAAAGCTCATTATGACCATTTTTCCTGGGTAAGTCCCTTTGAAGAGGAAGAGTTCTTTGGAAAGAGAATTATCACTCTGGTTCATCTGGTTATAAGTTTAGTTCTTGTGTTTCAGATTTTGTAAAGGATAGATGTGAACAATAATGTCAAATCATCAAGGTCTAAAGAGGTCTACTGTTACCACAGTAAGAGAAGCCCACACTTAACCCCCAGATTATCATGTCATTATGTCTTCCTCTACCATTGAGCAGAAACACAGGAAAATAGATCTAGAGAGGACTTGGGAATGATCTTGTGGTCTAACTACTTATTTTATAGTTTCATTCATTCATTCTTCAAATAGTCCCTGAGTACCTCTCCTCTATGTGACAGACACCGTTCTAGGCAGCAGAGTTATACCAGGGGACACGACAAATAAAATCCTTGCCTTCTTGGGGCTTGCATTGTCATGGTGGAGACAAGTAATAAAAGATGACTACGTGCAACCTATCATTTGTCTGTGGAACTAAATGTTGAGAAGAAAATTCAAGCAAGGTAGGTGTATAGAGCTAGTGTGGTGCATTTGCACAGGATACAGGAACGAGTTCAAAGGAAGGGGAACCCTTTCGGGCAGGTGATGAGGGAAGGTTTCACTCTACTCAGAGGTGTTATTTTGTTTGTTTGTTTGTTTTTTGTCAGAGAGGTGACAGGGGTCATGCTGAGTGTTTGGAGCATTATAACTACTTTGGGTTTTGCTTCCAGTGAGATGGGATGTGATATGATTTGATTTAAGCAATCATTTGGGTGGTCATGTTGAGCCTGGATTGTAGTGGGAAAAACTGGAAGCAGGACATTAGCTGGGACTCGACTGCAGCACCTACAAAAGAGAAATTGTGGGAAGTAGTCAAACTCTACACGTAGATTTGAACAGGTAGCAGATAGGATTTCCTGACCATCCGAGGGAAGATTCTGCAAGAAAGAGAGGATTTGGGCAGGGCTCTGTGGTGTTTCGCCTGAGCCGCTAGAAGAGAGTTGCCGTTTTCTGAGGTAGGAATCCTGAGGTGTGGAGGGGTCTGTGAGGAGATAGCTAGACTTAGTTTTGTGTATGTTAACATCTAGAAGACACCTAAGAGCAGATGTCCAGCAAAAGGTTGTGCATCATTCTGGAGTTGAGGAGGAAAGTCCAGGTGGCAGGTCAAAGGACCAAGTACTGATCTCTGGGCACTCCCACATTTGGATGGGACAAAGAGACCAGGGAGAGCGGAAGTAGTAGATGGCCCAGGTATTTTCTGGAAAAGCTAAGATTGGAACTCAGTGAGCTCTTCTCAGTGTAGGACCCTAATAAGATTACATGTAAGTAGCCTGAAATTTCATCTTCTTTTCCTGTGCTATTCTCAGTAGTAAAGTGGGAAAAAGATGGACAAGAAAAGATGACCCAGCATAGGCTCTCTGTTAAAGGCATCAATTTGGGTTTACTTGCTGCCTTTCTGCTAGTTGAGGGGTCTAAAAGGCAAAGTAAGAAAGTGATAAAATCGTTTTCTCCCTCAATGCTATCAACAGTGCACTTTCTTTCCAGTCCCTGGGTGGTCTCACGGAGACCAGTCTCCAGGAGATGATTGGAGCATGGCTTTCACTTGGTTTTACAGAGGTGGGAGATACTCAAATCGACCTCTAAGAGCAGAAATGCAAACTTAAGTTTCATTTACAAACTTTGTAAATTAAGTTCATCATGTAGACTGCAAATCAGCTTTTATTTGCCAACAATGTTCAAAATGATGATATTTAACATTTGAAGAGTACTTGCATTTTGGAAGTTTCTAATATTGAGTTTCTTAATGACTCACAAATCCTCTGATTCTTCACTCTTTTGTGAAATTCTTTGTTAAGAACTCCTGCTCGTTGTTCTTGTGAAGTGGCTTTGAGAACCCTCGCTATTCTGATTCCCTATCTGGGTGCTCTGTAATCCGCCCATCTGCCTTTTTTTAGTGTAGTGGCCAGGGCTGTTGATAATATATACCAGACAGACTAGACAGAGCATGGTATAATGAGGCTTTAACCTACCTTACCTTGATCACATTTTTAATTTTTTGTAGTATTATGCTGCTTTAATTTATTTTAACAGCCATAGCAAATTGTTGACACATGCTACACTCATGGTCATTGAAAAGCCTCCTTATTTTTGCAATTGTAAGTTGTCAAATAAGATCTTAGACTACTGATTTAAGCTGCTGATCATTTAGGCCCAAGTGTTGGATTTTATACTACTTTCTATTAAATTCTCTTCTGAGATTTTAATCTATGATTTCAGTTTCATTTTAATCTATTACTTTTGCTAAAAGTAAAATGTCAAATTCAGTTAAGGTTATATCCATACACGTTTGGAAAAGACCCTAAAAACAAGGACAGATGGCTGTTAATTGCGGGTTGCTCTCAGGTACTAGAGGCTGACGTCAGTTTCTAGCCACGTGGCCTTTCACAAGATGGCAATTTACCTCTTCGAGGGAGAATCTCTCCCCAGTCATCTACGATGGAGTCTTTTTTTTTTTTTTTAAAGATTTTATTTATTTATTTGACAGGCAGAGATCACAAGTAGACAGAGAGGCAGGCAGAGAGAGTGCAGGGGAAGAAGGCTCCCTGCTGAGCAGGACCCTGAGATCATGACCTGAGCCAAAGGCAGAGGTTTAACCCACTGAGCCACCCAGGCACCCAGGCACCCCATATAATGGAGTCTTATGTAAGGTAATCTAATTAGAGGAGTGAGTATCCTATCAGATTCGTAGGTCCTATCTCCACTCAGTGGTCATGGACTCTGGGAGGTGGAAATGTTGGGGCAGCTTACACTTATGCCTGTTATACTGGTTTCTAGACAGGAGCAAGTATTCTGGATAGGGTAAGGGCAAAGACCTGTAAACAATGGAGTTTTCCCACCCCACCTCCTCTTTTTTTAAAGTTTAGGAAATAATAGTTTTACCTGAAGTGTACCAAATAGATTTCTGCTTATATTTTATTAATCATAACTACCCTTAGCACAGAGAAGCCAGGGAAATCCAGTTTTTGCTGCCTATGACTAATCAGGTTTCTGTTAGAAAGGAAGAGGAGATACCGTATAATGTGTAGATAATCAGGGCATGAGTGGAAATGCCAATGTGGATAAAGTAAATCTTACCTAGTTTAGAAAAATGGGACTTGATAATGAAAAACAAAATCACACAGAAGCTCCCACTCAGGATTGATCACTGTTAGCATCGTATTTCCTAATTACGTCATATCATATACAACTTTAAAATTCATCATGAACATTTTCCATGGCAAACTCTCTGTAGATGTCATTTTTAGTAGCTGAATTATATCGCACCATAAGGATGCACCAAAGCATCCCCTCTATTTGACCCTCCTCTTCTTATTCTGCATTTTGACTGTTTTCAGTTGTCACTATTATAAATAATGTCATTTTGAATATCTTTATACATCAATTATTTTACGTATTTAAGATTTTTTAAATTGGGTCTTATTCTTAAAAGATTATTAGATCAAAGGGAATAGATGTTTGTACAGTTCTGATTACATACATTCATATAGATTTTCAAAAATGATGAGCTAATTTATACTTGGCAGGTGTTTATATCTCTCTGAGAACCTTCTAAAATCCACCCTTCATCACGTCACTTCTGTTTCTTACTTGTGGGGCTAACAAAAATTTGCTCATAATGCCTTTTACGACTTCATCCAAACTTCTGATAAAAATGCGGTTAGCTCCCAACGGGTTTGAGCTCTATGGCACTATCTACTCATTTTACTTTAGAACCAGTCCACAGCCCCCTGTTCACAGGACGTGATGAGAGGCATTTACTAAACAAAACATTTGAAAGGCTGGGTCCTGATTGCTCAATCTGAAATCATTATTATTAGAAGAGAGGGAAGTGAGTTTGTTATGTTAGCCTGGCCTTCTCTGTGTCACCTGTTAACCTCACATCGCATTATTTCAGCATTAGGCTTTCCCTTTGTGATCAATTCTTTGGCTCTGGTTAAACCCCAGCGCTGTTTTCTTTTACTCTTCTCTTTTTCTCCAGGCATGTCCTTAGACTTGGTTTGTGCATCCTGACCCTATCTGGATGAGCTCAGGCCCCCTCGAATCTGTTCTGAGTGTACTTCCCTTCGCCTACCTGTTGTACATGTTACTTTTAAACCTAATCTTAACTGAGATGTTCCTGTAGTCAAACTGGTTTCTTTTTGATCTCCTTCCTCTTTTTTCTTCACTGGGTTACTCATGACTGTAGAGTTAGAATTTCTGTATCTGAGCTTTTCATCCTTAATTTTCTCTAGACTCAATCTTATGGATTGCTTTACATCTCAGAGTAAAACCTACACAAGTTTCCATTCACACTCCATAATTTTATTTTCCAGTTCATGAAATATTTATAGATGTACTGTTTCCTTCCTGTTTTCTGGGTTTTGAAAGTAAAATAAAGATATTAGGACCTACACTATTCATGATTCAAGATTAATCACTCCTCTGAATGTGAATGCTAACATGGTATGTACACGTTATAAATAACTTATAAAGTAACCAGAATTATGAAGTAGATGGATAAAATTGTCTGTAATCAAACCACCAACTGATTTCACTGTTAACATTTTAATGTCTCTATTAGTCAGAAATAGGAGTCTATTAAAAAGTACTCTGTTCTCTCCATTTTAGGCTGTATTTACTCTTAAGTTGTCAACACACAGAATTGGCTTATATCTTATAGCTGTAGACCTAAAGCTACATGTACACAACACCAGCAAAAGAAGGAAGAGAGAAAAAGTAAAAGGAACCCAGGGTCCATAAGAAAAGCTAAGTTGTCTTCTGAATCATGGAATGGAAGAAAGCATGTAGTACATCTTAAATGGTTCTCAGGAACACAGTTAAGATTTTGAAAGTTTGCATTCGAAACAGAAATCTGCTTTACCTGGCAAAGTTCTCGTCCTTTTGAATTGGCTTAATTCCATGGAAATCTATAAAAATAACCAGAAAATCAGGACTAAGTTTAAGTCTTAAGTTCCAAGAGCCTCTTTTATTCCTTTTCAAAAAAATTATTAAGCAACTACTGCCTACCTTTCTGAAGAGGTACTTCTTTTCAGATCATGTATGTTTCAACTCTACTTACTTCTTTGTGCATGGCCAATGTAAGAGCTTCAGTCATCCACTTATTCTGCATATGTGAAAGTTATCAGATGCCACTAGAGCTGTATCTGTTTAATGTATCTGTCCATAATGTGCAACTCTATGGAAAAATATTTTTCTTTTTCTTTTAAAATCATACCTTACTTATGTCTGTCTACAATACAAACACACATTAGTGTAGGAGATTATAAATGTCCAAAAAGCTGTAAAGTAAATACAACAGAGAGTTTCCTGATTTTGCCTTGATTCCTCCGTGACCAGTTTTGGGCTTCTGCTCCCAAATGTTCCCTTTCAGGTCCCCCCACGGGTTATCCAAATGGAAGTTACCATTTCCCGCATACTGTCTGTCTTCAAGCCATCATAATTGGCTAATCATGTCCACATGACCTGAGTGGGGCTGGTCCTGGGCCATTCTCTTCTGGCCTCAGAATTGTTTTAGTCTCGAAATATTGAGTCTGAACAGGTGGCCAGGCTCATTCGGGTTTTTCCCCAGTACTCCTATAGCTAAGTTTGGGGTTAAGAGGCCTTTTCCTTTTGGGGGGCAAAGCTGTGAGGATGTAAGCCCAGAAATTGCTGGAAGCTCTCTCCCACCTTCTACGCAAAAAGCTGTTGGACAGATAGAGAAGAATGAAGCCGAGCTGATGGTGTTTGAAAGCCCTGTCTGGATCTTTCAGCAGTTCTGTCGCTCCTGGGAGCTACCCTTCGATGGGTTTCTGATTTTTTACAACCAAAAATGTATGGCTAATCATGTTGATAGAGTGCACTTGCTCTAGTAAGTGATTGCTTAAGTAAGTGTCTTGTTTTTAAACTCTCAATTTGAGAAATAGTTCCCATTTAAGGAAACATTATTCTTAGAACTTCCACCAGTTTAACTGCATTAGTCAAGGGTTGAAGATAGTCTCGAGTCACCTTCATTCCTGTTTGAAAAGAAGGCAGAATATAAATTCTCTCCTTTCACAGCTAATCAGACTGATGCCAAAGAGAAGACATGACCTGTTCAGAGCGACCCAGCTAGTTTGTCGTGATGTCAGGGCTAGGACCCAGCTCCCTTAATTATCTGTCTAAAGTTGTCCTGAGTTTAAAGGAAGTTCAGTGTAATAGACAACAACAGAAAAGAGATCACAATATTTTCTTGTGATTTTAATTGGTATTGGTCCATTTCTCTTTCCCTTTCATAGCTCAGTTCATTCATAAATTACTTGATGAGCATCTATGTGCCAACAGGCCCTATATAAGCTGCTGGTTACACTCCGAGTGCAAAAAAGGGCCATTTTCTGCTCTCAAGAAGTTTAATATGTAGTAATGGGCTGGAAGTCATTGCAACCATGCATGATTAAAGTGACCACGGAGGTTGCAATGGAAGCACCAAAGAGCCCCACCCAACATCTGCCAGGGAAAGCTCCCAGAGGGGATAATGTCAGGAACTTATCATCACCAACCAGGCCCAATATCTCTTTCTTTATTATTAGCCTTATCTCTCTCAACTCTCTTAGTCACATTTTTAAAAAAATACACAAACTTCATTTGGGGCTAGGCTCAGGAAAACAAGAAAAGGTAAAAACACCTTGCGTCACCTAGGTAAAGGTAGAAAACCACAAGTAGAACAGAGAGTCCGTTACAGAGATGTCTCTATCCACTCCACCCCTTGGCCATCCACAACTGCTTCTAGATATGCTGCCACTACTCCCCATCAGTAATGCCAGATTGTGCGTAGGGCAACACCAGCTTTGTAAGAGCACGAGATGAGAGTTCTGTGATCAGATGCGTTGATGCAGTAATGCACACTTGTTCTCTACTCGGAGATGGAAGAGGAAAGGGGAACTGCTTGCTTCTTTCCAACCCTCCCATCCCCATGTGAATCCGCCTCTCCTGGATTCACATTATGGTTGTGGACCTTTACCCTCTGTTCCCCCGTCTGCTGTGTTGCTTTTGTTCCCCTCACGTCCTCCCACTCAAGATGCCAAAACTGTTCTCCATTTAATGCAAGAAGTTGAATCCCACACCACGTTCTGTGAGCTACTAGGACTCTGAGGAAACCAGGGTTCACAAAACATCTTTGAATCATTTTTAACTTAACTTTTCTTAAACTTACTTAACCATAAGATGCCTTTTTTCCCCTGTACCATGTTATGAAACTTCAGAACCCACGTTGACATACCTGACTCTGATAAAGAAGTATGTTATGTCTGTCCTTCCAAACATTCTCATATCTAACTTAATCTTTAAGCAATGTTGTGCTATTCCTCAAGTGTTTGTTTTTTTTTATTTGCAGGGCTTTTATACACTGACACAATTGCTGAGTTCTTTCACATAGCTCACCAGGTTTTATTAACATCCTCAACAACCTTGTGAAAATGACATTATTTTTTACCACAATTATAGGTGTAGAAATGGAGGCACCAGTCATGCACAATTGCATGCGTGGTGACTTTTGGTGACTTCCCTGAGGTTATGTAGCTAGCAACTAGGTTAGTTTGAGTCCTCTTACTGCATCTTTACTCTTAAGAAAATACACAAAAAATCAAAATTCAAGATACTGAGAAGATTCTGAAACTGGGAATTGTATCCAAATTTCACGTGAATGTTCAAAGCAGAGTAAAATGAAGCTCTTGTGAATCAGTTAGATGTCAGTAGCTAACTGCTTCCAAATGAGATATGTTCACTCTATAGGCAGAGGGCCTACAGATAGAGAAGGAGTAAGAACAAGCCAAGCAAAGCATATTGAGGGAATGGACTTTGGCACAGTTCAGTTGAAGGCCAGCTAATATTAGGGGCGTCGGTAGGCATGAGCCAGGAGAATTAAGTTGGAGCCCTGTTGGTTGGCCATCAGTTTAGTGCTTTGGACTGATTCTGATTAGGCAATGTGAGCCAGCAAAGTTTTTAGTTGGGAATCAGGGTGAGGTCTGTCATACTCTTGAGTTAGAGTAGTCGGGAGATAGTCTGGAAGGAACATGGAAGACAATGCCATGGGAAGAAAAATGGAGGCATGAGATCATAGAAGAGACTCTGTAGGGCCTGGCTACGTAAGTCACAGTGACCGTGAGATGGAGCACTTCACTATCATTTCTAAGCAGAGGCAGGAGAGGCCTGGACTAATAACATAATCACATAATGACTGGAGCCATAGTGTGTTAACACGAAGATGGTAGAGACTCTGATGAAAGTACCTTGTCCATGAAAAGGGATCGATGATTATTTGTGGAATAATAAATGATTTCATTTGGTTATATGATGCTTCAGTATTACATGATAGGAACTGTGATGTATTTCCTCCTTCTTTGCTACTATAAGTTTATAGAATGAAGAAAAGGGTAGGGTTATTCCACATCAGAAAAAAGAAAATTATTTAGCACATGCTCAGTGCTACTGCAGGGAGGTTGCCCAGTCTAAGAATGACTTGTTAGCTGAGTGTGGAATTTAGGAGTCAGACATCAGAGATGTGGTAGGGAAGTGTAGACTTGGGTCCTAGGTTTGAGGCCAGAACTCTGATAGTTTGCTAATAGCATGACATTGAAACATAAAAAAAAGGTGCTAAAAGAAGGATTTGTTTAGTATTAACAACAGATCACCTTTTACACATAGTTTTTATCACTATATATTTTCACCCAAGCTAATGCTATTCTAACAATGGTGGTGGAAAGAGCTTCATTTATGCTATCTGGAAAAGCAAAAGGTTTCAAATCTCTGCTAGATAGTTGAGGGCTAGACAAAAGGGCAGTATATTAAAAAAAGATAAAGGACAGACCTGGAAAGTAATTGTGAAGTTTGAATTGACCATTCATTCAGTTTCACAAAAGTTGTTAAGAAAAGATGATACAAAAATATTAATATATAACATATAGTCATAAATATGTATGATACTACCCCATTTCTACTTTTGCCCCATATATAATTATATCTAATCTTCTTAATTCTGTTGGGTGGGTACTATTATCTTTATATTATAGGTGACACCCAAGAAAAGTGACTATTTTGCCCAAGTTCATCATCTAGTTACTAACTCGAGGAAATCACCTGGAATAGGTTTTGAAACATTGGGATATAAAAACTTATTTTTCAAGGAGCAGAATCAGCATCCAATGTAGGTCTGCTCAACTGCAAAGCCTTTGGAAGTTCAGCCTGATTTTTATAAAATGGTTCAGTCAGTCTTCCTTCCATTTCACCCAAAAAGAATGGTGTCAAATTATCCCTGGAAAACAAGGTAAGAACAGGCAGTTTGACTTGAGAGATAAATTCTGTGGTAAACACATTTTCCTCTTCACTTCCTGCAGAAATCGCCCACACCTAAAATTGTTTTCAGGTTGAAACCGGTCTTGTTACTCTTTGCAGGGCTCTTGTTAATTTGTTTATGCATTCGTGTGTTAGAATTAACACCTTTACCCATTATCTTTACCAATATCTTCCAAAGATATCTACCCAAAGATGTTTACCTGGTATGGTCCAGGTGCCTACTGTCTGCGGGCACTGGACTCACCACTGGGCTGCAACCAGGAAGCCTACAGAAGCCTCAGCACAGTGGAGGTTACAGACTGACGAGCTATTACATACTGACCCGTGGCAGGTGCTGGAGTAGAGGGGTGCTTGTCCCCAGCCTGGGGGAGTCAGAGGCAACTTCTTGTGAAAGGTGATCACAGAAGAATGACCTGAAGGGAGAAGATGAAAGAAGCAGACATTGTATGGGGGGCTTGTGTGTATCTGAGGATGTATATGTAATGTCTAAGTGCTTCTTCCGTGTGTAGCATTTAACTCTTAAATTCTAACAAGAGCCCTATGATGTGTGGTTATCTTTAGCCTCAGTTTACAGATTAAGCAGGGGAGGCTCAGGATTTGGATCTGCCCCTGGCCGCACAGACAGGGACAATATCAGGTTTAAAGCTTGACTCCAAATCTTGCTTTTTCCATTATATCCTGCTGCTTTCTGGGATGACGATGTTCCAGTCTCAAGCCTCAGACTTGGTACATGGAGGTGTCAGAATGAAAGCATCTAATTATCACAAAAGCAAATTATTAAATAGATAATTTCTGCTCACAGCTAGCACTCGATAAATGAGACTTGACCTTGAATTGAGTAAGTCCAGCAAATCCTTTGGACACCCAGCTTATCCTTTATGTGTCCCAGGCTTCTAGTCTGTGGGATAGATTAATAATAAATCCACCTCCCAGCGTGCACTCAGAGTGAAATTAGGTCATTCCTGAAGCTTACATAGCATCGTACCTGACTAAGTGTTCCATCGTCCGTGTGCTACATACGTAACTTTTAGCATAATATTAATATTTTGTGTCTGGTGGGCCATTTATCCTCTCATCTGATGTACGGGCAAGTATTGTAACTGAAGGTTGCTGTGTCTTTATTAATGGGGTTTATAAAGTCTGGCTAAATGATAGTTTTTAGGTTTATGTTTATTCTTTGTTTTCTTTTCAAGACTGATTATTGGGTACTCTATCACTGTTTCAGTATGGGACTCACAGTGAGGGAAATTAAAAAACAAAACAAAACACTGTATTAAAGCCAAATGTTGATTGAGGCAAAATCTAGGAAGGTTTTGATTCTTTATTTTAATTTAATTTAATTTTATTTTTATTTATTTATTTGACAGACAGAAATCACAAGTAGACAGAGAGGCAGATAGAGAGAGAGAGGGGGAAGCAGGCTCCCTACTGAGCAGAGAGCCCGATGCTGGCCTCGATCCCAGGACCCTGGGATCATGACCTGAGCCGAAGGCAGAGGCTTTAAACTACTGAGCCACCCAGGTGCCCAAGGTTTTGATTCTTATACCCATTTAGCAGTAAGTCATACATTGCATATTGCATTTGCCCATGTGTCCAGGAATGATAAACTCTATGAAAGATCTTGGGAACTGTGTCTGCCCGGTCCTAGGGTTGGTAGTCCACTATGGGAGAAGAGACCAGGATGGGGAAACTCACATTCCTCCAGAAGCCACGAAGTTAAGGAAATGAGTAAGGTAGGCGGCAAACTGGAGAGTGTGCCCTTGTGTCACTGAAGGACATTTACAGTTAAAAATAAATAAATAAATACCTGTGGGCCAGACGTACCACATGGCAAAGGCTCATTCACAGTTTCTGAAATGCAGGAAGAAAGCAGTGGCTCTTAAGCACGGAGATGTGTGTCATTTCCTCCGCAGATGTTTATGGAGAGGAGTGTGGTGCCCTCGGTTAGGAGCAAGGGCTCTGGGCTCCAGTCAGGCTTTGCGGTTTAATAAGATTGACCTTTCCGAGGTCAGAGGAGAAGGGTCCAAGCATTGGCTGGGGAACCAGGTGCGGAAAGTTTGACTTGCTGGCTATGTGACTCTGGGAAAAATTTTAAACCCTCCGTCTGTCAGTTTCCTCACCTGAGTTTTTCATGAAGGTTAGCTTAGTTCATAGGGTGAATGACAGGACGGTCACTAAGTTTTCACAGGTGTCAGCTAACTTTGGTAATTTTGTTTAAGGACCTCTTATGCACCAGACACTGTGCTGGGAGCCGGGAACACAAATGTAATAAGGTAAAATCCATTTTCAAGGACACGGAGGTTAGGCTCTGGTCAGTGCCAGGTGGGTAGAGAGTGCAAGGAGCCCTGACGATACGTTTCATGGTGCTGAGAGAAGGCTGCTCGGAAGAGTTAAGGCTTCTGGAAACAAGCTTAAGTATGCACACAGCAAGAGCTAAGAGGCAGTCTGTGTGATGCCAGGCAAGTCACTTTCCTTCTCTGTTGCCTAGATTTCTGGTTGTGTCAAAGAGAGCAGGTTGAATTAGCAATATCTGATTTCCCTGGTAAGTGGCACGCCTGGAGGTATTTCCCGGCTGGGGCAGCGTTCCTGAGCTGCTAGAAGGATGATGGAGAGATTAGGGAAGAGAGCTGTAAGGTACGAGGCCCTGGGGCTACACAGGAGAGGGGAGAAACGGGGTAAGGAATGAAGTTGGACATCGAGTGCCTGGACAGGGCTGAGGCAAGCCTGGGGTGGGGCCGGGGGGGGGGGAGCTTGTCAGTGGGACACAGTCTTTGGAATGGCTTTTGTCTGTGAACTTGGCTCTTTTTCACCAGTATCTACATGCGGACCTGTGACTCTGCCCTGTCGTTGAAGTGAATGTCAGCATGGCTCCATCTGTCCTTCGCAGCGCCTGTTAGGTAGACTAAAAGGGACTTTCTGACAACAGGACATCATGAGGACCTGGTTTATCTGAAGCACACTCTCCAGTGTAAAACCTTGGGCTTTGGATTCAGGCAGACCTTTGCTTGGGCACTAACCAACTGTTGGTCGTAGCTGCTAAGAAGCCAGCAGGGAGAAGGAAAAGATAAGACAGAAGCTCAGAGGGTTGGAGCTGGAAGCCAGGTTCTGCCCCTTCCTGACCCGGACACCTTGCATGTGTCATTTAGCCTCTGTGCTCCTCCCACTCATCCGTATAAGGAGGGCAATGCCTCCTGCCTCAGCTTTTTTGTGAAAATTAAATGAAATGCCAACTTCTGAGAGCAACGTCTGAGAGAGAGGGCTCAGGTTAGAGGAGCCCCAGTAGAAGCTCAGGATTGGGAAGAAGCAGTTACCGGAAGGATGCGGGGAGCGATGTTAGGGGTGGGGGAGGAAAGAAGCGCAAAGCAGACAAAGATGCGGGTGTCTGCTGTGCCCGCCCCATACTAGATGTGAACTAAAGCAAATGAAAGCACACAAACTGTTTAGCACTTATGTGCTCAATAAACAAGCCCCGACTCTTAGAGAAAGGACTTGAAAACCCCCGTTCTGCTTGAGACTTCTTCCAGAGGTGGTGTTATCCCAGGGGCCATCTGCTCTAATTAAGACTTCACAGAGCTGAGGAATTTAGTGCCCTAACCTCAGAGCCTCTGGTACACTTGGTGTTTTGTTTGAGGTTGATGCATTTGGAAAGATTAGAGGAGGATGAATTCTTTGCCAGTTCCCAACTAGGCAGATGTGAAGCGTTTCCGCTAGAATATTTTTGCTCTCTGGCACCGGGGGTCAGAGATTAAATAATTTGCCACCAGACAGATGTTCTGAAGAGCTAATTAAAAAACTGACAAGTACCCAAGACCTCAGATAGTTAGATTAATATGCTATCCTCTACGGGAAGATTACAATCAGTGCAGCTTAAAATCACTTATTAAATGGTACTTCCAGAAAGTTCACTACTGAAATAAAAAGCAGTGTCATTAAAGACATTTTTAATTGTACAAGTGTGTCTCAAATGTGGACGCACATTTTAAAGAAATGGAGAATCTTTTTAAAAATATCCATGCTGGGCCCCATCCCAGACCAATTATTTCAATGCCCAGGAGGAGGGCCCTGGCAATAGATCTTTTTTTTTTTTTTTTAAACCCTTCAAATAATTTGAATATGCAGCCAGGATTGCGAACTACTGATTTAGAAATAAAATTATTTTAACATCTGTCTCATTTCTGGAAGACATTGCAGTGTAATGTATGGGAACAGGATAGGAAGTGGAGGTCGACCAATCTTGGCTGGAAAGACAGATTTGACTGAGATCACATAGTGTTCTGGGTAAGTTACCTAACCTTGTTGAAGGTTAAAGTTTCTTTACCTTTAAGATATGGCTTAATAGCCGCTGCCTTTGGCTTAGGTCATGATCCGAGGGTCCTTGGATCAAGCCCCACATCGGGGTCCCTACTTGGCAGGAAGTCTGCTTCTCCCTTTCCCTCTGCCGGCCTCTCTGCCTACTTGTGCTTTCTATCTCTCTATCAAATAAATAAATAAAATCTTAAAAAAAATAAAATATGGCAATTAGTTTTTTAATAGATTTTTTATGAGGATTGGATGTAAGCATTATTTCATAACTAATATTTCATAACACCCACTATATGCCCAGCATGGAGTAGACACTCAACACCAATAATAATAGTTACTACCATTTGTTTTCACTAAGATGCTTTGTTAGGAATTTTAAGCCTTTTTCTGAGGCATGCTTACTGATACGAATGAAAAGGTTCTGAACAGAGACACAAAGACGGGGACACATACACCTAACACAGTCCGCGCAATAGAACATCTTGTCACACTGCAGTTTGAAAATAAGTCAGTCAGATTCAGTCTAAGTGTACATATCCTGAAAGTCATGGAATATATAAATTTCCTCCTGAAGACTTTACTAGCGTCTAGAAAAAATGCAAATAAAACCCCCCAGGTCGTATTTTGCAATTAAGCCCGCAGCGGTGTGTCTTCACTGCACCTAGAAAACGTGGACTTGGCTGTGTCTGCTTGGATGCCAAGTAGCTCAGGCAATTACATTGCAATATAATCGCCCAAAGGGTCTGAGCCTGTAGTTGTGCCAGGCAGGTTTGATTATCCAGGCTAGCCACGGACAGAAGGAGAGGAAGTTTGCTCTGTCTTGCCATTCTTCTAAGCCCTTGACTGTGACTTCAGTGGTGTGTAGAAAGACAGTAGGACCAGCAGTACAAATCAGCTTTGCTGGAGGCCCTGACCGAGGGCTCTTACTTTTTTTTTTTCTTATGCTGGAAACATGTTCTCCAGACATACTGTTCTTATTTATTTGGGGAATTATTTTGGAGGAGCTGAGATGAGGGTCTGGCTCCAAGCGTGTGCTCTCAACATTTTATACCTTGCTTTTTGTGAGCGTATGGTAAATACTGTGGTAGGTATTCTTATTGACTCTTCTCCCAGGACTCACTTGTGGCCCCATGACTGACTAGTGTGTGTCTTGAGGTCAGCCAATCACCCTGTCACCTCAAGTGCAAAATGAAGAAATAGAATACACACACTCTTGTGTTCTTCTGATGATTCAATGAGAATATTGTGATAACATTTATTGAATCTGTATGCTGTGCCCTTGTCTGAGTATTTGTCTAAGTAGTTCATGTGTTCTAAATATGAATGTGTATTAACTTACAATCACCTGTAAAGTAGATTTCTTAATTTCTTGATGACAGATGAGGACACTGAGGCACGGAGAGTGGTTAAAGTAATTCTTCCAAGGTCAAGTTTGGCTTCCTGCCTGTGCTCAAAACACTACATACCAGGCCTTTTCGTAGAATGCATGTGGATTGATTGCTCCTCTTTCAATTAATTTCTTTCTTTCTCTCAGATTTTATTTATTTGACAGAGAGAGAGAGAGAGAGAGAGCAGAGAGCACAAGCAGGGGGAGTGGCAGACAGGGACAGAGGGAGAAGCAGACTCCCTGCTGAGCAAGGAGCCTGATGTGGGCCTCGATCCCAGGACCCTGAGACCGTGACCTCAGTCAAAGGCAGACCCTTAACCAACTGAGCCACCAGGTGCCCCATTAATTAATTAATTAATTAAGTTTTTAACTGTAAAATTATTAATTATCTTTGCAGGCAAATAGATGTTTCAAAGCTAACCTAAGATGGGTTCACCAGTGCACACTGTCACTGCAAAACAACACAGCCTGGGAGGCTTACACAACATAAATTAATTTTCTCACTATTCTGGAGGCTGGAAGTCCGAAATCCGGGAGCCGTCGCAGCCAGGGTTGGGAGGGAGTTCTCCACCCCATTTTTTAAAAAAAGATTTTATTTATTTATTTAAGAGAGAGAGAGAGTCCTCTTTCAATTTCTAATCTAAACTAGGTATGCCTTGGCGAAAACACCATGGTTCGTCCCATAGGTATTTTCTAAATACTTACTGATAGATTAATTTATCAAACGGAGTGCTAAGGGCCTCTCCAGTTCTGTGTAGTCACGGATGCGTATCATACTGTGTCTGTTGACACTTCACCTGAAGAAAACCCTCAGTGACTCTACCTGACCCCTTTAGCATTCAAGACTCCACAGTGGTCCAGTGCAGGATGCCTTTTCCCACCTCACCACATACTGCCGCCATTTACATGAACCTTGCTAGTGTTAAAGCTCAGTTAAGGATGGGACTTCTTTTATCACCTTTTTCTTGGTATGTCTACTACTTAGTGGGAATCTGAATAATATCAATTGGACGGGCAAATGAATGTCACTCAGCCGTCTTGAGCTGCCGTTGTTTATGTTTTTCGTATATATGCACCTGAAAGCAGGCACTGACAGTCCGTGGCTCTGTTGGTTTCCTTTGTCAATAGCCCTATCCCCCATGACCTCATGTCCTAGCCCTGACACCAGTTAGCCTCTACTAGGTATGTTAAACTTCACAAACAACTTTAGCAGCATCGTCTTCTCTTTTACTAAAACATTCCTACGAGGCTGCCACTAATTGGGCTTAGGTTTTTGTTGTCTTCCTCTAATGCTGATGAATTTTCATACATTTGTCCACACTCGCATTTCACTCACCTCATTAGTAGAGTTTGCCAAGGTGCACACTGAGGAAAGAGCACCCTACTTAATTGGCATGCTAATATGAGTGGAGGTTTAAAGGATACTACTGACTAGTTTAACTTAACATTGTATGTGTAGGGGGGCCTTTTAATACTTAAAACGTGTTTTTCCTACCACATGTACATGTTTTTCTTCTAATATATGAAAGAGCAAGAAACTAAGATTTATTTAGCACCTACTGGGCCTAACACCATGGTAATAACTTTTATTTGTTATTGCACTTGATCTTCAAAACAATCTTGGAGAGGAGTATGGCATGGTAAGAGCCATGCTTTGATGTTAGCAAGATGTAGGTGTGAGTTCTGGCCCCAACCCAGGCACTTTGTGATCTTGGGAAGTTCCTTAATGGTGCTGGCAGGCCAGGTCCAGGGACCCAGAGAAGGTCCATCAGGACTAGCCCAGAGTGTCTTTGGCTGTGCATAGGATGGGAATCAAATGTGAGCCAACAGGAGATGAGAGCACTGTTTATTGAAGATACAGAGAGGAACAGATACAGACAGAGTATCCAGGAGACTCAGAAAGGAAAGGAGCATGAGTCTTGTCTTTGTTCAGAGTCTGGGGGTTTTTTACTGAGGTTAGTGATCTGGTGTACATGCCCTCCGAGGCATCCAGAACTTGGTTAGAACAGAGATAAGGGCCCAGGTGTCATTCCTTGGATCTAGGGTTCCTTCGTGTCAAGATGTCTGGAATACACATGTGATAGCTTTGACTGGTCATCCTCACCTGGTCCTTCCTTAGGTGGGATCTGTTCTAGAGAAATCATTAAACTCCTTGTCCCTTACAAGGACATACACTCTTTGCATCCTGAGGCATGTGTAAAGTGGGGTGGGGTGCAGGTCTTATCAAGAATAGAAGCAGGAAAAGGAGCAGAAAGCAGATTTTTATGGAATCCTTTGGTTTCCCTGTCTCATTAATCTACCTAAACAGTAAGTTTTCTTATCTGTAAACAGATATATTGATATTCTATGTTTGGTATTTGAGGTGAAATTTTATTGTCTCCTTCCCTAACACAAGCAATAGTCAAATGGGAACCCAAGTGTTGGTTTACTAATGGTTGGGCAAGCACCTTAAAACCACTCAAATGTAGGGCTTCTTCGGTGAGATGAGCTGGCCCATGAGGCCAAGGCCTGGAAGGCTGAGTGAGGCTGCCCATTTGCACTTCCTAGAACTGGAAGCAGTAGAGAACCTGGGCCAGGCTTCTAGTTGGTCACATAAAGCAGACCATAAGTTGGTCAAGAGCAGCTGTTGAGTTGGGTCTCTCCCAAAGAGCCAGGCCTGTCTAGATCAGATTACTGCCTGAGAGCTGATAGTTCAAGTGTGACCCCCCAGGCATGACACCAGGAAGAGGAAGAGTTGCAGGAGGCTTGCCAAGCATGGGCAATGACTTGAAGGCCCAGTAACCCACCCAGGAGGAAATAGGACAGAAGGAGGCTGATCTCTGTGGACTGGCTTCCATGGAATGAGGCACATATTTGAGCCAAGGTAGCAAGGCCATCCCCAGGCCTAACCAAATAATAACAAAAGAATCAGTAAGAAAAAACAAACTCTTACCTTACAGGGCTTTAAATGGGATTAAGTAAGATTATGTGTATAAAGTACCCAGCATGTATACATTATACAAGCTCCAATGAGCACTGTCCCCTGTGAGGAGAGGCAGTTTTTCATTAAGTACATATTGTCATCAAGAGTGTTGCGTAGATGAGGAATGGAGGGCTTAGAGACATGAATTCTGGTCTGGTATAAAAACCACCACCAACCAGGATACAACGAACAAGCCAAAAAAGCAACTAGAATTTCACCTTGTTTTAGATTTAGAAAAAGCATTTTCTCTAAGGCTCTGTAAATGAGGGAAATAATCAGTCTATTTCCTGGAACTCCAGAAATTACCTTAAGCTTTTGTAGCAGGTGAACTCAGGACTGGACTTGAAGGATGGGGAACATGCTCATGAATGTTTACATCTAGTGCCATTAGCCATAGATACCAATTGAAAACCATCACTACCTCTTATATTTTCCATGTAGTATGGCTTCATGCAGTGATCTCAACATACATACAGAATTCAGAGATAAGTAGTTATACTTCAGATTGGACAAGGTCTTGTAGTGAAATAATTTTATAAAGTCCTTATCTCTTTATATTGACTATGAGAAAACACTCAGAGACGTTCTTTACTGACTTTGACTTTACTGGAGATCAGCAATTTGACTTTACTGGAGATGAAGGTGTTTTTGTTTAGTATGCCAGTAGTGAATATTCTGTATTTAACAGTTTTCTGATTAGCAGGGGGAAAAAAAAATTAATCTAGAGTAACTGATTAAACACTATACTTTATTTTTTAAATAAAGGGGCAGAGGGAGAGAGAATCTCAAGCAGACTCCATGCTGAGCACAGAGCCCAACATGGGGCTTGATCTCACCATCCTGAGATCATGACCTGAGCCAAGACCAAGAGTTGGATTCCTATTTGATAATGCTATCCCAGCCCTTCAATAAACAATGTATTTTAGATTTAAATGTTTGCTCCATATTTTCCCCAAATTGAAGCTTATTTTATTCTTGAACAGCATATTCAAATTCTGATTTCATATTTTCCTTTAAAGAGTTACATCCATCTGGATTGTCTAGGAAATATAACAGTGATGGCCCTAAATTTCAGTGGCCTAAAACAACAGGGTCGTAACTTTCACTCGTGCTACATACATCCTCATGGAATACTTGGCTTCTCTTGATCCTCATTCATAGACCCAGGCCAAGAGAATTTCCATCTTGGTGCTTCTGTGATTGCAGAAGCAGGGAGAAAAGAGCATGGTGAATTAAGCATTGCCTTTTATTACTTCTATATGAAAGTGAGACATGTCATTTTTCCTCCCAGTTCATTGTCCGCTGAAAGTCATATGTCCATGACTCACTCCAAAGATGTGACGAGCAGTGCGCTCCTACCATTTGATCTAAAGGCAGCCAGCCACAAAGTGCCTGTGAAATTACTGCTGACCCCTAAAAGAGGTTTCTTATTATTCTTATTTCCTATCAAGGTCACAAAAGTAGTCTGTGGCAGAGGGCAGTTATGAACCTAAGTCAGCCTGGAGACTTATGTACCTCACGTAAAATTATGCTACTGTGTAAGATTATGTAAAATTAGAAAATCTCCCTCTAACTTCCCTCTAAATTCAACCTACTAAAAGGAAGTGAGCCCACTAAATATGATTTCTCCTGAAGGACAAAACAATTTCGTTTGTTTTTGTGAAGGACTAAAAAGTAAGGCCTTGGAAGGAATGAGAGTAAGGGGATGAGATAGAGGATACATGGATAGGGTATAAAAGAGGTATTTAAAGGAATTGCCAAGAAAATATTACCCTTTGTCACTTATAGAGCCCTGCTCTGCCATTATTTTAGAATATTGATAAGAAAAGCTGTTTGTTTTTTTCCCATCTTTAGGAGAATATCAACATTGATGAAGCCTCCAGGTGCCTGGTGAAACATATACTTGCAAATGAATGTGACCTAATGGAGTCCATCGAGCCTGACATCGTGAAGCCCCATCTCACATCACCCAAGATTGTCAACTGCTCCAGCTGTGCCAAATCCTAGTAGGCTTCTTTGCTGGCATCTGATGGAAATAATCCCAGTATCTCATGTCTCAATTCTTACCAATTTGAGTAAATGTCAGGATGGGGATACACACGTGGCAAGCCAAAGATCTATGCTGGTACCTTTCCTAAAAGAGAGAAAAATAGCCAGTGTTCTTTTTTATGTTTCTGCCAGCATCAGCACAGTGTTTACAGGCTTGTTAAATATGTAGTCTGTTTTGTATCCAACTGCAATTCTGTAGGGCCAGCATTGGCCCTGTTACTTGTTACTTGTTTCTTGTTTCTTGAAATCAGCCAAGGCCTCAGGTCTTTAAGAGAAAGGGGAGAGGAGCAGACTAGCTGTCAAGTTGAGCACTGGTATTCACTTTGCTCTGGTGCCTTTGTCCAGATTTCAATGCATTCTCTGCTGGGCTGACAGGCCTATTAAGTAGAAACAGTTTTTTTCTCCAGAGATGACCTCCATTTTCAACAGACCGAAGAGTTGTCTCTGATGTAGCCCTTCAGAGTCATGGACATAGGTTTTCTGTGCTTTTGTGGCTTTTATTGTCACTCGCCTTGCCCTAAATGTCGGTTTAACTGAAAACTATATGAACAGACCTGTCTCCATATGTGCCTTTCTGCTAGCTTTCTCTGACTCAAGCTGTGGGACTCTTCTGTTCATGTAATATATATTATATATATTTTCACAAGTGGAAAAGAAAACATTAAAAGATGCTGTTTCCCTATTTCTGAAAAGGCTGTAAGTGTCTTAGTGTTGTGATTTTTTTCTTTGACTCTGTGTCCGTGGCTCTCAAGACCCATTTCTAAAATTTTGCTTCAGAAAGGGGATGAGAAACATACACTTGAAAGAACTTCTCTGGGCACTGTTACACTGAGATGAGTCTGTCTATTGTTCATATCAGCTTCTAGGCCAATCATTGTATCTGTACATTCTTGGTTAAGCAGAGGAATATATTCTCATATTCTCCGATCAAGAAAGGTACCACACTCATTGACATGCAAAGAAACAACTTAAATATGCATGGTACCATTTTGGTTTACACAAGGGCTATGGTGCTGATATGCTGTGGGTAGCTACTACTTTTTTTTTTTTTTAAGATTTTATTTATTTATTTGACAGAGAGATCACAAGTAGGCAGAGAGGCAAGCAGAGAGAGAGGAGGAAGCAGGCTCGCTGCTGAGCAGAGAGCCCGACTTGGGACTCGATCCCAGGACCCTGAGATCATGACCCGAGCTGAAGGCAGAGGCTTTAACCCACTGAGCCACCCAGGCGCCCTAGCTACTACTTTTTAATGGCATTGAATGGCACCTTTGAGGGCCGTGTGGGTGGCTCAGTGGAATTACTGTCTGACTCTTGGTTTCAGCTCATATCAGGATCTCAGAATCATGAGATGGAGCCCCACATTGGGCTCCGCACTGAGCATGGAGTCTGCTTGGGATTCTCTCTTTCCCTCTGCTTCTCCTCATTCATGTTCTCTCTCTCTTTCCAAAAAAAAGGCAGCACTGACATAATACACTCACAGGAACTTTATCTTTTGTAACAGATGTTTTTGAGTGTTCCGTCCAGATATTATCTTGGCATTCACTGTTTCTATAAGCACCAACCACTCAGATTCTTATTATAAGTATTTGTGACTCATTTGCTGAGGGCATTCTCTGGCCTCTGAAGCACTTGACACATGAGGCAGGTAGGTGAGAAATTCCAGGAGTGAATGTCGCCAGGAGCAGCTCTCAACCAGTGATAGTAGGAATTGGGGGTTGAGTAGCTTAGGTTCCTTGTCCCTCAAGAACAACATTCTGAGTCATGCTTGATGAAGTCTCACAAAGTCCCCAGTGGGGTTACACTGCTGGTTCTCACAGGGGAAACCTTCTATCTGACTCATCTTGCATGGGCTTCCTTTTCTTTTTTTCCTCACTTCCTCTACTGGTCCTAACTGGGTTCACTTCCCAAATAAGCTACTCTCATTCAAGTCCTTGTATCAGGGTCTTATGGGAGCCCAAACCTAGCCTAAGTTAGCTGAGACAAAGATGGCCTAAGAAGCAGATTCTCAGCACCAGCTTCTTGAACTGAATCATTCAGTACCTGAGTGGCAACAAGGACTCCATTGCTAGTAAACAATGAGGTGGAGCTAATCCCTAGTAAACAGTAACACCATAACTAGTAAGACTCATCAGGTGGATTGGGATAGAATATTGGAAGGAAAGAAAGTTTATTGCTCTTGTGTTTGAAAGACAAGAGATTGTAGAGTCGGTTAACTTCTAGAAACTCTGTAGGAGGAAACCTTATAGTCTTGAGTCAACCAACAGTCATCTCAGAATTTGGTGTAAAAGCTTTAAGACCTCCAAACAATAATCAAAATGATCTTCATTTCCTTCAGCTACAGGATAGAGAGGATATACTGAAAATCAGGCCCAAGATTTGATTCTAGGAGAAGCAGACTTTTAAAGAAGACTGACTTCACAGAGCTTGCAAGTCCCCTCCACTAAAATCAGAATTCTTGTAGGACAGGAAATAGACACTGAAATATAAAAGGAGATATTTGGGTAGATAGTCTTAGGAGTCTTGACCCGGAAGAGTCTTCTGAAACTGTGGCCCAGAAAAAAAGGTCCTTACGCTTCCCTAGGGGAGAACAACTACTTGCCACATCAACACTCCAATCTGAGGAGGATGTTTTATAAGGTGATGTTTTCCTTCTCAAGTTCTGCTCCCATCTGCCCTCATTGCTTCTAGACAAATAACTAAGATCAAGTCTCAGTTCGAGCAGAGTAGAAAAGTAGCAAAATTCTGTAATGCGGGATGAGATGGATTATTAATCAAATGAACCACAGAGCCTGGCTAATAAGTAAGTACTTGTCCCTCAAGAACAACATTCTGAGTCATGCTTGATGAAGTCTCACAAAGTCCCCAGTGGGGTTACACCCCTGGTTCTCACAGGGGAAACCTTCTATCTGACTCATCTGAGTAAGTACTGGTAGGAATCTGAAGAATGTTCCCGATTTGGTCTTGAGATGCAATCAGGGAGGACAGAATGTAGCACCAGATGATGGATAATCTATTTCTAGGAGAGCACTCTTTAATGAGTTAATTTTTAACACTCTGGCAAGTGAACTTGGAGCCGATCCCAATGTGCTACTAGAAATAGCTCTTTGAAGCTTGGAAACAATGTTGGACTAAAATGAATGATGTGGAGATGCCAGAACTACCCTGGCAAAGTATTAGAGGAGAATTCCAAGGTCTCAGAGAGGCGGGCATATGATAATGTATTTATTTTGTGATGTCAGAGAAACTATCAGTTCATTACGTTCCTCCGGAAAGCCCAAAGACACCCCCTTCATGAAGACAGTAAGAAGTGTCCCCACCAGAGGGATACCAGCATTGATGAGAAGGTCAGCGGTGGCTCTTCTCTGTAGCAGGTTTGAGACTGTAAGTATGTTCCTGTGTTTCACTGGGAATGACAGCGACATGGCTAAGACTCACCATGTGGTACTCCTCTGACCCGATGCTGGTATATTCAGGGAGGGGTCCCGGAGAGCATCCAAGGTCGAAGTGGGAGTGAAGCTTCCTACTCTCACTTTCAATAACCAACGTTAAGAAGGTGAGCTTCCTCTCATTACAAGCCCACGTTCTGCAGAGGTCTTGATAATCCCACCAAGGGACACGGGTCAAGGTTCGGCTGAATCTACAGCTTCAGCTGTTGCCTGATTACTTTTGGCTCCTCGAGCCCACAGGCCTGTTGTTGCAGAAGGTGGTTAGGTTGCTACACAGGCAGGGGTAATTTGTCCTGATTACCAAGAGGATAGAATTGCTGCCAAATAACAGAATGGGGAGGGGTGTGTCTGGAAATCAGGGGACTCCTGGTGTGCCTCTTGATGCTTCCCTGCTTAGTGAGAACTGACAGGGCAAGTGACCTGATAACATCTTGATGAGGACATGTAACCAGGGCCTCACACTCTCAGGAATAAAACTATCAGTTCTTGCACCACGCAGGGACCCTAGCCTAGGAGCAGATAGGTCAGGGGAATGGAAGTGGTAAAGGAGGAAAAGGCTGGGTACTGAATATTGTCTCAGGATTAACTACAGCAGTGGAGATTATAGCTTGTCCTACCAAGCCTTTATTATAAGTTCTCTATTTCTTTCTTTCTTTTTTTTTTTTAAGATTTTTTTCTTTATTTATCTGACAGAGATCACAAGTAGGCAGAGAGGCAGGCAGAGAGAGAGGAGGAAGCAGGCTCCCTGCAGAGCAGAGAGCCTGATGTGAGGCTCGATCCCAGGACCCTGGGATCATGAACTGAGCCGAAGGCAGAGGCGTAACCCACTGAGCCACCCAGGTGCCCCATAAGTTCTCTATTTCTGTCTCTCTCTCGGAACTATGACAAATAATTTCCCTAAAAAAAAAAAAGAAATCAGTGAAAGGGGAGACTGAACTTAACATGCAGTGTAAGTGAATCTGAGATATGCAAGACATAGCAAGGAAATGCCCACATCTCCTCAGCACTCGGCTTCTGATGGTAATCCCCTACAGCTCTGCCTGAGCATTCTCCAGAAGCATGGACTGTATTTGCCATGCATGCTGGACAGACCCAGTGCCACAGAGTTAGCCTTGCCAGGAGCAGTCTCATCTGAGGCTGACAGAGAGGTAAGTAGTCCTCCCCTCCTCCAGTGGGATAAATCTGAAGCTTACTCTAGGAACTCTCAGAGCCCCTGCAACCCTGCCCCGGGACCGGGACCGAGGCAAAGTTTCACACAGTGCTGACCTGCTCGTTATCACAACCTTCCTGCTTTCCTTTTCTGCCCTGCTTCTCTACTCCTCTGCCAGTACTTCTAAGGATCATCTCCCAATGAAGAGATTCTCATTTTTAAAAAGATTGTATTTATTTACTTATTTGAGAGAGAGAGAGTGCGAGCAAGCAGAGGGAGGGAGAAGGACAAGCAGACGCCATGCTGAGCACGGAGCCCAACACCGAGTTCGATCTCACCTCCCTAAGATCACGACCCCAGCTGAAATCAAGAGTTGGTCTCTTAACTGAGTGACCAAGGCACCCCAGGGAATTTGCATTTTTGATTGAGCTTCAACTGCTAATCGTTCTTAAAACATCAGGTCATTCAGGCATTAATTTTCATTACCATGGAGTCTCTAATTCACTGCTTTTCTTTCTTAAACCTCCACTGAAATGTGTTGTCTAAAATATGCATGGTAAGATTAGAACTGCCCTAATCCACCACAGAAAATTGTTTTTTACACAGTCTTCAGAATGAGTATCTATTGATTTATTGACTCCCTTACTCCCTCAACAAATATTTATTGAACAATGACTATACTCCCAGCATTCAGCTAGACACTTCTCTGGATATACAAATAACCAAGTTGTGGTCTCAGATCTTTTCTTTTTATTTTTTCAGCAAGAGGATCCTATAACCTTTAAAATAGCGAAGGCTTCACAATTTTGCATGTCATGCCTCCACAGGTGCCATGCTAATCTTCTGTGTATCATTTAAATTTCAGTATATGTGCCGCTGAGGTGAGCACCATGGTCTCAGATCTTCAGGTAGGAATTCAAATATGTAAACAGTTTACCTTGTATCAAGAGAGAAGTCAAATGTCCAAACCAAGATATCTCTTTCAAAAAATCGGCTGGTTTTTTTTTTTTTTTTATTTTATTTATTTATTTGAGAGAGAGACAGTGAGAGAGCATGAGTGAGGAGAAGGTCAGAAGGAGAAGCAGACTCCCCATGGAGCTGGGAGCCTGATGCGGGACTCGATCCCGGGACTCCAAGACCATGACCCGAGCCGAAGGCAGCCGTCCAACGAACTGAGCCACCCAGGTGTCCCAATCGGCTGTTTTTAAATGTAGAGACTGCAGCTCCAATTGTGTTTGAGGAAACAGACTATATGCATCTACTCTTCTCTTCCTGAAACACCAGTTCTAGCCACACTAGACTATTTTGTTCAGCTAACACTTCCTTCTGTTGACAATATTCTTTGCCTATTCCAGCCTGGAAATCCTACCCTTTCTTCATGGATTGGCCCAATGGCACAGCCCTGCAGCCTTGTAGGTCTCTCTAACTCAAATCTCTTTCCACATTTGCTTAGCTCTTGTCACATGCTGTATGATAGTGATACAGTCACTGTTATTTATAGAATACACACCATGGGTAGTCACTGATATGTAAGCTTTCCTTTATTATGTCATTTAATCCCCACAACACTACAAAGAATTATGCATTGCCTCATTTTACAAATGTAGAAATTGAAGGACAGAGATACTGAGCAACTTGCCAAAACTCACACAGCTGCAGACTGGCAAGGCAAAGATTCCACCCCTGAGAGCCTAATCACAATGTCCCTGCTCTGAACTGTGACACAAAACCCTCTCCTCTTAGATTTCTGGAGGGGGCACTGTTGGAGCACAGAGCACAATAGTCAGCTCGGGAAATGGCAATAGACCTTACCATACACTGCACACTGCCAATCACTTCTCTTACCTACTGGGAGAGGTGGTGTCCTCTTGTGGTGATACATGAAGAACACTTTAGCATAGCTCTGAAACCATAGCAAGTAATTAATACGTGTAATATTGTTCTTTCTGCTTAGTTATTTATTAAATCCAAGTAGTGGAAATAAAACGGTCAGATAAAAATGGCAGATATTTTTGGAGGTACCAAAATTAGAACAACAAATCTATAAAGATAGAAAGGAGATTCGTGGTTGCTCAGGCTTGGAGGGGATTAGGTGTGACTGTTAAAGGGTATAGGTTTTCTCTTTGGGGTGATGGAAGTGATTGAAAATTGATTATGGTGATGCTCGCACGACATTGTGAATTTATGAAAATCCATTGAATGTTATTCTTTAAATGGGTGAAATGTATGATATGCAAATAAATAATAAAGTTGTGATAAAAAACTAGGGCCATAGGAGAAATCGGTATGGGGTTATCATTTCCCCCAGTGCATTATCTTGCCCCCATATGGAGACTGATTCTGCTGTTAGTCCCCGGGAAGGAATCTCACAAGGTGTCCTTTACCACTGCTGGCATCTGTCCTGGTAGTCATCACTTCTGAATTCATGACTTGCTTTCAGATGTTGGAAGGAGTATTATACCTGGATTTGGATTCGGCTGCATCTGAGCTATTTGGGTTTGATAATATCCTTTGTTTTCTGGGCACTCCAGGCACAGAGAATTCTCCAACATTAGAAAGGAGCATAAGGAATCCCAGCAGAAATGTCAGAGGTGCTGATGGATTAAGCGGGGGGCGGGGGGGCAAAGTATGTCTGAGAGGTTTATACACACCATCCCACTTGATGAGTCTGAAAATTTCATTTCAATAAACCAACTTATTTTGTTCAATTGTATTGATTTTCAGAATATTAATCCCCAGGCACAGGCCCTAGAATATTCTTAAGTGCAATGTACTCCTTGAAACTGTAATTAATGGTAGGCACAAGACTCTGGAATTCCAACTGCCAATTGGCCCAGATGATGCTTTTTATTAGAACAAAATGTTCTTACAAAAGGGCTTAAAGAAAGCTTATGAAAGTGTTTTTTTTTTTTTAATGTGAAATATCAAAGCATTCTATTGCTTGTAATACAATACACTGTCTTCTGTTTTCTTCTTGGACTGCACTGTTAAGAAGTTACTTTATGCCAAGTGTATAACATCAGTCAATTTGCATTCCCTGAACTCCTTAAATCAAACAGCTATCAAGTGACTGCTCTGAACAAGTTGCTGCATTTGGTACGTTTAAGTGGATCCCATGTGAAGGTCTCTACTAAAATGCATAGTGCTTACTATATGTTAGTATCTTTCCTTTCTCTATGATGGTTGTTGTCATGGAAACATGAGAACTAAAAGTCATGGGTCCCTGCTTTTTAAGTTTTGCTATTTCCTCAGGGAGATGGGTAAGAGTTAACAAGACAGGCAAAAGATACAGTTACGGATCAAAAAAAAAGAAAGAAAGAAAGAAAAGAAAAGAAAAGAAAAAAGGTGATTTTCTGTCTCTACTACATGATATTCTTCATTTTTATCTTATTATTATAATAAATGTTAATATTTATTGCTCAAATCTTATATCTTTCCCAAACAAAATGCCATTTCATCATCATGATCTCCCTATGGGGTGGCAGGTGATTTCACGATTTATGGGTCAGAAAACAGGATGATAGAGAACAATGGTCACATATATTATATGATTCTAGATGGAACTTTTAGTCAGTGTATCTGCCCTTTTGGCCACAGTAGGCTAATCAGAGTACCTCATTCTTCCTGGCTAAAGTAACAGATCTATGGTTGCGCTGGTGATTCCACTAAACCAGTCGAAGCTCTCTTGTGCCTTCCCCTCCAGAGCTTTAAGATAGGGGGCCATGGGAAATAGTCACAATTTGCTCACACCACAGAATGTGACAGTTTGGTAAGCACATGCCAATATGGATGAAAAGTTAAGAAGGAGAGAAAGGAGAGCAGGAGCAAATGAAAACCTGATCGGAATCCCTTAGCCCAGCTGTGTCTGAAACCTGACTTAACCTTTAAGGTGTGTGATGCAATAAATTCCTCTTTGGTTTCTTTTTTTCCTCTGTTCAGGGCAGACTGAGTTGATTTTCTGCCACTTGTAACTCAGACACCCCAACTAATATGCCCACATGGTCATGAAAAGTGGAGCTAGTGATGTTGAGCATCTTTTATGTGTCTGTTGGCCATCTGTTTGCCTTTTTAGAAAAATGTCCCTTCAGGTTCTTTGCCATTTTAAAATTTGGATTATTTGTGTGGTTTTGTGTGTTCAGTTATATAAGTTCTTTATATGCTTTGGATATTAACCCTTTATTGGATATATCATTTGCAAGTATATTTTCCCATTCAGTAGGCTGCCTTTTTGTTTTGTTGATGGCTACCTTCATTGTGCAAAAGCTTTTTGTTTTGATATAGTCCCAATAGTTTAATTTTTCTCTTATTTCCCAGAGGAAACAAATTTAGAAAAATGTTTCTATGGCTGAAGACAAAGAAATTACTACCTATATTTCCTTCTAGGAATTGTATGGTTTCAGGTCTCGCATTTAGGTCTTTAATCTATTTTGAGTTTATTTTTGTGTATTGTGTAAGAAAGTGGTCCAGTTTCTTTCCTTTGTCCAGTTTTCCCAACATCATTTGTTGAAGAGACTTTTTTCCACTGTATATTTTTTCTTCCTTTGTTGTAGATTCATTGACCATGTATTTATGGATTTATTTATGGACTCTTTATTCTGTTCCATTGAACTCTGTGTCTATTTTTGTAGCAATATTATATTGTTTTGATTACTATAGCTTTGTAGTATATCTTGAAAGCTGGGATTGTGGTACCTCCAGCTTTGTTTTTCTTTCTTAAGATGGGTGACTCAGTGGGTTGGGCTGCTGCCTTGTGGTCTCAGGCCCTGGGATCAGGTCCTGCATTGGGCTCTCTGTTCAGCAGGGAGCCTGCTTCCCTCTCTCTCTCTCTGCCTGCTACTCTGCCTACTTGTGATCACTCTCTGTCAGGTAAATAAATAAAATCTTAAAAAAAAAAGATTGGTTTGGCTATTCATCACTAATTATCAGGGAAATGCGAATTAAAACCACAACAAGATGTCAGTTTACACCTCTCAGAGTGGATAAATTCAAAAACACAAGAAACAAGTGTTGCCAAGGTCGTACAGAACAAGGTATTCTTGAGCACTATTAATAGGAATGCAAACTAGTACAGCACTGTGGAGAACAATATTGAGTTTCCTCAAAAAATTAAAAAATGAATTAAAATTAAAATGAAAAATGGAAACACTAATATAAAAAGATACATGCACCTCTATGTTTATTGCAGCATTACTTATAATAGATGAATTGTGGAAGCAACTCAACTGTCCATCAATAGGTGTATGGGTGAAGAAGATGCAATATATGTACATACATATATATATGTATGTATACACACACACACACAAACACAATGGAATATATTCAGCCACAAAAAGAATGAAATCTTGCCATTTGCAATGACAGGGATGGAATTAGAGAGTATAATTCTAAGTGAAATAGGTCAGTCAGAGAAAGATACCATATGATTTCACTGGTATGTGGATTTAATGAACAAAATAAATGAACAAGGAGAGGAAAAAAGGAGACAACAAATAAATAAACCAGACTCTTAAACCCGGAGAACAAAGTAGTGGTTACCAGAGTGGAGGTGGGTGGGGGATGGGTAAAATAGAGGACATTAAGAGTTCACTTATCATGATGAGTACTGAGAAATGTACAGAATTGTTAAATCATACTGTGTACCTAAAACTAATATAACACTGTAAGTTAATTATATTTGAATAAGAAAAGGGGAGTTAAGACTTGTACCCAATGTGTCTGTGGACCAGTCCATGTTCTTGACCATAATGCTTATTTACAACAACAGCTAGTACTTAAATGGAAGACTTTCATAGGCATTGGAAGCTTTACTTCAAATATTCTTCTAGTAGGGAAATATGTAAAGACAGGTGCTTTATGCTAAAAATAACTAAACAGTCAGTATCCCCAAAATAAATAGATAAATAGTGACAAGTGGTTTACAGAATAAAAATAAAGCACATAAATACTTTTGGGAACTAGATGACATTGTGAAATTACTGTAGAGGAAGTTCTAATAGACACATCATACCACATGTTGTATTTAAATTAACATTTAAAAATTAATTTAAAAAATGCTTTAACCAGATGGTGTTTGCCTGTGAAAATCAGGACGTAGTTATTCTTAAAAGTCCATGAAGTATGATTTGGGAATCTCTTTTTCAGAGAGAGAGAGAATATTGAGTGGGATCAAAGAAGGATGGGAAATAAAAAACTTGTGAAAACGTTAATGTGGGGTCATAGAATCTCCCAAAAGTAGCTCTTATAAGAAAGAATTTGACAAACTCCTTAAATACTGATTAATTTTTTTAAAATATTTTATTTATTTATTTGACAGAGATCACAAGTAGGCAGAGAGGCAGGCAGCGGGGATGGGAAGCGGGGGTGGGGGTCTATCCCAGGACCCTGGGATCATGACCTGAGCCGAGGCTTTAACCCACTGAGCCACCCAGGCGCCTCAATACTGATTAATTTTAAGGGAAGTGATATTCAACTATAATTTTTGGCAAAAGAAATGGAGAGAACAAAACTTAAGCTACATTTAGAAATGCTTTATTTAGACATAAGTACACAAAGATCTACAGTGAGACTGTGGGGGACACAGTCACTTGAAAATAAGAGAAGGAAATAATGCTCAATCACAGGTACTGAAAAATCCTCATAGTGAATTATTATTTGAAATACCATTTATCTGGTACCTACTTTGTGCCAAGGATGTGCATACACTACTTAATCTCCATAGCAACAGAGATATTTAGAGACTCCAAATCAGAGAGATATTTAGAGACTCTCCAAAGATCACACAGCTAGCAAGTGACAAAGCCAGTCCTCAAACTCAAGACTAGCTTACTCAAAAGACTTTATTTTCAATATGCCTCCTTGGGACCATATTTTAATGTGACAACGTTTAGCTGGCACCAATTCTTAAGAAGTAAATTTCATGTATGTAATCAGTTAAGTTTCAGTAGGGAAACAGACATTATACAGTGAGTAGGGAACATTTAACATAAGGAATTGTTAACTAGTAAAAGCAAATTAATTATGAAGAGAGTTAGAAGGAACTCTACAGGAATAGCAGGTGTAGGGAAAAACCACCACTTCTGTGGATGAAGGAGAGCATCCAAAGAAGGAAAATGCTTGGCAGAGCCTGCCCACTTCCCACCTCTTGCCCGAGGCTGACATTCAGATTTCATTATTGAAGGTATTGCTGAGGCCCATTGGATGGTGGAAGAGTTCACTTGGGTGCCTCCTACCTTGGCTGATGAGCAGAGAACCACTTTCTGGGAAGTTGCTTGATGGTGTGCTGCTGAAACTCATTGGATGGTGTGCACTGGTAGATCTTTGTCATTGTCAGGGCCTCTGGCAAGAAACCTGTCTGCTGGTAGGAGGGTGACCTCTGGCAGCATCGGTTCTAGGAAAACAGTCCCCTCCTTCCTACAGTATTCCTCTAGCACCCTGCACTGGCAAAGCCATTACACTCTGCCTGCTGGCAAAGGAAAAATGTTTGTAGTGTCCAGCTGTAGAATCAAAATGCCAGGAAAAGAGCATGGATTTGGAACACAGCGACAATAAGCTGATAACTGGCCAAGTGTGTTAATTAGGAGACGTCATGATAACTGTGGAAACAAATAACTACAAACCATTAATGACAACTTAATGAAGGATCACTTCTATTTAAATGAAGTTGTGATCTGGTCCCTGGGTGACTCTACAATCCTCCCCTCTACAAGCAGAAATTCAACTATTTTGGCTTCTTCCCTTATGTCACTCCACCACTTTGGAGTCCCCTGTATCTGGATGTGCAGTAGGGGAGGGAGAGAACATAAAAGACTGAAAGCATTCTCTAAAGCCCACTCTATAACATTTGTCCACAATAAACTGACCAGAGCTTAGAACCTTCCACCGAGTTGTAAGAGTGCCTGGGAAATGTATTGTCAGAAAATGAAATGGATGGTGAATGGGTAGACTTGTCTCTGCCACACTAGATTTCAAACGCTTGGCCTGGCTCTTGTTACTGTTGAAGTGAGTTGTTGTACCTCTGAGTCTTAAATAACCCATCTTTAATAGAAAATTATAAATCTACCTTGAAGTAATGCTGTGGAATTAAAGCACAAACACAGGACCAATACATAGACACTGAGTAAATACGAGATTCCTTAAATCAAAAATTTTCAAGAGTGAAAGAGGGAATGGGCTATATATTAAAATCTCAAAGCAGTGGTGACAAGAGGGAAAATATTCAATCTTACAGTTTTATATTTAGAAAATGAAAATACCTCGGGGCGCCTGGGTGGCTCAGTGGGTTAAGCCGCTGCCTTCGGCTCAGGTCATGATCTCAGGGTCCTGGGATCGAGTTCCGCATCGGGCTCTCTGCTCAGCAGGGAGACTGCTTCCTTCTCTCTCTCTCTGCCTGCCTCTCAGTGTACTTGTAATTTCTCTCTGTCAAATAAATAAATAAAATCTTTAAAAAAAAAAAGAAAATGAAAATACCTAATATTTTTGTGATACAAATCTCCTAATATTTTTGTGATTTAAAAATGTTCTGTGGATGGGATATGTAGAAGTTAATTTCATGGGCTGGATTTGCAACAGAGGTCCATGGCTGATGGGAGTAACATATAGAAGGCGGAAAGGTGCTAGGTGAAATGTCATGTCAGAACCAGTGTGTGTCTGAGAGTAAAAGAGGATGGGAAGAGAAGAGAGTGATGATTTGGCACTTACTAAAGGGGCTTGGTTGGGGCACCTGGGTAGCTCAGATGGTTAAGCCTCTGACTCTTGACCTCAGCACAGGTCTTGATCTCCGGGTCAAGAGTTCAAGCCCCACGTTGGGCTCCATGCTGGGCATGTAGCCTACTTAAGGGAAAGAGGGGAGGGAAGCATGGGTTAAGGGAAGTTGAGAACCACTACCAAATAAATGCTTGTTAAGCATCTACAGTAGTCCCTGCCTCATCCGCAGTTTCAGTTACTCCCAAGGCACCCTGGTCTGGAAATAGATGACCTTCCTTCAGGAGCCTAACCCTGGTGCTTCACATATGCCTGTGTCACGTGGTTCACTTCATGTCATTTCAAGGGCTTGATATCATCTCCCGTCCTCGCAGGGAGGGTGAGTCAGTAAAATAAGAAACTTTGAGAGAGTGAAACTGCATCCACATAACTTTATTACAGTATGCTCTTATAATGGTTTTATTTTATTATTAGTTACTGTTGCTCATCTCTTACTGTGCCCAATTTGTAAGTTAAACTTTGTCATAGAGAAGTATGTATAGAAAAAAACAGTAGATGTGGGTTTCTCATTTGAGGCATCCACTGTGGGTTTTGAAACCTGTTCTGCCAGATAAGGGAGAACTACTGTAATCTATTTGAAGCATTTAGAAGAGTCCCTAGAATCTTGAACTTGAGTAAATGCTGTTATTATTCTGATCAGATATTCTGATATCTGAACTATAACTCAGATTATCACAAGGCAAAACAAGTATCGCATAGACCTACGTACCATGGGTTTTACTGTAGCAACCATACATTTAGATTTAGAGAGATTAGATCCAACACTCTTGTCCTAAGAGAATGTCAATCACTACAAGTGTTGTGGCATTTTTTAACATACACTCTCATTCATTGAGCTCACTCTGTGTATGTGTAGGTATGCACATGTGAAACTTCTCCTGTTTTAATTCGACTACACTCATACTCTAGATTAGTTTACTCTCCTCAGGAGATTCTAATTGATAGCAATGGAATGTCAATATAATTTAAGCAGAATTCACACCTGTGCCCATTTTAAGTTCTCTTTCTCCCTCCCTCCTTTTGATTTCAGAATGCCACACAGAGACTGAGAGACTCAAGAAGAGGTAATGGATTTTGTGAAAATTGAAAAACATAAAAATAGGACGAGGAAAGGGATTTCCTTGAGCTCTAGAGCATAAACATCACTGAATATTTAATAACAAACCAGGCTTGATTTTAATCCCAGAGTCTATATTTCATAATTTCATTGCATTAAAAATATATTACATATAATCACTTTGCATAAGAGTAAATTGCATAGACAAATTTCTTATTCTGTGGAGATTGTGTTTGATATTTTTATATCAGTTATAATTCTATTTGTGTTTTACTAATTACTAAAACAAATAGAAATTGTTGAAGAGTTTTATTTGAAATAAAACAAACACATAGAAAAACATTTCCAAAAAGACAGCCTCTTCAATAAATGGTGTTGGGAAAATTGGACAACCACACGTAGAAGAATGAAGCTGGACCATTTCCTTACACCACACATGAAAATAGACTCCAAATGGATGAAGGACCTCCATGTGAGAAAGGAACCCATAAAATCCTTGAGGAGAACACAGGCAGCAACCTCTTCGACCTCAGCCACAGCACCTTCCTCCTAGAAACATAGCCAAAGGCAAGGGAAGAAAGGGCAAAAATGAATGCTTGGGACTTCATCAAGATCAAAGGCTTTTGCACAGCAAAGAAAACAGTCAACAAAACAAAAGACAACTGACATAATGGGAGAAGATATTTGCAAATGATATATCAGATAAAGGGCTAGTGTCCAAAATCTATAAAGAGCTTATCAAACTCAACACCCAAAGAACAAATAATCCAATCAAGAAATGGGCAGAGGACATAAACAGACGTTTCTGTAAAGAAGACATCCAGATGGCCAACAGACACATGAAAAAATGCTCCACATCACTCGGCATCAGGGAAATACAAATCAAAACCACAATGAGATACCACATCACACCAGTCAGAATGACTTAAATTAACAAGTCAGGAAATGACAGGTGCTGGTGAGGATGCAGAGAAAGGGGATCCCTCCTACACTGTTGGTGGGAATGCAGGCTGGTGCAACCACTCTGAAAAACAGCATGGATGTTCCTCAAAAAATTGAAAATAAAGCTATCCTATGACCCAGCAATAGCACTACTGGGTATTTACCCTAAAGATACAAACATAGTGATCCGAAGGGGCACATGTACCAGAAAGTTTATAGCAGCAATGTCCACAATAGCCAAACTATGGAAAGAACCTTGATGTCCATCAACAGATGAATGGATAAAGAAGAGGTGGTGTATATATATACAATGGAATACTATGCAGCCATCAAGAGAAATGAAATCTTGCTATTTGCAATGAGGTGGATGGAACTAGAGGGTATTATGCTTAGTGAAATAAGTCAATCAGCGAAAGACAATTATCATATGATCTCCCTGATATGAGGAAGTAGAGATGCAACATGGGGGGCTTGAGGGATAGGAAAAGAATAAATGAAACAAGATGGGATTGGGAGAGAGACAAACCATAAGTGACTCTTAATCTTACAAAACAAACTGAAGGTTGCTGGGGGGAGGGGGGAGGGAGAGGGGGGTTATGGACATTGGGCATGGTATGTGCTATGGTGAGTGCTGTCAAGTATGTAAACCTGGCAATTCACAGACCTGTACCCATGGGGATAAAAATACATTATATGTTTATAAAAAAAATTTAAAAATTAAAAAAAAAGCAGGAAAAAAAAAGCATTTCCATTTTCATTGGTCCATCATATGCCTAATTCAGAATAAAAAGGATTTAGGATAGAATTAGCTTACCTAAAAATAATTTTTTAAAAGTTTTTATTTAAATTCCAGTTAGTTAATATAGTATTATATTAGTTTCAGGTGTACAATATAGTGATTCAACACTTTCATACATCAGCCAGTGTTCATCACAAGTGTACTCCTTAATCTGCATCACTTATTTCACCCATCCCCTCACCCAACTTCCCTCTGGAAACCGACAATTTGTTTTCTATAGTTAAGAGTCTGTTTCTTGGCTTGTCTCTCTCTTTTTCCTTTGTTCCTTTGTTTTGTTTCTTAAATTCCACATACAAGTGAAATCATATGGTAGTTGTCTTTCTCTGCCTGACTTATTTTGCTTAGCATAATCTAGCTCCATCCCTGTTGTTGCAAATGGCAAGATTCCATTCTTTTTATGGCTGCTAATATTCTATTGTATACATACACCACGCCTTCTTTATTTATTCATCAATCAGTGGACACTTGGGCTTTTTCCATAAATGGTGATTGTAGGTATTGCTGTTATAAACGTTGGGGTGTGTGTATTCCTTTGAATTAGTATTGTTGTATTCTTTGGCGAAATCCCTAGTAGTGAGCTTGCTGGTAGTTTAAGTAGATTACCTAAGTCATTAGGTAGTCTTATTTTTAACTTTTTGAGGAACATCCGTACTAATTTTCCAAAGCATTTTGCTTTCCCACCAAGAGTTCACCACATCCCCACCAACACCTGTTGTTTCTTGTGTTGTTGATTTTAGTCATAAAAGAATTTTCTTAAAAAATTTTTAGTATTATGCCTATTAAGAAGACACAAAATGAAGATAGACTATTTTAAAGTACTTTTAGTTCTTATATTTATGTCTATGATCCATTTTCACTTAACCTTTGAGTATTCTATAAGGATGAGGTCTAACTTCATTCTTTTGCATGTGGCTCTCCAGTGTCCAAGCAATAGTTGTTGAAAAGACTATGCCAGACTATGATTTTGCCTGAGAGACTAAGCCTCAACTGAGGCCTGACTCCCAGGGCTGGGAACCATTGTGTAGACAGCCTCCATATTCTCAGAGGCCACTTCCCTCCCATGGCCCAAGGGGATTCTGCTGCTCCAGGGAAGTACTGGAAGAATTGAAAAAAAGGGAGGGGGTAAAATAGAAAAGGGACCACATTCAAGGTAACCCTCTCCATACTTCTCTCCTCCTTTTGGGTTGGTGCAGAGGACACTAGCCCAGAAGATAGATAACTATGGAACAAAATGGATGCCATGATGACCATCCACCACTAGGATACATTAATGGAGCAAACCCAAGCTCCAGTGATCCTCCATCCTTTCAGAGATGGAGAAGTTGCCTCTATATAGGAAGAGATCGTTTTCAGTGCAGAGGGTAAAAGAGACTTCTAGATGAGGTCCTTGCTATAACTGGGTTCCTATTTCCTGTTTCACATGCCCACCCTAATTTGGCCCAACTTTTTTGTTTGTTTTAATTTTATTTATTGGGGCACCTGGGTAGCTCAGTGGGTTAAGCATCTGGCTTTAGCTCAGGACATGATCCTGGGATTAGGTCTTATGTCAGGCTCTCAGCTCAGTGGGGACCCTGCTTCTCCCTCTACCTCTGCCTGTCACTCCCCTGGCTTAAGCTCTCTTTCTCTCTGTCAGGTAAATAAATAAAAGTCTTTAAAAAATATGTAATTTTTTGAGGGAAAGAGTGTGTGCATGAGTTGGGGGAGAGGAGCAGAGAGAGAGAGAGAGGAATATCTCAGGCAGACTCTGTGGTTGAGAGCTCAATTTCACCACTGTGAGATCATGACCTGAGCCAAAACCAAGAGCTGGATGCTTCACTGGCTGAGCCACTCGGGTGCCCCTGGTCCAGTTTTTAATTGTGTTGTCTGTATTCTGACTTTGGACTTGTAAGAATTCTTTAAATATTATGAACACAAGTCCTTTAACACTTTTATAGATTGCAAGTACTCCCCCCTAATATGTGGTTTGCATTTTCACATTATTTTCAGTGTTCTTAGAAAAGCAAAAGTTTAGATTTAGTTGAAATTTATTACTGTTTTCTTTTGTTTCATGTATTTTGTGTTCTAAGAAATATTTATATAGCCAAGTTCATAAAGATTTTCTTTTATGTCTATTCAATCTTAGCTTTAATTTTTAGATCTATGATCTATTTCAGGATAATTTTCAGGTATGAGGCAAGAGTGGAGAGAGAGCAAAATGAATTTGTGATTAAAAAAAAAAAAAACCCTTTTGTGGGCACCTAGGTGGCTCAGTTGGTTAAGTATCTACCTTCAGCTCAGGAAATGATCCCAGGTCCTGGTATCAAGTCTTGCATTGAGCTCCCTGCTCAGCAGGGAGACTGCTTCTCCCTCTGACACTCGCCCTGCTTATGCTCTTGCACATGCTCACTCTCTCACTCTCAAATAAATAAACAAAAAATCTTAAGAAAAACCCTTGCTACAATAGACAATTAAAACCCTCTACAACATGTACTACTGTAGGTAGGTGATGGAAACCCTGCTGGTGCTGCCTGAGGAGAGGGAAGGGGACTCACCACACTGGGCCACCTGGTGGGGAAGGAGTGCTGTGGAATCCCTCTACCAGTGGGGCCCTTAGGTACAAGAATATTCATAGCAATCTTATTTGTAATAGCTGGAACCTGTATGTCCTTTGGATGAGTGTTAACCAATCTGTGGTATGGCCATACCATGAAATACTGTTTAGGAGGCCGCCATTTGTATTCCCATCCTCCGGAACTCTATGGAAAGCGCTCAGGGAACAAAAGCTCCTGAAAGCAAACCCGAGCAGATTACTCAGCTCGGCCCCTGGTAAGGGCGGTGCAATTCCGCCTGGGGCAAAGACACTTGAGAATCACTACAACAGGCCCCTCCCCCAGAAGATCAACAAGAAATCCAGCCTGAGACCAAGTTCACCTACCAAGGAGTGCGGTTTCAATACCAAGGAGAGCAGCAGAATTCCAGGGGAGGAGAAAGCAAAGCACGGAACTCATGGCTTTTTCCCTGTGATTTTTTTTAGTCTTGCAGTTAATTTAATTTTTTTCTTTTTTCTTTTTTGTTTTTTTTCTCTCGCCTTCTGGTAAATTTTTTTTTAACTTTTACCTTTTTCTTTTTTAATGTTTTTTAACTAGTTTGTCCAATATATATTTTTCTTCTTTTTTATATTTTTCTTATTTGTTTTCTTTTTTTAAATTCTTTTCTTTTCTTTTTTTTTCTTTTTTCGTTTTTTTTTCTTTCTTCCCTTTAGAACCTCTTTTTATCCCCTTTCTCACCCCTCACGATTTGGGATCTCTTCTAAATTGGTTAAAGCATATTTTCCTGGTGTTGTTGCCACCCTTTTAGTATTTTACTTGCTCCTTCATATACTCTTATCTGGACAAAATGACAAGACGGAAAAATTCAACACAAAAAAAAGAACAAGAGGCAGTACCGAAGGCTAGGGACCTAATCAACACAGACATTGGTAACATGTCAGATCTAGAGTTCAGAATGACAATTCTCAAGGTTCTAGCCAGGCTCGAAAAAGGCATGGAAGATATTAGAGAAACCCTCTCGAGAGATATAAAAGCCCTTTCTGGAGAAATAAAAGAACTAAAATCTAACCAAGTTGAAATAAAAAAAGCTATTAATGAGGTGCAATCAAAAATGGAGGCTCTCACTGCTAGGATAAATGAGGCAGAAGAACGAATTAGTGATACAGAAGACCAAATGACAGAGAATAAAGAAGCTGAGCAAAAGAGGAACAAACAGCTACTGGACCACGAGGGGAGAATTCAAGAGATAAGTGACACCATAAGACGAAACAACATTAGAATAATTGGGATTCCAGAAGAAGAAGAAAGAGAGAGGGGAGCAGAAGGTATACTGGAGAGAATTATTGGGGAGAATTTCCCCAATATGGCAAAGGGAACGAACATCAAAATTCAGGAGGTTCAGAGAACACCCCTCAAAATCAATAAGAATAGGCCCACACCCCATCACCTAATAGTAAAATTTACAAGTCTCAGTGACAAAGAGAAAATCCTGAAAGCAGCCCGGGAAAAGAAGTCTGTAACATACAATGGTAAAAATATTAGATTGGCAGCTGACTTATCCACAGAGACCTGGCAGGCCAGAAAGAGCTGGCATGATATTTTCAGAGCACTAAATGAGAAAAACATGCAGCTAAGAATACTATATCCAGCTAGGCTATCATTGAAAATAGAAGGAGAGATTAAAAGCTTCCAGGACAAACAAAAACTGAAAGAATTTGCAAACACCCAACCAGCTCTACAGGAAATATTGAAAGGGGTCCTCTAAGCAAAGAGAGAGCCTACAAGTGGTAGATCAGAAAGGAACAGAGACCATATACAGTAACAGTCACCTTACAGGCAATACAATGGCACTAAACTCATATCTCTCAAGTTACCCTGAATGTTAATGGGCTAAATGCCCCTGTCAAAAGACACAGGGTATCAGAATGGATAAAAAAACAAAACCCAGCTCTATGTTGCCTCCAAGAAACTCATTTTAAGCCCGAAGACACCTCCAGATTTAAAGTGAGGGGGTGGAAAAGGATTTACCATGCTAATGGACATCAGAAGAAAGCAGGAGTGGCAATCCTTATACCAGATCAATTAGATTTTAAGCCAAAGACTATAATAAGAGATGAGGAAGGACACTATATCATACTCAAAGGGTCTGTCCAACAAGAAGATCTAACAATTTTAAATATCTATGTCCCCAACATGGGAGCAGCCAACTATATAAACCAATTAATAACAAAATCAAACAAGCACATCAACAATAATACAGTAATAGTAGGGGACTTTAACACTCCCCTCACTGAAATGGACAGATCATCCAAGCAAAAGATCAGCAAGGAAATAAAGGCCTTAAACGACACACTGGACCAGATGGACATCACAGATATATTCAGAACATTTCATCCCAAAGCAACAGAATACACATTCTTCTCTAGTGCACATGGAACATTCTCCAGAATAGATCACATCCTCGGTCCTAAATCAGGACTCAACCAGTATCAAAAGATTGGGATCATTCCCTGCATATTGTCAGACCACAATGCTCTAAAGCTAGAACTAAACCACAAAATGAAGTTTGAAAAGAACCCAAATACATGGAGACTAAACAGCATCCGACTAAAGAATGAATGGGTCAACCGGGAAATTAAAGAAGAATTGAAAAAAATCATGGAAACAAATGATAATGAAATGAAAATGAAAATGTCTGTTCATGTCCTCTGCCCATTTATTGATTGGATTATTTGTTTTTTGGGTGTTGAGTTTGATAAGCTCTTTATAGATTTTGAACACTAGCCCTTTATCTGATATGTCATTTTCAAATATCTTCTCCCATTCTGTCAATTGTCTTTTGGTTTTGCTGACTGTTTTCTTTGCTGTGCAAAAGCTTTTGATCTTGATGAAGTCCCAAAAGTTCATTTTTGCCCTTTCTTCCCTTGCCTTTGGCTATGTTTCTAGGAGGAAGGTGCTGTGGCTGAGGTCGAAGAGGTTGCTGCCTGTGTTCTCCTCAAGGATTTTATGGATTACTTTCTCACATGGAGGTCCTTCATCCATTTGGAGTCTATTTTCATGTGTGGTATAAGGAAATGGTCCAGCTTCATTCTTCTACGTGTGGTTGTCCAATTTTCCCAACACCATTTGTTGAAGAGACTGACTTTTTTCCATTGGACATTCTTTCCTGCTTTGTCAAAGAATAGTTGACCATAGAGTTGAGGGTCCATTTCTGGGCTCTCTATTCTGTTCCTTTGATCTTTGTGTCTGCTTATGTGCCAGTACCATATTGTCTTGATGATGACAGCTTTGTAATAGAGCTTGAATCTGTAATTGTGATGCCACCAACTTTGGTTTTCTTTTTTCAATATTTCTCTGGCTATTTGAGGTCTTTTCTGGTTCCATACAAATTTTAGGATTATTTGTTCCATTTCTTTGAAAAAAATGGACGGTATTTTGATAGGGATTGCATTAAATGTGTAGATTGCTTTAGGTAACATAGACATTTTCACAATATTTGTTCATCCAATCCATGAACATGGAACACTTTTCCATTTCTTTTTGTCTTCCTCAATTTCTTTCATGAGTACTTTATAGTTTTCTGAGTGTACATTCTTTGCCTCTTTTGTTAGGTTTATTCTTAGGTATCTTATGGTTTTGGGTGCAATTGTAAATGGGATTGACTCCTTAATTTCTCTTTCTTCTGTCTTGTTGTTGGTGTAAAGAAATGTAACTGACTTCTGTGCATTGATTTTATATCCTGACACTTTACTGAATTCCTGTACAAGTTCTAGCAGATTTGGAGTGGAGCCTTTTGGGTTTTCCACATAGAGTATCATATCATCTGCAAAGAGTGAGAGTTTGAATTCCTCTTTGCCAATTTGGATGCCTTTACTTTCTTTTTATTTTCTGATTGCTGAGGCTACGACTTCTAGTACTATGTTGAACAGCAGTGGTGATAAAGGACATCCCTGCCGTGTTCCTGACCTTAATGGAAAAGCTCTCAGTTTTTCTCCATTGAGAATGATACTTGTGGTGGGTTTTTCATAGATGGCTTTGATGATATTGAGGTATGGACACTCTATACCTACACTTTGCAGAATTTTGATCAGGAAAGGATGCTGTACTTTGTCAAATGCTTTTTCAGCATCTATGGAGAGTATCATATGGTTCTTGTTCTTTCTTTTATAAATGTATTTTATCACATTGATTGATTTGTGGATGTTGAACCAACTTGCAGCCTGGAATAAATCCCACTTGGTTGTGGTGAATATTCTTTTTAATGTACTGTTGGATCCTATTGACTAGTATTTTGGTAAGAATTTTTGCACCATTTTGAGAATTTTCCTTGTGTTCACCAAGGATATTGGTCTGTAATTCTCTTTTTTGATGGAATCCTTGTCTGGTTCTGAGATCAAGGTAATGCTGGCCTTATAAAATGAGTTTTGAAGTTTTTCTTCCATTTCTATTTTTTGGAAGTCTTTCAGGAGAATAGGAATTAATTCTTCTTTAAATGTTTTGTTTCTTTGTTTTTAATGTCTTGTTTCTTGGGAGATTTTTGATGACTGCTTCAATCTCCTTACTGGTTATGGGTCTGTTCAGTTTTTCTACTTCTTCCTCGTTCAGTTGTGGTTGTTTATATGTATCTAGGAATGCATCCATTTCTTCCAGATTGTCAAATTTGCTGGCATATAGTTACTCATAATATGTTCTTATAATTGTTTGTATTTCTTTGGTTGTTATTTCTCCTCTTTCATTTATGGTTTTATTTATTTGGGTCCTTTCTCTTTTCTTTTTGGTAAGTCTGGCCAGGGGTTTATCAATCTTATTAATTCTTTCAAAGGGCCAACTCTTAGTTTAATTTGTTCTATTGTTTTTTTGGTTTCTATTTCATTGATTTCTGCTCTGATCTTTATGATTTCTCTTTTCCTGTTGGGTTTAGGCTTCCTTTCTTGTTCTTTCTCCAGCTACTTTAAGTGTAGGGTTAGGTCATGTATTTGAGACCCTTCTTATTTCTTGAGAAAGGCTTATATTGTTATATATTTTTCTCTCAGGACTGCCTGTGCTGTGTCCCACAGATTTTGAACCCTTGTGTTTTCATTATCATTTGTTTCCATAAATTTTTCAATCCCTCTTTAATTCCCTGGTTAACCCATTCACTCTTTAGAAGGATGCTCTTTAGTTTCCAGGTATTTGGATTCTTTCCAAATTTCCTCTTGTGATTGAGTTCTAGCTTCAGAGCATTGTGGTCTGAAAATATGCAGGGAATGATCCCAATCTTTTGATACCAGCTGAGACCTGATTTAGGACCCAGGATGTGATCTATTCTGGAGGATGTTCCATGTGCACTACAGAGGAATGTGTATTCTGTTGCTTTGGGATGGAATGTTCTGAATATATCTGTGAGGTCCCTCTGGTCCAGTGTGTCTAAGGCCTTTATTTCCTTGTTGATCTTTTGCTTGGATGATCTGTCCATTTCAGTGAGGGAAGTGTTAATGTTCCCTACTATTATTGTATTATTGTCAATGTGTTTCTTTGATTTTGTTATTAATTGGTTTATGTAGTTGGCTGCTCCCATGTTAGGGAAATACATATTTAAAATTTTTAGATCTTGTTGGACAGACCCTTTGAGTATGATATAGTACCTTCCTCATCTCTTATTATAGTCTTTAGCTTAAAATGTAATTGATCTGATATAAGGATTGTTACCCCAGCTTTCTTTTGATGTCCATTAGCATGGTAAATACTTTTCCATCCCCCACTTTAAATCTGGAGGTGTCTTTGGGTCTAAAATGAGCTTGTTGTAGACAGCATATGGATGGGTTTTGTTTTTTTATCCATTCTGATACCCTGTGTCTTTTGATTGCAGCATTTAGCCCATTTACATTCAGGATAACTATTGAGAGTTATGAATTTAGTGCCCCTGTATTGCCTGTAAGGTGACTGTTACTGTATATTTTCTCAGTTCCTTTCTGGCCTACTACTTTTAGGCTATCTTTTTGCATAGAGGACCGCTTTCAATATTTCCTGTAGAGGTGGTTTGGTGTTTACAAATTCTTTTAGTTTTTGTTTGCCCTGGAAGCTTTTAATATCTGCTTCTATTTTCAATGATAGTCTAGCTGGATATAGTATTCTTGGCTGCATGCTTTTCTCATTTAGTGCTCTAAATATATCATGCCAGTTCTTTCTGGCCTGCCAGTTCTCTGTGGATAAGTCTGTTGCCAGTCTAATATTTTTACCATTGTATGTTACAGACTTCTTGTCCTGAGCTGCTTTCAGGATTTTCTCTTTGTCTCTAAAACTTGTAAATATTACTATTGGATGATGGGGTGTGGACCTATTCTTATTGATTTTGAGGGGGGTTCTCTGCACCTTCTGGATTTTGATGCTTGTACCCTTTGCGATATTAGGGAAATTCTCTACAATAATTCTCTCCAATATACCGTCTGCTCCCCTCTTCCTTTCTTTTTCTTCTGGAATCCCAATTATTCTAATGTTGTTTTGTCTTATGGTATCACTTATCTTGAATTCTCCCCTTATGGTCCAGTAGTTGTTTGTTTCTCTTTTGCTCAGTTTCTTTATTCTCTGTCATTTGGTCTTCTATATCACTAATTCTCTCTTCTGCCTCATTTATCCTAGCAGTAAGATCCTCCATTTTTTATTGTACCTCATTAATAGCTTTTTAAAATTTCAACTTGGTTAGATTTTACTTCTTCTATTTTTCCAGAAAGAGCTTTTATTTCTCCAGACAGGTTTTCTCTAATATCTTTCATGCCTTTTTTGAGCCCGGCTAGCACCTTGAGAATCGTCATTCTGAACTCTAGATCTGACATATTTCCAATGTCTGTATTGATTAGGTCCCTGGCCTTCAGTACTGCCTCTTGTTTGTTTGTTTGTTTGTTTGTTTTGGCGAGTTTTTCTGCCTTGTCATTTTATCCAGATAAGAGTATATGAAGGAGCGAATAAAATTCTAAAAGGGTGGAAAAGACCCCGGTAAAATGTGCTGTAACCATAGCATAAGAGAACCCTAATTGTGTGTGTGTGGGGGGATAGGCGATAGAAGAAGTTCAAAATTAATTAATTAATTAATTAATTAAAAAGAAAATAAAATGAAATAAAGAAAATTTTTAACAAAGAAAAAATAGATATATTAGACTGGTGACTAGAACAGGGCCACCCACTTAATTTGGGAAGTATTTTGGTCTCCTGGAAGAAACTATCTCCCCAAATTTTAAAGAATGAAAAACATATATAAGGTAAACATGATGAAGGGATGGAATATGACTATAAAGATGAAAATTAAAAAAAAAAAAAAATTCTGGGACGCCTGGGTGGCTCAGTTGGTTCAGCAGCTGCCTTTGGTTCAGGTCATGATCCCAACGTCCTGGGATTGAGTCCCACATCAGGCTCCTTGCTCAGCACGGAGCCTGCTTCTCCCTCTGCCTGCCACTTTGTCTGCCTATGTGCTCTCTCTCTCTGACAAATATATAAATAAATCTTTAAAAAATTTTCTAAAAAAGGTGTTGATAAGTTGGTTGGGAGAATAAAGACAGAGAATGTGGGAAAATTTGCTCAGGCCGGAGACTAGAACAAAGCCCTGTGCTAGACTTAGGGTATATTTTGATCTATTAGAAGAAGTTGTATCCCAAATTTTTTTAGAAGAAGAAACCCTATGTGTATACAAAAAATGAAGTTAGATACAATGAAGGATAAAATATGACTAGAATAATGAAGGTTCAAAAAAGTTTTTTTTTGAAAGGTATTGTTGAGATAAACTAGTTAAACAACATTAAAAGAGGAAAGGGTAAAAGTTAAAAAAAATAGCAGAAGAAAACAATAAAATTAAAAAAATTAATTAACTTTGCTAGACTGAAGAATCATGTGGAGAAAGTCATGAATTCCATGTTTTTCTTTCTCCTCCTCTGGAATTCTGCTGTTCTCCTTGGTAACTGAACTTGGTTGTGGCTGGATTTCTTGCTGATCTTCTTGGGGAGGGGCCTGTTGTAATGATTCTCAAGTGTCTTTGCCCGAGGCAGAATTGCACCGCCCTTACCAGGGGCCAGGCTAAGTAGTCTGCCTCGGTTCACTTTCAGGAGTTTTTGTTCCCTGAATGCTTCCTGTAGAGTTCTGGAGGACGGGAATGAAAATGGCAGCTTTCCACTCTCTGGCTGGGAGGAGCTGAGAGCTCGGGGCCCCATTCCTTAGTGCGCCCTCAGAGAAAAGCACTCAGTCACCCCCATCTCCCTGGCCTCTGGCTGGCTCACCCAGCCTATGACTGAGCATCTCTGTCTCTGGCCCACAGCTCCACCTGGAGTCTCCAAACCCTGCCGATCCCTGTGTTTTTTCAGGGGTGTCTCCCCAGATCTCTGGGGTTCCCATTCACAGAGCAGTGGACTTTGCCACAGATCACACATTAAGGTAACCTCTAGTTGAGAGCTCACTCCTCGGCTCCGTCTCCATAGCTGGCTTCCCTTCTTTAATACCTGTGAGCTCTTTGACACTCAGATACCCCTGATCCTTCTGTAACCTCACGGGACCTGAAGCTGCGCTGTCCTTGCGTGGGCTTCACCCCAGTTTAGTCTCTGGAGCGATGGCCATCAGTGCAGCAGACTTTTAAAAGTTGATTTTGTGCTCTGTTGCTCTGCTGCTTGCCAGGAGCTGGCACCTCCCCCATGGTCTACCTTCCCATAGCTTTGGATTCACTTCCCCTCAGGTCCAACTTCAGAAAGTGGTCAATTTTCTGTTTCTAGAATTGCTGCTCTTCTTCTCTTCGATCTCCTGTTGGATTTGTAGGTGTTTGGATGGTTTGATGACTATCTAGCTGATCTCCTGCTACCTGATATCATCTCAGCCTGCTACTTCTCTGCCATCTTGACTCCTCCCTCATCTTTTCTTTTTCTCAAAATAGTTATTGATAGCTATGTATTTATCACCATTTTATTACTTGTTTTGTGATTGTTTCTGAAGATTTTCTCTGATCCTTTCTCATCTTTCTCTTTTATGGTTTGCTTATTTTCTTTAATGATATATTCACATTTCTTTCTCTTTATTATTTGCATATTTATTAGTGGTTTTTGATGTGTGATTACCCTTAAGTTTGTGTATAACCTCTTCTGCATATTACTGTCTATGTTAAGTTGATGGTCATTTGAGCACATTCTTTACTCCTCTTCTCCCTATGTTAGGTATATAGTGTAATATTTTACATCCTTCTATTTTGAGTTCCTCCACTCAAGGAGTCCCCTTAAATATTTCTTTCAGGGCTGATTTAGTGGTTGTGCACTCTTTTAGTTTTTCATTTTCCTGGGTAACTCCTTATTTCTCCTTCTGTTCTGAATGAGAGACTTGCTGGATAGAGTATTTTTGGCTGCAGATTATTACCATTTAATACTTTGAATATATCATACCACTTCCTTCTGGCTTGGAAAGTTTCTGCTGAAAAATCCCTGGATGAGCTTTTCAGATTTCCCTTGTATGTAACTGTCTTCTTTTGTGTTGTTTCTCTTAAACAACACAAATCTGTGGTTATTGATTTTGTTGGGGGTTCTTTGTGCCTCCCGGATATGGAATATGTTGCCTTCCTCAGATTAGGGAAGTGTTCAGCTATTATCTCTTCAAATACATGTTCTGTCCCTTTCTTTCTCTCTTTATTCCTGGGACTCCTATAATGTGAAAGTTACTTTGTTTGATGGAGTCACAGCATTCCCTAGGTCTGTTCTCCTTTTGCATAGTTGTTTTTTTTTTTTTTTCACTTTTATTCAGCTTGATGACTTTCCATCACTCTTGCTTCCAGGTAACTTATTCATTTATTTGCTTCTTCCAGCATGCTGTTCATTCTGTCAGGCTTGTTTCTTATTTCATTTATTGAGCCCTTTATTTCTGCTATGTTACTCCTTATTGCTATGTTAATGGTCTCACACATGTCTTCCATGCTTTTCTCAAGTCCAGTGAGACTTTAAAGTCTCTATCAGACATATTACTTATATATGTTTCACTTAGCTCTCTGGCCACAGCCTCGTCCTATTCTTTTAATTAGAACAAATTCCACTGTCTTCTCATTTTATCTAAGTCCCTGTGCCTGCTTCTCTATGTTAGGAAATTTAGCAATTTCTCCTGTTGATGAGGGTAAAGAGATCCTGTAGTGCCTTGCAGTATGGCATCCCCTGTTCCCTAGGGCCTGGTATTTTAGTGTGTTTCTCCAGTGCATGTTGTGTGTGTTCTGCTGTTTTGTCCTGGCCACTTTATCCTTTAGGCCAGCTATCTTCAGAGGTTCTCTTTATCTATTGTAGGCAGTGTTTGGTCCCTCCCTAAATGTGGTGCATTTTGACTAGCTGTGCTCTGGTCTGCTTGTGAAATGAGTCCTGTTGCCACCAGCTCTGGCTACTAAGGTTATGCAAACACCTGGGTCAGGAGATGTGCTGTGAACAGGGGGTTTGAGCCAGTCTTCTGGGGCATGGGGCCCACCATACTGGGACTGAGCCAAGAATAGCTGGGAAGGGCAGTTACATTGGAGTGCGGGGTCAGAGCTTGGTGTAAAAAGTTAGGTGGTGAGTGTAAGCACTGTGTTGGTCCTTTCAGGTGGATCTGTGTTTATGATGAGGAGCAGGTCAGGGAAATGGTGCCTGTTAGTTCCTTTTTTCCTGGAGGGGTCTCGCCATGAATGTTGCCTCTCAGGATCATCATCTGAGATGAGCAGATAACCTTCCCACTGTGTGCCCCAGGTGCTCTTCAGATCACTTTCTAGGCTGGATGTCCATGGGTTCTTTGCCTGTCCTCTCTCCAAAAGCAGCACAATATCCTCCAGGGTCTCCCTGAGCTGAGTCCGTTGACCTTTAGAAATTTAGGCTTTAAACCCTGCTAATTTCAAGAACTCATGAAATTCAGACCCTCTTACTTTACAAGCCAGTTGCCATAGGGATTCATTTTTCCCATATGCTTCCCCATGTGTTAGTCATCTCTCCCCCCTCTCTGTGACAGCATTTCCCTCCCCACACCAGTGGTCACAATCTGTTTCTTTCCCAAACTGTGTCTCCATACTTCCCACCTTCTTTGATAGGGCCTCTTCTCAACCTTTAGCTGTGGAGATTTTTCTGCATGTCTTCAGGTCAATTTCTAGGGTATTTAGGGTGATTTGATAGTTATCTGATTATATTCATGGGAGCAGGTGGACCTAGGGTCCTCTTATTCCATGGCCATTTTCCAGACTCTCCAATTAAGGCTGACTTTTGATGGTGGATGTAAAATGTGCAACATCATCCATCCCATGTTTCCTGAAAGGTCCAAATGGAATCTTTTGTATGTATTTTCCTAGAAGAAATGAAAATAAATTATTTAGAGTTCTTTTGGAAAATAAAAGCAATTTCTGAGAAAATTATCCTTATGCAAAATTTGTATTTCTTAAAATCCTTCCAAATCTAAAGTGGATTACTATTTTAACAATACAGATTTTAAAAAGTATTATTATTGGTTATTTTTCAAAACATGTCAAGAATCAAAAGAAAAGTGAGCTTTGGGGACATATGTCTCTTCCTTCTAAGGAAATGACATGGAATTAAACCAAGTTAGGACTTCAGGACCAAAGTCAGAAATACAGAAGTCAAGATCAATATAAATTAAAAGCACTAGTAGCAATCAAGATAATGTTATCAGGCACAAGCATAAAACAGAGAAGCTAGTGACAGGTGTGGGAGTTCAGGAAGCAAGGATAAGCATAAATGACATGGCTGGGGATGGCAGATTTCCAAAAAGAAAGAAGTAGCTGGGCTCTTTATACTTGAACTCTGTCATAACCTGGGTTTAAACATTAAACCCTGAATATCTAATCTTTACTGTTATGGCCCACAGGAGTAGAGTTAGAGACAAAGTATAGGAGAAGATGGGAGGTGGGTGTTGCTAAACACACCAGGAAAGTTGAGCCCATATGATCATTTCACACTTCAAGGAAAATACAGTATGTGATAGAGAGAAGCCTATTATATTTTGAATGCCTACAATACACAGAGCCCACAGAACTGAGCAGATTTTTAGCTATAGGTGGAACTGATGTGCACCATATAAATTCACTCTTCTGGTTATTGTAGATTAGATCTGAGGTAAACATCTCACCCAAAGGTGGTCAGTCTGTTTAGGCTAGCCCAAAGTCTGTGAGGTTGCCTAGTGAGTCAACTATGGCCATAGGGGCCCTGGGGACCCAATCAACTGTCTCAATAAACCAATCAAATTTCCTCTGAAGAAGTCTAAACTTAGAAAGTATAGTGAGAAAGCTGGTTAATTGGTGGTACTGGAAACAAAGGAAAATTATTTTATTTATTTATTTATTTTTTGGTCAACCACAAAATGGAGCCCTAAAATAGGTGTCAACACATCCTTTGTATCTTGTGTGATCGCCCAATTCTAGAATCCTTCCACTCTTCATGAGGTCTGGCTGTGTGAAAGAAAGTCCTATCTTCTTTTGTGATCTTATATATACTTAAAATGAACTCTTGTGACTTTAGGCATCTTTTCTTAAAATTTACACATTTGTATACTACCTTTGAAATACAGACTTCTGAATAAAGACTGTCAGATGTTAATCACTCACCTTGAAGTGAGTATTCTTGACTAGGGATGAATTCTTTTATTAACTTATCATACCTATGGTGAAAACTAGAATTAACTATCATCTACCTACATAACATATTCTTTAGGATAAAGTATGTAAAGAACATGAAACAATATAGTAAATAGCAAAGCCTGGGCTTTTCCCTTGCTCTGCGCCTGGTGGCAAGTAGATCTTCATCCAGAGTTCATTATGTGGCAGATGACCTCAGAAAAAGAGGCTTAAGAATTAGGTATTGTGTTCTAGGCACATTCTGCTCAACAAGGCATATGACACCTTTCAGAGGAAAGGCAAAATTGACAAATGTCCTTCCTCTCTCCTCTCCATCCACTTTTACCCCCTTAGCTATATTAAAAGTTATATTATGAGACTTCATTTTATGGACATCCCTCCCCATTGTTCCCATAGCATTGTCTAGCCCACTTTTTAAGTTTCACTTATTCTGTAAAAATAATAGATATCACATATTGAATGCTTCCCAGGTTTTGGGAGCTGGAACTGTGATAAGCTCTTCATTCTGTCACAGAAAAGTCTGAGTTACCTAGAAAAAAAAGGTGCCCTGCTTCCATATCTCAGAGGGTTTGGGACTTAACCTACAGCTACTCCTAGAAAAAGACAGTGGAAAAGCCAAAAGAAACACTCTACTTATCTAACTATTTATCTGTATTTTCCTGCTTGGCCATCTAGTTGACACCAAATTTCTGTGCTGTTTACTAAGATGTTAAGGAAATCCTGACCACAGGATTTGTCATTTGATTAATCAATCCAAAAACTCTGTGACTTGGAATCTTACCCTGGCTTATATCCCAGCTCTAACACCCAGCTCTTTGAAAAACTCAAGGCCTAGTAATTGGTATGCTTATGTCAGGTCTCATCAAGACTCAACAGAACTAGGAATCTTAATATCTTAAACCTTAACACTTAACTGTTGAGGCAGAGGACAATTTACTTTGTGCAAGGGTCTAGGAAGAAGTGACAGCATCAACCCCTGTTTTCACATATCCTCCTTGGATAATGATTGCTTTACTTCCTCACTGAAAGGTTGACTTTTGTTCAATGATATATTAATGACTCTTACTGGATCATTGACATAGAAGCTGTTGAGCTTCTTTGGGAAAGGCTGAGAAGCTGTATAAGGAAGGAAGGAAGGAAGCCAACAAGGAGAACGTATACCAGACAGCCCATGTCCCCAACTAAGGCTTCACTCAATAGTATTTTTCTTCCCTCTCACCTTTTAGGCTGCCATACTTCTCTTTGGTTGACTCACTCAAGAGTTTGCTATGGTAAAGCAGGATTTATTTCTTATTGGCTCATCTATTAATTCGTGGTATAACAAAATATTATTGGATTTTAGTATGTTTCTGAAGTTTTGTTAAGTGAGAAATTAAAATTTATTAAAATAATATTTGCAATACTTTATGATTCCTACCTATTCTAATTATCTCCTAAAGCAGCAGAATCACAATCATGATTTAGGAATTCCTAAAATGCATGTATCTTTTAGTTCTCACAATAACCTTATAAAATAAGTCTTAATACTGTATCATATTTTCGAAATAAAGAAATAGAAGCTTAGAAAGGTTAAGTAGTTTACTCAAGATTGTACAGTTAGTAGGTTGTGGAGCTAGAATTCAAACTAGACTCCTGACTCTAGTTGATACAATGCTACATTAACCTGACTTCTTAAAAGTTAATGCCTGCCTCTGGACTTTACCCCTGAGTCTACCAAGAAAGGTGGGTTCAGGGGTAAGAACAGCTTCAACTCATATCCTCTGTAAAACAGGGGTTGTCAAACTTTTTCTGTAAACAATCAAAGAGAAAATACTTTAGGCCTCACATGCTTTATAGTCTCTGTTCTAACTACTCAACTCTGCAGCTGTAGTACAAAAGCAGCCATAGTAAATACATAAGCAAAAGAAAATAAGTTGTGTTCCAATAAAACTTTATTTATAAAAGTAAGTGACAGTGAATTTGGATTGTGGGCTATAGTTGACTACTAGTATAAAGATATCTTCCAATGGCCATTGCCCAATGATCTCTCTTATTCCTTTTTAGAATAAGAAATTACCACTTATTCCTTATAATCCTGTGGATTGCTGACACTATTTTCCTCAGAGACATAACTTAAAGTTAATGCAGTTTTCTCAGCCTTCATCATAATGTTTAATGTCTTTATAGCATTTGGCACCAAGTGGTGACACAATTTAATAGAAATATAATTAGATTTGGAGCCAGAATATCTGAGTTTGAGTACTGTATTTGTCATATTTGAGCTTTATGACTTTAAAAGTCACTTGGTTTCTTGTGGCATTTTCCCATTGCTCCTTCAGATACACCCTCTACCCTTTACCCTGCTCCTTGCACTTGGAGGCCTACCTCTAATAACTGCATTCATGAGACTCCATGCCTCTGGCTTTGAGCTGGATTTGACCTGTGGGGAGAATCAAGAAGAGATAAAAGTAAGAGAGATGAGTGAGGTTGTTTAGCTCCTTGTAGGGTCATCAAGGGCTGGTGGATTGCCTTGCCAGGATATCATTCCTTCTGTAAAGGCAGTTCCTTTAAGAGTCTCTTTCTTCTGGTTCTAGTAACCATTATGCACTAGGTGTATGCTGTATCCCTTGTGATTATTTACACCTGTCCATTCTTTAAAAATTGTCCTGTTACTACACTCTTTTTTTAAAATTTATTTTTTATTTATTATCAGCATAACAGTATTCATTATTTTTGCACCACACCCAGTGCTCCATGCAATCCGTGCCCTCTATAATACCCACCACCTGGTACCCCAACCTCCCACCCCCAGCCCCTTCAAAACCCTCAGATTGTTTTTCAGAGTCCATAGTCTCTCATGGTTCACCTCCCCTTCCAATTTTCCCCAATTCCCTTCTCCTCTCTAATTCCCCGTGTCCTCCATGATATTTGTTATGCTGCACAAATAAGTGAAATCATATGATAATTGACTCTCTCTGCTTGGCTTATTTCACTCAGCATAATCTCTTCCAGTCCCGTCCATGTTGCTACAAAAGTTGGGTATTCATCCTTTCTGATGGAGGCATAATACTCCATAGTGTATATGGACGACATCTTCCTTATCCATTCATCCGATGAAAGGCATCTTGGTTCTTTCTACAGTTTGGCAACCGTGGCCATTGCTGTTATAAACATTGGGGTACAGATGGCCCTTCTTTTCACTACATCTGTATCTTTGGGGTAAATATCCAGTAGTGCTATTGCAGGGTCATAGGGAAGCTCTATTTTTAATTTCTTGAGGAATCTCCACACTGTTCTCCAAAGAGGCTGCACCAACTTGCATTCCCGCCAACAGTGTAAGAGGGTTCCCATTTCTCCACATCCCCTCCAACACATGTTGTTTCCTGTCTTGCTAATTTTGGCCATTCTAACTGGTGTAAGGTGATATCTCAATGAGGTTTTGTTTTTTTTGTTTGTTTGTTTGTTTTTTTTAAGATTTTATTTATTTGTCAGAGAGAGAGAGAGGGAGAGAGAGCAAGCATGGGCAGACAGAATGGCAGGCAGAGGCAGAGGGAGAAGCAGGCTCCCTGCCGAGCAGGAGTCCGATATGGGACTCCATCCCAGGACGCTGGGATCATGACCTGAGCTGAAGGCAGCTGCTTAACCAACTGAGCCACCCAGGCGTCCCTCTCAATGAGGTTTTAATTTGAATCTCCCTGAGGGCTAGTGACGATGAACATTTTTTTCATGTGTCTGATAGCCATTTGTATGTCTTGATTGGAGAAGTGTCTGTTCATATCTTCTGCCCACTTTTTGATATGATTGTCTGTTTTGTGTGTGTTGTTTGAGGAGTTCTTTATAGATCCTTGACACATAGGCCAGTGGAACAGAGTAGAGAACTCAGATATGGACCCTCAACTCTATGGGCAAATAATCTTTGACAAAACAGGAAAAAATATACAGTGGAGAAAAGACATCTCTTCAATTAATGGTGCTGGGAAAACTGAGAAGCTATATGTAGAAGAATGAAACTCAACCATTCTCTTACACCATACACAAAGATAAACTCAAAATGGATAAAAGACCTCAACGTGAGACAGGAATCCATCAGAATCCTAGAGGAGAACATAGGCAGTAATCTCTTCGATATCAGCCACAGCAACTTCTTTCAAGATATGTCTCCAAAGGCAAAGGAGACAAAAGCGAAAATAACCTTTTGGGACTTCATCAAAATAAAAAGCTTCTGCACAGCAAAGGAAACAGTCTAAGAAAACAAAGAGGCAACCCACGGAATGGGAGAAGATATTTGCAAATGACAGTACAGACAAAAGGTTGATATCCAGGATCTGTTACTACACTCTTACCAAATTATCCATTTTGAGTATGTTATCTATTTCCCACCAGGCCCAGAAGGATATGTTTCTTTGTACTTTTGTTTGATCTTACAATACTTCGTTAAGCAAACACCCATTCAGCACAATTATGTTCCAGGCCCTGTAGTAGGCACTGGTGCTACCATGATGATCAAGATGTGGCAACCTCAAAAATTTCCAAGAGCTGAGAAGAAGCACATGATATAACAGATTGCTATAAAGACAATGCTACTATCAGAGAGTGAAGAAAGCAACCCAACAGGAAAGGGAAATGTGTAAGGGAAGCAGGGAAGCTCAGTGCAGGATCCTGATTATGCAGTCTGGTCTTGGAGTGAAAAATAGACTCTCAGTCAAAATAGATACAATGATTCAGGGATTTTACAGGTAGAAGTATGACCTCACTGACCAAGTAATCTTGACTTCTTCTTTACTGATCAATCTCTAAATCTTTTGCCAGGTCATTTTCCTTTTTCCTCATTGTAACAGTTATTCTTCAGTATGATTTTGCCCCCCCACCTTTTTTTTTTTTTTTTTTTTTTTTTTTTTTACTGTAGCCCTTGTGGAGCTCCCATTCACTTCTATATTTCCTCTCCTTTCTGAGCAGATGGGGTCAATTCTCTAGCTTTTACTTTTTGTCTGAACTCTAGCCCCAGAATCTCAATAAAACATAGCACAAAATTCCTTATACTCCCTTCCTTTCAACCACAGGGAAGCTTCTCCTCCCAACTTCCCTATTACTGGTTACTGATAGTATATCCAGGTACCTGGGCTGCAGGACTTTCATTAACTATTGCTACACATAATACTGCTTTCAACTTGTTATCTGTTGCCAGATACTTCCTCTGTACACTTGTCTGAAATAGCCATTCATTCATTTAATACTCTTATCCAGTATTCATTGGATAACTATTTACTGAACACTTATTATTAGCCAGAGATATTTCTAGGAGTTAGGGATATCGTACTAAGCAAGAGAAACAATTCTTAGAATTTATAGCCAAATGAAAATAAATAGATAATAAATGTTGCCATATGTAACTGAATCTAAGATACCAATAACTATCAAATACATCATTACTTTATGCATCACCACAAAAACGCTACTAATTAAAATAAGATACTATCAGTTATGAGCTTTTTGATTTCAAGATGTTAAAATGTGTTACAAAATGAATTTTTGCATCTTTTGATCAATGAAATTCAATAATGTAAATGCATGTAATATCTTGGATATTGGAACATGCCAAGGAGAAAATTTAAGTAGAGAAAAGGGATAAGGAGAACTGGGAATGAGGGCTGTAATTTTAAATAGGGTTTTCAGAGAGGTTCCATTATGTAGATGATATTTTCAAGGGAAGTTAGCCTTTCTGAAGGAAGAGCAGATCAACAAAGAGAATAGTAAATACAAGAGCCCTGAGGGAAGAGTGTATCTATTCATGCTCAAGGTACAGTGAAGTGGCTAGTATGACTGGGGGTAGAGGAGTGGAAGTAAGCTAAAAGAGTAGTAGGAGATGAGGTCAGGAGGAATAGAAGGCCAGGTTATATAGATCTTGTAGGCTAATGTAGAACCTTTGCTTTTACTAGTACAATGGAAAATGGTTGGAGGTTTTTGCACAGAGAAATTAAATGATCTGACTTATGTTTTATTTTTTTTTTTAAGATTTTATTTATTTATTTGACAGAGAGAGATCACAAGTAGACAGAGAGGCAGGCAGAGAGAGAGAGAGGGATGCAGGCTCCCTGCTGAGCAGAGAGCCCGATGCGGGACTCGATCCCAGGACCCTGAGATCATGACCTGAGCTGAAGGCAGCGGCTTAACCCACTGAGCCACCCAGGCGCCCCCTGACTTATGTTTTAAATGAATGACTCTGGCTAATGGATGGAGGAAAGATTGGAGAAGTTGATGCTAGGGGCCAGTTAGGGAGCAATGGGAAAATTCAGGAATGGGGTGCTGGTGGCTTGGACCTGGATGCCTTCAATGAAGTTAGTTAAGAAATAGGGGCCTTTGAGCAAGTATTAAAGATGGAGTTTTGGGATTTGCTGATGACCAAGATGTGAGGTTGAGGTTAAAAAGTCAATGATGACACCTCTGTTTTTTATCAGGGACCTTGGAAAAGTGTAGCTGCTGTTTCAGGAGAAGAGGTAGTTTATGAGAGAAGCACGTTTGTTGGGGAGGATTAAGAGGTTAGGTTTGGCTAGCTTAGATTTGAAATTCCTTTCAGGTATCCCAGTGGTTATGTTTTCTGACACTGTTTACTTCACACTGCCTCTGCTGGACTGACACTTTTCCTGCTTAGATTCTTAAAACTGGTCTCCTTCTCTCTAGACCTTGCTTTTCCTGATTCATTCAACAAATTATTATTTTTTCATTTTAAAATTAAGGTGATTAACATGTTTATTATTTTTTAATTTTAATTCCAGTATAATTAGCATACACTGTTACATTAATTTCAGGTGTACAATACAGTGATTCAAGGGAATCACTGGTTCCCTTGAATTTCCATACATTACTCAGTGCACTCCTTAATCCCCTTCACCTATTTCACTGATTCCCCCCACCCACCTCTCCTCTGGTAACCGTAGCTATCTATAGTTAAGAGTGTGTTTTTTGATTTGTCTTTTTTCCCCCTTTGTTTATTTGTTTCTTAGATTCCACATATGAGTATAATCATATGGTATTTGTCTTTCTTTGACTTATTTCACTAAGCATTATACGTTCTGGCTCCATTCAAGTTGTTGTAAATGGCAAGATTTCATTCTTTTTATGATTGAATAATATTCCATTATATGTATACCACAGGAGTGATTAACATCTTTGTTCAAAAACTTTGTCTTTAGCCATTGCTTATTAAATTTAATTGACTCTCCTTGGTCTGACCATTGAGAGGCCTAAACTATAAGTGCTGGCAAATATATACAGATATGTAACCACCACAATTAAAACGTTGATCATTTTGGTGTTCTATCTTCCCCCAAAGTTCTATCTTGTGCTCAATTCCCATCTCCCATGTCATCCCCTGACAATTACTGATCTGATTTTGTCCCTAAATCTTAGCTTTTTCTAGGATGTTGTAAATATGGAATCACAAAGTATATAGCTTTTGAGTCTGGAATGTCTCACTTAGCTAAGGCCTTTGAGATCCATCCATGTTGTTACATGTAAGTTGGAGTTCATTCTATTTTATTGCTGAGCTGTAGGCGTGTTCCATAATTTATTGATCCATTGTCCAGTTTAAGAAAATTTGGGCTTTTCCATATTTTGGTGATTATGAATAAAGCCATATGAGTAGTGGCCTTCCAAAAGGCATGTCTACTTAGTACTTCAGAATGTGACTTTATTTGGAATAAAGGCCTATGCAGATGTAATTAAGGTAACTATATTGAAATAAGATTATCTTGGATAGAGTGGCCCTAAGTCGAATAATGAGTGTCCTTATAAAAGATGAAAAAGGAAAAGACACTCAGGGACACGGAGGGAGGTGGCCAAGTAAAGACAGATGCAGAGATTGGAGTGATGTATCTACAATTCAAGGAGTACAAAGGATTATAGACAGCCACCAGAAGTTGGCTAGAGAGCTAGGATGTATTTTCCTTTCAGTCTCCAAGAGGAATCAACTCTATCAAAACCTTGATTTTAGCCTCCTGGCCTCCATAACCATGAAAGAATAAATTTCTGTCATTTTTAGCTGTCAGATTGGGATAATTTCTTGTCATAGTAGTCTCTTATGATCCTTTGTATTTGTGGACTATCAGTCATAAAGTCTCTTATTTATAATTTAACTAAGTCACTAACATTTTCTTTTCTGGGTAAGTTTAGTTAAAGATTTTTTGTATTTTGTTTACATTAACAAAAAAACAGTTTATAATCTCATTGATCTTTTCCAATATGTTTACAGTCTATTCCATTTCTTTCTTTAAAAAAATTTTTTATTAACATATAATGTATTATTAGCCCCAGGGGTACAGGTCTGTGAATCTTCAGCTTACACACTTTGTAGCACTCACCATAACCCATACCCTCCCCAAGGTCCATAACCCAACAACCCCTCTTCCCAGCAACCCTCAGTTTGTTTTGTGAGATTAAGAGTCTCTTATGGTTTGTCTCCCTCCCAATCCCATCTTCTTTCATTTTTTCCTTCCCTACTCCCCATGACCCCCCACCCTGCCTCTCAAATTCCTCATATCAGAGAGATCACACGAGAATTTTCTCTGATTGACATTTCACTCAGTATAATACCCTTTAGTTCCATCCACGTCATTGCAAATAGCAAGATTTCATTTCTCTTGATGGTTGCATAGTATTCCATTGTGTGTGTGTGTGTGTGTGTGTGTGTCTGTTGATGGACATTTAGGTTCTTTCCATAGTTTGGCTATTGTGGACATTGCTGCTATAAACATTCGGGTGCATGTGCCCCTTTGGATCACTACGTTTGTATCTTTAGGGTAAATACCCAGTAGTGTGATTCCTGGGTCATAGGGTAGCTCTATTCTCAACTTTTTGAGGAACCTTCATGCTGTTTTCCAGAGTGGCTGCACCAGCTTGCATTCCCACCAACAGTGTAGGAGGGTTCCCCTTTCTCCACATCCTCGCCAGCATCTGTAATTTCCTGACATGTTAATTTTAGCCATTCTGACTGGTGTGAGGTGATATCTCATTGTGGTTTTGATTTGTATTGCCCTGTTGCTGAGTGATGTGGAGCACTTTTTCATGTGTCTGTTGGCCATCTGGATGTCTTCTTTGCAGAAATGTCTGTTCCCATTCTCTGCCCATTTCTTGATTGGATTATTTGTTCTTTTGGTGTTGAGTTTGCTAAATTCTTTATAGATTTTGGATTCAAGCCCTTTATCTGATATGTTGTTTGCAAATATCTTCTCCCATTCTATCAGTTGTCTTTTGGTTTTGTTAACTGTTTCCTTTGCTGTGCAAAAGCTTTTGATCTTGATAATATCCTAATAGTTTGTTTTTTCCCTTGCTTCCCTTGCCTTTGGGGATGTTCCTAGGAAGATGTTGCTGCGGCTGAGGTCGAAGAGTTTGCTGCCTGTGTTCTTCTTAAGGATTTGGATGGATTCCTTTCGCACATTGAGGTCCTTCATCCATTTTGAGTCTATTTTCATGTGTGGTGTAAGAAAATGGTCCAATTTCATTTTTCTGCATGTGGCTGTCCAATATTCCCAACACCATTTATTGAAGAGGTTGTCTTTTTTCCATTGAACATTCTTTCCTGCTATGTCGAAGATTAGTTGACCATAGAGTTGAGGGTCTATTTCTGGGCTCTCTATTCTGTTCCATTGATCTATGTGTCTGTTTTTGTGCCAGTACCATGCTGTCTTGATGATGACAGCTTTGTAATAGAGCTTGAAGTCCGGAATTGTGATGCCACCAACGTTGGCTTTCTTTTTCAATATCCCTTTGGCTTTTTATTCAAGGTCTTTTCTGGTTCCATATAAATTTTAGGGTTATTTGTTCCATTTCTTTGAAAAAGATGGATGGTACGTTGATAGGAATTGCATTAAACGTGTAGATTGCTTTAGGTAGCATAGACATTTTCACAATATTTATTCTTCCAATCCAGGAATGGAATATTTTTCCATTTCTTTGTGTCTTCCTCAATTTCTTTCATGAGTACTTTATAGTTTTCTGAGTATAGATTCTTTGCCTCTTTGGTTGGGTTTATACCTAGGTATCTTATGGTTTTGGGTGCAATTGTAAATGGGATTGACTCCTTAATTTCTCTTTCTTCTGTCTTGTTGTTGGTGTAGAGAAATGCAATTGATTTTGGATTGATTTTATATCCTGACACTTTACTGAATTCCTGTACAAGTTCTAGCAGTTTTGGAGTGGAGTCTTTTGGGTTTTCCACATAGAGTATCGTATCATCTGGGAAGAGTGATAGTTTGACTTCTTTGCCGATTTGGATGCCTTTAATATCCTTTTTTTTGTCTGATTGCTGAGGCTAGGACTTCTAGTACTATGCTGAATAGCCGTGGTGATAATGGACATCCCTGCCGTGTTTCTGACCTTTTTGGAAAAGCTTTCATTTTTTTTTCCATTGAGAATGGCATTTGCAATGGGTTTTTCATAGATGGCTTTGATAATATTGAGGTATGTGCCTTCTATCCCTACACTTTGAAGAGTTTTGATCAGGAAGGGATGCTGTACTTTGTCAAATGCTTTTTCAGCATCTATTGAGAGTATCATATGGTTCTTGTTCTTTCTTTTATTGATATGTTGTATCACATTGTTTGATTTGCGGATGTTGAACCAGCTTTGCAGCCCTGGAATAAATCCCACTTGGTCGTGGTGAATAATCCTTTTAATGTACTGTTGAATCCTATTGGCTAGTATTTTGGTGAGAATTTTCACATCTGTGTTCATCAAGGATATTGGTCTGTAGTTCTCTTTTTTGATGAGATCCTTGTCTGGCTTTGGGATCAAGGAGATGCTCTCCTCATAAAATGAGTTTGGAGGTTTTCCTTCCATTTCTATTTTTTTTGGAACAGTTTCAGGAGAATATTCTTTAAATGTTCTTTAAACATTCTTTAAATGTTTGGTAGAATTCCCCCAGGAAGCCGTCTGGCCCTGGGCATTTGTTTGCTTGGAGATTTTTGATGAGTGTTTCAATCTCCTTACTGGTTATGGGCCTGTTCAGGCTTTCTATTTCTTCTTGGTTCAGTTGTGGTAGTTTATATGTCTCTAGAAATGCATCCATTTCTTCCAGATTGTCAAATTTGTTTGCGTAGAGTTGCTCATAGTATGTTCTTATAATGGTCTGTATTTCTTTGATGTTAGTTGTAATCTCTCCTCTTTCATTCATGATTTTATTTATTTGGGTCCTTTCTCTTTTCTTTTTGATAAGTCTGGCTAGGGGTTTATCAATCTTAATCCTTTCAAAGAACCAGCTCCTAGTTTCGCGTTGATATGTTCTATTTCTTTTTTGATTTCTATTTCATTGATTTCTGCTCTGATCTTTATGATTTCTCTTCTCCTGCTGGGTTTAGGGTTTCTTTCTTGTTTTTCTCCAACTCCTTTAAGTGTAGGGTTAGGTTGTGTACCTGAGACCTTTCTTGTTTCTTGAGAAAGGCTTGTACCGCTATATATTTTCCTCTCAGGACTGCCTTTGCTGTGTCCAACAGATTTTGAACCTTTGTGTTTTCGTTATCATTTGTTTCCATGAATTTTTTCAATTCTTCTTTAATTTCCTGTTTGACCCATTCATTCTTTAGTCGGATGCTGTTTAGTCTCCATGTATTTGGGTTCTTTCCAAATTTCCTCTTGTGATTTAGTTCTAGCTTCAGAGCATTGTGGACTGAAAATATGCAGGGAATGATCCCAATCTTTTGATACTGGTTGATACCTGATTTAGGACCGAGGATGTGATCTATTCTGGAGTATGTTCCATGTGCACTACAGAAGAATGTGTATTCTGTTGCTTTGGGATGAAACGTTCTGAATATATCTGTTATGTCCATCTGGTCCAGTGTGTCATTTAAGGCCTTTATTTCCTTGTTGATCTTTTGCTTGAATGATCTGTCCATTTCAGTGAGGGGAGTGTTAAAGTCCCCTACTATTATTGGATTATTGTTGATGTGTTTGTTTGATTTTGTTATTAATTGGTTTATATAGTTGGCTGCTCTCACGTTGGGGGCATAGATATTTAAAATTGTTAGATCTTCTTGTTGGACAGATCCTTTGAGTATGATATAGTTTCCTTCCTCATCTCTTATTATAGTCTTTTGCTTAAAATCTACGTGATCTGATATAGGGATTGCCACTCCTGCTTTCCTCTGATGTCCATTATCATGGTAAATTCTTTTCCATCACCTCACTTTAAATCTGGAGGTGTCTTCAGGCTTAAAATGAGTTTCTTGGAGGCAACGTATAGATGGGTTTTGTTTTTTTATCCATTCTGATACCCTGTGTCTTTTGACAGGGGCATTTAGCCCATTCACACTCAGGGTAACTATTGAGAGATATGAATTTAGTGCCATTGTATTGCCTGTAAGGTGACTGTTACTGTATATGGTCTCTGTTCCTTTCTGATCTACCACTTGTAGGCTCTCTCTTTGCTTAGAGGACCCCTTTCAATATTTCCTGTAGAGCTGGTTTGGTGTTTGCAAATTCTTTCAGTTTTTGTTTGTCCTGGAAGCTTTTAATCTCTCCTATTTTCAATGATAGCCTAGCTGGATATAGTATTCTTGGGTGCATGTTTTTCTTGTTTAGTGCTCTGAATATACCATGCCAGCTCTTTCTGGCCTGCCAGGTCTCGGTGGATAAGTCTGTTGCCAATCTAATATTTTACCATTGTATGTTACAGACTTCTTTTCCCGGGCTGCTTTCAGGATTTTCTCTTTGTCACTAAGACTTGTAAATTTTACAACTAGGTGACGGGGTGTGGACCTATTTTTATTGATTTTAACGGGGGTTCTGTGCACCTCCTGGAGTTTGATGCTTGTTCCCTTTGCCATATTGGGGAAATTCTCTCCAATAATTCTCTCCAGTATACCTTCTGCTCCCCTCTCTTTCTTCTTCTTCTGGAATCCCAATTATTCTAATGTTGTTTCGTCTTATGGTGTCACTTATCTCTCGAATTCTCCCCTCGTGGTCCAGTAGCTGTTTGTCCCTCTTTTGCTCAGCTTCTTTATTCTCTGTCATTTGGTCTTATATATTGCTAATTCTTTCTTCTGCCTCATTTATCCTAGCAGTGAGAGCCTTCATTTTTGATTGCACCTCATTAATAGCTTTTTTGATTTCAACTTGCTTAGATTTTAGTTCTTTTATTTCTCCAGAAAGGGCTTTTATATCTCCCGAGAGGGTTCCTCTAATATCTTCCATGCCTTTTTCGAGCCTGGCTAGAACCTTCAGAATCGTCATTCTGAACTCTATTGATTTAGGTCTCTAGCCTTCGGTACTGCCTCTTGTTCTTTTTTTTGTGATGAATTTTTCCGCCTTGTCATTTTGTCCAGATAAGAGTATATGAAGGAACAAGTGAAATACTAAAAGGGTGGCAACAACCCCAGGAAAATATGCTTTAACCAAATTAGAAGAGATCCCACATCGTGAGGGGGGAGAAAGGGGATAAAAGGAGGTTCAGAATGAAAAAAAAAAAAGCAAAGAAAGGAAACAATTAAAAAAAGAAAATGAATAATGAAAAAGTATTTATATATATATGTATATATATATATATATTAAACTAGTTTAAAAACGTTAAAAAAGAAAAGCATAAAATTTAAAAAAAATTTAGCAGAAGAAGAGAAAAAAAATTGAAAAAGAAAAAAAATTAAATTAACTGCAAGACTAAAGTATCATGGGGAGAAAACCATGAGTTCCGTGCTTTGCTTTCTCCTCCTCTGGAATTCTGCTGCTCTCCTTGGTATTAAAACTGCACTCCTTGGTAGGTGAACTTGGTCCTGTCTGGATTTCTTGTTGACCTTCTGGAGGAGGGGCCTGTTGTAGCGATTCTCAAGCATCTTTGCCCCAGACGGAATTGCACTGCCCTTACCAGGGGCTGGGCTGAGCAATCCGCTTGTGTTTGCTTTTGGGAGCTTTTGTTCCCTGAGTGCTTTCCATAGTGTTCCAGAGGACAGGAATGAAAATGGCGGCCTCCCGGTCTCTGGCCCGGAGGAGCCGAGAGCCCAGGGCCCCACTCCTCAGTGCACCCTCAGAGAGCCACATTCAATTACTCCCTTCTCCCTGGCCTCAGGCCACACTCCGGAGCTCACCTGGCCTGTGACCGGTTCAAGTAACCCTGAGGTGGGAGCCCACTCCTCGGCTCTGTCTCTGTAGCCAGATTCCCCGTTCTAATACCTGTAAGCTCTGTGACACTGAGACACCCCCAATCCTTCTGTGACCCTGCAGGACCTGAGGCCACGCTGACCCCGCGTGGGCTTCACCCTGGTTTAGCCTCTGGAGCGATGTCCCTCAGCGGAACAGACTTTTAAAAGTCCTGATTTTGTGCTCCCTTGCTCCCCCGCTTGCCGCTTGCGGGAGCTGGCCCCTCCCTCTGGGGTCTGTCTTCCCGTCGCTTTGGATTCACTTCTCCGCCAGTCCTACCTTTCAGAAATTGGTTGATTTTCCGTTTCTAGAATTGTTGTTCTTCTTCTCTTCTTTTTGATCTCCCGTTGGATTTGTAGGTGTTTGCAATCTTTAGATAATCTATCTAACTGATCTTCTGCTAGCTGAAGTAGTCTCCGCCTACTACTTCTCCGCCATCTTGACTCCCCCCTCTTTAGGAATTTTGACTTTAGCTTTTTCTTCTTTTCCCATTTCCTTGAAGTATAAAATTAGACTGTTTATTTTGAGATTTTTCTTTTTTCTTAATGTAGGAGTTCATTGCTCTCAACTTCCCCCTTAGGATTGTGTTTTCTGCATCCCATAAGTTTTGGCATAATGCACTTCCATTTTTATTTTTCTCAAGATATATATTTTTTTCTCTTTTGATTTTTCTTTGACTCATTGGTGGCTCAGGAATATATTTTTTAATCTCTATGTATTTGTAGATTTTGCAGTTTCCTTATACTTAGTTTCTATTTTTATGCCACTGTGATCAGAAAACATGATCTCAGTCTTCTTAAATTTATTAAGAGCTGGATGCATTGAACTGTGCTTCCTATTAATAATAGGTATGATATCAGGAGGCCAGGTGTCATTGGTGTAGGACCTATATTTTAATACTGCTCCTAAGACTTCATTTTATTACCAAGAACTCTTTAACTTTATTATTTATAATTCTATAGAATATAATTCTATATTCTTTATAATTCTATAATTCTATTCTTTATAATTCTAACTATATTCTTTATAATTCTATTCTCCAAATTCTAAATTCTTTATAATTCTTTATTCTTTATAATTCTAAATTCTTTATAATATAAATCTAAACTATATTCTTTATAATTCTATAAAATTCTTTATAATTCTATATAATTCTATAATTCTTTATAATTCTCTATAATTCTAAATTCTTTATTATTCTTTATAATTCTAAAATTCTATAATTCCTTATAACTCTATAATTCTTTATAATTCTATAACTTTATTCTTTATAATTCTAAATTCTATAAATTCTAAATTCTAACTTTATTCTTTATAATTCTATAAATTCTAAAATTCACTAGCATATATAGTTGAATCTCTTCATAATACCAGACAATATCTGCCTTTTAGTTAGTTTGTTTAGAACATTTATGTATAACAAAATTATTGATACAGTTGCATTTAAGTAAAACACCTTGCTAATTTTTTTGTTTATTCCACCTATTTTTTTTTTTTATCTTATTCTTCGGTTCTTCTCGAGTAATGGGATATTTTTATGATTTTGTTTTATCTCTAGCATTAGCATAGTCATTATATTTCTGGGCTTTGAACTTTTAGTGCTTAGTCCAGCATTTACAATACACATCTTTAACTTAAGTATCTACTTTCAAATTATATATCATCACTTCCTGAATTATTTCAGAAACTTATAACAGAATGATCAACAGTCATTACCCCCATCCTTTTTACCATTGTGGATATATAGCCTCTCTCTCTCTCTATATATATATATATATAGATAGATAGATCTTCGATAGTATGTTGTTGCTCTGACTGCTATAGAAAGTCAATTTCCTTTACAACAAATAAAGAAAGGGTATCTCTCATATTTATCCTAATTTTCACTATATCTGGCACTTAGGATTTATTTGTATAAATCTAAATTTTCACCTAGTATTATGTTCCTTCTTCCTGAAGAAATTATTTTTAGCATCTCTTAGGAGTACTGATCTTCTAGCAATGAATTAAATCATTCTTTGTCTAAGATAATTTTTAAATTTTTATCTTTAAAATATATTTTTACTTGGTATAGAATTCTGAGATGGCAGTTCTTTTTCTTTCAATACTTTAAAGATGTTCTTCCATTGTTTTCTTAAATGATTTCTGAAGTTGATTCTAATTCTCATATCTTTTATTTTATTGTGGTAAGAACACTTAATATGTGATTTGTTCTATCTTATGTAATGTCTCTTTATTTTCTATGGCTTTAAAATTTTCTTTTTATCTTTGTCAAAAAATTGAATATGATGGATCTATATTCCCAGAGATTATTATTTTAATTAATTTTGGAAATTCTTAGCCCAGAGTGAGAGAGAGAGAAAGAGAGAGAGTGCAAGAGTGAGCATGCACAAGGGGAGGGGAAGAGGGAAAGGAAGAGAGAAACTGAAGCAGACTCTGCACTGAGCCAGAGTCCCACACCAGGCTTGATCTCAGGACCCTGAGATCATGACCTGAGCCAAAACAAAGAGTTGGTTGCTTACATCGTCATTTTTCATACTTAATTTCTCTCTCTTCTCCTGGCAATTCAATTACACGTATATAAGACCACTGCTCCTGTCTCACAGTTCACCGATGACCAGGAGGGAGTGAGTAAGTGAGTGTGTGTTTGTGTATGTGTGTGTGTGTGTGTGTGTGTGTGTGAAGTTTCCCTGCTCCTTCCCTCAATGGGTTAAAGCATTTGCCTTCTATGTGTCCTGGAAGGCAGGAAATGTTTTGGGCTTGTCTTCCAGTGGCAGGGATCATGACTTGAATGCCTGCATTACCTAGCAGGGCTGTGTCCACTTACCTGACCTAACTCCATCTTCACTTTGAGCATCTAGTTAAGCCCCATAAAAATGAACGTTTGAGTGTGTACTTGCAAACTCTTCCTGAGTCTTTTGGGCTCCTTGTTATTTTAAACTTTCATGCTAGCCTGTAGTTGGCCTTTAGAAATCCATGAAATCTTACCTGAAGTTTTCTTTTTTTTTCTTCCTTTCTTTCTTTATATTTGGCAGAGCAAATTCTTTTATTGTTTTGTTTTGTTTTTAATTTTAATTTTTTTTCAGTGTTCCAAAATTCATTGTTTATGCACCACACCCAGTGCTCCATGTAATATGTGCCCTCTATAATACCCACCACAAAACTTACCCAATCTCCCACCCCCTCCCCTCCAAAACCCTCAGTTTGTTTCGCAGAGTCCATAGTCTCTCATGGTTTGCCTCCCCTTCCGATTTCCTCCCAACTCACTTCTGAAGTTTTCTTACCAAGATTATGGAAACCACTTCTTCCCATGTTCTACAAACAGTGACACAGTTCATGTGTTCTGTCTCTCCCTGAAGGAGCTAATCCCTCTGATATTCATTCCAGGTCTTACTGTCTTGAAGCCTCCGCTATCCGATGAGCTCAAGAGAAGTTATAATTTTGTAGATTGTTTGTTTTTTTTGTTGTTGTTGTTTGTATGGGAGCACCATTCTCTGTCTTCTTTTTCCATCCAGAGTAAAAGTGACATTTTTTGTCCATTGCACTGATCTTGATATCCTGATGTCTGGTAATCAAAAAATAATAGTATATCATTCTTGACCTAATTCCTCAGAGTATTTCTCTCTCTCTCTCTTTTTCTGGTATTAAAACTTAGGAAAACATTGCCTGGAGGACATCCATAATTTTAATTTCTGGGAGCGTTCTTAAAATAGGTCAGACCCATGTTGCCTTCTAATGACCTACTTAAGATAACTGTGTGTGAACTGAGAAAATTACCTCAATGTATTTATTTTCATCAGATGGAATGGGTTGATGCCGGGGTTGGATACCCTTTGACTTCAGTTGGTCTCTCAAATTACTTGACTTCATAATTCCTTGTTATAGACAGCAGTACTTTGATTATACAGTCTGATTGAAAAGATTGACTTGTCATTTTAAGGGAAATATATGCTTGATTATAAGATGCTGATTTGGATCAATGTATTTCTATAATAGCTTTATAAAAATATTTCAGTGTGAACGTATCACAATGTTTTGTTTTGATTAAGTATCAGTTGAATAAATAGGAATGCACTTATGGCTTATTCAGTGAAATTTCATGGTGTCTAAGAGTCCCAAATTCTTCATTTCATTCTCCAGCTTGCATCCTAGCCTTGAAATTTACTGTTTTAAAATGCATTTCTTTTAAGATTATTTGTTTTTTTTTTGAGTTACTGATTGCTTTATTTCTAGATTCCAAGATCGAACAATGACTCCATATATAAAAGAAATAACAGAATTTTAGTATATGTGTTGCCAAAGTGAGTATTACAGAATTTTAAAAAAATAGCTGCAAAAGGGATACCTGGGTGGCTCAGTCAGTTAAGTTTCTGCCTTTGGCTCAGGTCATGATCCCAGGGTCCTGGGATGGAGCCCTGCATCAGGCTCCGTACTCAATGGAGAGCCTGCTTCTCCCTCTCCCTCTGCCCTTCCCCGTGCTTGTATGTGCTCTCTCTCTCTCTCTCAAATAAATAAATAAATGAAATCTTCAGACAAAATATCTATAAAAACTCAGAGTATAGATGATAGGGCACCCAAAGTAACTATGGTTCATCAAGATATTTTATGCAAACCCACCCATGATTTGAAATGTGTATACAGTGAGTAGGAGTGTACCTGCCTAGACCAGACATCATACCATATTTTCCAACTTTAGTCTTCAATCACCTTCTTTAACCTCAAATCTAAATATTGAGATTTCAGTTGGCCCTTTTATGAAATGGTTTGGGAGATCTAAGTATGTGTGGCCTGATCTAGCCCAAGTATTTTCTTTTGACAGACACTGGGCAGATATTGTCACTTGAAGTTAGACTAAAATTTTAATTCTCACTCCTCAAATATACAGTGTGTGTGTATGTGTGTATGTATGTGTGTGTGCTGGTAGTGGGTATGGGGGAGAAGGAATATGCTCTCTGAAGATTAAATGAGATAATGTGTCAGAAGCACCAAACTTAAGACATTGCCATTTTATGACTCAATGTCATTTTTCTTTCCCTTTATGTGTCTTTTAAAATAGGGATCATGGTGGTCTATCAGAATGAGTGTAATTCTAGAGCTGGGCAGAGTCCTCACTTTCAGCCCTATTAGTGAAGAGTGCTTTGTGATATTAGGAAGCTACATAACTTGCCAGCACCACTGCTTTCTTTTTTGTTAATGGGGGAGGGGGTTGAAATCTCTTAAAGTATCCTGGAGATTAAATAACATAAACTCTTGGCATAACACTGGCATACAAAAGAATTCAATGACTGTTAAGAAATATCTTGTGTTTACATTTTCTTCTAAACATTCTTTTTCCCTTTTCTTAATTTTTTTTTAAACAGCTCATCCCCAATCAGTTTGGACCTTTTTCCTCTAGTGTCTGCTGTGCATCCATTATACCAATGGTGACTCTGTGCAGAACCATTACTTGTCATAATTGGCATAATGTATTGAATACTCACTAGATACCCAGAAATATTTTAAGCACTTTACAGACATTATTTCATTTCAAACTTAGTCTTCTTAAAGGAAAAGCTAACTTGTAATAAAAGAAATCAGACCAGTGGTTGTCTCTGAGGTGGGACACTCAGGGCTTAGCTGGGAGGGAAACTAAAGGAAGTCTCTGAGCTAATGAAAATGGGCTCTATCTTGATAGAAGTCCAAAAGCATTTGAAAAACTCATCAACTGTCCAAAGAAAACAGGTATTTCATAAAAAGCCAAATTATACACTTCAATGAAAAATTGAGAGAAAAAATTAATCTTTTTAGAAACATCCTGTGGCATAGAAAAAAAAAAAAAAAAAACTATTTTCAGATGAAAAAAACAGGGACCTGAATGTTCAGGTAATTTATTCAAGTGCCCGTTTACTGGTGACAGTACCAAAACCAAATCCAGGCATGTTCAAGCACACAGCCCAGCCCTCTCACCACCACACTATGCGTCTTCTGTTGAGGCAGGTGCATCCTGACCCATGGTTTGTGATTTCACTTATCTGATCCTTTGTATCTGTATCATACAGACTGAAGCATAGAAAAATGTTTTCAAATGCCCTGATTTCTGACAGGGGAGAGGAATCCCATATTTTGGATAAAACTCTACAAAGAAAACCTATCTATTCTAAAATCTTAAGCTAGGACGATGTTACCCTCCAGTATCCATCTAGTGGACTCAATTCCTCTTCCTTGTCAGCATGTGTTTCCAAGAAATTTGGGAAATTTTGAGAGCACTGTTTCAGTGATGGTAACCTCAGGCAGCATATTCATGGTATGTCCATATATCCTGTAGTATGAAAACTGCTGCCAACATCTTCTGTGCAGTAAACCAGCAAGGAATCAGCAGCATCTCTAAGACAGGGTTCTAGCAATTGAGCAAGCCTGTTATCTCACCCTTGGTTACAAAGCATATGTTTAAATTTCCAAATAAAAAATGTCAGCAAAGGTCTCTTGCTATTTTGGTGATTGCCAAACAAAGCTGTCTGCAGTGTCTTTGGAGGGCTTGGGTCACTTCAGGGTTATTTCTTCCTTAAATGAGGCAGCAGCTTTTAAATTGACAATAATGACCTTGCATGCTCTTTCTCCTCCCAACTTCCCAACATAATGGCCATAAATATACAGAAAACTGAATCTGCAATGTAAATGCAGCAGAAGGACAATTGATTGAATCAAAGGGACATTCTTCCTCTGTGTCATGATGAATATAAACTGAAAAATGCCTTGTGCTGTCACCTGTGTAGTTCACCCTCTAAAACCCAATATTAATGCAAAGCACTTTATATGCTCATTTAATACTCATAGCAACCCTCTGAGAAATCTGCAATTAATATGCCCATTCATAAATTAAAATGTGTTAGCTAAGTTAATTGATTTGCCCAAGGACACACATCACCCGACTATAGAGGGGAGAGCCAAGATTCAGGCCTCTTTCACTGCTCTCTCCATTCCCAATTGCCAAATATTCTCTCCCTTCCCCCACCAAATGAGAAAAACATGTTGATCTAGTCTCCTGTCTCTACTGTAATGTTTCTGGGAGGCACTGGCTCTGGTCAACTAGTTAGAGATAGTCATTTTATCCTGTCCCTTTGAGCACCCTCTCATCCCCAAACATCCCTTCAAACCCAAAGTCTAAAAGCATTCCAGATAGAAGCAAGGCCATTAAAACCTGGGTCTAAGGCAGGAAGAATATTAGCAATATTAGATGCCAGGTCATGTGATCTATCTTGTATTAGACTGATCATTAAATTGTAAGTGAAACCTTAGTTTCAATCAAAATTATATAATCTACTATTGTGGGCATTGTGTAGAGGAGATTCTGTATTCATAAAGCAAGTATACATCTGGGCATCACACATGGACCTGGGAAATAAACACAAAATTTGCCCTTTGTATGTGGATCTGAGAGAGAAATCCTGCAAGCCTACTAAATGTTGGCCCTGACAGAGCTCTGCCCATTTAAAAATCACTAAGGAAATATTAGGAAAGACAAGGCCAGAGTCACAGGGCCCAGGAACAAATGCAACATCACAAGGTAAGAAACCATATCTCAGAGACCTCAACAAATACTTGAAACTGATAATTTATAAGATTCAGAAGACTTCTTTACTGGACTGTAAGCCCTAGATGAGCAGGAACATCCTGATTTTTCTTTAGGAATTCCTAGCACCAATAACAGTGTTTGACAAATAGAAGGAACTCCAAAAATGCTTGTTGAATGTCTGTTGGACAAAATGTTGAGGAAAAAAAAAAAAAAGGCTTGTGACCAAAGAATGTCCCAAATGTCTAGTTCAAAGGTGATCACAAATACACAATATCTCAAGTTATATGGCATTCCTGTATTACTCCTGGGAAAGTCACTTAAAGAGATTTGCTTCATTCCAGAAGTGACTCTAAGATAATTCCTGCTAGCTGCTTCAATAAACATTCCCTAAATCTCAGTGACTTAGCAGAATGTCTTTTTCTTATATATGTTATAGACTGATGTGGGCAGAAGGATCTTCTGTGTTGCTCTTTTTCTGATTGATAACCCAGGGATCCAAGCTCCTTCCATCTCAGGGTCTTACACATCACTTCCGGTAGTGTGGGTGAGAGAAAGAAAACATAAAGAAGTTCCTATAAGTCATAGCAGTGCCAGTCCTAGAAATATAATTTATCACTTTCTCCCACATACCATTGGCCAGAGCCAGTCATGTGGTTCCAACCTAACTAGAAGAGGAGCTGAGAATATACACTTCCTGTCTGCCCATTAGGAAGAAGGGAAAATTGTAAGCATTTATCCACTGTGTTACATTTCACTGTTTTGAGCATCAAATACTCATTAAGCTTTTTCTAACATACATAGAATATTCTCAGCATATCCATAAGGCAATAACCCAAAGTTTCATCTGATCACAGCACTGCATATACATCTCAAAGCTTATAATATCCATTGATGAATTCCTTCTCTGAGTCCCTGATGTGGCTCTTTATAGTTACTAGCTCCCAGTATAGCCATTTGCAATGATAGGACACGACCAAGATAACAAAAACAAACAGCTCCATTTCAAGATGGACACAGCAGTCACTGGTCCATATCAACTGTGAAATCTCACTGAGCATATGCTGGGAAGCCCCTCTACCCTAAGAGTAGGGGTCATCCTTCATTAGGCCCTGATTTTGCTTTCTGACAGAAGTTTTCTTGCTCTCTTGCCCATTGTTCTCTGAGGCCTTACTAAAGACAAGATCCTCTGCACATTTTTCTCCTTGGCTGTTCTCAAGTGGATACAGGGTATGTGCTCTCCTCAAGGACTATAGACACTTCAAAATCTGCCTTCTACTTATGGAAAATTGGGAACCTAAGGGTAATGACAAAGCTTAAATAACCTTGTGGGGAATTTGGGGGGGGGGGTGGACTTAAGGGGAGAGATGCTTTCTTTGACAGTACAGTTAGCTTAACAACTTAATAAGGTTTGATATATTGGGTTCCAAGATGTTCCATTTCTTCTAACTACAGTGAAAGTTCTATTATGGATATAATTTTAAAATATGTTTTATTATTTTTCTTCCCATTCCAGCATGACTCTTTCTTGATGTACGTGGAGCTACATTTAGACAAGTATGAATAGATCTATTCTTTAAGATATTTTATTCAACTAAGAAATTTTACTGGATACTTTCATCAAAGTCTTACAAATTGTTATGGAAATTTTCTAATATAGAAAAATAAAGTGCATAAAGATTCATTCTAATCCTTTTATCCAGGTTCAACAATCTTTAACACATGGCCAATCTTGTTTTCTATACCCTTACCCACAAGCTCCCACAATCAACACATTATGGTTTTGAAGCAAAGCTTAGATAGCAGATCACTTGTCCATAAATATTTCAATATGTATCATAAAGAGAGCATTTTTTAAAAAATAAAAACATAGTCAAGAACGTTCATACTTTAAAAAGCAGTAACTTCCTAATATCAAATATCTTGTAAGTTGGGTACCTTTTTCTTATTTGTTTGAGTTAAGGTCAAAATGAGGCCCATTCATTGCAATTGATTAATATAACTTGAGATTCTTCTTAATTTTTTTTCTCCTTATCATTTAATTGGTGAAGAAAGAGATCCTTTGTTATGCAAAATTTTTTTTATAGTTTGGTTGTATTGTTTGGAACTCTGTGTTGATGTTTAATATGTTCCCTTACCACTTGTTCATCTGTAAATTGGTAATTAGAGTAAGAGACTTGGTCAGAGTTCAGTTTACTTTTTTGGAAGGAATACATGATGGACAGGCCCTAGTGTGATCCCAAATAGTTGTCACTGTATGATGCTCATGCCTTTGTGTAATTTCCTTCCTTTGAGAATCCTTCCAAGGATTGGGACTTCCTTCTAAACAATAGAGTATGGTAAAGGTGATGAGATGTTACTCCTGTAATTAGGTGACATTATTTAAGATTCTCTTGTAGCTGGCTAGAAATAAGAGATTCTCCTTCTTGCTCTAATCACATAAGCAGCCATGATGAGAGAGTTTGTGTGACAAGGAACTACACATGGCTTCCAGTAGCTGTTGGTGACTATTAGGACCCAAGGGCAGCCTCTGGTAAACTGCCAGTTGCCAACTAGCCACTCATTTGTACCTACACAATGAAATAAATTCTGTCAGAGGCTTGAATGATCTTGGAGTAGACTTTGCCCCAGTTGAGCCTCCAGATGAAAACCCAGCCCAACCAACACCTGGATTACAACCTTGTGAGAAACTCTTTTCTTTTTTTGAAGTTGAATCCTAACTCCATGTTTTTTGGTGTGTGTGTGTGTGTCTGTGTGTGTGTGTGTGTGTCTGTGTGTGTGTGTGTGTGTGTGTGTTTAAATTAACATATAATGTATTATTTGTTTCAGAGGTACAGGTCTGTGAATCATCAGTCTTACACAATTCACAGCACTCACCATAGCACATACCCTCCCCAATGCCCATCACCCAGCCACCCCTCCCACCTTCCTCCCCTCCAAGGATTCCTGAGATTAAGAGTATCTTATGGTTTGCTTTAGCACAAATTTATGTCTTAGCATAGATTAAGAGTCCCCTCCTGTTTTCTGAGATTAAGAGTCTCCTATGGTTTTTCTCCCTCTCTGGTTTCTTCTTGTTTCATTTTTCCCTCCGTTCCTCTATGATCCTCTGTGTTGTTTCTCAAATTCCTCATATCAGTGAGATCATATGAAATTGTCTTTCTCTGATTGACTTATTTTGCTTAGCATAACACTCTTTAGTTCCATCCACATTGTAGCAAATGGCAAGATTTCAGTTTTTTGATGACCGTATAATATTCCATTGTATACTTATACCACATCTTCTTTATCCATTCATCTGTTGTTGGACATCTAGGCTCTTTCCATAGTTTGGCTATTATGGACATTGTTTCTATAAACATTCAGGTGCATGTGCCCCTTCAGATCACTACATTTGTATCTTTAGGGTAAATACTCAGTAGTGAGATTGCTGGGTCATAGGGTAGCTCTATTTTCAACTGTTTGAGGAACCTCCATGCTGTTTTTAAGAGTGGTTGCGCCAGCTTGCATTCCCACTGACAGTGTAGGAGCATTCCCCTTTCTCCACATCCTGACCAATACCTGTTGTTTCCTGACTGGTTAAGTTAAGCCATTCTGACTGGTGTGAGGTGATATCTCATTGTGGTTTTGATATTCCCTGATGCTGAGTGATGTTGAGCACTTTGTCATGTGTCTGTTGGCCATCTGGATTTCTTCTTTGCAGAAATGTCTGTTCATGTCTTCTGCCCATTTCTTGATTGGATTATTTGTTCTCTGGGTGTTGAGTTTGATAAGTTCTTTACAGATTTTGGATACTAGCCCTTAATCTGATATTTGTTTGCAAATATATTCTCCCATTCTGTCAGTTGTCTCTTGGTTTTGTTAACTGTTTCCTTTGTTGTCCAAAAGCTTTTGATCTTGATGAAGTCCTAATCATTAATTTTTGCTCTTTCTTCCTTTGCCTTGGCAATGTTTCTAGGAAGAAGTTGCTGCAGCTGAAGTCGAAGAGGTTGCTGTGTTCTCCTCAAGGATTTTGATGGATTCCTGTCTCACATTGAGGTCTTTCATCCATTTTTGGGTCTATTTTTGTGAGTGGTATAAGGAAATGGTCCAGTTTCATTCTTCTATATGTGGCGGCCCAATTTCCCCAACACCATTTGTTGAAGAGACTGCCTTTTTTCCTTTGGACATTCTTTCCTGCTTTGTCAAAGATTAGTTGACCATAGAGTTGAGGGTCTATTTCTGGGCTCTCTATTCTGTTCCATTGATCTATGTGTATATTTTTGTGCCAGTACCATACTGTCATGATGATGACAGCTTTGTAATAGAGCTTGAAGTCTAAAATTGTGATGGCACCAACTTTGTTTTTCTTTTTGAACATTTCTCTGGCTATTTGGAGTCTTTACTGGTTCCATATAAATTTTAGGATTATTTGTTCTATCTCTTTGAAAAAAGTTGATGGTATTTTGATAGGGATTGCATTGAATCTGTAGATTGCTCTAGGTAGCATAGCCATTTTAACAATATTTGTTCTTCCAATCCATGAACATGGAACGTTTTTCCATTTCTTTTTGTCTTCCTCAATTTCTCTTATGAGCACTCTATAATTCTCTGACTACAGATTCTTGCCTCTTTGGTTATATTTATTCCTAGGTATCTTATATTTTTGGGTGCAACTGTAAATGAAATCAACTCCTTAATTTCTCTTTCTTCTATCTTGTTCTTGCTGTATAGAAATGCAACTGACTTCTGTGCATTGATTTTATATCCTGATGCTTTACTGAATTCCTGTATGAGTTCTAGCAGTTTTGGAGTGGAGTCTTTGGTGTTGTCCACACCTTGTGAGAAATCTTAAGCATTGAGCTCAGCTAATCCACATCTAAACCCCAATCCACAGAAACTATGATATAGTTCAGTGTGTGTTGTTGTAAGGTGCTATGTTATAGAATTTTGTTAGACTGCAAAGACAGCAAATCTAGAATATTTCACATGTAATGTTGGAGTACAAAGTATCTGGTGGTCTCTCTATGATGTTATTAGCAAAACAGTTTTCAGAACTTTTCAAAAACATTTTTTAAAACATCACTTAATATAATGTATTTATTCAGTTTGATATGGTGTTTCTAAAGCTATAATTTCCAGAATATGTTAATGAGTCACTTGTCCTATTAAAAATGTTTCATAAGAATATGATTCTGTAGTCAAGTAAGTTGGGAAAGCAGTGCATCCTATAGCTTTATTATAGAAAACTAATGTAAATGAATAAATACACGCTCTGCTAAGTACTGCAGAAAAGGAATATATATATTGCTTAACTACAGTCTTTTCAACTATTTGAACACAGAATTTTCTTTCTCAGGCAACATGTAAGATGTTTGAGGAAGAAAATCCCATAGACATGTACTTTAAATATTTAACATAGTATTTTGAGAATATTGAATTACCAACCAATCTTTTCAGTGGGTCCTCCCTAAGACTGTATTTCAGGCTTTTTTTCCCCTCTTCCTGGCACAACAATTTACAAATCCATTAGTTATTTTTGTTCTGTATCTCTTTGATGTTTTCAGCATGAAGTCAGAAATCTTACCTCTTGGGGCACCTGTGTGGCTTATTTGGTTGAGCATCCAACTCTTGGTCTCCATTCAGGTAATGATCTCGTGGATTGTGGGATCAGTCCCTAGGTCAGGCTCTGCACTCAATGGGAAGTCTGCTTCAAGAGTCTCTCCCTCTTATGGTTTCACTTATTTGTGGAGCATAACAAATAGCATGGAAGACATCGGGAGTTAGAGAGGAGAAGGGATTTGGTGGAAATTCGAAGGGGACGTGAACCATGAGAGACTATGGACTCTGAAAAACAATCTGAGGGGTTTGAAGGGGTGGAGGGGTGGGAGGTTGGGGTACCAGGTGGTGGGTATTAGAGAGGGCACGGATTGCATGGAGCACTGGGAGTGGTGCAAAAACAATGAGCACTGTTATGCTGAAAATAAATAAAAGAATAAATAAATAAATAAAATATTTTAAAAAGGAAAAAAGTCTCTCCCTCTGCCCCTCCCCCCACTCATAACATGCACTCTTTCTTTGTCAAATAAATAAATAAATCTTTTTTAAAAAAAGGAAGTCTTCTCTCTCTTTTTCATCATTGTGTCTCATTGCCTAGAACAATGCTAAACATGTGGTAAGATGCAGTGTTTTCAATAGATGTATGCTTAATGCTTTTGTTGCTGGATTCCTAATAACTGAAAGCAAAAAACTATCTAGGGTCCTCATCATGAAATTCTTGTCTGATAGAAAGAAGGTCCTGGAGTGCCAATAATGAGTAACACCCGCTTGTTGGTCAGGAATAGCATACCATGGAAATGGTAATTCCTTCTTACTGCTTTTGCACTGGAGATCATCCTTCCTCATGTGATCCTGTGTTTAGGGAAGAGGGAAAGTATGAAAAAGTGATATGGGCCAGGACTGCTATGTATATTAAAAGCTTCTCAATAGAACTGTCACTGCTACTGCTGCTGTTAACTGGAGTGGACTGAGCATGTTGTATGTGACAGTTTTTAAGTCATATGACAGCTTTGTGAGTTAGGTACTGTAATTCTCCTCATGTAACAGCTGAGCAAATTGAAGTTAAATATGTTTAAATAAAACCTAATAGTTAAGGTTTGACTAAACTCTGTGACTCCATAGTCCTTACATTACTGTAGACTCAGGGGGAATAAGTTATGCATAGTTAATGCACCCAAAACTTATTTACCAGGTGACACAAATGCAACCTGAGAAGCTCAGTGACTTGGTAAAGATCACAAATCATTAGTGGGAAGCCCTGTACTTGAAACACAAGTCGTGGGATTCTTGTCTACTTCTTTTATGTCACACTTTGGCCCTGTGATTAACTTAGGAAACTGCTATATGTTTATCATTGTTTTAGGAAAAGCAAATGCTACCCTCCATAAAGAGCCTTAAGGTGATTCTGGAGGGATGAGATTTAGAAAACAGAAATAATTACAAAGTAGTTACAATTGAAGTCATAAAGTTAGTATTTAACTGTCCAATATCTATCTATCTATTTATATTTCTATATTTCTTTCTTTTTTAGTTTTATTTTTATAAATAATCTCTACATCCAACATGGGGCTTGAACTCAAGACCCTGAGATCAAGAGTCACATTTTCTTCTGATTAAGCCAGCTAGGCACCTCCCCCCAATCTATTTCTTCAAATATTTTTACTTTAATTTTCTTTATTTATTGAAAATTTCTTCTTTTTAAAATTATATTTAATAAAGGAAAAACTAAAGGCTGTGTCTATCTGCAATTCCAAAGAGGTGGAAATTTGGAATGAAAATTCCTGGAACAGAGGCGACTGGGTGGGTCAGTGGGTTAAGCCTCTGCCTTAGGCTCAGGTCATGATCTTGGAGTCCTGGGATCAAGCCCTGCATCAGGCTCTCTGCTCAGCAGGGAGACTGCTTCTCCTTTTTGCTCTGCCTACTTGTGATCTCTCTCTCTGTCAAATAAATAATAAAATCTTTTTAAAAAAAGAAAAAGAAAAATCCTAGAACAGTGAAATGGAAAAGGCATTAAAGCAAACAAAAGACCTTTTTTCTTATGTATGTATAACTTTAATTCATACAAACCTATTACGTACAAAATGTGCCTCATCTTAACTCTTAAAATTTGTGATGGTAAACATGTTTTTCATGTATTTATGGGTCAATGTTTTCTTTATGCAAAATGCCCTACTTTCTATTGAGTGATTCATTTTGTCTTCCAGGTTGATGAAAGCTCTTTATGTATTAAAAATCTTAGGTCCTTTTTTGTTGTATATATTAGCAATATTCCTCCTTCTGTTATATATACTTAAAACATTTCCCTTAGTCCTTTCAACACTTTTAGTGGCATCTGTTTAAATGATAATAGATCTTTCTCTAACCAAAACTATAAAATATTTCAATTTAAAAAGACCCTGTTTCAGGGCGGACTGCATCAAGACTTTGTGTAGTCACTAAAATGAAGACTTGCAGACCCATGAGATGACAACAAAGTGAGCCTGACCATTTACCCTCACAGTTACAACTCTGCATGGTGCCAGATGGGCTTCCCAGCACAATGGATGGGCAGCCCTTCCATGCATGCTGTGTGAGTCATAACGTGAGAGGAAATCGGGCCTCAGCCCTGTGCCAAACCACCCAGAGCAAGTCTTTACAGACAGACATTTCTCATAAGCACAAAGGGCAGAAAAATCTCCAGAGCGGATTCAGCCTATGAACAAGCTAAGATAAGATACTATAACATTTGAAGTTTTTTTTCCTATTGGCAATTAAGCTAATGTTTTAAAAAGGTGCATTTTCTGGATGTCTTAGTTGGTTAAGCATCTGCCTTCAGCTCTGGTCATGATCCCAGGGTCCTGGGACGGAGTCCCACATGGGATTCCTTGCCCAGCAGGGAGCCTGCTTCTCTCTGCCTGCTGCTTCCCCTGCTTGTGGTCTCTGACAAATTTTTAAAAAATCTTTAAAAAATAATAAAAATTAAAAAGCATATTTGCATTGTTTTAATGTTTCTAATTTGCTCTAATGTAATATATTTCTAGTTAGAATCAGCCCTCTTTTTGAGTCACACATATATTGCAATTTGATTCTTAGATGATCGTGAATAAAGTGATGTCTTCATTTATGATATATAAATAGGTTAATGGCATGAGACATCTGGGATGTCTTTTCCAAATATGTATGATTAATATTCTCATTTTGTTCAGCACTGCAACTCATGGCTAATTTGCTATTTTCACTTTATTCCCGAAGCTTCTGCCAATTGCTTACATTTGGGTCTCTTGCAGCATCTGTGACGTCGACCACTGGGGATCCCCTTGAATGCTGGTCAGGATGGTGCAGACATGGGTGCCCATCCTGGCTTTTTCTCTTTACAGCTGCCTCATCTGAACTAGGTTATTTTAGTTTAATTTTCTTATTTTTATTTTTTAGAGAGAGAGATGTGAATGGTGTTAAGGTAGGGGCAAAGGGAGGGAGAGAATCTTAAGCAAACTCCATGCCCAGCATGGAACCTGACTTGGGGCTTGATCTCACAACCCTGAGATCATGACCTGAATGGACATTAAGCCAGGCATTTCACCAACTGAGCCATCCAGGTGCCCCTGCAGCAGGCTATTTTATTTCTCTTAGCGTCAATTTTCTCATATGCAATTCCAACTTCTTTTTCTTTATCCCAAAGCTTTTTTATTAAGTTCCTTTCATGTGCTTTGGCATTCCCATAGTCCCTAAGAGATTACTGTATGTAATTTGATATTTCAGCAATTTTCAGGAGGTTCAACTACTTAGGTCGGATGAATGGTTTTCCCAACTCAAAAAACCATGGAAAAAAACCTCATGGAACGTTTGGCAATGTCTGGAGAAAATTTTGGCTTTCACAAATGGAGAGTACTCCTGGCAGCTAGTTAGTATACATCTGGGGTGCTGTTACACATCCTAAAATATGTTGGACATACAAACACAAAAGAATCATCTGGTCCAGAATGATAATATTACCAAGGTTGAGAGACCCTGAGAGATCCTAGCGGAAAATATGGCTTTGGGGTCAGACCTAGGTTCTAGTCCCAAGGGAACAACTGTTCACTTGCTTTGTGATCTTGGAAAAGCTGCTTGATTCCTCTGTGCTTTCCAAAGTTCTTTCTGACATAAAATGTTACAAGAATCTAGACCCAGTGAGATAGATGAAAGCAGGGATTCTTGTTACAGTAAAACCCAGGGATTTGGGGATCTTAATAAAACTCAGGGATCTGTGTGTTCTTTGGAAATATAAAGTCCTCATCAAAACTGTGCTTACGGAAAGAGAAGAAAAACAAATATTGTGCCTATTTGTGACCACTCTGAACACTTTAGCCTCTGCCTTTCAAGGAGACAGCTTTAAGAGAAACCAAAGCATACAAAAGTGCTAACGGAAAAGATGTCAATTCCATCCACTTCCTGAGCTCAGTGAGTACCACAAAATTGAATGTTTGCTTAATTGATTTCATGAAATCACAAAGGCTTACTTTTACCAAGATTGTTATAATGAGGCTAGAGCCTGCAAAGAAGAATGTAAGCATCCAGAAAATCAAGACACAACATGCCTATGTGCGTCCACTGCGACCCACTGGGCCCTCTTCAAGGCCAGCCCCAGTGCTGGTCATGAACTGGACCAGGTTCTTGGAATACATCCACTATGGTGGGTGGGAGCCAATGATCCCGTCCTGGGAGCCTGAGAACAAGCATGCCATCTCATTTGCTGTAACAGACTTAGGACCAAATGTAGCACCAGACGCATAGTAGTGCTTAATTAATAATTACTGAATGAATACACAGAAAAGCTGAAGCAGAATACTCCTGAGTGGGTAACATTTGACTGTGATCCCTGGGGCAGGGGAGAGCACTCTTGGCAGAGACCAAGGTGGTCTCTTCCCACAGTGGTTTGGGATAAGTGGAGGCCTTTGAGCTGCATGACTCAGGTCCTACTGTAGAAACATTGCTGAAGGATAATGCCTCTTCCAAGACTCAAGTCTTAAGGTTTCACATAAAGGGGGTAAGTACATCATCAAGTAGATTTTATTCCTCAAATCAGCAGTGATTCTGAAGGAAACCCCTATTAGAATAAATAGGAATTACAAACCAGAGTAAAGTATAAGCAAACTCAATTGAAGAAAATAACTAGTCATGAAAATCAATGATTTTTCTTTCCAAAGCACGTGTTAATAATTAATATTTATTAAATGCTTCCCATATCCCACACACCGAGCTAAGTGCTTTTCACATATTTTGCTTTATGCTCACAGCAACCTAAGGTATAGATCCTATTGTTATCCCCATTCTATTGATGAAAAAAATCAAGACTAAGAGAGGTTAAAGGATTTGCTGGAGGTTCTAGAATTAATTGTGACTAGTAGTTCAGTATGAATCCAGAGCCTGGATTCTTAATCCCTGTTCAATGCTGCTGCTCTACTATTTGTAGAACAGTTTCTCAAAGTCATGGATCCTCCGTGCACATCATACTGGCTCTGAGAAATAAGTGCTTATGCAGGACTATCTGAGCACAATACTGTCTATTTGATCCTCTAGGTACTATAAAATCTATCTCTAGATTGCACATGACCAGGGGGAATGTCCCTGGATTTCACGGTTACACTCATTTTGACTTAATTTACAGCAAGGATGCTGTTGTGGGCATTGTTAATTAAATTAAGCAGTGTCCTCTGTGTGAGGCCCCAGACAAATGGTTCTCTGGTTTTAATACCAGAGATAATTGTGTTCTGACTAATGCCTCTGGTTTGTTTTCCTCTTTTGCACATCACATTATATAAATAGAGCTCCTTATTTGTTTTGGCTGCCAGAAGTGTATGGTCACTCACCTGGAAGTTTATTGAACTTTACACCTCAGGTAAGCACCTCTGACTGAGTCAGAGATTTGCCAAGAGATGTTTTCTATTTGAAAGGATGCTCGAAGGAATTCCCTGACCTCCTGTCGTTTCCACCTCCTGTTAATGGGAAAGTCATGGTAATCGTGCAGGGGAGGGAGGTAAAGAGCAGTCCAAGCACTGAACGAGGGCAGAGTTATACACGTATTCTGTATCCTCCCGGAGTTCATAGCTTGGTGAGGAAACACACAAATTTCATTTTTTTAAATTGCTTTCAAGTCACGATGGGAGTACAGTTACATACATGGGCCAAGGAAATGAAAGTTTTAATACAAGAGTTGACACTTGGACAGGACTTCAAAGCACGAGGAAACATTTACTGAACACTGCATGTGGTGTTCTTCATTTAGATTAGTCTCCTGAATTTTCACCACAAGTCCAGAAGACTGCTGAGCTTCCCCCACTCCCCGCCCCACTTTTTCAGGTAGATGAGAGCAAGGCTAGAGGAAATCCACTCTTCACTCAGGGCCACGCAGCTGTGAAGCTTTGAGGCTGAGACTTCAACCCAACTCAGTCTTCACACATACTCTTTCTCTCATGCATTAGGGCCCTGAAGGTTTAAGGCGGCCTTCAAAGCAAGCCTGCATGTTTTGTGCTTGGTTTTGGGGAGTAGGGAAGCACCTTCTACCCAGGAATTACCCGGTTGAATGTTTGTGTCCTTTGTGCAGGCAGAGGAAATGGCCCCATGATTTATCAGGCTGTTTTCAAGCTTGTGTGCTGGGCACGCTTTCCCAGGGAAGGGAAGGTCTCCACTTTTAACTACTGACAACTTTTCCTTTCGGCTTAAGCATTTCTCTAGTTGTGCCCTGAAGATTTTGATGAGCTACACTTTAGCTCAGTGAGGGAGGGAATCAGGTCAGTCTTGTTTGTTGCTGTATACCCCAGTGCCTGGCCCACAGAAGGAAGTAGCATTCTTTAACTATTCACTGGATCAACACATGAATCATGGAAGAAACTTGAAGTTAATGCATTAGATTTGGTAGTTTGGTAGTCTCTCTCTCTTTTTTAAAGATTTTATTTATTTGTCAGAGAGAAACAGAAGTAGGGGGAGCAGTAGGCAGAGGGAGAAGCAGACCCCCATAGAGCAAGGAGCCTGATGCAGGACTCGATCCCAGGACTCTGTGACCATGACCTGAGCCAAAGGCAGACAGTTAACTGACTGAGCCACCTGCGCATCCCTAGATTTGGTACTTTCTATGTAACCCAAATCAGCATGAAACTTGAAATACTCATTAAATATTTGCATTAAAAATTCCATTATTTAGGCGGTAATGCTTACTCCAATCCACCCCTGCCCCAAACTAAACACAACATTTCTACCAGGATTGTTGCAAGATTGTATGTCTCCTATCACAGCAGCACTGAGCTATCTTGCAATTGCTGGTCAACCTCCCCACTCCTCTGGAAGCATCCCAGAGTAAGCAGTCTGCAGGCATAGGCAGTGGATACCTCCTCACCTTCTTATTCATGGCATCCATCCAAGAGCTAGCATGAAGTAGGGTTGGTGTGTTAACAGAAAAAGAAAGAATTAATTAATCAATTAATTAAATATTTTAGCTGCTCTTATTTATGATGTCAGATGATTTACAAGTTTTTTGGGGGGAGTCATCATCCAAAGGAAAACTAAAAAAATACCTTGCCATATTCTCAAAGCAAATTAGTACATATAAGCTGCCCTCTCCTTACACATATACACACCCCAAAGGAAAGAAAGAAATCGCAAAAGTTCTGAAATGGCACCTAAGAAACAGTGTGAGAACCTTTAAAAGCAGTGCAAAACAGAACAGGTTGGTATCCATCCTTGGACCTCTTGGGCCTCCCCCATAATCTCTCCTTGTAGAAGTTCCTTCTTAAAGCCTTCTGGCACCTCTTCTGAGCTGCTGATGTCTGAACACAAGACGTCTCACTCTGAAGGTTTTATATCATGTTTTTAAAATAAGTCATGCATTCACGTATCTTCTTAGGCTTTATCACCTTAATCTACTTTTCTATCACAATCCTTCTTTCATGCAAAATCTCTTCCCTCACACTTTGCAGATGGGAAGTTGTAAGTGATGGATGTTTCTCTTTCTAGTCACTAAACATCTTGAAAGTGATTCAAAACATCTAGACTTGTCCTACCTACATCAATCCCTAGTATGTTTCAGTGGCAGCCTCAGATTATTTACTATTATTCAGGACACTGTATCTGTTGCTTTATAAATGTCGCTGCTTAAGAATAATTGAAAATGACTGATTTACAAATGGCCATATCTAAAGTAATATCCAGAGTAATAAACATTTGCATAGATATACAGTTTAAAGAATGCTTTCCTATCAGCACATCACCTCACAACAGCTGTATGAAGTAGCAAATGATAGATAAGGAAACTAATACCCAGAGTGGTTTGCCCAAGATCAAATAGTTAGCCTAGGTCTTTCATTTGCATATTATTCCCCACATTATCTCAGCTGGGCAATCCAGAGCCTAGGGAAATGGATTCTCATCCTAATGGTTTCATTCTGGAAACATGATAGATTTAAGGAGATCTCCTGATACCTCCTTGCCATCACTTGGCTGTGTGCTCTTGCGTAAGCTGTTCCTCTTGCCTGGAAAGCCTGTTCTCATTTCTAACCTGAGAAACCCTACACACATTTGTGTCTAGATACCACTTTTTCTGGGATGCATACCTGCCCTCCTGAACAAAGTTAGTGGCTTCCTGCGTGTCCCCTCTGTTCCTTGGATATCTTTCCATTGCTGGATTTATCACACTGGAGTATCTAGAGAGATTTTTGCCTCCCCAGGTGTGCTAGAGGAAGCTAGAGGACAGCAGGATCTCTTATTCAGTAGGTGCTCAGTAAATCCCAAGTTAGACTATCTCTAGGGTTCTTATACTTAAAACTGTGTTGGATGCACAACTGGGTGATATTACGCTTTTGCCTTCTTCTTCTTTTTTTTTTTTTTTTCTAAAATTTATGCTCCTATCCAGGTGAACAATTTGTTTCATTGAAGTATTTCAAAGCCAGGAAACGGAAGTATTGTTTCATTTCTCTACATAACACATAAAGTTTGAGGCTGTTGGAATGCAGGAAACTACCCAGATGTAATGAACTCAAAGAGATCTGGTTTCACCCTAGCCTAGTTCTTCAAGACTCACCAAGCAAGGTAGAGATGAAAAGTCTTTCAAATGAGGGTAACTTCCCATCCATGTGCAAGAAAAATGGCCCCTTCAGAATATCCGAGCTCAAAGAGGTAGGACCTGGCACATTAATTTTTAAAACAGTTGTGTGAGGCAGCATGCTATCTTCATCCTTCACAGTTTGTGAAAGTGAGTTCAAGACGGAGGGATAATGGCTTCCCTAAGTTCATGTATAATGGAGTTGAGAGATTTACAGAGTTCTGATTTCAAGATGGATATGCTTTCTGCTATACCACATGACCTTTGTTCCCTATATGGGCAGCGGTGACATAAATAGGAATGTTTTCCTCATCTCAGCCACTCATTCATATCCTCCTTTCCTGCTGCCACCATTGGCTTTGCTGTGAGAAGATGCTTAACCCTTTTATCGAACATGGCACCTGGTTGAGAACAAAACTGGCTATTTGTCCTTGGCAGACTTACTTTGATAAATTTATTGAAGTTCTCTGGCTTGGTCTTATAGTCCCATCCTCCTGATGTCATTTTTTTATTAATTATTTTTTATTAATTTTAAAAAATTAATTATTTTATTAACATGTAATGTATTATTTGCCCCAGGAGTACAGGTTTGTGAATCGTCAGGCTTACACACTCACAGAACTCACCATAGCACATACCCTCCCCAGTGTCCATAACCAACCACCCTGTCCATTACCCCCCTCCCCTCCAGCAACCCTCAGTTTGTTTTGTGAGATTAAGAGTCTTTTATGGTTTGTCTCCCTCCCAATCTCATTTTGTTTCATTTTTTTCCTTCCCTACCTCCCAACTCCCTCCTCCCCACCTCTCAAATTTCTCATAACAGGGAGATCATATGATATTTGTCTTTCTCTGATTTACTTCACTCAGCATAATACCCTCTAGTTCCATCCATGTCATTGCAAATAGCAAGATTTCATTTCTTTGATGGTTGCATAGTATTCCATTGTGTGTGTATGTATGTATGTGTGTGTATGTATATATATATATACATACACACACCACATCTTCTTTATACATTCATCTGTTGATGGACATCTAGGTTCTTTGCATAGTTTGGCTATTGTGGACATTGCTGCCATAAACATTTCAGTGCATATACCCCTATGGGTCACTACATTTGTATCTTTAGGGTAAATACCCAGTAGTGCGATTGCTGGATCATAGGGTAGCTCTATTTTCAATATTTTGAGGAACCTCCATGCTGTTTTCCAGAGTGGTTGCACCAGTTTGCCTTCCCACCAACAGTGTAGGAGCATTCCCCTTTCTCTGCATCCTGACCAACACCTGTCATTTCCTGACTTGTTAATTTTAGCCATTCTGACTGGTGTGAGGTGATATCTCACTTTGGTTTTGATTTGTATTTCTCTGATGGTGAGTGCTGTGGAGCACATTTTCATGTGTCTGTTGGCCACCTGGACATCTTCTTGACTGAAATGTCTGTTCATCTTCTCTGCACATTTCTTGATTGGATTATTTGTTCTTTGGGTGTTGAGTTTGATAAGTTCTTTACAGATTTGGGATACTAGCCCTTTATTGGATATGTTGTTTGTGAATATCTTCTCCCATTCTGTCAGTACTCTTTTGGTTTTGTTGACTGTTTCCTTTGCTGTGCAAAAGCTTTTGATCTTGATGCAGTCCCAAAAGTTCACTTTTGCCCTTGCTTCCCTTGCCTTTGGCTATGTTTCTAGGAGGAAGTTGCTGTGGCTGAGGTCGAAGAGGTTGCTGACTGTGTTCTCCTCAAGGATTTTGATTGATTCCTGTCTCACATTGACGTCTTTCATCCATTTTGAATCTATTTTTGTGTGTGGTATAAGGAAATGTACAGTTTCGTTTTTCTGCACGTGGCTGTTCAATTTTCCCAACACCATTTGTTGAAGAAACTGTCTTTTTCCATTTGACATTCTTTTCTGCTTTGTCAAAGTTTAGTTGACCATAGAATTGAGGGTCCATTTATGGGCTCTCTATTCTGTTCCACTGATCTATGTGTCTGTTTTTGTGCCAGTATCATACTGTCTTGATGATGACAGCTTTGTCATAGAGCTTGAAGTCTGCAGTTGTGATGCCACCAACTTTGGTTTTCTTTTTCAACATTCCTCTGGCTATTCAGGGTCTTTTCTGGTTCCACATAAATTTTAGGATTATTTGTTCCATCTCTTTGAAAAAAATTGATGGTATTTTGATAGGGAATGTATTAAATGTGTAGATTGCTCTAGGTAGCATAGACATTTTCACAAAATTTGTTCTTCCAATCCATGAGCATGGAATGCTTTTCCATTTCTTTGTGTCTTCTTCAATTTCTTTTGTGAGTACTTTATAGTTTTCTGAGTACACGTTCTTTGCCTATTTGGTTAAGTTTATTCCTAGGTATCTTGTGGATTGGGGTGCAATTGTAAATGGAATTGGCTCCTTAATTTCTCTTTCTTCTGTCTTGTTGTTGGTGTATAGAAATGCAACTGATTTCTGTGTATTGAGTTTGTATCCTGAATTCCTGTATGAATTCTAGCAGTTTTAGAGTGGAGTCTTTTGGGGCTTTCCACATAAAGTATCATACCATTTGCAAAAGTGTCAGTTTGACTTCTTCTTTGCAGATTCAGATATCTTTAATTTCTTTTTGTTGTCTGATGGTTGAGGCTAGGACTTCTAGTACTACATTGAATAGCAGTGGTGATAAAGGACATCTCTGCCATGTTCCTGACCTTAGCAGAGAAGCTCTCAGTTTTTCTCCATTGAGAATGATATTCGCTGTGTGTTTTTCATAGATGACTTTGATGATATTGAGATATGGACACTCTATCCCTACACGTTGAAGAGTTTTGATCAAGAAAGTATGCTGTACTTTGTCAAATGCTCTTTCAGCATCTATGGAGAGTATCATATCATTCTTGTTCTTTCTTTTATTCATATATTGTATAACATTGATTGATTTGTGGATGTTGAACCAACCTCATGGCCCAAGAATAAATCCCACTTGATTATGGTAAATAATTCTTTTAATGAACTGTTGGATCCTATTGGATAGTATTTTGGTTTCATTTGGTTTTTAATTCAATTTTCTTACAAATGTGAATGACGCTCCTGCTTGTTTTTAGAAATACACCTTTGTCATTGACATGACTTTCCAGTGACTTTTGTGCTGATAGTTTCCTCAGATGCACTGCTGGGACCTATACATACTTCATATTTACACATGCACCCCGTTTTTTTGTTGGTTGAAGAACCAGCAAGTGAAGTGACACTACACTCTAAAAGCTTTCCATCCTGATTTTCAGAGGTGGGTTTCAATGTCTTTTAGATCCCTGGAGATTTTCATCTATTTAAAAAAAAGCTTTTGCACACCCAGGTGACTCAGTCAGTTGAGTGTCTGACTCTTGATTTCAGTGCTGGTCATGACCTCAGGGCTATGGGATGGATGTCCACATCTGGCTCCGTGATATGTGTGGAGCCTGCTTAAGATTCACTCCTTTTCCTTTTGCCCAGCCCCTAAACAAACAAACAACAAATACTTTTGAGGGGAAATTGCTCATAATATTGTTGTTAATGCTGCATCAATACTTCAGTCAGGAACTTTTGAGAATGGAAGAAATTATGAGGGCCAAATAACAACCTTCACCTCACATTTTACATAAGAGATTATCTGTTTGGTAGAATTCCAGTGGAGACCTAAGGAAGCATATGGACAGGATCTAAATAAGCTCTTGAAGAAAAGAGACCCAGGTGTGAAATTCAGTGCTACTGTTAGCTGTTTGTAGTAGTGGCCATATGCTTTGATATATGCATTAAAATTGTTAGAACTGTATGCCAAAATATTTGGAAAATTTTGGGTCATTATTTCTTCAACTGTTTCTTCAGGACCAAACTCTTCCTCATTGCTTTTTGGGACTCTGATGACACAAATATTAACCCTGTTTTTATTATTCTACAGGTCTCTGAGATGGGTTTTTTTTTTTTAAATCTCCTTTTTTTTGTTGTTCAAACAAGATAGTTTCTACTTACATATCTTCAAGTTTCTGACACTTTTCTCTATTTTCCTCTATTCATCTCCATCTCACTGTGGAGTCCAGTTAGTGAATTCTTTGTCTCTAAAGGTTAGTTGTATTTTTTAGCTATAAGACATCTGTTTGGTTCTTCCTACATCTTCTGAGTCTTTGCTGAGGCATTCTATATTTTCATTTGTTTCCAGAGTGTTCATGATGTGTGTTGGAACATTTTATAATAGCCACCTTAAAGATGCGGTCAGATAATTCCAACTTCTGCAAGTTAATCCTGACTTCTGTAGGATTATCTTGTCTTGGGTTTCCAATGTCAATTGAGCTTTTTAAAACCTTTGCTTCTATATGTCCTTTCTGTGCTCTACTAGTGATCAGTCAGTGTCCTGGGCAATGATATACCTTGGCACAGTTCTCACAGGTTTCAGTTTGCTGGATAGAATCCTATCCACCCCTGCACAGCTGGGGGTGTAGGCCAGCCGTTGATATATAATAACCATGGGGTCACTTTAATGAGCTCTTCTCTATCCTTAGTCTCCTTGGCACTTTCCAGTTCCCCATGGCTCAGCTTTTTGGCCCCCACCCAGAAAATGTGTTTTAGTTACCCTACTTGACTACAGGGTGAAGATCAATGTTAAATAAGTGAGACAAACATCACAGGGGCAAAATGTAGGTGGTGCCAAAAAAAAAATCAATAAACAAGGTAAATGCAACTATAATGCATGATTGGAAAATCAAAATTAATACAAAAATCCATCATATTAAAATTTTAAATGAAGACAGGATGCATGATCCCACCTCCCTCATCTTTCTAATTCCAGTCCCATCCTTTTGGGTAATTCCACAACTGTGCCCTATCTGGTGACCAATAGCAGGAAGACAGGTGGGGGAGCTGGCAAACGATGTAGCTATGGTGCTACTTTGAATTCTGATCTTCTTCCTCCACCTGTCTGCCACTGTTTATCTTTCAGAGTCCTGAAGCAGCTGCTGTCCACATTCTGTGCAGGTTTTATTGTTGTACTCGGTGGGAGTGACAGGGTAGAGGGTGCTTCTTACTCTCTCTTAACTAGAACTAGAATCAGCGAGGAGTATTCTTAAAAATTTCTATAATGATCTAGAGGGGAGGCAGGAGTTGGGCAATGGGAACAATTTCTGGGGGTGGGGAGGAACAGTAAAATTTTCATAAAAAAATTTTGCCACACTATTCTTCCTAGTAAATGTCTGTGACCTTGAAAATAAAATTAATTTCTCAGACCTCCCAGGAATTATCCCAAGTGCTCCTTTAATCTTCATCCTCCAAGGGAAAGTAGACACACACACACACACACACACACACACACAGTGTCTTCATGTGTGTGTGTATGTGCATACCGAAGCCGGCATGCATATATTCATGGCCCAGTGAAAGAGTGAGAGAGATGAGGAGAATAACTTCAGTAAGGATACCATCGATTTAGAAAAATAGAGGTTTCCCCATGTTCTCCTCAAAATTAGTGAAAGAGAAAATGTTCAGATGGAGAGCCTCTGAATCCCAGTCCTGGTTTCCTCCTCCCTTCTTGTTTTTAGAGAATAATCAGGAAATAAACTTCTCTCATATGTATAGTATTTGCTAGCATGGACCATATTGCAATTTGTCCTATTTATAAGAAAAAGGACACTTGCATAAAGGATAGATACTAGTTTTAAGCAAGGTGGGTCAGGTTCAGGGCTTTTATGTCTTCAGCTCTCTGTGCATCTGCCTTGAAAAATAGGCTGGAAAACCTATTCAAATGCCTGTTTGAAGTCCTTTGTTTGGGATTTCTGCTTATTTGCCTCCCCCCACCCCAACCCCACCCTGGGCCCACAACTGCTTTGTTTATTGAACATGGCCAGCTTTGGGCAGAAGATGTTAAAAAGCAGTGCAGAATATATCTAAATATTATTGTTTGATCATTGAATTTAGAGAATGAGAGCTGTGTACAAACACTGTTGACCTGCTTTTCGACTGCATAGCTTCCGGCCATTTTGTATTTATTTCAATGAAAAAAAAATTTTTAACCTATATCTTGGCTCAGAGAGTGGATTTCTGTATAATTCTGGAAAACCCTAAAACCCCTCACCAATTTCCTCCCTATCTCCTTTCCCGTCTCCATCCTGCCATTGCTCCTTTCTCTGATCAATTTCCTTCCTTTCTGGAAACGTTGACTTAGCACCTTTCTTTGTGTCGGTCACTTTCATAGGCACTGTAGCCTGTACCAAAGTGGATGAGGAAAACTCCAATCTAGCTAGGAGCACTGTCATCTACTGGGGGAAATAGTCATGATTACATGAAACTGTTGAAACAATCCCAGAACAATATTGGCGTAATAGTATCTCAGAGAGATGGGCTACTTAGCTTATTTCTGATCTCTTTGGAGTTTATCAGTGTCTTTCAGATTTGTTACTTTGCGCAAGCTGCTTCTTTTCCAAAAAATAAAAAAATAGAGACATTCTCTTGTTGCTCATTGTGTGATTGTGTGTGACTGTGTGTGGGGGGGAGGGTTATGGTGGGAAATCTTCATTTAAAAATGCATGTTAGTTGTGTTTCAGGTGCTTGTTGCTACCCCAGGCTTAGCTATTGTTTCATAAAGTTGAATTTTCTTATATTGCCCTCTGTGGACACATTTCTATTCCAAGCCCCTGAGCCACGTCAGGTGGTAATTGTTCATCCTGTATTAAGTCCCAAGCCCTGGGCCAGATGTTGTCAGCGCTACAAGAGAAGACCACCCAAGTGTCTTATTTTACTGTGCTCTGTTCATTCCAGGCAAAACTGCCCCATGAGGTCTTGGTTCTCTCCCTTGATTTTATCTCTGGTGATGACCCTATAGGCAGCCAGCATTCCCTCAGGTCGCAAACGTAGACAGCTTCTGTCTGCTCCCAGTAATGAGGGTGAGAGAGTTGACACAGTCTCCCTCTTACACTCTTCTATTTTCCCTCACCCACTCCCTGGCTTCCCTGGGTACTATGCCTGGGAATTAACCTCCTGTCCTATCATTCAAGAGGAAGGATGCCCGTGATGCTTTGGTATGACTGCCTTAGGGTGCTTTGGAGAGACCTGGAGGCTGAGTGTCTGCCAGGATAATGAGTATATGAAGAAAACCCTCAGGAATTACCTCAAGATACTGCCAGGCATCTCCTAACCCAGTTTCTTGTTGCATCCCAGGGAAGCAATGAGCACAGGGTGTGTGGTGGAGCAAGGCTGTGTGCAGGAACCCAAAGGCTGCAAGAGGCAGCCCTGTATGGGAGAATCTGTTGCCTGGAGTGAAGCTGGCCTGTGCCTTTTCCTGGGAGGCCTATGACCTCAATTTGATAGAATTTTTTTTTTCTTGAAAAGAGATAGATATTGAACATGGTTGTGATTAAAAGACTTAAAATTTTAGAACCTGGACTAGCTTTTCAATTTGTTTGAAGGGCTCTCTTATATGTCTCCCTAAACCCCCACTCCTTTCCCTGAGTTACGGGTTTTGGTGGAATTAGGTTCCAGGAACAGGGCTTCCATCTTCATAAGGCAGGAATAAAAGTCCCTGCCACCTGATAGTAACAGCTCCCAGCAGGATTAGGGAGGGACAGAGCTGTCAGGTGTCAAGTGAAGGCTGTACTCAGGCATCCCGGAGCCAGTCAGTCATACACACCCCAGCCACCGAAGGAAAGCAGCTGTCATGAAAGTCTCAGCAGAAGAAACAATTTTCAGAAAATATATTTATCTTTTTTCCTTATTTAGGTGCTGCATCTGTAGTTGGAACAGAATCTCAGAAATACTTCACTTTTAGTTTTTTTTTCAATAACTAAATTTTTTTTTCAATATCATAGGACAAGCATGTGCTACCAAGCATGTGCCACTTAATTCATTCAGTTAATTGTTTAACAAATATTAGATGAGCTAATAATATTCTAGGTGCCAAGCTCTAGACATTGAGTTATGAGAGGTTCACTCTTTACATTTAAGACACTCTGAATCCTTTGGGTAAAACATGCAAAAAAATGTGCAATTTTAATCTGATATGATGTATATTGTGACAGAGGCATTATTTAGTGATACAAGAATATAAATAAGAGGCAAGAAACCAGACAGCAGGAGGCAAGGTCATTTTGGGAAAGAGAGGAACTTGTTTACAGAAGGGAATGAAGATATATGTGGGCAAATGACGTGTTCAGCTCATTATTGTGTAGGAACAAGACAGTGAGTGGGGCTGGAAGGGCAGGAGAGGACAGATCTTTAGAAACTATGCTATGCTAGCAGTGCCTGGGTAGTTCAGTCTGCTCGGTGACAAATTCAGTTTCAGCTCAAGTCATGATCCCTGCATCAGGCTCCACACTCAGTTTGGAGTCTACTTGGAATTCTATCCCTCTCCCCTTCTCTCCCCCCCCTTTATCTCTGCCCCCTCACCACCACTTGTGTGTGCTCTTTCTCTGTAAAAGTAAATAAATACATCTTTTAAAAAAAGAACTATGCCATGCTAGGGAGTGTGAACTTTATTCTGAAGCTGACATTTATATAAGAATTTTAAGCAGATATAAATGGTATAATCTATTCCACCAGCTGAGAGTGCAGGTAAGTTGACAACAAAAGAATAAAAATATCCATAGGATTGTTGTCAGGGTACTTACTGATGACTCCTGTGAGTGACAGATGTGAATGGGAATGAAACAAGATTCACTGGGAGCCTCAACTGCATCTTCTTAATCATTAATATGTTGAAACAAAATTTTTGAAGCAAGCTGATGTAGCATTAGATATGAAATAATTGGTGATGGGTAATGATTTGATAATAAGATAACATAAAAATTCTAATGGGTACCTCTTTTTAGCATTCAAATTCCCTCAAGTCTCTGTTTGTGAACTTGGAAAGTGTTCTAGGCTGAACTGTACCCTCCTCTGCCACATTTATATGTTGAAGTCCTAATCCTCAGTACCTTAGAATAGGACTGTATTTGGAAGTAGAGTCTGTAAAGAGGTGACTGAGTTAAAATGAGGTCATTTGGGTGGGCCGTGATCCCATACAAGTAGTGTCTTTATGGATAGAGGACTCTGTGAGGAGACATGGGAGAAGATGGCCATCTGCAGACCAAGGAGAGAGGCCATGGAAGAAACGAACCTTGCTGATATCCTAGTCTCAGACTTCTGGCTCCCACAACTATGAGAACATAACATAGGGTCATTCTGTGGCACTTTTTTTTGAGGCACTTCTAGCAAACTAAGACCATAAGGACTTTAGAGTATCTCTCCTAAGTCCTCCTCAATAGTCAACAATTGTCTAAGAACTCCTGGGGAGTTATTCAGCCCAGTTTTTGATTCTACCTAGTCCTGCTTCTAGGCTGAAAGAGAACTCAAGAATTAGACATGGCCACAGGCAGATGCTAGCTTTTTGACTCCCTGGTTTCTTCTGATGCCAACTGGAAGAGTTGAGAACTTGTGCTGCCCTATGGAATATTTCCTGATAATCTGTAAGGAAGACATCATTACTGGTCTGGGTCCTACTCCCATCAGCATTCTCTTCATCCATAGGTGCTTAAAGGGATGTACAAGGTTAGAGTTCTTTAGTTTTTCTCTGAAGGTCCAGCAATTGTGCCTAACATTTTCCTCTGAGATAGGGAGGGATTTCCAGTGTCAGGCATACACCCACTCTCACCTCTGTTTGGGCCCTGCTGTGAAGCGTGGGTGGCCAGCCAGGCTTGCCTTTCTCTCCTGGCACCTTCCCCTCAGGTCCTTTCCGTTTGTGGGTCTTTTGTGGAATATAATCAGTTCAGCAGTAAAAATGTGATAGCATTGAAGCTCAAATAGAAAGAAGCTGGGATCTTAATCTCTTCCTCTCAGGAGCTTCCTAAGTCCCTTTGCACATTTTTTTTTTCTGTAATTTTTTCCCACACCGGAGTTCTGCTGATTTAGGGAATTAGTTGTCTATTTGATTAATATTTGCCTAAGGGACCTGTTAAGTAAGTCTCTGCAGAATAAATAGATCTGATTTATGGTGCTTTGTAGCTGTACCATGAAAAAGAAGCTGAATTTTTTTTTAATGTTAAGTTTTCTTGCTTAAATCCCAAATAATCACTGTCATATAGCAGAAAAAGGGAAATGATCAGAATGTTCTAATTCCAACAGGTCTTAAATCACCACTAATGCTATCTTCTAAAAATAATAGCTTATTCCTACCCCTGGCATCCCACTGCCAACAGGCCACAATCCAGATTACTCTTTAACCTGACTCCAAATAGAAAACAAAGGAACACCCAAAATAAACACATTTCTACTCCTCTCTCAAGATTCAGCTCAAATATTCACTCTTTTTTTCTTTTTTAAGATTTTAAAAATTTATTAGAGAGCACAGGTAGGAGGAGTGGCAGAGGGTGAGGGAGAAGCAGACTCCTACTGAGCAGGGAGCCCAAGGCAGGGCTGGACCCCAGGACTCTGGGATCATGACCCAAGCCAAAGGCAGATGCTTAACTCACTGAGTCACGCCCACGCACCTCAAATATTCACTCTTACTTATGTGCTTCCAAATTCAGTGATTCATGGTTGTTTTCTTTGATTCCTTTCTTTTAAATAAAAATAATTATGAAAGTATAGTTGATATTCAATGTTATATTAGTTTCAGGTATACAATATAATGATTCAAGAATTCTGTATGATAAGTGGTAATCATATACCACTGTACATTATTACAATATTATTCACTATTTTCTCTATGCTATATGTTTCACTTCTGTGACTTATTTTATAACTAGAAGTTTGTACCTTTTAATCCCATAATCTATTTTGCCCAACCCTCCCCCCAATCTCCCTTCTGGCAACTATTAGTTTATTCCCTATATTTAAGAGTCTGTTTTGTTTTACTTTTTAGATTAAATATATAAGTGAAATCATATGATATTATCTCTCTCTGTCCAACTTATTTCACTTAGATAATACTGTCTAGGTCATCCATGATGCTGCAAACGGCATGATTTCATTTTTTTTTTAAGTTGAGTTATATTCCATTGTATGTATTACCATATCTTTGTTATCCATTTGTCTATTGCAGGACACAGGTTGGTTCCATATCTTGGCTATTATAAATAATGTATCAGTAAACATGAGGTGCATATATCTTTTCAAATTACTATTTTCCTTGAGTAAATAAATACCCAGTAGTGAGATTACTGGATCATATGGTATTTCTATTTTAAATTTTTTGAGGAACCTCCATACTGTTTCCACAGCGATTGCACCAGTTTACATTCCCACCAACACTGCACCCAGGTTCCCTCTTCTCCACATCCTCACCAACACTTGTTATTTCCTGTCTTTTTGATTCTAGCCATTCTGACTAGTGCGAGGTGGTATCTCTGTGGTTTTGATTTGCATTCTCCTGATGATGAGTGATGCTGAGCACCTTTCCAAAATGTGTCTGTTGGCCATCTGGATGTATTCTTAGAAAAAAGTCTATTCAGGTACTCTGCCCATTTTTAAAATCACATTGTTTGGGTGTTGAATTGTCTAAGCTCTTCATATAACTATATATTAGATGTTTTTATTTTGTATATACCACCTACTTCCTATAGTTCTGTATTTTGGATATTAATCCTTTGTCAGATATATCATTTGCAGATATCTTCTATTCAGTAGGTTGTTTTTTTTGTCTTGTTGATGGTTTTTCTTTACTGTGCAAAAGCTTTTTACATTGGTGGAATCCCAATAGTTTATTTTTCCTTCTGTTTCCCTCACCTGGGGAGACACATGCATAAATATGTTGGGAAGGCCAATGTCCAGGACATTACTGCCTATGTTTTCTTTTAGGAGTTTTATGGTTTCAGATCTCACCCTTAGGTCTTCATCCATTTTGAGTTTATTTTTGTGTAAAGTGGAAGAAAGTGTCCAGTTCCATTCATTTGTATGCAGCTGTCCAGTTTTCCCAGCACCATTTATTGAAAAGACTATCTTTCCCTGGTGCATAGTTTTGGCTTCTTTGTCCTACATTAATTAACTATAAAAAACATAGGTTGACTTCTGGGCTCTCTATTCTATTCCATTGATCTATGTGTCTATTTTTGTGCTAGTATTATACCATTTGGATTACTGTAGCTCATAGTATACTTTGAAATCTTGGGTTGCTCATTTCAGAATTTGTCTCCAGCTTTGTTGTTTCTCAAGGTTGCTTTTGCTATTTGAGATCTTTTGTGTTTCTATACAAATTTTAGGATTATTTGTTCTAGTTCTGTGAAAAGTGCTATTGCATTTTGATAGGGATTGCAGTGACTCTGTAGACTGCTTTAAGTAGTATGGCCATTTAACAATATTAACTCTTCCAGCCCATGAGCATGGAATTTCTTCCCACTTGTTTGCATCATGTCCAATTGCTTTCATCAGTTTCTTAAAATGTTCAGAGTATAGGTCTTTGGCCTCCTTTAAGTATATTCATAGGCATTTTATTATTTTTGGTGCTATGGTAAATAGGGTTGTTTTCTTAATTCTTCTTTGTGCTACTTTGTTAGTATATAGAAATGCAACAGATTTTTGTATATTAATTTTATATTTTACTATTTTTTTGGTGGAGTCTCTAGGGTTTTTAATATATAGTATCATTTCATCTGTAAATAGTGACAGTTTTACTTCTTCCTTATCAATCTGGATGCCTTGGTTCTTTATTCTTCTTCTTAAATTTTATTTACTCCACTTGTAAAAGTAAAACCAAGAACATTTCCTTTTTTATCCTAACCATCACAAAGCATAGCAGAGTCCCTGCTTTTGTTAAATAAATAAAAGAATGGGATAGATTTTTGGAAAGTATTGCTGATAGCAATGTAGAGTATTTCTTGAAGTGCCTTTATGGTTTCACTCACTAAAATCAGGGAAAAAAGTGAAAATGAAAAACAATTTAAGCAAGAAATGTGTTGGACTTAATAAACAATAGTGAGATGGAGAATAACAGATGTTGGAGATAAAGGATTCTTAGGGCTTGGTATTTAACTGATCAAAGGTAAAGGGGATGGAAATGACTTTCATATTACTAACAGAGAAAACTGAGTGAAAGTTGGTAACTGTTTCTTCTAGAATACCAGAAAAAAAAGAGCAAGTTGAGGGTACTCAGAATTTTTTTCTTTTTTCTTCTTTCTTTCTTTTTTTGGTACTTACAAAGTGTGATGAAGTGTGTTTTGCCAATAAAGAATTCACCGTCTAGTTGGAAGTTGAAGCATACCTTTAAATTACTTTTTTAAAATTGTGAAATGGCTTAAAAAGATATCAAATCAATGGGAAATAAACATTACAGGGGAAAAATATACCAGCTACTTCCTAGAAAAGAGTAAAAGTCAACACTGTAATTTCTGTATTACCTGGAGCCAGATACTCCACTACTCTGAGCTTAAGTTTCCAAATGGCATTAAATATTTTTGTTGTTTTGACATATTGACACAGGAAAGCTGTTGCTAGATTGCCTTGAACTCATTAGGCCTTATTGAAGACTCTTTATGCTTGGCAGAATCCCAGTTTACACCAGGAAATTTCTTCTGTTACATAACTGAAAGACTAGAGATACTGGGATAGAGAGGTAGAATGTGAGGCAAGGCTCCTCAAAATAGTCCGTTACTGAAATAAAAGGGCAAGTTATAGATAGGCAGAAAATATTTTATATTCTCTCTCTAAGCATGCACACAGTATTTGGGATTTTTTCCATATATTTGTGAGTGAATATTCCTACAGCTTTTAATAAGAAGGCAAACAACCCAACATGTAAGAGCAAGACTGAAATAGACTCTTCACAAAGAACATACTTAAGATATAGGATAAAAGTATATATAAAATGCTATATTCATAGAGTTATATTCATTCATCTGAGCAGTAAGAAATGAATTACTGACACATATAGCAACTTTGATGAATCTCAAAAGCATTATGTGAAGTGAAAGAAGGCACACAAGAAAGACTATATACTGTATGATTTTATTTATATAACTTTTTAGAATAGGCAAAATTAAGCTATAGTGAACAAATGATGAGTCATTTCCTGGGAACAGGGGTGGTTTTGGTGATTTATTGTAAATGTGCATAAGTTTTTGTGATGATGACAATGTTTGATTGTGGTGTTGGTGTGGTTACAAAAGTACATTTTTAAGATTGCCCAAAATGTATATGGGTATATTCAAGACATATTTATTGTGTATGATTTATAAATCAATAAATTGGTATTTAAAAAGTTCAAGTTATTAATCTACCACTCTTTGGGAAAAAAACATCAAATAGAGAAGCCACTCCTAATCTAACAGTAGTTAGATATATCTATCCAAAAATGAAGAGCGAATGTATACACAAATATAAACAAAATGAAAAATGACATAGGGAAATAAATCCTTTATTTAAAATTTTTTTTAATTTATTTGTTTGAGAGAGAGAGAGAATGAATGAGAGCAAGCATAAGGCCAAGGGTGGGGAGGAGCAGGAGGGGCAGAGGGAGAAGCAGCCTCCTGACTGAACTGGGAGCCCAAAGTGCGGCTCAATTCCAGGACTCTGGGATCATGACATGAAGCTGAAGACAGATGCTTAACCAACTGAGCCACCCAGGTGCCCCTGGAGATGACTATTTTAAAAAGATGAAGTTAATATCATAAAAGGTTATTTCACATGAGTTACAGATATATATTTGAAATCTGAAGTAAAAATACAATTGGCTATAATTGACCCTACTTGTGATAGAAATATGACTGATTATCATATAAAAAAAGGATAGGGGCACCTGGTTGGCTCAGTCCATTGAGCTTCAAACTCTTGGTTTCAGCTTGGGTCATGATCTCTGGTTGTGGGATGGAGCCCCCCCGACACTGGGCTCTGTGCTCAGCAGAGTCTGCTTGAGTTCCTCTCTCTCTCTTCCTCTCCCTTGGCCCCTCTTCCTTTGCCTCTGCCCGGCTCACTCTGGCTCTTGTACTCTCTAAAATAAATAAATAAGTCTTTAAACAAATTTTAAAATATTTTAAAAAGTTAAAGAATCCAAAGAACTACCTCTTAAAACTAGACATTAACATAGGGAATTTTACCAATCCTTTAATATTCCTACTTAAATTCTTCTAGGGTATAGAAATTTAAAAAAAAGAAGAAGAAAATCTTCTATATATTTATCTGAAACAAATGTAATGTTTAAAACTAAACCTGATAAAGATAAGAAAAGAAAGCTGGAAAAGTTGTTTCCTTTGTGAATATTGATTTAAGAATTCTAAATAAACTATTTGCAAACAGAATTTTTCAACAACATATTGAGAAGATATTTCATCACAGCCAAATTATTTTTATTCTAAGGGTCAAAGAATGACCCAATATTAGAGTACTGAGGCAAGTAATCATACATGGGTCTCTATAGATATATTTAACAAAATTTAAGACAAAAGAGGAACAAATGAACTTATTTGTATATCAAAGGATGACATACTTGCATAGAAAAAATTAATTTAAGAAATTGCAACATGTTATTTTGAATGTACACCCTTAATAAAATATGTACTAAGAATAAAAGAAATACAAAGGTATCTTGAACTTTATTAAGTTGTTAAAACAACTTACCACTACTAAAGCAGTGATTTTGGTTTAGACATTTTGAAATTATTTTGTGGTGCAGGATAAAACAGGTAGGTAAATTTGGTATGAAAAAAAAAAACAGAGGAAGAGCACTGTGGCACTGGATTTGAATTTTTGATTTTTGAATGATTAAATGTATGTAATTAAGTGACAGCAAGGGCCAGAAGCAATGTCACATCAATAGTTACCATTATACTCTTCTTCTAGATCTTGACTTGTCAACAGCATTCCTTATTAAAATGAACCTGGGATCCTTGGAGATATAACTGAAAGTACACCTTTGGCAGAGTAAGTACAACACAACTTGAAACCTCTTGCTACAGTCAAAAGCAAAGAAGTGTCCTGTATTGAGGGCACAGATCAAAATGGCCCAGAATTCAGCTCATCTGGATTTCTATTGTCCAAAGTTGGGATGACTTGATTATTAAAAGTGAATAATGATGGTTATTAAAAACAATGATGATTATACCTGTAAATAGGAAGTTTCATTCACTTAAAAAAGATACAATTAGGTGAATGATGACAGATTGATGATTGATAAAAAGTTTAGAATAAGGAATCTTATCCTAAGGCTTTTGTTTTTGTCATAGTCATAGACAAGAAAGACTATCACAGAATAATGAGACAGACTTGTACATTTAAAACCTGTTTTTGACTGTTATTAGTTCTGTGATAACATCTCTTGCTCTCTTATTCTACACCTGTCAAATGGGGGGATTAAAAGTACCTCACTCACGGTAACACTGTGAAGATTACCCAAGTTCACACATGTTAAATCACTTAGACTAGCAGGTAACATGTAATAAGCACTCAGTAAGAATCTGTTATTACCCTTATTAATAGTATTGTTAGAGACTCATACCAAGATTTCTGCTTTTACTGAAAGTTGTTGCTTTCACCAAGTTTAAAGTCTGATTTTCTGCCTACCACATTACTTCGTCTTACAAACTCTATATAAGTTTTGTATATTCTGGAGAGAAATGGCTAAGGACAAATTAGGGGGTCTTTGTCAGTAGCTCCAGTTAGAGACCCTCTTTGGACAAGACCTATGTTCAGGTTGGCATTAGACTCATTTATCTTGGTTTTCTCTTCTTTATTGCATATATAATGCTAACCATGCAGTTCACTGTTCTAGTGAGGATTTCATGGTAGATCAGAGACAAGAGCCGGTAGTCAAAGACCTATGTGTGTGGAGAAGATAGACCACGAACATACAAGTGCATTTAGACTAAGTACTACAATATGAGGTACCGATAGTTCCAGAAAGTAAAAAATGAAAATTGGGGTTCTATTTTCAGGTAAATCACAGAGTACTCTCAGGGAAAGTTATATGTGAGACCAAATGAGATGTGTCATAAATATTTGGCTAAAAATATTCTTAGTAGAGAAGGCTGTAACATCAAGAAAGTGAGGCAGGATCCCATTTGGGAGTATTCAAGGAGCCAGAGTGGGGATGAGGGAGTGGGTAGAATCTGAGTAAAGAGAAGTACGTAGGGACCTAGATTTTGCACATGTATCATTAGAAGGACTTCAGATGGGAAGACTTGTGTATTTAGCAAGTAATGGCATCATACAATTTACATTTTTTAAGTATGATATCAGTTGTCCCAGATGAGAGAAGAACAAATGAAAACAATAGTTAGAAGTCTGTGGCAGGGGAGCAGGTGGGAGACATGCTTTAGAGCAGAGGGTGGTAGCAGACATGGAGATTGGGTTGTGGGTATATAGCAAAGGGAAAGCTGAAAGGATGTGCTGACAGAGTGGACGTGTATCTGTGTGAAGGAATAAGAGAAGTCATGGATGGCTTTAAGGTATTTGATCTGTGCAACCAAAGGAATGGCGGCGCCATTTACAAAAATGGGGAAAACTGGGGATGGAGCAGGTTTGTGGGTGGTGTTGTAGGTGGAAAATTAAAAATAACTGTTAGTCATCCAAGCAAAGGTGGAAAGAAGCAGTTGGACACATGATGCTGAAATTCAAGGCAAAAGTCTAAGCTACTGATTTAAATTTGGAAACATGACTGAAGAGGAAGTATTCCAATTGATTTATGGAAATTACCCCGGGAGTGCGTATAATGTGGTTAGAAGAGAGGAGCAGGCATGAGCTGTGGTGTGCTCAATCTTTTAGAGGTGGAAAAGACAAAAATAATCCAGCAAAGAAAATAGAAAATGAGTGGCCAGTGAGGTAAGGGGGGGAGGTTGGGAACATGTGCCATTCCCCCACAAATGAAGAATCTGCTTAAGAAATGGGAATGATTGAGTATGATGGCATTGCTGTTCAGTGAAAAAAATATGAAGGCTGAGAATTTGCACATGTACCTGGTTTCTACTAGGAGCAGAGTAGGTTCCAGTGAAAAAAAGGAGTTGAGAAATGGGGACAATAAATACAACCTTTTAAGGAGTTTTGCTATAAAGAGAAACATAAGGGGTAATTATAGAAGAGGGATAGGAGGTTAAAAGGGAAGATTTTCTTTTAAGATCAGAGATACTTCACTGTGTTTGAATGGCAGTGAAAGAAATCTAGCAGGGAGAGAAAAGATGATACATGGACAAGAACAGACAATGTTAGAGAAATATCTTTTTAAATGAGGAGGGGTTCTGCTGTTTCAGGGAGGGGTGGACTTGAACTAATGTCAGGAAGGTTAGCCAAGTAAATGGTACATATAAGGAAAGGCAGGCTAGGCTATAGGCTAAGGAGGGAGGACAGGAAATTTCTCTTCTCTTCTGCTTCCTTCCCTTTTCTCAGTAAAATAAGTAGCAGGGTCTTTGGAAGAGAGAGAGGAGGTGATGGAGAACAATGAAGATTTTAGAAAAGAGGAAATCATGTGGAATTGTTGCTACCTTCCTCTCCACTATTTAGACATATTTTTTTAAAAACTTATTTATTTACCAATTTAATTTTAATACAGAAGAAAATGAGAGGAAAAAAAAAGTCTGGGTAACATGCAATGACAGAGTTGAAATTGCCAAAGTCTGTTGAAGGCGGTGGTTTTGGAACAAATGCAGATTCCATTTGTTGAAGAAGCCATTGTGAGACTTGGGTATGTAACTGTTAATCTACAAATGGTTAAAAATCATTGTATGAGAAGAATTGGATATAGCCCTTGAGAAATAGGGTGAGTTTTATGTATATAGTTTCTTGATTATAAATGAATATGAAAGCATCACAGAAATGGTTATATGAAAGATTTTATAATCCCCTCCTTATATATAAATGTGTGTATATAGACAAATATATTATATATATCCTCTCTTTATTACCAACCAGCTTGAGAATATGAGATTAAAAGATAGATTTCCTCCATAAAAAAAAAAAAAAATGGAAGCAAGCACATGTATATGGATGGTATCATAAATAAGGAAGGATCCATGGTTCAAAGGATAAGAATCTGGATCCTACCTAAATGTATCCTAAGCTAACTGACTTTCCCTCTCTCACGTCTGTGCTTTCCTGTTTTCTCCTCTCTGCCTGCAATACCCATCTTTGTTTTCTTGCCTATGGAAGTGCTGCTGCTTCTTCAAATTCGAAGTTAAGCTTTGCCTTGTCTTCGTTTTCTTCTTATTCTTAACAAACCCTAGGGGCTCCTTCCTCCAAGCTCCTGCTGCTTCCACAGTAGCGTTTATCACTTTGCTTTAGAACTGTTGGTTTGCAAGTCTGTTTAACCCTTGATGCTGTAGATTCTTTGAAGGCAGGGACTAAATCTTTTCATTTCTGAATCATCATTTTTTAGATTAGTGCCTGGCAAGTTTTGAATGCATTTTACAAACAAGGAGAAATAAGATCTAGAAGAATGCATGTAACTTAAGCAAGCTAGTTGTAGTACAAGACAAGACCATGGTGTTTTTCTTGCTCAGCTGAGGTCACGTTTTATTCTTGCTGCATCTATTTGTTTTTAGAAAGGGCGACATTTACACCCGGAAATGGTGGTAGGAGAGCAATGGTGCTTCAGTGCACATCCAAAAGGATAAGTGCTCCCCCTTGTGGCATCTCTGGGAGGTGGAGGTGGAAATTATATGGACTCCTACTAAATTCCAGCTAAGAAACAGGATGGATATTTTGCTGGGAGTAAAAAATTGTACCCTCCAACCTTTGTTCTCCCAGGAGGAAGTTAATGGGAAGACATTTCCTTTCTTCACATCAAGTAAAAAATATCTTTCCAACGGCCATCTGAGAAGGTTCCTTAGGCAGATACTGTTATCTGTCTTATCTGATGTAAGCCCTCACTACAACACTGAAGCAGGTTCTCCTTCTCATGTCCCAGAGGAGAAAACTGAGGTTCAGAAAGTTAAAACAATTATTCTAGGGGTATGTAGCCTGGAACTCAGATCTTTGAAATCTATGTAGTGCAATTTCCACCACATGGTGCTGTCCATTTAGGTAGTGGAAGAGTGGGAAGCTACAAAACCAGCAGCCATCCTTGTTACCAGAATTATGTTAGCTACCAAGTAAGCTTAAGCTGCTGAATTTTGGCTGACAGTGCAGAAATCAAAGCCCTCTTTGCTTGCATAAGGACTCCATGTGTTCAAAATATTGGTTGAAGACAAGGGGTACTGAGGCCAGGAGGTGGAGGGGAGGTGGCAGAGAAGTGCAGGTATTTCTCTCTCTTATCCACAAGCTCAGACTTCATGGGTAGCCAGCAATGATCCCAATACTTTGCCCAGAACAAAGGTCAGAGAAGAGAGGAACAAATCTTCAAGCTGCCTCAGAAAGGTGCCAAAGTCCAGTCTGAAACATTTTTCTTTTCTAAGACTCGGTACATTCTTTTAACCAAGGCAATAGCTTGGGGACATGAAGCAGCCCATGAGGGACCTTTTAGAAAGACTGGATACTGTCTCTAGTAGAGGAAGCAATATTAGCTTTGATTTGATGAATGCTTTCATAACCTTCTCTTCCCTCCTTCTCAAGACTCTTCCCCTTAATAGATCCAGTAAACATCCAAATCACCACCACAGCATACTAACACATTTCCATATCTTGAACCCCTGCAAGGCAATGATTAAAATAATAGCTAACACCTATATAGATCACTCATTATGTGCTAAATTCTTTACCAGCATGATTATCTCATTTTATCTTCACAGCAAACCATATTATACTGACCAAGAGAGGCTCTAGAGTTTAATGGACTTGTCCAAGGTCACAGTGAATAGTTGATAGAGCTAGGGTTGAAAGCAAACAGCCCGACCCTATGCTGTAGAATCATGGCCTGAAGGTCTAATTGTAAATAGCTGATCTCCTGAGTTTCAGAGAGACTGAGTTTCCACCTATCGGGCTGCTCCTCTGGTCTACTGAAGATGGTAAAACAGAACACAGCGGAAGCTTCTCTTTTCCCAGTCTAAACATCCAGTCAAATTGCTGAGGAACAGCCCATGATCTAGACAGCCGTGTGTTTCTGAAGAAAAATGAAAGCAATTAAAATTCTCACCTGGAGTTAAGATTGTAAAGAAATTTTATAAATGACAAAATTTGTAGAGAAATATGGGTGACTGGATGCCACTTGGGATTCTGATGTTAAGGTTGATCGATTGTTGATGACTAGTTTGTTTTGACTGTCAACTTTACATTCAAGAATTCATGGATTGTCTCTGAAAAACAATCTGAGGGTTTTGAAGTGGCGGGGGGGTGGGAGGTCGGGGTACCAGGTGGTGGGTATTATAGAGGGCACGGATTGCATGGAGCACTGGGTGCAAAAATAATGAATACTGTTATGCTGTAAATAAAAAATAAATTAAAAAAAAGTTTTAAAATAAAAAAATTTAAAAAAAGAATTCATGGATTGTCTCTTTACAACTTTCTGGAGGTTGCTATTTCTTTCTTTTTTTTTTTTTTTTTTTTGGTAATAATATTATGATATTTTAATTCCAGTATAGTTAATGGTGTTCTATTAGTTTTGGGTATACAAGATAGTAAATCAACAATTCCATACATCACCCAGTGCTCATCGGACAGTTGTACTCCGTAATTCCCAACAACTAACACCTAATTGCCCCATTTCCCAACCACCTCCCATCTTACAGCCATCAGTTCGTCCTCTATCGTTAAGAATCTGTTTCTTAGCTTGTCTCTCTCTTTTCTTGCTTGTTTGTTTTTTTCTTACATTCCACACATAAATGGAATCGTATGGTATTTGTCTTTCTCTGAGTGACTTATTTCACTTAGCATTCTAGTCTCTAGCTCTATGTTTTTTATGGCTGAGTTATATATATATATATATATACAACTTCTCCTATCCATTCTTCAGTTGAAGGACACTTGGGCTATTTCCATAATTTGGCTGTTGTTAATAATGCTTCTATAAACATCAAGGGGCATGTATCCCTTTGAATTATTATTTTTGTATTTTTGGTAAATAGTAGTGCAATTACCAGGTCATAGAGCAATTCTCTTTTTAATATTTTTACTATTTTTCACAGTGGCTGCACCAGTTTGCATTCCCACCAACAGTGCACACGTATTCCTTTTTGTCCACATTCTTGCCAACACTTATTGTTTCTTGTGTTGTTGATTGTAGCCATTCTGACAGGTGTGAGGTGATAGCCCATTGTGGTTTTGATTTGTATCTCCCTAATGGTGAGTGAAATGGAACATCTTTCATGTGCTGCTGGTCATCTGTTTGCCTCCTTTGGAGAAATATCTGTTTATTTCTTCTGAATTATTTGTTTTTTAGGTGTTGAGTTGTGCAAATTCTTTACTTGTTTTGGATATATCATCATCAAATGTCTTCTCTTATTCCATAGGTTGTCTTTTAGTTTTGTTGATTATTTCCTTCACTGTTCAGAAGCTTTTTATTTTGTTGCAGTTCCATATCTGCTTTCTTATTTCGCTAGAAGACGTGTGATCCAGTACTGCCCTGTGCCAGCCTTATTAACATTTCCAGTATTGACCTTGATGGTTGTGTGTGCCTCTTGTTACCTGGTCAGTGGAAACTTGCTCCACTGTTGAGCATCAGATGCTCCAGACTCTCCCCTCTCATCCTCACTCTGAGGATGAGTCACTATGCATGTAACAAAGTCCAACAGGAAACAAAAGAATTGGAGAAGAATCCTCCCTAATCCATATGTTAGCCAGGGTGAAAAACAGGCTTCATCAGTAGGGGAGGGAGTAGGGGCAGGATTTGGGATCACCACTACCTCCCACAGGGCTTGCTACAACCAGAGGATAAGGGAGGAGAACGTTAAAGTCAGAACTTCAATATTTGATCTCTTAAGTAGGGATAATAATACCTACCTAGTAGCAATGTTGTATGGTAAGAGGAGTGACAGTTGGCTCATTGCCACTCCTGTAATTTTAGAGTCTATAGACTAGGGGGCAACACGAGGTAGATGGATGGGAGCAGGCATATGGGTTTGTGTCCTAATTTGCACCATTGAGTACCTCTGTGAATTTGCAGAGCTTTTTTTCAATTCCATATTCACAGTAGTCTCATCTGTAATACAGATTTGAAGCTGCCTACCCCATGAAGTATAGAAAGAAGGCAGCGTATACAAGCAGCTGCCATTCAGACTGGCATACATATTCCAAACCCTTTCATTTTTTCCACTAGAGCTCCCATTATCCTTGATTTCTAGATACCAAAGAATCAGACGGGAAGAGGAGACTGCCCCCACAGGGGCACTTGTCTTTTACCCGCTCCTTGAGCATAGGGTAACAAGAGCAACTACAGCTACAACCAGATTTCTAAGACGATGGCTTTTTCCCCTGCTGCCGCCCCTGCTGCTATTCTGCTATTGTTTATTGAGCACAACTACATGGCATGTGTGAAGGGTACTGTGCTGTGCATTTTACCTACATTATTGATCTTAATCTCAGTATATCGGGTTTCTATGAAGTCTTTATTGCGTGGCCTTGAAAAATATCTCTTCCATTCCAGCCCAGGATGTTTTTAAGGCAGGGTTCCCATGTGAGGCCCACATTAGGAAGCAAGCTCCAGGGACTCTTGGAGAATAGGACTCAGCCGTGCATCCTTCCTTTTTACCGTGTCAGCCACAGACCCTCTGACAGGTCCCCCTCTGACTAATTTCACTGTTCCCTATCCTAACCATCATGGGCTCCTTTCCATAGGGTTTCACTGCAGCGTTTTGCAGGCAAGCATAAATCTCCAAATCCTTAGGTTTTCAGTCAGGTAGAACAAACCCTCAGCATTGCTTTTCATGCAGTTAGTCATTCTCAAGCGGTTCCTTTCTTTTTGTTCCAGTCATTCTAAATGCTGAAAAACAGCAGAAACAAAAAGCAATCATGAAGCCACACCCTTGCATATCACTAGTAGAAAATAAAACAATATCCATTTTTATTCTGTTGAACATGTACTCTCTCTAAACAAAAGACATTGATGAGCTAAAAGCAAATTAAGTATGCTTTTCTCAGTTCTGCTTTAGACAGATAAGCAAGGACAATTAATACGAAGGCTGTTTTCTTCTTTGTTCCCATTTTCTATCCCTGTTCCTAATCCATATTCCCAGAGGTATCTGAGATTAGAGAACCATTCAAGATTCCCTTCTGGATTACTTTTGGTACTTAGTGAAAGTTTATTTCTAATAGGCATTCTGATGCATATATTAATAGATTTATAGAATATCAGAACTAGAAAGAATCTTAGATATAATAAGCTCTTTCTGGAACAACCCACTCATTTTGCAAGTGAGGAATCTTGAAACCCTGAGAACTTTGGGATGTGTATGCTTTGGGAATTCAGAGGGGATCTTCCTTATAACCCAATATTCCCTTCTCAGCACACTTGACTCTTGGAAATTATTTTAAGATTTTGCGTATTAAATAAGTATACCCCTCTGGATTTTAAAAAAATCAAATTCTTCCATGATGTAGTAGAGCAACAATACTTCGACTGATTCAGCTTGCTTTTTTCAATACCCACTGGGGCACAGAGGAAGGGCAGAAAGGTAGAGACTACACTAAACAAAATTAAGAAATAATACTATTTTTTCAACACAAAGTGGTTTTAAACACCGTATTGCTTCTTACCTGGCTGGTTGGGATTTGCTATATGTGTAATTCCTATCTCAGGGACCTGGGTCTATAGTCCAAATGATCCAGACTATTTTGGTGGACCTGGCAATTTTTCTTTTCTACACTTCCCTTCCAGAACCTGGAAAACATGCTGCCAGACATATTAGCTGTCCAGGCTTAAAAATATTTTTAACAGAAACCTTAGCTGGAAAACAACCCAGTTTAAGACCCAAAGGCTCCTTACCCTGCTTTGTGCCCACCATTTCCCTCCCTGTTAATTACCAAGAGTCCTGGCTCCAGTCTCTTCCCTTCTGATATGGTGGCTTCTTCTGCTGCTGGTCCCATCTACTGATACAGGTGCTGAAATGTGCCCCCTTCACATTTGGTGACTCTTTCTGTTCCTGCCCCAGTTGAGAAGTGTAAAGCTCCTGGGTGATCATCAGCTTCATGCATCAATGAGGATCAATCTGAAGGTTTCTACTTACCTGCTCTATGCCTGTTGGTGACCAGATGTCCATACTAGAAGCTGATGAGGCCCAGAGAGGGAAGGTGATTTGACCTAATGAGTAGCAGGACTAGGATTAGGGTGGGAATTTCTGATTCTAAGACCAGTGATGTCCCTTCTCTCAGGTAAATGTCGCAGGGTTTGAGACACCTTAAGGAAGAAAACTGTGGAAAAGGAGAGAAGAGTGTTCCCCTGGCTCTTTTGACCTGGACCAGCAGAGCTAAGCATGAATGGGGGCAGTTTCCAAAGCAAAATCTCTTTCCCAAAAGACAGTATGTTTAATTAAAGAACAAAAGATGGAATTGGACAGTCCTATGCTTGAATGTCAGTTACCTACTATCTGACCTTTAGAAAAATTGCTGAACCCCTCTGAGCCTTGGTTTTCTAATCAATACATGAGAACTACAGTATCTATGCCATGAGGTCTTTTCGAAGGGCTAAATGACATATTGTGCATAAAAGACCTGGAAAAGCATCCACAGACATAGGCCAAGGTAGTAATCATTAACATCAAGACTAGTCTTGCTGTATTTTTATTCTTATTTATATTTTAGAATTTTTTAGCTATCCTGCCATCTCAATTATTTATTTATTTTTTTTTTAGAAAAAGTAACTCCTCCTAACAAGGAGTAGTTTTTAACAGCACATGATTTCAAATTTAATACAGATTAGAGGTACAACATTTATTATATATATTACTTTCTGAAGGTCTAGCTTCTGCAAGGCACAGTCTTTGAACCTGTAAAATGGGGGTAATAATACCCCCCTGATAGAGATGGGCCTCTCTTGAAGATTAAATTAAATTGAATGAGACTGTAAATTTTAATGAAAGCAGAAGCCCTATCTTATACAATGTGGTGTTCCTTGAATCTGACAATGTACCTGCCATATAATTAGTTTCAAATGAAAAATCAATAATACAGGCAATATAAGCTTTTAATGCAGTGTCTTATACATACTAAGTGAGAGATACATCTGTCTTTCTCCAGTTAAAATACATGAAGATGAAACAGAATTGCAAAGCCATTTAATACCTTCTCACAATAGAAATCAGTCTGGAATAGCCTATCGGATTACCTAGATGTCTCCTTAATAGCTCTGACAACTTTATTCTCAATAAATAAATCACAGGGAGATAAATGTCAGGGAAGGTTGTTAATAGCTGATCCTGGGCTCTCTTGTAGAGACCCCCAGAGAGGAAGAGTAGCTCCTAATGTTTGGAAATTCTAGGTGGGTAGACAGCAAAGTAAGAGATATAAAAGGCTGGGAATCTGGCACCTAAGAAGAAACTGTGAGGAAAGTAAAAAGATTGAGGTTCTTAATACCCAGCCTTAAATCCTGCCTTGGAACTTAGGCAAGTCGCATTTTTGGGTATCAGTTTCCCCATTTATAAAATAGGAAAAATGGCACTTTTCAGGGCTATTATGGTGGTTAAATGTGATCAGTAAAATACTGAATGAAAATAAGGAGTTATTCCTTGAAGATAAAACTGTATCATAGAACTTTGCTTTCTCTGCTGAGGTTCTGTTCATTTTTTGGTCTTATTTTTTCTTAAGATTGGCCAATTTCTACTAAGTTGCCTTTAAGTTCCTAATCCTTTATTTTGCAATAACATATCTGTTGTTCCACCCAATCTACGACCTTTTCCTTCCAGATTTATGGTTTTTCAGTTCTAAAGTTTCTATTTGGTTCTTTTGTTGTTGTTGTTTTATTTTGTTTCCATTTTTTTCTGCTGAGCTTTTCCATTTGTTCTCTCTTTACATTCCTCTTTCAGTCCTTGAACAAATATACAACATCTTGTTTTAAAGTTTTTTTTTTTTGCCAATTATGATAACTGGATTTTCTTGAAATCTGTTTCTATTGACTTTTCCTTTTTGCTTAATTTTTTTGCTTGGATTTATTTCCCTACTTCTTTGGATGTCTAGCAAATTTTTATACTGGTGTTGGGGAAGAAAAATTTTTCTTTATCCTTCAAGGTTTTCTCGGCTGGCTTAAGAATTAAGTTGACAAACAGAGTAAAAGGAGAGAATTAAATTTAATACGTACCTATGAGGAATCCATTTAAACAAGAGAGATTCCGAAGTCAGTCAGGAAAAATGAGGTATATATGCCATTTGGACAAAAGAGAAATGTGTAGAGGTCTATGGCTAAAAAGGGAAAGAAGATAATTCACAGGAAAAATGGAATAGTAAATATTTGGTCTTATTTGATGAACAAATTCTTTCTGAGCCATATAGAGACAATGGGGGCACAGAGAAGAATTTTAACAGATTTTGCTAGCTTCCTCCCTGTGTACCCTACCCAGTGCATATTATTATACTATTGTTATCTGCGGGAATAGTGAACTTCCTGGGATGGGTCTCTATCTAAATTCTATTAAGCAGTTAGGGAGAAGGTCACAGGTTCTTCCAACACTACTGTTTCTTAAAAATAATCAGCCTAAAGTAATTCACATGCTATAGATAGATAGATATGGCAAGTTTTGTTCCCCTGCCTTAGACATTGTTGATAATACATTGTAGAAATACTGAATTATGTTGTCTGATTTTATATACATTGTCTTTTTAAAAAAAATTCTGGCACACAATTAAATAATGACGGGTTTTATTGATCATATCAGATTTGGTTTTACTTTTGTTTATGGGGGATATTTTAATTTTTTTTTTTAGTCTTAGGACGTGCCTCTTAACATAGGGCATGGTTCTTACTAGTAAGATGGAGCACTGCAGAGATCTCCAACAGAGATCTCACCAAGGCTTCTTCACTTTAGCCTGGATTGGTACTCCCATCTATTCTAGTAGTGCGTGTTCTCTGCTATTTTCTTTTAGAGCTCAGCCTTGCACAAGTTCCTCCCCTCTGGGACTCACAGGATCTCACCCTTCACATATGCAGCCAGTTTTGGGTAAGGTCTATGGAGCAGAGCCAGACAGACTTCTGGGTACCCTCAACTCTGCAGCTTCCTCCCCTCTGGTAGCTTACCCCCAAATTCCAACTGTTGCAGAAGCCCTCTTCTCAAATCCCTGTCTCTTCAGCTCAGCAAGACTACCACACTCTGCTGGTTTCCACCCTCCAGCTCCATGGACAGGAGTGCACCTCTAGATGAGAGCCTGGAGAGATGGGCTCTCCTTCTTTGTTTCTCTTATCTCTGAAACCATAGTACTGAGTTGTTGTCAATGATCCAGTTCCTGAAAACAGCTGCTTTTTCTAGTTTCATAGTTGTTTATAGCAAGAGGGTCAATCTTATACAGTTACTCTTTCATGGCCAGAAGCTGGAGAACACAAGATCTTTCTTTTTCTCTGATTATGATAGTATCTTGTTCTTTAATGGATGAAATATCTTCCCTTATTTCTCTGGGGATATTAATGATTGTTTGCTTTTCTGTTTATTTAACTCCCTCCATTTTCTTTCTTTACTCAGTATGTCTTTTCCCTTTCTTTCCTTTTTTTCATATTTATTTTAGCTCTGACTTATATTAGGGCTACCTCAAATATATAAGAGTCATTCAAAAAGCTCTTTGGAAACTCCTTTACAAGGGTGGAAGTTGTTGAATGACTTAATTCACCAGAATGTGATTAATTGGTGGAATTGGTTGCTTTATTGAAGGACCTCCAGATGTCAGTAGGTATAGGTCTATTTTTGTAAGCTGGCTAGTCATCTCAGAGAGGATTTCCCTGAATCTATTAATGTGAAAAGAAACATGAACTTCTGTCTTATTGAAGCAAACGTAAAAGAGATGTTGTCACCTGGCAAGGTGCTCTGAGGGAAGAGTCCCATGGTGAGGGGTGCCTTATAAATATTTTCAACCAATTTCTTTACTTTCAGCTCTACCCTGTTCCCCAATCATCAGAGTTAACCTTTGTATTTCCAATGTACTCTATAGTGCTGAGATGTGACCATCTCTCTTGCTGCACTTCTTTTGTGTATTGCTACTTCAGTAACTATTCATGCATCTACTTCCCATCTTCCAAAACTGGGCAGGTCATTCAGGTGGGCTGTTTCTTGCTTTAAAAGTATTTTTTATATAAAAAACCTTTCACAGGGACCCCTGGGTAGCTCAGTGGGTTAAAGCCTCTGCTTTTGGCTCGGGTCATGATCCCAGGGTCATGTAATTGAGCCCTGCATTGGGCTTTCTGCTCGGCAGGGAGCCTGCTTCTCTCTCTCTGTGTCTGACTCTCTGCCTACTTGTGATCTCTATCAAATAAATAAATAAAAATTTTTTTTTAATAAAAACCTTTTACAGATATTTTAGTGGGATTTCAAGAGAGGGAAGCAACAAACATGGGTCTTCAATCTACCATGTTTAATGAGAACAATATATATATATATATATATATATATATATTTTTTTTTTTTTTTTTTGTGCAGAGTGAAAGTAAGAGAGTGAGGCAGAGACAAAGGGGATATAATTGAAGAATGGCCCTTTTAAAATCATGTTTAAGCTCACTCACCCAACAGTAGGTGTGACCCATACCCACTCCTCCACATGTTAGAACCTGGTCATCCCCTATCTTGCTCCAACATCTCTGGTCTTCCGTTCTATGTCTACAGAACTGAAGCAAGAAGAAGCCATTGGCTTTCAATGACCTGATCTAAACAAATACATTATGTCCATGTCATTTATGCATACAGCTAGGAGAAGAAGCAGCAAAGAAAAAAATAGAGAGAGAGAAAGAGAAATAAAGAGAAATAAAGATAAGAACTGAAGTCATTTTCTCTGTACTTCTGGGTTGCACACTAATTCAGGTTTCCTCTGATTTGCGGAGATATATTAGTGGTAGCCTATCAGTTCTAAGCACAAAAACACAATTTGCAGGGCTCTCTCTTGCCTTTCCTGACTTTATCTCAACAAAATAAACCCATTTGGAAACACCCTTGAAGCAATGTTCTTCCTGCCTCATTACAGCTACATCAACACATCAGCATTCTGGAACTGCCCTGCCTGTCTCCCTTCTCAGCCAGAGCATCTCATAGGCAATTAAATCCACTATAGCTCAGCTCTGAGACCTTGTCCTTGCTCCCTTAATGCTTTTCAATAGCTTGAAATCTAGTCATCTGAAAAACCAAACTGATAACCAGGCAGGAATCATCATTGGAGTGAGAAATGATGGAAGAACTTTGTGCACCACTGAGGACTGCCCCATTAGAATGTGGCCCTGGATATGAAATGAGCCTTTTTAGCACCCACTTGAGAGCAGCCGTGACTTTCTACACTTGGGTGCTCTGTTTGTGTTTCAAATAACAGGGATGGAGAGTGACATTTAGCTGCTGCTCAGGGACTCATTCTGTCCTTTGCCATTTCATGCCGGCATTGTCGCAGCATCCAAGAAGCAAAGGAAAAATCAAAGCCTTGAATGTAAGGCACTCGGTGGTGACATCTGGAGTCAGCAGTCAGCTTTCGGCTCTCCACCTCTTCACCCACTAGCTTTGCTTCCCCTGCAGGTCCCAGCGTGCTTATACATCCAAAATACATGTAATGCCAGAGCTGTCTAAGGCTCCTTCTCCTAGCCCCCTTCCTAGACTACCTGGAGAATGCCACAGCTGGAAGGGATGGTGGAAATCATCTTATCCAAGTCTTCCGCTTTACAGAATAAAATAAATAATAAGAAATACCTCTTTCTAAAAGAGCAGAGCACACTTATGCGCTGGGTAAGGCAGGAATTTGGACTTCTAGTTCAGGGCTGGGATTTTGATGAAGCTGAGTAAGGCACTCACCTCAGGCATAAAATGTAAGAGGGCACCAGTCAATTTGGTGAGCAAGATAACTAATGTTTTAGTGCAATATTTTTAAGAAATAAAACAAATGCAAAAAATGCTAGGGTGAAAAAAATACCAGAATTTTAAATAAAGAAAGGATCCAACAGGACCAGGGTTACGGTGAGGCAAGTGAGGCAGTGCTGTACAAGTACAGAGTTGGACCTGGTTTTTATAAAATGTTGATATATTGTTCTTTTTGATTGTGCATTTTCATTTTTAAAATATTCAATTGCAGTGTTATTTCTCTACATTACTGATATATTGGGGGTCTCCTTAAATTTTGCTCCTATGATGAATGTCTTGCTCACTAATTCCACCTCCGGCTCTGTTCTTATTCTCAAACCTGTTCTCTATGTCTCTGTTCTAAGTCTATTTCCCTGCTACTTCCCTGTCCATCTTCTCACATTGAATTTTTTTTTTGTTATAGCTTTTTTAAGATATAACAGACATATAACATCGTGTAACTTTAAGAAAGGATACAATGTGAGGATTTGATACATTAATATATTGTGAAATGAATAAAACAACAGGGTTAGCACCTCCATCACCTCACATGATTACTATTTTTTTTTTTTTGCATGCACATTTAGGATCTACTCTCTTAGCAACTTTCACTTATACAATACAGCATTGTTAACTACTGTCGCCATACTATATGTTAGATCTCCAGAACTCAGTCATCTTTTAGCTGGAAGTTTATATCCCTTAACCAACATCTCCCCACGTCTCCTATCGCCCAGCTTCTGGCAACTATCATTCTACTCTCTGTTTCTATAGCTCAGCTTTTTTGGGATCCACATATAAATGATGACATATAGTATTTGTCTTTTTCACCTGACTTATTTCACATTACAAAATGCCCAAAAGGTCCATCCATGTTGCAGGATTTCCTTCTTTTCTGTAACTGAATATTCCATTGAATATGTATACCATATCTTCTTTATCCATTCATCTGTAGACAGACACTTACATTGTTTCCATATCTTAGCCATTGTGAATAATGCTGTGATGAATACAGAAGTCAGAAATAAATCTCTTTGAGTTCCTAATTTCATTTCCTTTGGATACACCCAGAAGTGAAATTACTGGATATGATAGTTCTATTTTCAATTTTTTTAAGAAAACGCCATTCTGTTTTCCACAGTGGCTGCATCAATTTACATTCCCATCAGCAGTGCACAATGGTTCCTTTTTCTCCACATCCTTGAACATTTTCTCTTGTCTTTTTGATAATAGCCATTTTAACAGATGTGAGGTGATATCTTGTGGTTTTGATTTATATTTTCCTATTGATTAGGTATGTTGAACAGCTTTTCATGAATCTACTATATGCCTTCTCTTGATCCTAAAACATACTAGGCTGGATGCTATAGCCTCCATTTTACTTTCCCAAGGACATTGCTCAATGCTCATTGTGATTTCTCCCAGGCACATAGATTTCAGCCAGCTTTCTACACATGCTCATTAGCTGTCTGCCAAAGCTTGCTCTTGGAGCCCTGAGAGCATACATAGGGAACCATTTATGGGTACAGGGTATACAGATGAAGCATGTAGAATGTTGGGAGTACCCATGAGCCAACTGGCAGATTTAAGGGAAAGGCATCCCAATGGCTCATGGATAGGCCTCTTGATGGAGTCTGTAATGTGATTAGTAAGATCCTTGTCCCTTTTATACTTTCTGAGCCCTGTCTGTTCTCCTAGAGGCTTATTGCCTCCCCCACCAGCCATGCAGCTCACAACTCAGCACTCTGGATGAGCCAAGAGAGAACGGGACCTCTTTGGCAGCAACCCCTATAGCTGGGGAGACCATGTGCTTACTCACAAACTCTCACTTTCACCCACTGGAGAAAATGGAGACTGAGAAGGGCTCTCTTGGCTCTGGGCTGTGCCATCTTGGGCTACAGGCGATATAGCTAAGGTCAAACTTTCTCTTACCTTTTTCAGTGTACCCAATGTTAGATCTTTTTTTCTTTTTCTCTTCAGTGATATGCTAGAGCTACCCCACTGGACTCCTGGACTCCACAAAGGATCTCTTATCTGTGTTAACAGTTGAAGTTAGTGTTCTCCAGGGGCTCCTGGACCATAGCTGAATGAGAATAAAGCCCATTGAGGGTGCACAGCTGGGACGAAGGTCTATATGCCTATTACATACTACATAGGAAAATAAGATTCCTCTCAGGTCCCTTGACACATGGTGCTGGATCCCGTAGCTCCCACAGAGGTGCTCTTGTCTATGGATGGGTGCCCAGTTATTGTCATTGATGAACGGGATAGAGTTATAGACATCTTCTCTGGCCTTTTTGCAGACATCAGTTTTCTTTGAAACATCTTGATTCTGCCTTCATTGGTCTGGCAACTTTCACTCTTCCTGCTGAACAAGGAGCTACATGCTTATTTGGACTTTGCTTATTATGCGGGTTTCTATGTCTATTGGTACTCCTTTATTAAATCCCAGCCCTCCTAAGAACAAGAATTCTTCTGCTTTTCTGGCCATGCCTGCATCTGAGCTTAAAGTCTCTCAACCCTACACTAGTGTCACCACAGGAAAAAAAGCCAAATTGCCAGTTCTAAAAGCAGTAACCTTTGTGCTGGACCATGCTAATTTATGGTATAGGGTAAAGAAACAGAAAAGCAAACATGGAAAATAAAATGTGTGTTAGAAATGTATCAGCTCTGTACTAAAATTCTAACTTACCTTGGATAAATACAATTTTCCAGCACAGATGTAGCCATGAGATCTATTTCTAGGCACCTTGGTCTGTAGTTGCATTATACTGATTTGTCTTTTTGGTTGATCAAAATTTTAATAATTGAATAATAATAATAGTTAACTTATAAATTAAAGACTTCATGAAATCATTTCTGTTCAAGGCCTGAGTCTTCTTCCTTCATGCCTAGCATGACTTTAGATATATAGCTGTGCAACATGCAGCATTCAAAAAATCAGTTTTTTTAAATGGTTAACCTGCTGGTGAAGTCATCATGATAATTCCTATTTTAACAAATGCTTACCTTTGGAATTCAGGATACCTTTTGTATATGACAGTTTTCCCTCATGCACTGTACGTGGGTCTATTTGTCTTGGAGAGGGAGTACCCAGCTTAACCAAAGGATGATGATGGTCACATGACCTGAAACCTTCTAATGCAATTGAAGAACAGCAAGTAGGAAAAGTCCTTTTCATCATACTTTTTGTATTGTTAATATAATTTGAATTAACTTTTCTTCTTCTCTCTCATTACCAAAGGATTCATGTCAAACAATGTATTGGAAAAAAGATAAATAGGGAGTCAAACAGGCCTACACATTTCCTTATGATACTGATGAGACATGACCTTATAGACAGGTTTGGTACCTGTCTGGTGTCAAAGTACAAAGTACAAGACTAATAGGAGAAGAGTTGTTGCCAGAAGGTATTGGTTAAGATATTATTTCAGCTGTTTTAATGGAGACTGAGGAACAGAATTTTAAGTAAGAGAGAGGTTTTTTTGTTCTCATCCGAAAAGTCCTGGGTGTCTGTATTTCCCAGGGATAGGGTGTCTCTGCTCCACATATTCTTCGAGGGAGCCAGATTTCTTCAATTATATCACTATGTCCTCTTCTGGGGTAGTTCTACTAGACATATGGTCCAGCAGCTTTTTGTTACTGGTCTTCAATAAGATAAAAAGCTCGTGCCAGTATGCAAAATAACCGCATAACTGAGCACACTGCTTCGCTTTGTCCTGCCTTTTTTTTTTTTTCTTAGCTAGACTTTGGTAATAAAGAAAGCAGTATTTTCAATCACATTATGGTACAAGCTTTTTACCTGCTTGTGTGCTGCAGGTTTGAGTTGCACCATTCGAATGTTGTTGTCTATATCCTCGTGGCTGAAGCTCGATTGCCATCACTATTTATGTGTTCTGATCTGAGGAATAGTGAAAGGATACGTGTAGGACCAACAGCTTCTAAGGACATGCCTCTGTTCCCATCTCTTTGACCATATCTTAACATCTTGCAACACCAGTCAGGATGGGAAACTAGAAAATGTAGTTGCTAGCTAGGTACTTTGTCCCCAGCCAAAGTTCCAGCATTAGAAGGAAGAAGGGGAAATGGATGTTGGAGACAACTAATAGTCTCAGACATACCACATTTTAGGCATGGAATGGCTATGGCTAAAATCAGTGAGGATCTTCAAACCACATTTATAACGTGAAAAGAAATTAAAAGGTGTAGCAAGGGTGGAAAAAGTCTGTTTTGGGGAAATTAAGAAAGTATAATAAATAGAACCCCTATTTACTCTTGTGAGTTCTGAACCATTTAAAAAATAACCCAAATTAAGGCAAATGAGAGACCAAAATATCAACTTTATTACTGGAGAAGAGTATATTGTGCTTATATTTGTAGGCAAATGTGTTTCCAATAAAGAGCCTCAGCATTAAGAGAGTTACTCATCCAGTGGGTAATTGTTCCACTCAACCACTAAAGGTGGTATGCTTGCCTTCTCCCTGCTGATGGTGTCAGGGCTTTTCCTATTATGCCCACTGAAAGACTGAAAGCAATCAAGAGCCCATAATCTCTGCAGACAGGATCATTCCCAACAAAGAAAGGAAGAAATTGAGCTGAGCTCACCCATTTTATTCTTTCCAAGTTCTTACAAAAGAATCACCTCCTCTTCTCTGGGGAAGAAGGAGTTCAGTAGTGTTATACTAATAGAGCTTCCTCCACCTGGAAGGAAACATCGAGAGTGGAGAAGATACATTCCTTTCCTCTCACAGTCTCCAGCTTTTGTTTTCTTAACAAGTAAGATGATGACCAAACTGTGATAAGACTATCTTCCTAATGTATACAGATCTGCCATTTCCCAATCCAACCTTATTTTCACTGTCATGAGGATATTTTCAAATTATTAATTACTAATGCTTTAAATGTAATCCTGAAACCGGTAGTGGACAGTATAACCTCTGACCCCAGAAGACGCTGAAATTGATCCAAAGAACACATTAATTTTATTTCAATGCCGTTATTTTCTACTCCAATTTACCCAGCCATCTTGTCCCACATTGTCAATCAGAGGCTCTTCGAAGAGATCCAATAACCCTATTACAATATTCTAATAATAAAATGCCAAGAGAGAAGTATCACAAATTTAGATACAAATATTTCTCAATACAGAGTAGAAAATAAATTTTGAATATCAATCTTTTTACAGGTTAAAGTCCAAAGTCTTCAAAATTCAAAGGAATTAAATTTGGAAATCAAATTCTCTGGCCTTCATTATTTCTTCTCCAAATTCATATTCAGCTTAATCTCAACCAGAAGACTGACTCATGTCTAGCTGGAGTTAAGATTCCTTCCGTAACTGAAGTCCAAAAATGGCCATCCACCAGAATTGCTGTGGGTCCTTCAGGACCTTAAAAACTGAATTTGTTCAAGACCAAATCTCTTAAGATCCCCTCATTTGAGAAGTTTAAAGATTTAATAGGACTTAAATGATCATCACAGCACTGGCCTGCACCCAAGAAATTTTGAAAATGATCCAATCCCTAACCCCTAAAGTTATTCTAGACAAATTTGTGTATGTAATGTTGCCAAGGATTATACCAGAGACATGGTAGGGTCTATATCAAAGAGGGAAGATAGAGAAGATCACTTAAAAAAAAAAAAAGATTTTATTTACTTGTTTAATATAGAGAGAGCACAAGCAAGGGGAGTGGCAGAAGGAAATGGAGAAACAAACTCCCTGTTGGGCAGAGAACCCAATGCGGGGCTTGATCCCCCTTGGGATCATGACCTAAACTGAAGGTAGGTGCTTAACTCACTGAGCCACCCAAGACCCGCAAGAAAATCACTTTTTATTTCAGTCTAGAAACTGTGTCAGTCATCTGGTGCCTTGTCCAAAATCCATGACCTATGTCTTATAAACTTAACTGAGAGGTTAATCTTGGCACTGTTAATTTACTAAATTAGAAGAGTGAAAATCACTGGGTCAAACTGACCTGAGTCAGCGTTAACCTAAAAAGGAGAGATTGGTGTTTTAGGAGAAAATCATACCCATTTTGATTTGTCTTTGTTTCCAGATTTGGGTCTTAGTTGGATCTACTGGATTGTGATGTCAGGAGATGAATGTTCTCAGCCTCTAGGGTTGGTTTGGATATACAAGATGCTACAGTTACCACTTGAGTAGCTCTGACACTTTTTAAGAAGGGGAGGTGAACCATGAGAGACTATGGACTCTGAAAAATAATCTGAGAGTTTTGAAGGGGGGCAGGTAGGAGGTTGGAGGAACCAGGTGTTGGGTATTAGAGAGGGCTCGGATTGCATGGAGCACTGGGTGTGGTGCAAAAACAATGAATACTGTTACTCTGAAAAGAAATTAAAAATTAAAAAAAGAAGAAAGACATTTGTCACTAGAATACAGTGTTTATAGTTTCCTTTTTAGTTTGCATACTTTTTTAGTTTTTTAAAATTTTTTATATATTAAATTAAATTAAATTTTTTTATATTAAAGTTAAAAAAATAAAAATTGAATGTAAAAAAAAAAGAAATGCTATTACACATTCACATGTTCTTAGCTCAGAACACTTCTCTTAATCTCTTCATTTCAACATTGTGTGGATTACACAATTTCGCATTAAACTTGTGTTATTTTTAAAGAGCATTCACTGAGATCCTGAGGTCCTGAAGTTATTTCTCAGGAAATTTCAAATTATCAGATAAGACAAATCTTCATTAAGTCTACTCGGCTCTGGTCCCGGCTGGGATGAAAGTGCTCTCCACACGATTGTTTCTCCTGTTCTGGCTGGAAGGAGAACCAGGAGCACAAGCATCACTAGGTTTTGGAGGAAGCAGAAGAGAATCAGATGTGCTTGGAAATTTGATTTTATTCTGATAGTCACAGAATGGAAAAGGACACTGAAACAAAAGAATTGGATGGCTGGTTTAAGGTTGTTTTCTATCTCTCTTCAGTATGAAGTGAACTTGATCTCTGTTTAGGAATAGATGTGTCTTCATTCTCTTCCTGGGACTTTGCTGTTTAACGGTAGTAATGTCTCCCATTTACCAAGCCTATTTTCATATCCCAACTTTAGTCCTTATAACACAGCTGCAGGATGCTACCATACAACAGATGGTCAGATCTGAAGCCTAGAAAAGTCTAGGTATATTTTGCCTGGTCTGGCTCAGTGCAAGGTCGGACTTTGCCTCTCTAGAGAAATGAACTAGGGCGTATACCTCAGGCTCCTCTTTATTTCTTTTTCTTTTCTTTTCTTTTCTTTTTTTAAGAATTTATTTATTTATTTGACAGAGATCACAAGTAGGCAGAGAGGCAGGCAGAGAGAGAGAGGAGGAAGCAAGCTCCCTGCTGAGCAGAGAGCCCGATGCGGGACTCCATCCCAGGACTCCGGGATCATGACCTGAGCTGAAGGCAGTGGCTTAACCCACTAAGTCACCCAGGCGCCCCCTCCTCTTTATTTCTATATGTTAAAATAATGAGCATTAAAGGGGTGTGATTTTGAAATCAGGCACCATGACAACAAAAGAAGTAATAAAATTCAGAGATTAAGTGGAACTCTAGTTTGGAAGTCAGACAGATATACGTTCATGTTCCCAGTTTGGCCATGTAACTGTACAGCCACAGGAATTAATATCTTTAAGCCTTAACTAGTTCATATACAATTTATTTATTTATTTATTTATCTATCTATTTATTTATTTATTTAGAGCATGGAGGTGGGGGGAGAGGCAGGGGGACAGGGAGAGAATCCTAAGCAGGCTCATTGCCCAGGGCATAGCAGGGCTCATTCATAACCCTGACGTCATGACCTGAGCCAAAATTAAGAGTCAGATGTTTAATTGACTGAGGCACCCAGGCGCTCTGAGAGGTGATTTTTAAATTACCTTATAGAGTATTTGTGGGGATTGATTCTAATGTGCATTAAACATTTAAAGTGGGGCCCACCACACAATAAACGCTGACTTTTATTATTGTATTGCCGTCATCATTATTCAGTTCTTTACCTCTTTGCTTTCAATCATACCCACGGCTTCTGCCTTTTGAACTTAAATATCTTTATATTCTAGTTAAAATCCAATTCCTCTAATTCTTTTTATCTACCTTCCTGTTTAAGGAGTGGGCTCTCGGTGCTGCTCAAACCATGATCTCTAGGCAGACAATCTGAACATCATATAGGAGCTTGTTAGAATTACAAATTCTGGGCCAAGACCTCCTTGATCCGAAGGTCTAGGGAAGGAATCTGCATTGTAATAAGCTTTCTAGGAGGTTCTAATGCCTGTTAAATGTTGAGAAGCACTTTTCTAAGTCAATTACACAGTTTGATAAAAAACCCTGAGAATTGGTTTGAATTTGGATTTAAATCCCACCTCTGTCATTTACTGGCTGTGTGAACTTTGGAAAATCATGTAATGTCTTTGACTTCAGTTTTTCTTTTATAATGTGTGTAAAGTTCCTTAGAGTTTTATTATTCAGGTCAGAGGCTGAGCTATATCAATGAAGAGACCCAAAAATACAGTTTGTGCTAGAGATTCAGGTATTTTCTCTGCAGAACAGCCCAGAGCTAAGAGGGTGGTCCACAGTGAGTTGTTGCTTCTGTTCAAGAGGTCTCTCTCTCTTCTCCCAGGATTCTCTTCCTACTCCCGGGACTTTGTTTTATTTGTATGATTGACATAGGTTCAATGACACTGTGTCAGACTTCTTTTTGAGGAAAAAAAGGAAAAAGAGAGTAGAGAACAAGAGATTTTCTTTGAAGGAAGTGATTGAAGAGTTGCACACATACCTCCTGCTTATATTCTCTTAATGAGAACCTGGAATTTTGGCCACACCTAGTAGGAAGTTTGAAAATATGTCTATAAACTAGGTGACCAGGTTCCCAGCACAGATTCAGGAGCTGTGGTAGGTATTCTGACCCCTAATAAAATAGATACTTTGTCAAAACTTATAGCTGAACGCCCAGCATCTAACAAGCACTCTAGAAATATCAACATGAGGTGGGGGTAGTTTGGTATGGAAGAGTCAGGCAGACAGAACCATGAGCATGAATGCAAGTTCTGCTGCCTACATAGTATGTCATCCTGTTAAGATTATTTCTTCTTGAAGACTCAATTTGCATATTTTCTAAAATAGAAATTATAGTGTCTTACCTCGCCGCGTGGTTTTTAGGATGACGCATCATCGCTGGAGTTAGGCTACCTCCATTACTGGGTCAGTCTGCATTTTGTTTCTTTTAATCGCAATGAAACAGGAGATATCCAAAATTAGTTAGAATGTTTCACATGTCATTAATTCCTTATCAAGCACAACTCCAAGCAACATGCTGCAATTACTGTACAGCTTTTGGCTCTCAGCCTGATAGGAATCGTAATCCTAGGGCCCATTTGATGATTTGTGGGGCATGCATAACAGAGATCTTGCCGACAGCTTAAAGCACAGCTCTGAGTTCCAAAGAAGGGGGTAGGGGGGATGTTTCCATCCTTTTACTACAATCTCCAGGGCAGAACTTGGAGGCCAGTGGTGAAATAAAATTACAATTCTCCATTGTCTTATTTGGGGTATAAACATGAGTTCCTTTCTAATCACTTTACAGAAACAAACATATAAAAGAGAATATGCAGGTTTCCTACAAAAGTTTTGCCTATGCCAGGTTTCCTACGGGGTTTGCATATGCCATTTATTCTGGCAGAGCAAAAATGCAGCTTTTTCTTTACAAACAAGGCCAATGCACACCCTGTTGAAGAATAATGTTCTTAACCAACTGAGCCACCCAGGCATCCCAAGAGAATAATGTTCTTTATCAAAGCTTAGTTCCATCTAACTTGACATCAAAAATCCTTTTTGGTACTTATTTTTCTGCCAGCAGTTTTCCATCTTTCAGAAAACATGTTTTCTATATGCTTCAAGGTAATAAGGTCAAACACATCACTAGTCTCTCTGCTCTCTACTTATGTCCTTCACAAAATACAGTAAAGGCTGGGAACAAGATAATACATTATTCCAGGTATGTTGTTGCATTATTGGGAGTCCAGCTCCCGGTAATTTTCTTTGATAACCAAGGAAAGTGCCTAAGAGTGGGAAGAGGAGCATGGGATATTAAAGAGGAAGGTTAGACTCTTTCTTAACTTGGATATCCTGCAAAGCAGAGCCTGAGACAAGGGTTTGTATGCAAGTGTTTTAGTGGTAAGTCATTTCAGGGAAAAGGAATGCAGCTATTGGAGAAAGAAACAGGAAAGGGGGGAGGAAGTGAGTATAAAGTTGTGTTGCCAAGTTGCTTACTGCTGCCAGTAGATGAAGCTTGATCCTGCGGGAACTTCTGAGAAAACTTGTGACATGAATCTAGGAACTTCTGCCTAAAGGATAAAATTACACGTGAGTTCCCAGACCCCTGGTCAAAGTTAAACCCACAGGGGTTCATTATCCTGCTCTTTGGTTTCCATATTTGGACATATTTGTCTCTCACTGTGGCATCTGGGAGACCATGGAACAGAGTGCAAGAGGCCCAGAGAGCAGCTGTGGTCCAAACCCACCTACAACTGGCCACTGCAGCTGAGGAAAGCCCAGAGGGAGGCCAAGAGGAGCTGAGGTGATGCACAAGGGGTCTCTGATACAGGTGCTCAAAGCACATTTTCTGTCACAGATTTTTGAATCTACTTTTATGTTCTGTGTAATTTTATAATAACAGCTACAATTTATCTGCTATTTGCCAGATGCCATTTTAGACACTTTTCAAGCATGTTTCCATTCTCTTGTTTGTCCTTTATGCTAACTTTCTTTTATTCACATTTTACTTATGAATAAACATGTTGAAAAAATGTAAGTAATTTACCTACTTTCATAAGGCATATACATGTGTGCAATTTTTTATCATTTCATTGATTCAGAAATTCTATTATCCCTATCATAGAGGCTTTTAAGCATTTTTAAAATTCAGCATTCATAGTATTAACACAGAAAACTGAAACAAGAATTTTACAAAATGATACTTCCTCTTTTTGCATGTTCTGTACCTTAGTGTTTTCTAGTCTGTTCTATTTGTGAGTGTGTGTGTGTGTGTGTGTATGTGTTCTTTGCTGCCCACTAAATAGATTTTATCATTTACTAGTTTATTATGAGTCATGACCCCATAATGTGAAAAATGGTACCCTAGTAACCAATATTTGACAGACAATATTCATGTTCAGGTGGTGGGGTCATCTGAAGCATCATGAATCCTGCAGTTTGATAGATAGATGATAGATAGATAGGTAGATAATAGAAAATAAGTTACATGTTGTGTTTATTAATCCATTTGTATGTGGCTTATAGCCAAATATAGACTTTATATAAAAGCTTTAGTCTTTGTGGGAAAAGAAGTCTATGGGATGAATTTTTATGAATTGCCAATATATTATTTTCTCAGAAGCTGTCTGGAGTCATGTCTCTGTGAGGAAAGTCTATACTAACGTCAGAAGGGGAAAAAAAAAATGTGGATATTTGGCCCATTGCCAACATACAAAGAGTTATTAAGCATAACCAGAACGAATGAGAAGATATGGTGCCAGTTAATAATAATTTCCTTCACCCCTTGGGTATCTGAACAAATAACTATTGGTATTGCTCTTATAAAATAATATCCTTGAATAGAGACAAAATATATTCCTTCTGGTGAATCCATATAAATTAAAATATTTTGTTGAATCCTTATCTATAAATAGCTTGTTTTTAACATAGAGATATGAGTGATTTAATAATTAAAAATCATTTCCTCATCATCACCACTGAATAAATGAGGAGCATGTTCTTTTTTTTTTTTTTAATTTATTTGACTCAGAGAGAGAGAGCACAAGTAGGCAGAGAGGCAGGCAGAGAGAGAGGGGGAAGCAGGCTCCCCACTGAGCAGAGAGCCAATGCGGGGCTTGATCCCAGGACCCTGAGATCATGACCTGAGCCGAAGGCAGAGGCTTAACCCACTGAGCCACCCAGGCGCCCCGAGGAGCATGTTCTTAAAGAAAGGACACCACATTACCAGCTTGCCCCGGGTGCCCACTGGACTTAGTCCAGCTTTAACTTGTATTATGTTTAACTGGTTGAAGTTCCTGCAACATTTTATCCTCACCACTCTGGATTTGTCCACTTTTTCCCATTTTAACTCACTCCTTCTTATTCTTTAGTATTCAGATTAGGTTTTACCTTCTCCAGATAACCTCCCTTAATAATTCCCCCATTCCAAATTGGATCACTGTCCCTTCCCTAAGATCCCAAATAACCTAATAGTATAATCTCTCAATTTCATTTTCCATGAATTTGTTGAACAAATAACTCATAAGTGAATGAATATTTTGCATTTATTCCCTTGTATTCAGTTATAGTATTATTAGAGCTGCCCTATATCTCTTGGGAGACCTAGGCTTTTCACTTTATGTCAATATGCAAAATTAATTTTACTTTGCAATGCCACAGTTCTCTTTTTAGCAAAATAGAAATATGCAAATACAGTCATTTCATTAAATGGGAATTGATGTCAAAGATTTCTTAACCTAGATTAAGGATTCTATGTGCTCAGAGATCTCATCCTCTAGAGATCTCTAAACTGTGATTATGAACAATTAGAATGAAATTTATTTGTGGCATTTAATACCTAGAAACAGTCCATGCTCCTGTGCATTTTAATTGGTGACTTTTTTTTTCTCTGAAATAGTCCCTTTAATTGACTCTGGAAATGGTGAAGACAGATCCAATTAAGGACTCATTCCTTGGAATTAAAAACAACTAACAACACTAGTGTCAAAAAAGCAAGGTGAATTATAGCTGATAGAATTTTACAGAGCTCTTCAGTGTCCTCAACCCAGAGTGATTCCAATATGAATAAATACTGGCATGTCAAAAGGGTTCCATCCTAGAGCTCCTGCCGCATACTTCCCCAGTGCACGAACATGGCGGCAAGCCTTCAGTCAAGCTGTTGAGATTAAATGGGCTTCACTTAGCAGTGTCACAGTTTTTAGCGGAGTAAACCAAAACGTTAGGCTTGGGTACAAGTTACAGCTTTGTTACTATCAGTTATGTCCCCTTAGTCAACTCATTTTAACTTTTGTACATTGGTTTACTAATCTGTAAAACAGAGATAATACAAACACCCTTAGAAGTTTCTCTACAAGTGGACCAAGATAATGAATATATAGATGCTCATTACAGCAGTGGGAACATGACATTTTCTCTGTCAGTGGCTTACCCTTGCTCATATTCTAGCAGACAGCCCTCTAAACGAATGCAGAGTCTCTAATGCCTCCTTCTCATTCCCTTCTTTCTCCTCCTCCTCATGGGTATGTGAGAACCTGTTTCCCAGATTTTTGTATTTCGTGGGTCAATAATATTATTTTAATGGAGGAACGAAAGAGGATTGGTATTTCCTTTGCAGTGTAAAGATATTTCCCCCCCAAATGAGTGCTATCTACTATAACCATCATTTCACAAAGGAAAAGATCTTTCACAACAAAAAATAAAAAGGATATAATCCTAGGAGGAAAAAAAGACCCCTTTGAATTGAATCTATTATATAATATGGAAAATTAACCGCTTGTTTATTTTGTTTTTCTCCTGAGGCCCGGGACTGATGCGCATTCCATTAGGAACCAGCCCTGGTCTATAGTCTGTGGACCCAAAAGGTCCCATCTCCAGGTAGACAGCCCCTAGGCATGGCTAGGGGTTGATTCCTTAGACTCCAGGTGCCCAGGTGATGGAACGCATCTTCCAGAGACTGAAGAGACCAGGCAGGACTGAATTTACATGCCTGACATAAGTCAGGGTCAGTACCTTGTTTTGGGGATATCACCTAGTCCTACAGAGGAAGGGCTTAAGTAGTATTTTATTTGGGGGACAGAGTTTTTACAGTAACATTTGAGGAATCTGCCACCATCTCTACAGCTTAGGGATTAGTTAGAGTGAACTACAACATGGGTACCTGTATATGTGTGTGCGTGTGCATGTGTCTGTACAGATGTAAGAGCACATGTGTGTGTGTGTGTGTGTGTGTGTGTGCATATAGAAGCTGTGGAGCAGTTACTGATCAGGTTTAATTTTGCCAATGCCATTATACTGCTAACTTTCCCTAAAAAAGAACTATTTTAAATGCATATATCAACATGGGATTTGGGGGCTCTGTGGGAAAAACTGGTTTTAAAATATAAAACTGAATTCCGAGTGCTCTCATACATCAAAGAAGATCTAAGGCTTGCCCACGTGGCTTGGAGGGAACGGTGAATCCTCAAGAACTGAATAACTGACCATGGCAGTGAAGGGCACTGAAACATCTCCCCTCCCCCCTGCCCCCATGCCCCTCTTCCCTGCCTTCAACTAGTAGGCACTGTTTAGGTTTTAGAGGAAGAAATTCAGTCCTTTAAGATACATGGTCAGTGTATATCCCCCTACTAGTCAACTGTGAGTGTTTATGAAATCAGACAAATCAGGGTTTAAAGTCAGGTTTCCCATATACTATCTATGTGATTTAATCTTTACTTGGGATTTAATCTATGGCTATAAACCAGAGGGTCCCAACACCTGCTCCCCAGATTGGATTAATTTGCTAGAATGGCTCACAGAGTTCAGAGGAACAATTTACTTACTAGATTACCAGTTTATTATAAATGGGTATAACTCAGGAACAGCCAGATGGAAGAGATGCATAGAGCAAGGTATGTGGGAAGGAGTGACGCACTCCTACCCCCTCCCCAGGCACAACACTCTCCCTGAACCTCTACGCATTTACCAACGCAGAACCTATTCCAACCCTTTCCTTTTGGCTTTTTATGGAGGCTTCATTATGTAGATATGATTCAGTGATTAAATCATTGGCCATTGGTGATTGATTCAACCTCCAGCTCCTCTTCTCTCCCTGGAGTTTCCTGATTTTAGTGGAAAAGCTTTCAGTTTTTTACCATTCAGTATGATGTTTGTTGTGAGGTTTTTACATATGGCCTATATTATTATGAAGTATGTTCCTTCTAAACCCACTTCGTGGAGGATTTTTATCATGAATGAGTGTTATATTTTATTGAATGCTTTTTCTGCATCTACTGAGATGATCGTATGGTTGTTATCCTTTCTCTTGTTAATGTGATGTATCACAGTAATTGATTTGTGAATATTGAACCACTCTTGCATCCCTGGAATAAATCTCATTCGATTGTGGCAAATGATCCTTTTAATGTATTATTGAATTTGACTTGCTAATATTTTGTTGAAGGTTTTTGTATCTATGTTCATCAGAGATATTGGTATATAGTTTTCTGTTTTGTTTGGGCTGTTTGTTTTTAGTGTCTTTGGTTTGAGCATCGAGATGATGCTGGTGTCATAGAATGAATTTGGAAGTTTACCTTCCTTTTCTATTTTTTTGGAACAGTTTGAAGAAAATGGATGTTAACTCTTTAAACATTTTCTAGAACTCACCTGTGAATCTATCTTGTCCTGAACTTTTATTTAAGAGTGTTTTTAATCCAATTCATTTTTTTACTAGTAATCAAACCATTCAAATTTTCTATTTCACCCTGATTCAGTTTTAGAAGATCATATGTTTCTAGGGATTTATCCATTTATTTCAAGTTATCCATTTAATTTTTCATAATAATCTCATAATTCTTTGTATTTCTGTGGTGTCAGTTATTATTTCTCCTCCTTCATGTCTGATTTTATTTGAGTCCTCTCTCTTTTATTCTTTATTAATTTGGCAAATGATTTATAAAACTTATTTATCTTTGTAAAGAACCAGTTCTTGGTTTAATTGATACTTTCTATTTTCTTTTTCAGTCTCCATTTATTTCCAATCTAACCTTTATTATTTCCTTCCTTCTAATGGCTTTGGACTTTGTTCTTCTTTTTCTAGTTCCTTGGGCGTAATGTTAGTTTACTTATTTAAGATTTTTCTTATTTCTTGAGGTAGGCTTCTATTGCTATATCTTCCCTCTTAGAGTGGCTTTTGCTGTGTCCCAAAGATTTTGGACCCAAAGATTTTTGGCTACATGTATTTTTTCAATTTCTCCTTTGATTTCCTTTTTGATCCATTGATTTTTAGTAGCATGTTGTCTAGACGCTTGTGTTTGTGGTCTTTCCAGTTTTTTCTTGTAATTTATTTCCAGTTTCCTACTGTTGTGTTCAGAAAAGATGCTCAATATTATTTCAATCTTAAATTTATGGAGATTTGTTTTGTGATCTAACATGTTATCTGTTTTGGGGAGAATGTTTCATGTATTCTTGTAAAGAATGTGTATTCTGGTATTTTGGGCCGGAATGTTCTGTATGTTTCTGTTAGGTGCACCTAGTCTGATATTTTGTTCAAAGCCACAGTTTCCTTACTGATTTTTTTGTCTAGATGATCTATCCATTGATGTAAGTGGGGTGTTAAAATCTCCTACTCTTATTGTGTTACAGTCATTTTTTTCCCTTTATGCCAGTTAAAATTTCTTTTATGTATTTAGGTGCTGCAGTGTTGGATGCATAGATATTTGCGATGGTTATATACTCTTATTGGATTGATCTTTTATTGTTATGCAATGCTTTTCTTTGTCACTTGTTACAGTCTCTTTTAAAGTCTGCTTTGTTTGATGTAAGTATTACTAACCCGGCTTTTTCTTTTTTTTTTTTTTTTGGCTTCCATTTGCATGATATTTTCCCATCTTTTCACTTCCAGTCTGTATGTGTCTTTAGGTCTGAAGTGAGTCGCTTTTAGGCAGCATATAGATGACTGTTGTTTTTTGTTTTTTTTCCTACTCAGTTTTTGTAGGAACATTTATTTAGTTCATTTATATTTAAAGTGATTACTTATAGGTATGTGTACATTTCTATTTTTTTAAAGATTTTATTTATTTATTTGAGAGAGAGAGACAGTGAGAGAGAGCATGAGCGAGGAGAAGGTCAGGAGAAGCAGACTCCCCGTGGAGCTGGGAGCCCGATGCGGGACTCGATCCGGAGACTCCGGGATCATGACCTGAGCCGAAAGCAGTCGTCCAACCAACTGAGCCACCCAGGCATCCCTGTACATTTCAATTTTATTAAATGTTTTTCTGGTTGTTTTTGTAGTTCTCTGTTCTTTTTTTTTTTTTTAAGATTTTATTTATTTATTTTACACAAGGGTTTCCCTTGTATGTAATTATATTCTTTTCTCTTATTGCTTTTAAAATTCTCTTTCTTTATTTTCTTCCATTTTAATTATTTTGTGTCTTGTTGTGGACCTCCTTGGAGTATTCTTGTTAGGGGATCTCAGTTCTTCCTGGATGTGGATATCTGTTTCCTTTCCCAGATTAGCAAAGTTTTCAGCTATTATTTCATAAAATAAGTTTTCTGCCCCCTTCTCCCTCCCTGCCTTCTAGAATCCCTGTAATGCAAATGTTATTATGCTTGATGATGTCCCAGAATTCCCTTAAACTATTCTCATATTTTACTATTCTTTATACTTTTTGCTTTTCCTTACCTTTTTTCCAAGTTGCTGACTCTCTCTTCTATATTCTCTAATGTGTTGTTGATTTTCTCTATTTATTCAGCTATTGCATTCTTCAGCTCTGACTTTTAAAAAATATTTTCTCTTTGTTTAAGTTCTCACCAAGTTCATCTACTCTTTTCTCAAATCCAGTGAGTTTTTATGACCATTACTTTGAAGTTTTTATAGGGGATAGTGCTTATTTCCACTTCATTTAGCTCTTTTACTATGATTTCACCTCAATCTTTCATTTGGGTCATGTTCTGTCTCCTCATTTTGTCTAACTCTCCTTCTCTCTAAATATATATATATATATATATATATATATATATATATATATACACATATATAGATGTAGTTGACCTACCTAATAAATATATATATATATATGTATATATATATATATATATATATATATATACAACTACATCTCCTGCCTTGAAAGTAGTAGCCTTATGTAGAAGAGGTCTTGAAGTGTCCTGTAGCACTATCTCCCTTGGTCACCAGAATGAGGCACCCCAAGGGTGTCCCTTGTGTGGATTGTGTGTGCCCTATTCTGTGGCTGAGCTGTGATTACCTTCATCTCAGCAAACTGCCATAACTGGCTTTGCCTGCTATGGGTGTAGGGAGTAGACTTTGCTCTCCCTGCTTTTGAGCAGCCTAGTTCTAGGTGCCACAGGCTGATTGGTGAGCAGGGTTTATACTTATCCTAGCTATCTGCAATTGGCCTCTCTGCCACAGCTTCTGGTGAGTTGAAGGTCAGAGTTTGCTTCCATGGAGCCAGCTAAGAGGGCTGACTGTGTGAATTGTGGGTACATTGGTGTGTGGGGCTATCTTCCCTCCTTCTGTGTAGGACAAGAATAACTTTGGAGAGGTACCACTGTGGCTGAAGCTGCCCATTGGGTGTAATGGAGCAGGGACTGTTCTCAAAGAACACCTGCTGAGCTGGTGGATGGGGTGGGATAGGTGCACTGGGAAATGTCAGGGTGGAGCACACAGTGCTAGCATGTTAGCATTGACTCTTATAAGCATCTGGCTATCTAGGCTAGGGGAGGGCAAGAAAAATCGTACCTAATTAGTGTTTTTTTTTTCCCTCAGAGAAATCTGCAGATCCCTGCTGCTCTGGCACATATTCTAAGATTAATCAATAAGTCTTCACATACACTCTAAGGGCTCTTCAAACTGCTGCTTCTGTGCGGTATCTCAGTTTGAATTATTTAGTATGCTGGCTCCTTAGGGACAGGGACTTGGTTTCCTACTGTCCTCCAGCTGTCCCAGAGTTCAGCCCACTGATTTTTAAAGCTCATGGGGTTAGGCCTTACTGATTTTCAAAGCCAGATATTATGGGAACTTGTCTTCTCAGTGTGAGTTCCTAGTGCCAGGGGTCACAAATGTGGGGTCTGATCCTCTTGCTTCTCTATGCCTGTGGTGTCCTTCTCATTTATGGTTAGTTATGCTGGGGCTTTGGTTCCCAGCCGTGTCTCCACCCCTGTCACACCCTTTCCAGTGTGACCTTCTATCTCCAACTAGCTGTGGAAGATCTATTCTGCCAATCATTAGGTTATTTTCAGGGTTAGTTGTATAGACATAGTTTGTTGCTTTGGTATCTGTGGCATGAGGTGAACTCAGAATCCTCCTACTTTACTATCTTCCTTACAACATTGACTTTTGGTGTTGTGAATAGCTAAACTAAGGTAACTACAAAAGCAGTCAGAATCAGCATAAACTTTAGATTTGTATTGTGAGTTGTGAATTTTTAATCCTTTTATTTACATCATATATGTCAATTCTTCCACCCTGGGGAATCATTAGGGGGGGAGGTTATTATCCAAAGATGACAGTAGAATATTGGAGCAGAAAATGGTCATGTTTCTCTTACTCAAAGTTAGATGGATAAACCAGTCACATCAGTGGGAACTTCTGAGAAATACAGTATTTTAGACCCCATCCCAGACCTACTGGAAAAAGTCTGGACTTTAACAAGATCTCTGGGAAATTTTCTTTAAAGTTTAAGAAGCACACAGTTATTTGATTTTTCCTAAGGTCCTACATAGTGATAGAATGCAAATTAGTGATAGTGAGTGAAATCATCAAGAAATGAAGAAATAATTTACAAGGAGATAAATCATTGAAACCAGTAACTTAAAATCAGGCTATGCACCATTTTCTTGAAAGCTGTAGGCCACAAATTAGGAAGTCAGGGTTGTCAGTGGCTTCAATAAGGAGTAACAGAGAGACAGAGGTGAAAAATTGTTCCTTTTGAGGATGATCCTGAGAGCAGGGCTTCTTTCTGCTGACAGGTGAGGGAAACTGTGTGCCTCTCAGGGCCTGACCTTGAGCTTTATTCCTGCAGTAAAACAGAAGGAAGAAGAGCAGGGCAAAATTGGAAACACAATATCATCCAAATAGTAATTAGCCATGTTCTTTAGTTGACCTCAATAATCCTCAGTAATTAAAAAAGAGAGAACATTTGATTTTTTCCCTGCTATTCTTTGACTTATAGGAAAAACTTGGAATTAGAAGTCCCCATTCCTTTATTCCTTCATTCATCCATTCCACATTTGCTGGACAGATAGATGCCCGATGCCTGGGGTATTAAAACAAAGGACACAGATTCTTACCGTACGATGGAGGGGGAAGAGAATCAAGTAGAAGGGTGACTTCAGTCAACCTTCAGTCAATAATATCATCTTCTTCATTTTATGTGATATGGACCTGTGCTTACTTGTTTTTCAAAGAACTCAACTTTATATCTCCTGACCAGAAACAAAAGAAAATTGTCTAGCTAGCTCCAGCAAGCTAAAACCCAGACAAAACTGTTACGAGTCTAAGTTGCTAACCCATCTTACGAACCAATCACTGTGGCCAGGAGATAGAAAACTTTGGGCCAGTTTGAAGCACTGGGCCATTTCTGTGATTGAAGCAGGGATAGAGCTGTTAACAAAAAGGCACAGGGTAAAGAGGGTTGGAAGGTGCTTTTTCCAGCAAATAATTGATCTGTGTCTAAACATCACCATATCTAAAATTCAGTGTCTTCAGAAGGCAAGAATCTTTCTTTAGGTATAGGTTCACCATGACAGATATTTCAAAGACACACATTTTAAGCTGATTTTGGCTGGGAACTGAGTGACCATAAACATACTCAGTCATGAAAGGTAATGCTAAGAGAGTATGTGCTATTGTGAGTGCTATGAAATGAGTAAGCCTGATTATTCACAGACCCGTACCCATGAGGCAAATAATACATTATATGTTAATAAAAATAATTTTTAAAAATTTAACAAAAAATTTTAAAAAATAATAAAAAAAAGAAGAACACGTGACTCTTGATGTTGGGGCCACAAGTTCAAGCCCCACATTGGGTATAGATATTACTTAAATAAATAAACTTTAAAAAAAAGATAATGTTAAAATCTCTCATTGGTATCTGGCAGGCACAAAAAACTAACTCATAAAGTAAAAAAACAATTTAAAAAATAACAAAGATTTCCACCTTCAGGAACATATAATAGACATACTTTTTTCTATTCTTCCCACTAAGTACAATTTAAAAAATCCTATAAATTATGCATAAAACAAACTTTAGAATACTCTGAAAGGTACCAAGAAAAAAGATGACCTAGGGATTTCAGGACCTTAGGAGGTGGTCCTGAACTCACAGTGGCAAGTTCTTGAGTTTTCTTTTTGCCTTATTTATTCCTGAAATGAAGCCAAAGAAACTAGCAACTAGACATTTACAGGGAAGAACATAAACCTTGACCTAAGTCTCATACCTTCTACAAAAATTAATCCAAAATGGATCATGGCCGTAAATATAAAATATAAAACTTTTAGAATGGCAATGTAAAAGAAAACCTTGAGGGTTTAGAGCTGGCAAATAGTTTTTCGACTTGACACCAAAAGCATGATCGATAAAAGAAAAACTGGATAAATTGGGCTTCTTCAAAATTTAAAAACATTTTAATTGACAAAAGACCTTATTAAAAAGAAAGAACAACAATCAGGAGAGAAGAAAAATATATTTGCAGTTCACATAGTCAACAAACGACTTTTATCTAGATCATATAAAGAACTCTCAAAATTCAATAGCCAAAAAAATAAAAATAAAAAGCAAGCAATCCAATTAGAACATAAGTAAAAGACACGAAGAGACATTTTACCAAATAAGATATACAGATGGCAAATAAGCACATGACAAGATGTTCAACATCATTAGCCATGTAAGAAATGCAAATTAAAATCACTCTGAGTGAAAAAAATCAATCATAAATGGCTACACACTGTTTGATTCCACTCATAACTTTCTTCAAATGACAAAATTATAAAAATAAGGAACAGGTTGGTGGCTGTTAGGAGTGTAGAGGGAGTTAGGGTAGGAGGAAAGGTGTGGCTATAAAAGGGAACATCAAGGATCTTTGTGGTAATAGTAATGTTCTATATCTGTCTATATCTGTGTTAATTTCATGGTTATAACATTGTACTACAGTTTTTTTAAAAAAGATTTTTATTTATTTGAGAGAGACCAAGAGGGAGAGAGAGAGCTCATAGAGAGAGGGGGGAAGCAGGCTCCCTGCTGAACAAGGAGCCTGACATAGGGCTTGATCCCAGGAGCCTGAGATCATGACCTGAGTTGAAGGCAGCCACTTAACTGACTGAGCCACACAGGCACCCTGTACTACGGTTTTATAAGAGGTTACCATTGGAAGACATCAGGTAAAGGCATATGGCATCTATTTGTATTAGATCTTACATTGCATGCGCATATGTAATTATTTCAAAACAAAAAGATTAGTAATGAGAAAGAAAGGAAGGAAAAGAAGGAATGAAAGAAGAAAGGAAGGAAGAAGGGAGGAAGGAAGAAAGGAAGTAAGGACAAAAGTAGAAAAATCAAACTGCAGCTGGTTCTAAGAAATAATAATATTAATATTAATCTCAGGGCCGAATAACAAACCTCCATGGAGGTTGAATGTAAAAAATGAGATCTTTCAAAAGGTACGGTCTGGAATGCAAAATGGCAGTGAGAGTTGATTTGTTGAAAGCAATAAATAATAAAGAATTTTGAATCTTCAAGGAATCCCAGAGCAGAAGCAATAAACAGATCAGGAAATGAAGAAAAAGGAGAGAGGCAGAGGACCAGAAGCTTGTTGGGAGAGCCTCCAAAAGGAATTAAAGCCAGAGAGAAATTCAAGCCAGAGAGAAATTCCACATGAATGAAATGACAGAGGAGCTATTAAAAATGTTTATCTAATATAAAATTTTATGGTTGTTTATCACATAACAACCCTTATTTTCTACAAACCTTTGATGACATTCTTATTAGTGTTCCTTTGGGGCTTTAAAGGAGAAAAGTTCCCATTTGTTCTTTGGGATGCTGTGAGGCAGAGAAAAAGACTTTCTAAGGCTAGATTTCAATGAAAAGAAGGGTTCAGTAAAAATAAGAAATTGGAAGCCAAGTAATCAGGAAAATAAGTCCCCTGAGTTGTGCAAAAAATTAAGTCCATAGATATTGATCTAATCATACGTTAGAGAAATATTAAAGCTCCAACCTCCATTATTGCCATGTTGTAAATATTGTTAAGGTGAAAGTATCTCCAGGAGATTGAAGAGACAGTAAATTTCCTAGTGACAGATGCTTGGGCTGCATACTTATATTTTTAACTTAATGTGAATGTGAGCATTGGTCAAATCCTATAGAGTTACAAGAATAATCATATGCCAGATATTAAGCTATGGCCTCTCAGCTCCCAGGACATTGTTCTTTGCTCTTCTTTGTGATATAGGAGCTGGAATTCTGCAAATCACATTCCTCCTTTACCAGCGGGCTCCCTGCTGAGTTCTAGGCCACCTCAGGAGACTCGAAAACAGGAGGAAAGGAGAAAGAACTTGTCCTTTCCCACACGCTTGTTCTTCCTGTCAACCTTGTTCTAACAAAGGCTCTTCCCTTTGGCAGCTGGGGACTGTTTAAGTCTCTATTTTTTGTTCTCCACAGCACTCTCAGAATCAACTTCATTGTTTTTTTTTTCAAAGATAACAGAACTAGCCAGGCTGCAACCCCTCCTCAGGGATCGAGTCCCGGCACTGCATAGTTTCTTCCTCAAGCTTCTAAATTCTGATAGCTCCAATGTGTCCCCATTGTTGCCCATTCCTACCAGGTGGTAGCTGTTTTCCACAAATATGCTCTTTGTAGTCATTCCTTTTTTCCCCCCTTTTGATCTTTTACTTTAATTTTAACTCTTTTAAAAATATATTTAATTGAAATACTTTGTATGTTTTCATTTTTTCCTGACCAGACCCTAGTCAGAAAATTATACTATGTTCATATAAATGATACTCATAGATGGAGAATTTTTATGAAAACACTTGGGAACAAGTAGTAGACTTGGAAGATGTACACAATGAATACCTCACTTCCTTTAATATAGAGATGGACAATAAGCAGAAAAGAGTTTGGCATTTTGGGGAGAACCACCTCAACTCAGTAATCTTTTATGTTACTGTTGCATTTATATTTTCCCAAAGAATGGATTTAATTGGGTCGGCTTTTTGCCACTAGTTATAAAATAATATTTTGGGTAGATTTCCCAGCAGACCGCATATGAGATTAACACATAACTCATTTATCTTCTAATCCAGTCTTTTATGATAACGTGGAAAAAAAGATTTCACTAACAACTTTACAATAGTCATAGCAAATGGGGTGAGTGTTGGGAAGATTGAAGTTGAGCCTTCAAGTTTTTCTTAAAACATACTATTGTAGATAATAAATAAGCACCTACCATTTTATGGATTTCCCCCCTCAGTTGCTGCAATATTTGTCCCAAGCACATGGGCATGCTAGCTATAACTGAGATATACATTCAAACCTCAGTTTAATTTAAAAGACCTCTATACAAACATGGGATATATTCAACTGCTTCACTGGGTGGCTAGAAGAGTCACAGATTAACTCGCAAAGGTGTTGAAAAGTTATTGGCTATTTAAGAATGGATATAATGAGAAGCAGAGAAGTTTGGGTGGGAAGGTGTTTCAGTTAGTATTTCCTGAAATGAAAATTGCCCATCTTGATAGGACTTCCTCTACTACCATTGACGTATTAGCTTATGAGAAAGGGAAATTTGTTGCCTTATGTAAACTGTAAAATCCAAAGCTAATTTTTCTTTAAGCACAATTTAACTCAGGACTCAAAAAATATGACCTGAACTCATCTCTTGATTCTGCCTACATTCTGCTGGTTTGGTTTTCAGTTCTACACAGATACATCAAGGAAACTTCACATTTATATTATCTCATCCTTATCCAGCAGTTGAGAGACTCTGCCTTTCTGAGATCTCCACTAGAAGTCCTCTGACTCTGGAGGACCTGCCTTGGGACACATGCCTTTTCAAAACCATACTGTGGCAAGCAGGATGGAATGAGATAACTAGGCTAGTCTGAATCATGTGTCCTACTGATGTACCTTTGCATGAAACCAACATTACTGAAAAATGGCTAAACTGGGTTTTGAGTCAGTTTCTTTCTTGTTGTAGTCATGGGGGATTCATCTTTGTTACAAGATGAACCTCTGTATGTGGTACTTTGAGTGGTGTGTAGCAAGCTATGCTATTGCCTTTTTAAGGGCATTGATGGGGCTCTTGAGGAAATACGATTCTGCAGACTGAAGAGTCTCATAATATGAATGTTCTTATAATTGCAACCAAGATGTCTTAAGTCCAAATTAAAAAAAAAAAAAAACACAACAACAAAAATGTGGCAACATGACCTGTCCCTAGCTCCCTTTGTTGCTGATTCTGGAGTTAAAGATGTCCAATATAGAAGATCCCAGCAAACAATACAGTTTGAAGCCTGAAGCTCAGCTGTCCTAAAGGTGCAACTAGATGAGTCAGGGCATTTTTGCCCACATGCTGAACAACTAGCTATAGCTTTTCCTACACAGAAGGAAGGGAAGAGGATAATGTCTAAATATGGGAGCCAAATGTTTACCTAACACATGGGAAAGCAGGCTCTGGAGAAATCAGTTTGTTGTTTTTCTAGCAGGATGATGATACCAGGATCTAAGTAAGATGTGTCCTATTTTGCTGGGCAAAAGCCCATTAGAGGAACTTAATGGGGAAAAACCCATTAAAGGAACTTCCTACAGATTGTAGGAAGAGCCTGTATAGAGGGCTTGGCCATGCTGGTAGAGCAGCTAACCAGTCTGGACCACCCTGCCCAGACAGGGAAGAAATTCCCTGTACAAACCTCTCTCCAAGCTGCCCTTCTGGCACCTTCCAAATCTTTCCCTGTCTTCTCATGGTATTAAACTCTGTCCCAAAAGATTTCAATCATTGCCATTCAACTAGAATCTGTTTCTTAGCAAATTTTTTCTGTTCATGGTCATAACTGAAAGGTCCAAGGTAGATATTGGATCCAAACTTTGGCATTTGGACTTGAGACATGAAGAGAGAGAGAGCAGTTTAGTTCTTGAAGACCAGAGCTAAGAGGTCATGTAGACACAGGGTTCCTTGTTCATTTGTTCTTGATGGTTACACAATTAAGGCTGATGCTGATGCTCTTCCCCAACCCCACTTCTGTGCATTGTTCAAATGCCCACATTTTACTCTTTATTTTTCTGCCCCTTTTGCTTACAGCAAATGGAGTGCTCCTTCTTCAATCAGAGAACACATATACATTTCATTTTTGTTCTCACTCAAGAGTTAAAACTACAGAATTATGGAGACATTTCGTGTACTAGGTAAGGAGAAGTTACAGATGTCAAACGTTCTTAATATACTTCTTAATTTAACACATACATTCCCTCTGAATCATCAGAGTTAACAGAAGGGACTGATACTATAGGTAATCCAAATATAATTTCTGTTTGGCTTTGAAAACTGTTCTGTTCTGACATTTGAATGCTGGTGTGCCTGGAGCTCAGGGAGTTTACAACAGGGAAGCAGTCATATGATACCTGGTGGCCAATGGCCTATGCAAGACCAAATGATTTCTCAATTCTACCTCCTGCTACATGCCTCCCAGGGATGAGCAGAAATGCCCCCCCACCCCCGCCGCCCCGCAGGGCATAGACCCAGTTGGCCTGAAGCGATCAACATTCTCATTCAGACAAAAAGGACAGATGATAAAATGAGAAGGCCTTAACCAGAAAGAGAAACCCCAAACCATCTTGCACCTTCCCCAATCCCTTCCCTTCCTTCCTTAGTAACTTGCATTAAATTCTCTTTGGGAGCATGAGGGTCCCAGATGCTTACAATATTATCCCTGTCTTTAGAGATTTTGTTGGGTTTATTACCCATTCAATGTTTTTAAAAATGAAAATTAATTACAGCTATACCTAAAATAATTTTCCAAATGATTATTCGAAATGATGATCTGAATGATTATTTGAAAAGGCTCAATGACTTGCCCAAGGCTGCACAACACGGCAAAAGAGTAGTAGAAGGAAATATAACAACAGATAAAATCACCTAAAATTCAACTCCCATTCAGATTGGACTTAAATAATTATGATGTATCTTTAGCAGGAAAAAGTATAGGGCTTTTAATAAGAATGACATATACATATGTACATGAAAATATACATGTGCTATATTGTTGAAAGGAAAACACAGGTGACAATAATGGTGTGTATGGCATTATGTCTCTAACTAATTAACTAAACTACCTAATTACCTACTACCTAACTAAGACAATGTTATGTTACTATGGAAAAATAGTCTGGAAGTTAACAATGGTTACCTCTGCAAAGGGAGTTAGGGGGGTGGGGATGAGGAGCTTTTACTTTTTATTTTATAGTGTTTGAAAAATAGTAGAGAAATGTGTGACTTTTTTTGTTACTCTTTCTTTATTTTTATTTTCATAATAAGAAATTGAGTGTTTCCTTGTGGTCTTTTTCTTTGAAAACTTAAAACTTTTTCAAAAGTCAATTCATCAAAAATACTTCCATTCCTTTGTTAAGTTTCTAATAACTATCACATTCATAGTATTTCACTGAATGGAAGCATTGTTTTGTATCCTTACGTGTTTTACTTCTTTTACCTTTGGTAGCTTAAAAAAGTGTTCACAGTTTGTCTTGATGGCATTTACTTTAAACCTTTAAATCGTTTTAATTTAGATTTAATTACATTCAAACACGGTTTAAGATCTCTGTAATAGTCGCATAAGTCATGCACAGTAAGGCTGAACTTATTTCATTAGATTATAAGAACAGTGTATTACTGGGAAGATTGAATTCAGAAGAACTTTAAAATTTGTAACTTATTTTAAGAACATGTATCAGGTAAAGTAAACTTCCATAAGGATTTTCATTTCATATAAACTAGTCTTCAGAAGAATTAATTTTTTTTAATTAAAACAATTTTTTAGAGCAGTTTAAATTCACAGCAAATCTAAGGGAAAGGTACAGAGATCACCCATATCCCCTTGTGGAATTGATTTTTAAAATAAATTAATTTTATCAAAACAGCTTTACCAAAAGTATAACACAAAAAAGGGGGGGGGGAGTACTGCTACAAGTAATAGTAAAAACTTGTTGAACACATTACTTGGCAAGTACTGTTTTGAGTACATTACATTTATTAAGCATTTTAGAACCCCACTACAGAACTATTAGAATTCCTATTATCCCCAGATTGCAGATCAGAAAACAGGCACGGGGGTGGGGGGAAAGGTGCCAGGTTGCTCAGTAGTTTAAACGTTGGACTCTTGATTTTGGCTCAGGGTCATGATCTCAGGGTCCTGATATCAAGCCCTTCATAGGGTTTGCTGCTCAGTGAGGAGTCTGCTTGTCCCTCTCCTCTGCTCCTCTCCCACTCCAACTCACTCTATGTATTATAATAAGTAAATAAACTCTTAAAAAAATTTTTTTAAAGATTTTATTTATTTATTTGACTGACAGAGATCACAAGTAAGCAGAGAGGCAAGCGGGGTGGGGGGAGCAGGCTCCCCGCTGAGCAGAGAGCTCCATGAGGGGCTCGATCCCAGGACCCTGAGACTATGACCCCAGCAGAAGGCAGAGGCTTTAACCCACTGAGCCACCCTGGCACCCCAGTAAATAAACTCTTTTAAAATTTTAAAAAACACAAAGAAAAAGGATACGGGTAAGTTAAGTAACTTACTTGTACAAGGGTGTACAGCATAGCAAGGGCATAGGAAGAAGACAGATGAAGTTTTCATCGATTTATGAACCACAAGCTATTGGAATCTAAGGAAGGGAGAGGCCAACTACCCCATGGAAACCAGGAAGGCTTCTCAGATTGAATGTTCCCTTGTACCACATGGGCCATATGAACAAATGGATTTACTATTTGGGCAAAGTTGGAGATCCCATTTAGAGAACTAAGGTGCGAGAAGATGGACCACACCACAGGTAGCCCACTTCAAGATAAAAATCAGGGTACAATATGATAGATGCTTCTAAAAAGAGAGAATGTTATGCATAATCCAGCAACCTTAAAAAAAATGATTCTTAACCTTTCTTTTCTTTCTCAAGCCTATATTGGAGACCAACTTTATCAGTGCTCTCTTCTGGGTACTGGAAGATAGCAATGGATTCCACGAAAAACCTTGCCTACAAGTAGCTCACAGTCTAGGGATGGACAGTTGAGAATCTTACAACAATGTCACATAGTCATAGGTATGTAATACATTAATATCCAAGGGAGAAGTACCTACCTAAGCAATAACTACCTGTAGTTCTTTATAAGCCCCCTGGGCTACATTAAAAATATGCAGAATTAACAGCAGGGATCATAGAGCCAAAATCTGTTTGCATTTTGTCATTCAGATGCAAGTTCACATGCCATCATGTTCTTATCTGTTCCTTTTGAGGAAGCTCTGCACTCTTGGATCCACTTCCGCGGGGCTGCTATCACTGCTACCTGTTGTAGAATGGACCAAACTAGGCCAGACAGGGCTCCAGAGGGAAGCAGATGAACTTGTACAAAGGAAGCCTGAGCAGAAGACAGAGCTGTAGCTCAGTGCTACCATCAACCCAGCATTGATGGATGAGCACTCCTTTAGAGCTTGGCCAGTGGGGCTCTCTGAGGAAAACCCACGCATTGCTCATCACCGTCTAATAATGCCCAGCTCCTCAGCAGGACCATCCCAGCCCATCACCTGCCAGCTCAGTTTGCTTCTCCTAATCCTCATTTAGACTGATCTGCAATAGCTTAATAACTCTCTTGGGTACTCAGGCTTCCTTAGATTGCTTCAGTGGGTCAAATGCCTATTCCTTGGGATTAAGAATGCTGAAGAGAAAATACTATGTGATTTATTTAAAGTAAAGCTGGAAAATTCTTGAGAGATCATTTAGGTCAGTTTTTTCACATTACAGATGAGGTCTGGAGAGGTGAGCTCCCGGTCCTAAAGTCACACAGCTTTTAGGTGGCTGAGTTGGCTGTGGTCAGGGAATATCTTAGCTTCAGGGCCAATACTTTTCTACTACATTTTAACTGACAATAATTTAATAACATTTTGTGAGATTTTTAAAAAAATTTTAGTGAATGCATTAACTTTTCTGAAATTTCAGAACGTAAGTCAATTAGGACTATAGGTTTGGGGCTTTTGAAACACAGATGTGAGAGAAATTAGGTTGAGAAGGACCTGAGGTTGGAGACATGAGGTTAGCAATCATGACAGCAAAGGGACTATTGGATATTCTTCCAGTGTTTAGACCTTTCTGCTCATATCCATGGATGAGAACTCTGTACTCAGAGTCATTGTAGGCTGTAGGTAAACAGAGTGGTCCCCTCTCAGTGCTGCATTAAGCTAACATGTGTAGAGTCTGGATGGGTAGTGGTGTGGGATATGCTGACATGAGCTCTTCTCACCTGTTTCACATTAGGCCTAACACAATTGCAGTTCCCTTCATAAAGTCTTTCTGATCATAGGATGGCAGATATTGATGTTAAATGAGATAAATCAATGTCAAATAAATGTGGAAAATCTTTCCAGGTGACTCCAGACAGATGAAGGCATTATTTACTTAACCAAAGTGAATGATTTCCAGAGACAGCCCATCCTGCAACTGGAAAATTTAATAGGAGGAATGAACTATGTAGCTTCATTAGCATGGTGGTCTGCTTCCTGTAACACTGACACATGGTTCCCTCCAGGATGTGTAAGACTATCCATTGGGACATCTAGTCCAGGACCCAGGAGTATCTCTATTTGAAATCGTTAGTCTTTTCTCTGAATGCCTTCACCAAACAAACATTTACCACACACATAGTTTATGTTCAAACTGTGCTAAAAGCTAAGCCTACCGAGCAAATAAGAGACTGCCTTTGTTAGTTTGCAATATGGATATTACAAAAATAATTACAGTACAACATGATCAGTCATAAGCATTATAAAAGGGAAATACAGATTAAAGAATATGGATGGTAGCTGGTCAATAAATATTTGTAGGAAAATAAATTCCTGGTGTTATCAATGCAATCGTACCTTTGTCTAGTACTGGGATCTTAGATATAGTGAAGCCAAGTTCAGTGAATTTTCAAAGCAGGAGATACATGCCTTTCTTCTGCTTTTCCAGTGATCACAATGGGAGAGATGAACCATCACCAAGAGCAGACTCTCCTGGCTGTCCTCAGTGAAGACACATGTCACCACCCCTACCTCCCTCACGTACCCAACTCCCCTCAATCCATTTCTATCATCCACACAGTGTGCACATACTTGGGAGGGAACAAAACCCAGCATCTTCCTTCCAAAAGGCTAAGTTCTTCTGGTGTCCCCAACACTGATCTATATGCCCTTATGAAACATTTGCCCCCTCTCACCTACACACCTGTATCAGCAGGTTAAAAATAAGATCTTGGGCAGAGTACCAGAAAGACAAATATAAAACCTGACTAGAGTTGATGATTCTTAATTCTGTAATTGAAACATGCTGAGAAAGTAGAACTTAAATGTTCTCATCCTTCTCCCCCACCAAAAAAAAAAAAAAAGTAAAGTAAAGTGATGGGTGTATTAACCTGATGAAGAAATCCTTTCCCAATATATAGGCATATCAAATCATCATCTTTAACACTTTCAGTATCTTAAAATTTCATTTGTCAATCAGACCCCAATAAAGTTGGAATATTTTTTTAAATCAGGCTTCGGGATCAGCAGGAAATGTTCATTTTCCATACATATATGCCTACCTGCACACACACAGACTTGAGGATTTGTATACATAAGGAGGCGAGTGTGGTATAATGGAAAAATCAGTTCTCTGGAATAGGATAGACATTGGCTTGAACCCGGCCTCTGCCACTTACTACCTGTTTGACACAAAGAATTTCCCTTGATTTTTATAAACCTTGGTTTCCTCTAGGAAAAGGAAAATAAGAGTTCCTATCTTCCAGCTGTGGAAAAGATGATCTGACAGAACATATATGTAAAATGTTCCCTCTGTGAGATAGAGGAAGGCTTGATTTTACCTCATAAAAACATGGCCCAGTGGAGTGAAGGAGGTGGCCCACACAAACAATGAACTCAAGATTAGGTCCTCTCCTACCACTGCACTATAAAGGCCCAGCTTCTAGCAACAGGATTTGCCCAAGAGGATAAAGGACACCAGTAGTGTTCCAGTTAATGACCTCACTATTTTGCAAGCCACATTCCATTTCCTCATAAATGCTACTCCAGCTAGATATTTTGTCATTAGCATTTGCTCTTTGAGTTCAAGGCTATGTCTTTTTACCTTTGCATCACATTAAGTGCCCAGAACTTGCAAAGTGCTTTTATTCAGCAGGTGCTCTACAAGTGTTTGTGGAATGGAGTAGGTATGTCAGTATGACATGGAAAAAGGACACAGTCATATGTTGAAGTCAAATACATATTCCGTCACTTGCCACAGAACTGGGCAATTTAACATCCCAAACTTTCCTTTTCTTACCAGTCAAATAAGGAAAGCAGTATCCTCCACACAAGAGTGTCAATGTCAGAAGATGAATTAAAATCCATTAGCAAAGACATTATTACAACAATGCCAGGCTTCTCGTTCAGAATGAATGTGTGCCTGGGTGCTTACCCTTAGCTCTTTTATGTTTTGTCCCCTAAGATGAAAGAAGGCCTTGAGATGTTTTGTTTTTTCCTTTTGATCTCACTGGTCTCTTGGCCCTCTCTGACTTGGGGAGGTGAACATAATATGAAGAGGCACTAGCTAGAGTCTTTGGAAAAGTTAACTCTTCTCTTCAAGGCTATAATTCATCAACTTCAAAACCATGATGCAAATGCTAACCTCACAGTGTTGCCATTGGAATGACATGAGATGGCATCTGTGCAGTGGCTTGCTCAGAATAGACAATTCATGGTAGCAATGATTATTAATTCTATCATTAAATGCATCTATGGCACCAAGTCATCCCTTTCTTGATGCAACTTTAAAATTACTTGTTTGCATGGGAAGTAATATTACTGCTTTTTAAAACTTGTCTGCTTTGGGATCCCTAAAAGCTAACACACACACACACACACACACACACACACACACACACAATCAGTTGATTTTTCCTTATTGGAGCAAGATCCAAATACCTTTTGTTTTCCTGAGATGATTCTGTTTGTTTATGTTTATTCCCACTAATGAGTTAAGTTTATATTCAAGGGCAAAATAAATAAAGGAATTATATCTTACTCAGGTATCAGAATCTGAGAAGATTTGAAAAATACCTTTCTGTTTCCTGAATAAATACTCTGGAAAATAGGATGAAGGGTTATCGGTCTTCTCTAGGATTTCAACTTAGCTACAGCTTTGGACTGTCTTCCTCTTCTGGTTTTATCATCAAAGGTGATAATATTAATACTAATACTAATACAATAGGACATACTATTACTTCCATCATCCCAAAATAAGGTCTCTGTGTCTAAAATTCAGGTGAAATTAGTAACTTTTTTATAATTTATTTATGTTATCTAGAAGGGAGACAGCCACAGCAATGACCAATAGTTCTTTGTATTAAACAAGCTTAAAAACTAGCTAGCAAATTTAAATAAAAACCTGAAAGAACTCTTTTGAATCCAACTCTTTTGAAGTAACTTTAATAACAACCCAGGGAAAAAATCTAGTTAGTACCTGATAAGGTAGAATCCACAAGTTCAGGTACAACTTCAAGTCAAAATTAGTCCATCAGTCACATAAGAGTCATGACCTTTCCTCTCTTCTTCCTTCCTTGCTCTGTCCCTCTTATCTCCTCTTTCTACTCTTTCCCTTTTTCTTTTATAATTCCTCCTTCCTTCTTATATTTCTCTCCTCCTAGCTTGCCTTATTTGTCCCTCCCTTATTTGTTTGTCTCTCCTCTTTTACTCTCTTCCTCCTGCTCCCTCTCTTTTCCCTCTTTCTTTTCCCTTTCTCCTTCTGTCTTGTCCATTCTCTTTTCTTCATTCTTCTCTCAATTCCTTTAAAATATGTACTGGGTACCTGGGGGGGCTTAGTAGGTTGAGAATCTGACTTTCGATTTCCACTCAGTTCATAATCTTAGGGTTTGGAGTTTGAGCCCTGCATCAGGCGCCATACTCAGTACTGAATCTGCTTGAGATTCTCTCTCCCTCCCCGTCTGCCCCTGCCCCCATTAACTTGTATGTGCTCTGTAAATAAATAAATACATCTTTAAAATATGTACTGACTGGCTGTTTCAGCCTCAGTGTAACATTGTTGGGATAAGAAAGATAAACACCCACCAAATTTTCATATACCACAAAACTTCTATGGTGTCTGTGAAGCACAACCAAGTAAAACAAAAAAATGAGGTCTGCCTATATTGAAAATTTGCTCAGTGATTTGGAAAGAACAAAGTACAAATAATTTTTTCTCCGTTTTAAGACTGAAAGAGATCTCAGTAAGGTGGACATGAGTATCTTTTATTTCTTCTGATGAGAAAACTGAGTCTCAGAAAATTTGCATGACTTGTCTAATAAGAATATGACAGGGTAATTAAGCCTTGCCCTTTATCAAAAGGGTGAAAAGAGATAAGTGGGGGAAATTATATATTTAAAAACACTCCACATGAAAAACAAAGATTTCTGTGACTGAAACCAATATGTGTTCCCTAGGAGTTATCCTGTACCTCAATATTTAAAACAGGTAGATTTAAAAAAAAAAAAGAATATTAAATGAAGGTTACCCCAGAAATAAAAGAATTCTCCTCCTTAGAGGGTGTGCACTGTGGGGGCAGATGACAGATTTACCAGTATATTCTTTCCACTTTTGAGGCTGCACAATCTGTCTCCCTAATGCAATATAATTACCATTTAAAGTGACACACTGCATGAAGCATCTTGGCACAAAAATGGAGTTTATTGTGTTCTGGAAATATTTACAGTCATATAAGTAAGATGCTGTCATGAACCAGTCTAAAACACTGTTCAAAATCCTTACTTAGAGTGAATTTAAAACATTCTCTTCAGAACAAAGGACACAGGTGCTTTTGAGAGCATATATCTGAAGTAGAAAATGTCCTTGATTTTCTACCTGGTAGCCATTTTGCTCCTTCCTCAGGACTGAAAGAATCCTTAGTTTAGGTTCCATCCTATGCTCATGTGTTTCAATGGCTTTAGAGACTAAGTCCATCCCTTCATTAGTTTTTCTTGAAGGTGCTGCTTCAAAAATGGGAGTTAGAGTGATGTGATAAACTTCTTGCTATCTGAAGAGAAGCATCTGCTTACCAAGTATTTTACTCAATCATTCATTCAACAATTGTTTACTGAAGACTTTACATGTGTAGGCATGTACTGGTGCCTGAGGATGCAGGATGAATAAAATCAATACCTAAGCTCAAGTATTTAATAGCTGGTAAATGAGGGGCACCTGGGTGGCTCAGTGGGTTAAAGCCTCTGCCTTCAGCACAGGTCATGGTCTCAGGGTCCTGGGATCGAGCCCTGCATCAGGCTCTCAGCTCAGCGGGGAGCCTGCTTCCTCCCCTCTCTTTCTCTGCCTGCCTCTCTACCTACTTGTGATCTCTGTCTGTCAAATAAATAAATAAAATCTTTTAAAAAGTAGCTGGTAAATGAGATAAAAAGCAAAAGGCACTTACAGTACAAAGAAAATTGTGTTATAATATGTTTTCTATATACATATCCTCTTTGTTCTCTAGTGTTATATATATTTTGTGTTATAACATTCTATTAGAGTTGCACTGAGAAGGTGCTCTTCCTGGCTTGGAGTTCAGAAGTGACTTGTGAGCTGAGAAGTAAGAGGTCATTTTGGACTCACACTCTGGGGCAATTTTTATCAACTAGTCCTGGAAGCATAATGTTAAAATGGATTCTGGCATTTATAGATTACTTTCCCAAACAAGATAAAGTAATAAGAACTAGATTTAGCCTCTTAACTGAAAAACTAAAGAAGACAAAATATAGGAAAAAACCACAGTTTTGAAAGAGGTGAAATCTGTCATTAAAGGAGAGTGATCTATAAGAGACAGGGAACAAATGAGACTGAGGGTCTTGCTTTTTTGTTTTTTAATATATCATTTTATTTTTTTATTTATTTGAGGGAGAGAGAGAGAGCATGACCAGGGTGACAGATAGAGGGAGAGCAAGATAAGCAGACTCCTCATTGACTGGGAAGCCCAACTTGGGGTTGGATCCCGGGACCCTGAGATCATGACCTGACCCAAAATCAGGAGTCAGATGCTCAACGGACTGCCACTCAGGCACCCAGGTCTAGCTTTGATAGCAGCAAAAAATTAGTACAAGATTAAACAAGCTTAAAAACTAGCTAGCAAATTTAAATAAAAACCTGAAAGAACTCATTTGAATCCAACTCTTTTGAAGTAACTTTAATAACAACCCAGAGAAAAAATCTAGTTAGTTCCTGATAAGGTAGAATCCACAATGTCTAGCATCCAATAAAAACTGCTATCATGCAAAAAAAAAAAAATCAGGAAAATAAAACTCATTATAAGGAGAAAAATCAATTGAAACTGACACAGAAGTGATGCAGATAATAGAGTAGTAGACAAGGATGTTAAAATGGTTAGTATTATTTCATTCCACATGTTCAAGAAGCTGAAAGAAGGATTGAACATGTTAGGGGTAGAATACAAACCTCTACTGATAAAATCTACATGCTTGTGATGAAAACATACTGGGTAGGATCAATGGCCAATAAATATTGCACAAGAAAACGTTATTGGTGAACTCATTTCCATAGCAATTGAAACTACCCAGATTCAAACACACAGAGGAAAAAGCTGAAAAAAAAAAAAAAGGAAAAAGCTGAAAAGAAGAAAACTGAATGGTGCATCAGCTAACTTGGAAGCAGTCACATATAATTAGTGTCCCAGAATGGGAGAAAATATCTGAAGAAACAATGGCTATAAATTTTCCAAATTTATAAAAGTGATTTTATCCAATAAGCTCAATAAACCCCAATCACAAAAAAAAAAGTAAAGAAAAAACCATGAATAAAACTTCACCAGGAAATATGATAATCCAATTGCTTAAAATGAATAATATAGGAAAAAATGAGGCAGGCAGATACTGAATAAAAGGCAAATGACATTCAAGGAAGTAAAAATAAAGATAGCACTGAATTTCTTGACAGAAGAAAAAGTAAGCACAAGCTAGAAGGCAGTGGAATAGCATCATTAGAGTGTGGAAAGAAAAAAAAAAAACAGTGAACCCACAATTTTTTACCCAATGAAAATATCTTTCAAAAACAAAGTCAAAAGTAATACATTTTCAGACAAGGAAAAGCTGGAAAAGTACATCATAAGAAGACCTGCACTACAAAGGAATCTTGAAGATAATCCCTTAGGCAGGACAGTAATGTCAGATAAAAATCTGAATCTACGTAAGGGAAGGATTATCACCAGAAATGGTAAATAAGTAAATATAACAATGGTTCTTTACATGTTATTTAAATATATTTCAGAAAAAATGAAATGTTTAAAGTAAAATAATGATATATTGTGTAGCCTATAGCATATACAAAAATAAATTTTGTAATGACAATATAACAGTTGTTGGGAAGGAAAAATGAGACATACTGTTAGAAGTTTCTTTTATTTTAGATGAAGTAGTATATCACTGAAACATAGACTGATAAGTTAAAGAGCTATAATGTCCCCTAAAGCAATCATTAAAGTAACACAACACAGATATAGCTAATAAGACGAAAAAGAGAAAAAAATCTAGAATCATAAAGCAAAGGAAAATAAAACACAAACAAACAAACAAAAACCCTCAACTGACCAAAAATAAGTCAGGAACAAAGGAAAAAGAACTTTTGGGGCAAATGAAAAATAGCAAGATGGCAAATTTAAAGATTTGTGTAAATCAGAGTAAGTGGTGTAAACACCCCAACTAAAAGCCAAAGATTGTTCTCCTACCCACTTAAGCCCCCATGTTGCATCACCACTTCCTCATATCAGGGAGATCATATGATAGTTGTCTTTCTCTGCTTAACTTATTTCGCTAAGCATGATATGCTCTAGTTCCATCCATGTTGTCGCAAATGGCAAGATTTCATTTCTTTTGATGGCTGGAGGGAGACAAACCATAAGTGACTCTTAATCTCACAAAACAAACTGAGGGTTGCTGGGGGGAGGGGGTTTGGGAGAAGGGGGTGGGATTATGGACATTGGGGAGGGTATGTGCTTTGGTGAGTGCTGTGAAGTGTGTAAACCTGGTGATTCACAGACCTGTACCCCTGGGGATAAAAATATATGTTTATAAAAAATAAAAAATTAATTAAAAAAAAAAAGCCAAAGATTGACAAACTGGATTTTAAAAACAAAAAAGAGAAAAACAAGATTCAACTACATGTTGCATACAAGACACTCCCTTGGAATATAGGGACAAAAATGTGTTTAAAAAGTAAAAAAGAAGGAAATATAGACCAGGCTACCACTAATGAGAGAAAGCTAGAATGACTATATTAATATCAAATAACTCATAGCAAAGAATATTACCAGGCATGTAGTAAAGTAACCAGGTAAAATACCAGGGTCATTTTACAATGCGATGGGAGTAAATTAATATAATGGTATATAATAATTCTGCTTATGCACCTTATAATAGAACTTCCAAATACTTGGGAAATAACCTGATAAAACTGCAAAGAGAAAAATCCACAATTAAAATTGGAGATTTCCACATTCCTCCATGAGTAAATAGATAATTAATAGAACAACTAGACAGACAATCAGTAAGGATATAGAAGATTTGAAAAACACTGCAAACCAACTTAACTACTTGACATTTATAGAACACTCACCCGACAAACAGAATATCCATGATTTTCAAGTACAAATGAAATACTTATCAAGACAGAATTACAATCTGTTCACAACACCTGTCTTGATCAAATTAAAAGATTCATGTTCTTCCAAGTATTCAGTTCCAGTGGAAATGAATTAAAAATCAATAATAGAAAGATTGATGGAGAATCCACAAATATTTAAAAACTAAATAACATACTTTGATGTAAACAATGAGTCAAAGTAAAAAAATCTAAAGGAAGATTCCAAAGTATCTTGAACTAAATTAAAATGCAATATATCAAAATTTTGAGATGCCCAAATATGTGATTTGTGAAGTAAAAAGTAGTGGGCAATTGGTTACACAGAGTAGTATGAATTTTAAAATAATTATGCTGAATAAAGGAAGCAAAAGGCAAAAAAGAATATACACGATATAGTCCTAAGGAGGAGAATGGATCAGAAAGGCAGAAGGAAAGACTGCAAGGTGCATGAGGAAACATTTGGGTTTGAAAATATATTTATTATATTGATTTTAGAGATGGTTTCATGTGTCAGGTGGAAAAACCTGTCAAATTTTGCAGTTTGAACATATATATCATAAAATATATAATATGTCAGTACACCTCAATAAAATTGTTAAGAAAAAAAGAGAAGTACAGCTAATATACTTCACAGAGGAGAAATGAATTTCTTAATTCCTCTCGACTGTGAGAAGTAAGCCAAGTTGTTATGGGAACACAGGAAAAGGGCAGGAGGCCAAACTTTGGAAAGTCAAGACATCTTCCTAGAGAAATCATACCTATAATCATCTTTAAACATTCGTAGGAAAAGCTCGATGAAAAGGAAAAGAAGGACATGAAGTTTTCCTCTATGGAGAGTCTTGCAGAAGCAGAAACCCAAAGGTAAAGGAGAGAATGATTCAATTTAGGAACTTGAGATAGAGTAAATGATTCTTAAATACGATAATGTAGAGGCAAGGGGATATATGTGAGTACAAGGATCTGTGATAGCATTATGTTGACCTTGAGGAATTGTAATACACTGAGGCATTCCCTGCTTCAATAAGGTTAAATCACTTTCATCCCTTTGCAGTTGTGAACATTTTGAAGCATTCCGCATTTTTCCAAGATGGCAATCCTACATGGTAAATTTTCTTATAAAACAGACTTTTCAAAGAGCTCCAGGCTTTTTTTTTTTTTTTAATGTTATGGATAAGAAAGAGCTCAGCATCTTAATTAAGGCAATGTTGTTCCTGATTAACATGAATCCATAAAGTGAGATCCTCATTATCTGCCTACATATTATCAATTTCAAACTTCCCAAACATTTCCTTTAGCTGAGTCAATATGGATTTGTGGGTTAGCATTAAAAACCATACAAGCTGCAACTCCTTTGAGTCCAAAAAAAAATTATTTATCCAGCAAATTGCTATGCGACAGACACAATGCTAGGCACTAAAGAAATATAAAGAAGAAAAACAAAGTCCTTACAATTTGGGAAAAAGCAGACTGTGCTTAATTAGGACTAAGTATGTGCGTCTAATTTTCCCTTTACTAACCACAAATCAGTGTGCTCTGCTGAACACCAATTTAATGGAATTAGAAATTTGTTTGAAGTCTGAAATTTTCATGGAGTTACCAATTTAGTCACCAAGGGAGTGTTCACCCATATTAAGAGAAAGTGGAATGTGACTTGAATTTTGCATCCCGATGACACTGTCTTAAGTACAAAACCCTTTCTGTGAGGTCAAGATTAGAAAGAGTAGGGGCACAGAACAATTTTTCTTACAAGAGCAAGCTCTAGGCGTGTAGATCTGCTTGATAACAAGGCTTTGATCTTTCTCATTTTGTTAATCTGTAAATCCAATCACATTTGCAGTTGAGCACACAGATCTCATTCCCACTCCTGAGCATGGCATCCCGTTGAACTGCTATATGTCTAGGCAGAAACCTACCCTAAGAGAATTCATGTTAAGTCTCATGACTTGGATTTATTGTTATAAAATGCAATTTAGTCTTAAAGGGAAACAGGGAGAATATGATAATTACTGTTAAGTGTCGTGTATAATTTCGATTGACCGAATCAATGAACCACACTCCATTTTCTAACACAGCATAATTATTATATATATTTGTGTGCACACATGTTATTAAAATTTCCACCGGAAAACAAGTGTTATTGGATTTATAAAGCCTTATAGAATTATAGCAGAAGAGAAACACAGAATTTATAATGGAAAACAGATACGTCATTGAACTGGATTTTCAATTAGTCATTAAGAAAATGGAATTATTCAAGGAATGACATTGAGACAACTTACTAGCTATAAAAAAAGGTCATTACTTCAGTCCTTATACAAAAATCTATTGTCTGTGAATAAAAATTTAGATGCTGAAAATTTGAAAAGTGTCATATTGGATATTTAGCAATGTCAAAAATTGCCTGTAGGATAATTTTTAAATAATAGTGAAATAGAGAATAAAGGACATGGAAAAATGGATATCATAATGGAAATTATTGAAAATATTGTCTATATAAAAATTTTAAACCTCTGAGGAGAAGAAAATGTCAAAAAGTCAAATAAAACAACAAAGGGGACAAAAAAAATTAAAAGTCTTTCTTTAAAAAGTCAATAATAGTGGCTCAGTGGGTTAAAACCTCTGCCTTCAGCTCAGGTCATGATCCCGGGGTCCTGGGATCGAGCGCCGCATCGGGCTCTCTCCTCAGCAGGGAGCCTGCTACCCCCTCTCTCTCTGCCTGCTACTCTGCCTGCTTGTGATCTCTGTCTGTCAAATAAATAAATAAAATCTTTGAAAAAAAAGTCAATTAATGTTTGCAATATATGTCAAAGGACTAATTTCTTGATTCTACCTAAAAAATCTTGTAAATCAATAAGTAAAAGATAAACCAACTTAAAAAAAAAATAAGAAAGGAGCCATGATTATGAATAGGCAGTTGAGGGTGCCTGGGTGGCTGTTCCTTTAGCATCTGCCTTCAGCTCAGGTCTTGAACTCAGGGACCTGGGACTGAGTCCCCCGTGGGGCTCCCTGGTCAACAGGGAGCCTGCTTCTTCCTCTCTCACCCTCTGCTCCTCCCCACTGCTCATGGGGATATAAATACAAATAACTCATAAACAAGTGAAATAGAAATACAAATAACTCATAGAAATACAAATAACTCATAAACAAGTGAAATTTTCTACTTTTGTCATAGTAAAAGAAATACAAATTAAAATATTAAGATTCCAAATTTCACATATCCAATGAGAAAGACTCCAGAGTTTGGTAATACACAGTGTTGGGGATGATGTAGAGAAATAAGCACTATTTGTAGAGGTGTAAATTGAGAAGCTCGTTGGAAGAAAACACCTATATTGACTAAAATATAAAACTGTACATAACTAATCTAACGATCTTAGTTTTTGAATTTACCTAGTCATGTTCCCGCATGCAGAAAGATATATGTAAAAAATGATTATATTTTAAAAAGAAAAAATCTGAAAATAACATTCCATAAATAGGAAGTATTTACAGAAATTGTGTTACATTTATGAAAAGCAATATGATGCATCTACTAAAGAATGAGCTATTTACTACTGGGTATTTACCCCAAAGATACAGATGTAGTGAAAAGAAGGGCCATCTGTACCCCAATGTTTTTTTTTAATTGATTTATTTATTTTCAGAAAAACAGTATTCATTATTTTTTCACCACACCCAGTGCTCCATGCAATCCATGCCCTCTACAATACCCAACACCCAGTACCCCAACCTCCCACCCCCCTGCCACTTCAAACCCCTCAGAGTGTTTTTCAGAGTTCATAGTCTCTCATAGTTCACCTCCCCTTCCAATTACCCAACTCCCTTCTCCTCTCTAACACCCCTTGTCCTCCATGCTATTTGCTATGCTCCACAAATAAGTGAAACCATATGATAATTGACTTTCTTTGCTTGACTTATTTCACTCAGCATAATCTCTTCCAGTCCCGTCCATGTTGCTACAAAAGTTGGGTATTCATCCTTTGTGATGGAGGCATAATATTCCATAGTGTATATGGACCACATCTTCCTTATCCATCCGTCCGTTTAAGGGCATCTTGGTTCTTTCCATAGTTTGGCGACCGTGGCCATTGCTGCTATAAACATTGGGGTACAGACGGCCCTTCTTTTCATGACATCTGTATCTTTGGGGTAAATACCCAGGAGTGCAAGGGCAGGGTCATAGGGAAGTTCTATTTTTAATTTCTTCAGGAATCTCCACACTGTTCTCCAAAGAGGCTGCACCAACTTGCATTCCCACCAACAGTGTAAGAGGGTTCCCCTTTCTCCACATCCTCTCCAACCCATGTTGTTTCCTGTTTTGTTAATTTTGGCCATTCTAACTGGTGTAAGGTGATATCTCAATGTGGTTTTAATTTGGATCTCCCTGAGGGCTAGTGACGATGAACATTTTTTTCATGTGTCTGATAGCCATTTGTATGTCTTGATTGGAGAAGTGTCTGTTCATATCTTCTGCCCATTTTTTGATATGTTTGCCTGTTTCGTGTGTGTTGAGTTTGAGGAGTTCATTATAGATCCTGGATATCAACCTTTTGTCTGTACTGTCATTTGCAAATATCTTCTCCCATTCCGTGGGTTGCCTCTTTGTTTTCTTGACTGTTTCCTTTGCTGTGCAGAAGCTTTTGATTTTGATGAAGTTCCCAAAGTTTATTTTCGCTTTTGTTTCCTTTGCCTTTGGAGACATATCTTGAAAGAAGTTGCTGTGGCTGATATTGAAGAGATTACAGCCTATGTTCTCCTCTAGGATTCTGATGGATTCCTGTCTCACATTGAGGTCTTTTATCCATTTTGAGTTTATCTTTGTGTACGGTGTAAGAAGATGGTCAAGTTTCATTCTTCTACATATAGCTGCCCAGTTTTCCCAGCACCATTTATTGAAGAGACTGTCTTTTTTCCACTGTATATTTTTTCCTGTTTTGTCAAAGATTAATTGACCATAGAGTTGAGGGTCCATGTCTGGGCTCTCTACTCTGTCCACTGGTCTATATGTCTGTTTTTATGCCAGTACCATGCTGTCTTGGTGATCACAGCTTTGTAATAAAGCTTGAAATCAGGTAACGTGATGCCCCCCATTTTATTTTTGTTTTTCAACATTTCCTTAGCGATTCGGGGTCTCTTCTGATTCCATACAAATTTTTGGATTATTTGCTCCAGCTCTTTGAAGAATACCAGTGGAATTTTGATTGGAATGGCATTAAAAGTATAGATTGCTCTAGGCAATATAGACATTTTAACAATGTTTATTCTTCCAATCCAAGAGCATGGAATGGTCTTCCATCTTTTTGTGTCTTCTTCAATTTCTTTCATGAGTGTTCTGTAGTTCCTCAAGTACAGATCCTTTACCTCTTTGGTTAGGTTTATTCCCAGGTATCTTATGGTTCTTGGTGCTATAGTAAATGGAATTGATTCTCTAATTTCCCTTACTGTATTTTCATTGTTAGTGTATAAGAAAGCCACTGATTTTTGCACATTGACTCTGTATCCTGCCACATTGCTGAATTGCTGTATGAGTTCTAGTAATTTGGGGGTGGAGTCTTTTGGGTTTTCCATATAAAGAATCATGTCATCTGCGAATAGAGAGAGTTTGACTTCTTCAAATGTTTATAGCAGCAATGGCCACGGTCGCCAAACTATGGAAAGAACCAAGATGCCCTTAAACGGACGGATGGATAAGGAAGATGTGGTTCATATACACTATGGAGTATTATGCCTCCATCACAAAGGATGAGTACCCAGCTTTTGTAGCAACATGGACGGGACTGGAAGAGATTATGCTGAGTGAAATAAGTCAAGCAGAGAAAGTCAATTATCATATGGTTTCACTTATTTGTGGAGCATAGCAAATAGCATGGAGGACAAGGGGTGTTAGAGAGGAGAAGGGAGTTGGGGGAAATTGGAAGGGGAGGTGAACTATGAGAGACTATGGACTCTAAAAACAATCTGACGATTTTGAAGGGGCAGGGGGTGGGAGGTTGGGGGAACCAGGTGGTAGGTATTAGGAGGGCACAGATTGCATGGAGCACTGGGTGTGGTGCAAAAAACAATGAATACTGTTATGCTGAAAAAAAATTAATAATTTTTTTTAAAAAAGAATGAGCTATATTTGTATGTGTTAAAATGAACAGAACTCAAGCTATATCATCAAATGCATAAAAGCAGAAAAAGCATGTATAAAGCATTTATTTTTGCATGAATATCATGAATCTATAGACTCCTATATCTATATACCATGGCAAAATTTTGAGAGAGTACATAGGAAACCATTGCTAACATGACCTCTCAGAAGTATGAGAGCTCTGAGATGGCAGGCAGACCCTTCTTATTGTGTAACTTTTTATACTACTCAGATTCTTTTTATTGTATGTACAATAAATGTTATGTTATATAGTTATTTTTATATAATATATATTATATAAAATATATAATATATAAATATATATTATATATGGTTTCACTTATTTGTGGAGCATAACAAATAGCATGGAGGACATGGGGAGTTAGAGAGGAGAAGGGAGTTGGGGGAAATTTGAAGGGGAGGTGAATCATGAGAGACTATGGACTCTGAAAAACAATCTGAGGGGTTTGAAGTGGCGGGGGTGTGGGAGGTTGGGGTACAAGGTGGTGGGTATTATAGAGGGCACGGATTGCATGGAGCACTGGGTGTGGTGAAAAAATAATGAATACTGTTTTTCTGAAAATAAATAAATTCAATCTAAAAATAAATAAATAAATAAATATTATACAAATAATAATGTTATGTTTATATAATGAAAATATTTTAAAAATATCATTGCACTGAAGATTTTAAATTTGATGACAGAATAATGATATCCATTGGCTAAGTGCTTGTGTCAAACACTGTTATGTGTTTTATAAATGCTATTTCTAGACTTTACCACTACTATGAAATAGTAGTTATTTCTATCTTTATTACATATTTAGTAAAAATTCACATAACTGATAAATGCTACATTTACTCCATTCAAAATCTCATTAACCAAATGAGTTGGAAGTTTGGATTTTTAAGGACCAGTACCTAGCACATTTGTGAAAATGGGAATAATTTGCTATCTTCCTGAAGTTTTATTGGCTCATTATTTGATTTTTAAAATGTTCATGGGAAGGAGAGATGAATTCTAATTCTATTATGATACGACAGCTGATAATGGTCGAGTTCTTCTGTCATCTATAACACCAGGTAAAATAGATATTTTTTTTAAGTTTTGTACAATAGGCAGAATAAAACCAAGACCACCAAATAAAGGAAACAAATGACATGAGCCTCCTGATTGTCCTAGTGTTCTGCTCAGAGGCATGTTCTTGTTGTTCGCACCTAGAGCTGGAGCCAAGAAAAGTATCTTGCTGAGGTAGAAAGAGATGAGTTTGGAAATACTGTGAGAGACTGGAATTCACAGGAAGACAATGGTGCAGAAAAAGAGAGTTCTAGATGATGGCATCAAACTCCCATTTAGTCTTTGGCTGAATACTAAGCTCCACAGCATTGGAGGAAAGGCTGAGCAGAAAACAATTACCAGGGATCTGAGAAGTCAATGGAGATTTCAGAGTTTGAGTTTCAACCACCCAGAGTAATAAGACCTTGTTGGATACCTCAGATAATTGGCACTTTAGAAAGGCCACATCTCAAGATTAGAGCTCTTTTAGCCTAACCCTAGAAAAACTTAACAGACAAGTCTCAAAATGGTCAAGCTAATAAATAAGTAATAACAGCCTGAAAATGAAAACTTAATTCTCTTTAAACAAGCCAAAATATGGCTTCTACAACATCTAGAATTGAATAAAACATGAGACATGGAAAGAAACAGAAAAAAACATGACTCATAATCAGGAGAAAAATCAATTATATAAGGAGATACAGAAATGACAAAAATTATTGGAATTAGCTGACCGAGACATAAAGCAGCTACTATAAATAATCTCAAGGACTTGAAGAAACACAGATCATAAGGAGGGAACAGATAAAGGATTTTATTTAAAAAATGGAAACTAAAAAAATACAAAATTTTTGATTGAAAATATAACACCTGACAAAATTCATTGGATAGCTAATCAGTAAGTTATAAACTGCAGAAAAAAATTATCAGTGAAACTGAAGTCAGGAAAATAGAAATTGTTCAAAGTGAGATAGGGAGGGGGAAAAAAAGAGAATCTCAGTGATGGAAAGAAATAATGGTTGACTTTTTTCACTTTCCATGAAAAACAAAAACTCATGGTTCCAAGGTCCAACAAGCCCCAAGCAATATAACAAAGAAAATTCCACCAATATACATCATAATCAAAATGTTACAAACCAACAACAGAAGAAGCCTTTAAAGTAACAACCAAGATGAAAGGAAATAATAAATATGACAGCAGAAACCCATAAAAAAAAAAACAGAGAAAATTAACACAGTCAAAGTTGGTTCTTTGAAAACAAATGAAATAAACGCTTAGAGAAATTAAGAAAGAAAAGATAAAGTGTATTACCAATATAAAAAATTGACAAAAGCACATCACTCTTTATAGTACAGACTTTAAAAGGAATGTAACAGGATTCAGAAAAACTTAATGCCACTAAATTTGAAAAATTCAATGAAATGGATAAAAGTTCTTGAAAAACATAGCCTATCATGTGCACCTGGGTGGCTCATTTGGTTAAGCCTCTGCCTTCAGCTCAGGTCATGATCTGAGGGTCCTGAAACTGAGGCCCAGGTCAGGGTCCTTGCCAATGGGGAGCCTGCTTCTCCCTCTTCCTCTGCTCCACCCCACCACACATGCTCTCTCTCTGTGTCTCAAATACACAATTAAGTTCTTAAAAAATAACCTATCTATGGAAAGTGCCCAGACACCTATTTACAGATGAATGGATAAAGAAGATGCAGTGTATCTATACTATGGAATATTATGTAGCCATCAAAATGAATCTTGCCAATTGCAATGATGTGGATGGAACTACAGGGTATCATGCTAAACAAAATAACTCAGGGAAAGAAAATTGTCATATGATCTCACTGATATGTGGAATTTGAGCAACAAGACAGAGGATCATATGGGAAGAGAGGAAAAAATGAAAAAAGATGAAACCGAGAGGGAGATAGATCATAAGAGACTCTTAATCTTAGGAGACAAACTAAGGGGTTGCTGGAGCAGAGGGGGGTGGAGGAATGGGGTGGCTGGGTGATGGACGCTGGGGAGGGTGTGTGTTGTGGTGACTGCTGTTTATTATGTAAGACTGATGAATCACAGAACAGTTCCCCTGAATTAATACATTATTTGTTAATAATAAAAAATAACAACCTATCAAATTTTACCCCAAAAGAAAGAAAATCTAAATCCTCTTTATGTACTAAAGAAATTAAATTTATAGGTATACATAAATTTCCCACAAAGAAAGTTATAGGTACAGATGTGTTCTCTGGTAAATTCTAAGAAACAATTAAGGAATAGGGTAATCTTACACAAAATATTTCAAAAATAGGCTTCATTGTCTGATATCAAAATCAGATAAAAATTTATAGTCAAAAACCTATTAAAGACCAATATCCTCAAGAATATAGACTTAACAATCCATTGTGAAATATGAATAAATCAAATGCAGATACATATAAAAAGATAATACATCAAGAACAACTTAAATTTTTCCCAGGATTGCAAGTTTGATTTACATTAAAAAATATTGATATAATTCAACCTATCAGAATAAAAGGGAAAAAATCATATAGCCATTTCCAAATAAAAAATAAAATATATAAAAAATTAAAAATTTAAAAGGCAAAATTCCATATTCATTTATGAAAAAACTCTCAGTACACTGAAGTAAAACTAAGTTTTCTTTTTTTTTAACTATTTTATTTTTTTCAGGTAAACTAAGTCTTCTAAAGCTTAGGAAGAATATCTGTAAAAAAAAAAAAGGGCACAGTTAGCATCATTCTTTTTTTTTTTTTTTTTTAAGGTCTTACTTAAATTCCAGTTAGTTAACAAACAATGTAATACTAGTTTCAGGTGTACAACATAGTGATTCAACATGTCTATATTACACCTGTTTCTCGTCACAAGTGCACTCCTTAACCCTCACCTATTTAACCCATCTCTCCCCCCACCTCCCTTCTGGTAACCATCAGTTCATACTCTATAGTTAAAAGTCTGTTTCTTGGTTGGCCTCTTTTTTCCCTTTGCTTGTTTGTTTTGTTTCTTAAATTCCACATATGAATGGAATCGTATGGTATTTGTCTTTTTCCTTCTGACTTATCTAACTTAGTATTATACTCTCTAGCTCTATATAAGTAACAGCAAATGGCAAGATTTCATTCTTTTTTTGACTGAGTAATATTCTACTATATACATTATACCACTTCTTTTTTATCCATTCATTACTGGATAGACACTTGGGCTGTTTCCATAATTTGGCTATTGCAGATAATGCTGCTATGAACATCAAGGTGCATGTATCCGTTTGATTTAGTATTTTTGTATTCTTTGGAGTTAGCATCATACTTTCTTTTTTAAAAGATCTTATTTATTTATTTATTTGACAGAGAGAATGAGAGAGCACAAGCAGGGGAACAGCAGAGGGAGAGGTAGAAGCAGGCTCCCCACAGAGCAGGGAGCCCAAGGCAGGGCTGGATCCCAGGAACTTGAGATCATGACCTGAGCTGAAGGCAGATACTTAACCAACTGAACCACCCATGTGGTCTTGGAATCAGCCTCATTCTTAATGATGAAAGAGTGAATGCTTTGTTATTAAGACTGGGAATAGGGGCGCCTGGGTGGCTCAGTGGGTTAAAGCCTCTGCCTTCGGCTCAGGTCATGATCCCAGGGTCCTGGGATCGAGCCCCACGTCGGGCTCTCTGCTCCGTGGGGAGCCTGCTTCCTCCTCTCTCTCTGCCTGCCTCTCTGCCTACTTGTGATCTCTGTCTGTCAAATGAGTAAGTAAAATCTTAAAAAAAAAAAAAAAAAAGACTGGGAATAAAGCAAGGATGTCAATTCTCACCATGTTTATCTAACATGGTATTAGAGATTCTAATACAATTAGTCAAGAAAAAGAAATAAAGACAGAATATTTGAAAAGATGAGTAAAACTCATCTTTCACAGATGACATCTTATTTATGTAGAATATCCTAAGGGAGTTATGAAAAAAGTCCCTATCAGAACTAGTAAATTATAATTATTATATTGTATTTAAATTAAAGTATGTTTAGAAGACAAAGTAAATTACAATTAATTATTAAGTGTATTTAGAATTACTAAAGTATAATTTGGAAGGTCATAGAATGTAAAATTAATAAAAATGTGTGTATATGTGCAGAGATGATTAAATATATAGTGATAACCAATTACATTATTCATCTATCTTCTCTCATGGCCCAGCCTTTGCCCTTTCCTTTGTTGATGGCTTTGTTGATCTCTCTCTTTCCTTTGCATAAGATTTTTCACATGCCTCAAGGTAAAAAAGGAAAAATTAGCAAAACACAGTAACATATTCAATGTAGTAAGTGATTCTAGAAACTATAATTCTACAATATTAATATAGTTTTAGTCAAACCATGAGTCAGAGGACTTTCATGCTTAGTTATGATTATTAATATTCCAAAATCCTTTTTATCATACAATGGTACTTTTAAGATTCTTAGAGTGAGTGTAGTTCAGGTAATTACCTTATTCTGGAATGATTTACTGTTTAAGTTGAATATGTGGAAACTGTTCCTCCCTCAGAGTCCCTGATCTTATGTGCCTATTTATTAACTCCGTTGCAAGTCAGCATATCTGTTGTTCTGCTGGAGTGCAGGGGAATGAATGCTTTAGCGGCTTTGGAAAATATGCTTGCAGGCTGATGTTTATAGAGCTGTTGTTGATAAAATTTTAGTGAGGCTAGTGAAAGGATAAAGGTCTTTAGGGAAAAGATTTTACTTTCCTTATTGGATATTGAGCTCCAATTCTCCAAAACAATCTGGAAAAGGAAATGAGAGCCTCATGAATTTTTGTGGAGTCTGGGAACAAAATAGGCTTGACATTTTCAGCATTTAATTGAGACCATATTATGTGCCAGGTCTGTGCAAAATTCAGAAAAACATAGATAAGTAAGATAAAAACTTTGCTCTGAATTATCTTGTCTAAACTGGTTTTCAGTCTTTGGTACACATGAGCCACTTGGGAATTTTAATAAATATTTATGAAGGGACACACTTTAGGCTAATTTAAGATTTTTAGAGTAAGTGCAGTTCAGGTAATTACAGTATTCAGGGATATTTACTGTTTAAGTTGAATAAGTGGAAACTGTTTCTCTCTTAGAATCCCTGGTCTTATGTGTCTATATACTAATTTCATTCCAAATCAGCCTATCTGCTGTTGGGAGTAAAGATCAAACGTGTAATTTTAAAAGCATTTCTGTTCATTCTAATGTGTGGACAGGATTTACTGAGGGTGAAGGTACAAGCAAGCTAGAGGAAGTAGAGCTAGAGCCTTTTCAAGAAAGCTGGGATTTAGTTGATGTTGAATGTAGGGAAAATATCCTGCATAAATTTTGAGGATTCAAAGAAGTCAGTTCAAAATGAAATGAGAGCTCTAGAGAGTACAACAGAAAGAATCTGGATGGGAATCAATAAAGGATGGATGGGTATTTGGGCAAAATGCATGAGAGAAGATAAAAGGATGAGAAAGGAGAAAATGCCAGAGGTTCTTCCCCAAATGCACCACCATTTTTCCCCCCCGTTTTCCTCCTCTTCTTTCACCCTTGGTAACAGAGAGTCTGAGAACATAGGAGAGATTAAAATTAGATGAATATTGGGAACAGCGAATTCTAGCTGATTTATCAGACAGAAGGTAACATTTAGAACAAGAAAACTTGCTGACAAAGATAAATATTCAAGAAGGGAATCATACCACCTCTAGGCACTTGCTGAAATGTTATTTGTTGATGTTTTCTGAGCGAGCTTACTGTATTACGGCCTGTCAAGACAATAAGTGCTCTTACAATTTTGTTTTCTATCCAGACGGAGTGGGGAGTCTCGGAGAACCTGTGTACTCCTTGGCAGCTCATGGCTGTCAACTTTTACACCATGACAGGGTTAGCTGAGGACAAGGATAAGCTTTGGGACCTTTGCATATACTGTTTTTTTCCTCTAGAGGTTCTAGTTTACGCCCATCTTCTGGCCCTTTCCCCCCAGGTAAGTCCGTTCTTTCATAACTCCTCTCAATCTTCCTGGCTTCAGGTGGACTAAACCTAACACACCTGACCAGGTCTATTATTCTGTTACCTGATGTCAGTCTCCTGTATACCTCCTCCTTTTATCTCAGTTGCCATTGTCATTTGACTTCTATTTTTTTAATAATTGTTTTTATTTTTTTATAAACATAGAATGTATTGTTAGCCCCAGGGGTACAGATCTGTGAATCGCCAGGTTTACACACTTCACAGCACTCACCATAGCACATACCCTCCCCAATGTCCATAACCCCACCACCCTTTCCCGAACCCCCTGACTTCTATTTTTAAGGTAGTTCTTTATTATTACAAGTCTTTCTTCATAGACAATAGCTTCATGGCATAGGGACCATGTCTCTTTTGCTTACCATATCTTTACATTTAGCTCACTCTCTCTACAAGGGCTCAGTAAGTATTTGCAAAATGAATAGAGGGTGACCATTGGGAAGAAGGGAAGGAGGTGAAAGAGAGAGACAAACCTGTTGCAATGATGGGCCAACTGAGATTTTGCCAGAGAAAAGAAAGGTTTGTTTTGGCATTGTTTTCAAATAATCACTCTTTACAAGAGGGAAGCCTAAACAAATCATGCAACTAACATCATGATTTTTGGCAAATATATCCTATATAAACTTTTTTTTTTTTTTTCACTGCATGAGGTTGCGGTGGAGGTTATACTCTGGTGTTCTGGTGTATCAAGAAAGAGGCTCTAATGGAACTCACATGGGAATCCATGTGCCCTGGATGAGTCAGTCCTCTCTGCCATTAAGACGTTGGGATAGGGAAGACTGGTGGTGCCCCTTTCCTCATGCTAGTTGTTCTAAAACTTTCCTTCCAACCAAAGTATATAGCGATGAAGATACAGGAATTTTTCTTGATATAGTAGTAGTGGGAAACATGTGCATAGTGTTATATAGTTCATACAAAATTTTACAGCTGCTCTCTTTCTTAAATTATTCCAAAGCTCTTCAAATAGCCATTAATAAGAAATGGAAACAGGCTTAGGGAAGTTATTTTTGCCAAAGTTATTCAGCTAGCAAATGTCATTTTCCAAACTTTTGCAAGACCCCCTCCCACCTGTGCCTTTCATCTGCATTTAAAAGGCACTCCTTATACACTATGGAGTATTACGCCTCCATCAGAAATGACGAATACCCAACTTTTGTAGCAACATGGACGGTACTGGAAGAGATTATGCTAAGTGAAATAAGTCAAGCAGAGAGAGTCAATTATCATATGGTTTCACTTATTTGTGGAGCATAACAGATAACAAGGAGGACACAGGGAGATGGAGAGGAGAAGGGAGATGAGGGAAATTGGAAGGGGAGATTAACCATGAGAGACTATGGACTCTGAAAATCAATCTGAGGGTTTTGAAGGGGCAGGGGGTAGGAGGTTGGGGGAGCCAGGTTGTGGGCATTATGGAGGGCACGTATGGCATGGAGCACTGGGTGTGGTACATAAACAATGAATTCTGTTACGCTGAAAAGAAATTAATAAAAAAATAAAAATAAAAATAAAAAATAAAAGGTACTCCTTTCCAATTCATAAGAGTGCTAGAAACTCATAGCATCTTATAGGTAGAAAGTATCTTAGGGGCCACCCCTCCATCTCTGTACCCTGTACAGTAATCCCTGACACTGTGTTCAGGAGTATCCATCCTGCTTTATTTGAATATCCCAGCAACAGGCACTTTATTCTTTCCTCGGGCTGTCCATTCATTGTGCATTGATAACCCAATTCCTGTCTAAGTGTTAGTGACAGTGCCATCATTCCTGAGCATATTTTCATTAAAAAAAAAAAAAAAAAACTTCCAGAACACAAAATACTTTAACATAGCAATAAATATAGAAGAGTAGTAGCAGGCATCAGTAGACCAATAAGGGTTATATTAGGGTCGTACTGCCCTCTGGAGCCTCTCAGTCCTTAGTACATAAGGAACTCATGTCTGTCTTATGACCTTATCCCCAGCACCTTCTCCTGCCACCCTATCTTAGTTACACACTCGTCATGATGGAAAGTACCTATTAAGGTACTTAATAGGTAAATACCTATTAAGGTACTTAATAGGTAAATACCTATTAAGGTAAGGGCCACTTAAGAACCTAGAAATGTATCTGGGAACTAGTGAAAAACTAGCATTCCCCATCTTACTAAATAGTTAGAAAATGGGCAGCACAGTAAAAAAAAAAAAAAAAAAAAAAAAAAAAAATGTATGCCTTGTTAGAAGCCTTGAAATAAGAAATGCTGAAAAATTGCATGGTAGTGTACTCATCGATTTAGTCCTTCAACAAATGTTTATTAAGCACCTAATTAGTGCCACAAGTTAATATGGTGTTGAGGATATAATGATGAGCAAAACCAGTCATACCTCTGTGGTTGTAGAGTACACAGTCTAGAAGGGAGACCAGACACTCATTTTAAAAATTAGAAGCAAATGTGAAATTATACCCGAGATTTGTAGTCTCAAAAAGTGATTTTTGCATGTTGAGAAGATTCCAGGAAAGTGAAATTCAGAGAAAGTAGAAGAAATCTGAGGATTTGATTTGTCTGAAATATGAAGAAGACTAGAAGCATATTATGAAAAAAGTGGAGGACAGGGGTATGGAAAAGTTTTTCCTTCCATAAAGGTAGCAGCATGTTCAAGGGCCTCATATTGGTTGGAACATCGCACATTTGGGAAATGAAAGAGTAGTGCATTTGAAGAACAAAAATTGGTATGGCCTGATGAGGCCTTTTCTTGGTGAAATTCAGATGATCATTTCATCTTGACCCAATTTTTACTGTCTCTATTGAGTTGGTAGTTCTCGGAGGTTATTCATCTATCCAGTTGAATACCTGGGATCTCTCTCTCATTCTCTCTACCTCTCTCACCTCTGGGAACCATAACATAGATCCATGGACAAAAAATAAGGATCATTCAATCCTGAGAGAAAAAATAGCTCTCCGCCCGACCACCGCCGCGCCGCCATCATGGACACAAGCCCATCAGTTGGCCAGGGTCACCAAAGTTCTGGGCAGGACCGGCTCGCAGGGACAGTGCACACAGGTGTGTGTGGAGTTCATGGACAACACGAGCCGCTCCATCATCCGCAACGTGAAAGGCCCCGTGCGCGAGGGCGACGTGCTCACCTTATTGGAGTCAGAACGAGAAGCTCGGAGGTTACGCTGAACTTTGAGTTGGGTCCTGGATATCTGGGTCGGCGGCTTGCTCACAGGGATGATCTGCATATATTAATAAATCATTTGTCTGGCTCTGAAAAAAAAAAACAAACCTGGAACTATTTCTAGTTCCAGTCCTTACAGATTCATGGTAGCTGCCTGTAATCACATTATGATAGGAATTCTGAGTCATGTCTTTATCAAGTCCCATTTCCTCCTTCTCCTGCGCTCAATCTCTAACTCAGTTCTAATGTTTGGCTACTCTACTTTCCTCCTTTGTCTTGGGAACCAAGAAAGGCTTTGTCCTGTTCATGCTAGAAAGTACTTTGAGGTACACTTTCCTCTTGTGCATTACCAGTGGAAGTGTCCATTAATGGCATTTATCCTGGCAAGTGGTTCTGCCTTGAGTGGATTCTAGAGCTATTTCTTCTTTTTCAGCTCTTAAAAACAATTTTATATGGACTGGTGCTTTGCAGATCCGTGCACAATTTAGGCAAATCCATACATTTGCTTTAGAAATTTGAAAGGAAACCCTTCCATTTATCAACACCTCTGCTGCTTTTCAGTTTCATTAAAGGAGAACAACAACAACCCTACAGAATAAATAAAAAACACCTATCTTGACACTATTCAATATTAACTTCAAGACCTTCAGGTTTTTAAGTTCTGGGAAATTGGGCCATAGAACTTCTTTTCACATATCGCATGCTGCCCAAGAAAATGAAATATTTAGAAGCTAGAGATTGCTGGAAGCCTGAAAAATACCAGTGTTTGCAAAAACTTATAATAGTAAAATATTTACAGTCTTCCCAAGTGGAATATTAATAAAAGTATCAGCAGGTAGAGCTTTGGGGTCAGATCTGAGTCATATTGGCTGTTCCATGATTTTTGACATATGGGAGAAATTACCAAGAATGATGCCAATTTTTATTTATGGTTTATGTTAGTCTTTGGGTAAGTTTGAAGAAGTATTTTAAATGAATACTGGCATATGTTCATTCTATTTACTTTAAAGGCATTGAACTTCCCAACTGATGAAAAAATATACCCTTCTAAGCTATAGAGTAACTCAGATTTCTGTACTTAAAAGGCAAAAGGAAGATCAGTAAGATTGGCTACAAATAAAAGATATATATGGAGTGTTTCCACAAGCATGTAAACTATTAATGAATCTCTAGTGCCTGATGCAGAGTAAGATAAAAGCCAACCTGGATGCATAGCAGAGGAATATGCTAGTTCTGTTGAGTGACTAATATGTGCCTATTTGCTGCATATTTTGTACATATTAGGCTCTTTAATATTCACAAAGAAACTTCATACAGCCAATTCCAGCCTGGATTACAAAGGAGGGAATTAAAGGCCAATAGGATAAATCACTTGCAAAACATACATATCGGAGATTTGAACTGATGTCTGTCTGACTTAGAGATGCTTTCTCTGCTTTCTACAGCCTAGAAGTATTGATTGAAAGGACAACTAATTCTCTGTACTTTTTCTGTTCCCTAGCTCAACACCCACAGGAGACCTTTGCTTTGGAAATTTTTCAGCAACCATTTTTGAGATTATTGGAAACTTGGAGGGTCCAACTCTTCTGCCATAACTCTCAGCAGAGAGCAATATGTTTGATGTAATGTGTCTGCACCCAATTTGAAATAGTTTCTTTCTTCTAGATGTGTTGACCCAGATTCCAACAAACACTCTCTCCTGATTTCAAATCAGATATTATCACTTTTGGTAGACATCTTGTGGTCTAGAGTATGAGAGGCTCTTAAAAGAGTGTCTGGAGGAGGATTTAATGGCCCCTTCGCATGGTCTCCTTTTAAATGTCTGGGTGGAAATGGAAGGTCATAGAGCTTGTGACTCAGTAGTGATCACACAGCTGGTGAGTGGCTGAACCAGGATTTTAATTCAGGTCTTTTTTACTTTAATCTCTTATTCCTTTTTGCCAATTCCTAATAGTAGGATTCACTCTTATACTTTCTTGTATTTTCCCAAGTATTTGGTATAGGCTTGATTACATGGCATCTATCTAAATAAATAACATGTTGGGGGACGCCTGGATGGTTCAGTTGGTTGGGCATCTGACTTCAGCTCAGGTCAGGTTGAGCCCCACCTCAGGCTCCCTACTCAGCACAGAGTCTGCTTGTCCCTCTCCCTCTGCCCCTTCCCCTCTCCCCCCTAAATAAATAAATAAAATCTTAAAAAAAATAAAGTAAAATAGCTCCAGTCATTGAGCCACAGCCAAGGACTCAGGATCCTCCTCCTCGAGCTCCTTTACTTCCCAACAAATCTATCCCCTCCCTCCCTCTCCCACTACTGCCTTCTGTAGGTCATTTCCACAGAGGAAAAAGAATCCTATCATATTTCCGCTATCCAGAATCTCCACTCTTTTTTTTTTTTTAAGATTTTATTTAACAGACAGAGACAGATTTTATTTGACAGACAGAGATCACAAGTAGGCAGAGAGGCAGGCAGAGAGAGGGGAGGAAGCAGGCTCCCCGCTGAGCAGAGAACCCCATGTGGGGCTCCATCCCAGGACCCTGAGACCTGAGCTGAAGGCAGAGGCTTAACCCACTGAGCCACCCAGGCACCCCACAGAATCTCTACTCTTTTGACCCTTTTGCTGATGCAAGGAAAGGTGATTGTCTGCTTCCTCCTGCCGCTGAGGATTATATCCATATAAGAATTCAACAGAGAAATGGCAGGAAGACCCTTACCATTGTCCAGGGGACTGCTCAGTTATGATAAAAAGAAACCATTAAGGGTGTTTAAGAACAAATTTGCCTGAAGTGACACTGTAATTGAGCCTCCAGAATATGGAGAAGTAATTCTGCTACAGGATGACCCGCGCAAAAACATATGCCCGTTCATCATAAGAGACTGGACTGGCTAAGGACGACCAGCTGAAACCTCATGGGTTTTAAGTGGTTTTGGCTCACTGAAGCTTAAGTGAGGATCTCCTTGCAATCAGCAGAATTTCCCTTCTGTCCTTATCACAAGCTTAAAAACCTCACAGCTTGTATAATGTAACCATCTGAGGTCTGCTTTTAAGTTGGACTAGTGTAACTCCTTCATGCAACAAACTGAAAAGAGCCATAAAAAATAAAAATAAAATAAATAACATTTTAACAAAGCTTTCTGAATTAATTGACTTTCAAAATAGTAAGCAGGCTTAAATCATTTAGAAGGAATAGGGAAAGAAAATAGCAAGTACAAAGACCCAAATAGGTATGAGGGAATAGTGTGCACAAGAAATGTTCCTTTTGAAGACTTCATTTGTACCTTAATTTACAGCATTCATCATACTCTGCTATACATTTATAATAATAAGTATGAGTCTATCTCCTCATCTAGGTTGTCAGCATGTTCCGTGTTTCATTTCTGCAAAATCCAAGTGGCCAGAACAAAGTAGACTTTCTCACTGTGCTTACTGCATGGGTTGGAATTATAGATGTATGCCAAAGCAGGGCAGTGAACACTAGCCTCTCCTGAATCTGGGCGGTACTGTAGGCGTATGAGTTTTTGAGTTAAGGAGATTCTCCATTATCGAGATGTGTGCCTTAGTTGCTCAACTGTGAAATGGAGCTAATAATACTTTGCTTGCTGAGTGGTTGAGAGAACTCAGAGAGAAAGGAAAAACTTAGCTAGGTTGCCCATCATAAACTTGAATGAAACAAATTTCAGCGGTCCCTATCATGCCCTTTTCTTGTTCCTCAAAGCAAAGGCTTGAGGAGTCTGGCTCTCACTGAACCAAACTGTCCTCTCTCAGCATCCCATGCAGGGACTCCAAGCCTGCATTCCCTATAATTATTTTTCATCTCCCAATGGGCTACTATATTTGACTCCAAGAATAGAGCCATTTTGAAGTGTTTCTCCCCTACCCCATCATCTGTGCTCTGTTTGACTCTTATCTAATATGGACAGGGATGTTTCATGCCTTTAACTTAGCTGCTACTCTCTTAAGTCAAACAGGCTGCTTTCTTTCCAGGTCCCCACTAGAGTAATTCACCCCCAATTCATACCTGAAGGTGCCTTTATTGTTCTCTTTAAATAAACTCATTCTGTTCTCCAAGCAGCCATTTCTTTTGAACTCTATCAACCCCACAAAATGAGACTAGAGGCTGCTGGCAAGACAGTACATTTCTTTTGCAGAAATTGAAATAACTTTATACATTGATAATTGGTGGCTGCTCCAGGAGACTCATTTATAATCAGAGCTACATAAATCCTTTCTTCTTTGCAAAGAAAGGAAATTCAATATGTTTATGGTTCTAGCTCTTTCATAATACTAAACATTTTATCTATATTACCTTCTCAGCTGCTATGCTGAGTTACATAAACATATGCATATACAAATGTAATTATACATATGTTACATATATATATGAGTATATATATTTTATATATTCATGTATCCTGGTCCACCATGTCTTCCAGTACAAAATGCAGGCCAAGTATGAGCGCCCACATTTCTCCTCATGCAATTCCAGATGTGGGCTGTATGCAGGAATGAGATGGAACCCATAGGAAAATGAAAGCGTCACTTTAAAATAAAATCTATTTAGACTTAGGCAATATACTTAATATTAATATTAATAAGATACAATATCCAGCTTGATTTCCTTATATGTACCATAAATAGCCTAAATTACGTGATCTCTGAAACCTTTTCTAGTCTTAAGATTCCAGGATTTTATAGGTTTCTAGATTATGTAAAGTTATGTAAGAATATATAAAAATGATTCTCTCTATAATCCCACCTGACTGTGAGCTCCTAAAAGTCAGGTACTTTTTCTTCTTTATTTTTCTCTATCTAATACCTGGAGTAATATCCTATATATATACAAAGTCTTTAATACGTATTTGTTAAATGAATAAAAATATATATTCTATTACTCATAATTTATATGTTTAATAGAGTTATTATAGCCAATAAATACTCATTATGCCTTTAATATTATGAAGTTCTATAAGTTAGTGGGACTTTGGACGAAAGATATGATATCTGCCCTTAAGTACAACATATTCTGGCAGCAAAAATAATAGAAAAACAAATACACACACAGAGTACAGAATATTGTCATGTATGAGGTTGCTCTGATGTAGGAGAACAATTATGAGCTTTGGAGTCAGAACAATGCGGGTTCGAATCTAGACACTGATATTTAGCTACTCTGTCAGCTTGGAAGGCTCACTTGGCTTTTCTGTATGCTTCTTTTACAAAATTAGAGATTATACTTCTGTTTCAGAAACGTTATGAGGATTATACTGTATGACACATGCAAACCACTCACATTGCAGGTGCGCAGAAATCCTATCATTATTAATATCACTACCAACGCACACACAGTTGGGAGAAAGTCTAGTCTGAACAAATGAGGAATAGCTTTTCAGATGAGTAGATTTTGAGCTGATTCTTGAAAGACAAGAAGAAATAAAGCAGGAAAGAGCAGATCATTAATCCAGGGCAGAGGAAAGAGCACATGCATTTTGGGAGGTTGTGGGTGTTGGTGGCAAGTAGTTCTGTTCAGCTCCAGCAAAGTGAAAGTTACCTGCGGGAATCTTTATGAGAGCAGATGGAGGCCGGAGTGAGCTCAGGGGCTCCTCTGCCTGTGTCTTCTTTCTTCCTTCTGTACTTCCTGGGTAGAGGCCACCACAGTGATTTCCTGACCTAACAACCAAGAGTACTTTCATTTGGAGAAAAAATAAGGTCATATTTTTTTTACACGTATATTTTCAGACTTTGGAAACTATTGTTGGTAAGGGGAAAACAAAGCTATTAGTGAGTGCTGGGTTCTGTGTGGTTTTCCCTTTAGAGCTACATGAGAGCTAATTAGGGAGAAATCCTTTCCTTAAAGTAGTGTTGTCTACTTCGAGCACTGCAGCCCTGTACTTGCAGACAGCACTAATTGCTAGTGGTTATCTCCCTGGACATAGCCCTTGTCTTCATTGTCCTTTTGTTCTTTCAGTTGGGTGGTGCAGTACTTAATTCCACCTGTCAGGCTACTAATGCGTGGGACTAAGTATCTGAGAAGTTAGTTCTAATATAATACATGTGGGACAAAGTAATCTTTGAAACAATCCAAGCCTCTTTCCTCCTCCTTCCCTTATAGCAATGCTGGGTCTTATTCCTTACATGATGCCAGATGTGGGGAAGGAGTGGGTAGGGAAGGCTCTTCTCTAAACACCTTGTTCTTGAAGGTTTACCAGAAGGCAGCTGATGAAGAAGGGAAAGCATGTTTGTGTAGCAGTGATGCCTTTACATGCACGATCTATTCATTCCTCCTAACTTCCCTTCAAGGTGTGCATTCTAATCCTCATTCAACAGAGAGAGAACTGAGGGTCAGAGAGACTAAGCAGTATGTCCACGGTCACAAAGCTAGTGGTAGGACAGGTATTCAGACACAGGCTGTCTAACTCGACAGCTGATACTCTTTTCATTATCACAGTACTCTCTCCTTTCCCTGGCTGTTCATAACATACTGTATTTCATCAGTTATGAGACACATTTTTTGTCTTTGTTTTTGTTTTTATTTTTAATGTTATGAGCCTATATGAAAAGGAGTCACATAGTATGTTGTAGTTGCTATTAGCAAAAGAGAGTTATATGTCATTGCCTGTGTGTGCACAAACTTGGGTATTGTTCTTAAAGCACAATTTAATGATGGCAGTCTACTTGATGTTTTTACCACAAGTCACTTAAGGAACATTTCGTGAAAGGATGGGTCTTAGTTGTTTTCTGAAAACCTTCCCTCATACCATTGCAACCATTATGACATGTAGAATGAGAGTCTGGAGCTTGGGAGAAAATCTCAAAGAAACTATTAGAGCACTTTTCAGAAATGTTGCATCACCAACTCCCTTGATGGCACAAGAATATTGTACAGAAAAGCGGTAATTACAAAGATTCTTAGACCAAAGTTACTGAGAATAGTCAAACTGGTTGTGCTCATACTGCTACTATATTTTTGCTTGTATTACTATGTTCCTTTATTTTCTTATTTTGTAAATTGCTATATGCTAAAAATCTATGTTTGGAAAGAGACCCCACATGGTCCTCGGATTCATTCATGAGTTTGCTGTCTCACTTTAGCCAGATGTGTTTGCCATAACAAGTCTGGCTATGACAAAACTAGCCACCATGTTTTTGACATCCTATTGTCTTCCAGTGGTGTGCTGCAGCATAAATTATATGCTTTAATCCTAACAACAATCTTGTCAAGTAGTTATTATCCTCCTGATCTTACAGAAGAGGAAATTAGAATTAAAGAGGTTATATAGTTTGCCCACATTCATACCGCTAGGAAGAGATGGGATTTTTAACCCAGGGTTTTCAGACTTCACAATCCTGCTGTTAAATATCACATTCTACTATATTTCAAAAATTTTCTGGGCATGAACCTTGGGGTACAACACTTTGCAGAGCACATGCAAGTACTAGTCAGTTTCTGGCCAATTATATAACAAATTTCTGTTTTGTCCACTGGAGCAAGAAGGCAAGAGTAGCCAGAGCAACAGTGAGTGATTCAGACTCCCAGTTTTTTTACGGCACACGGGGATCAGGCAGACTTGGGAGTCAAACAGGCCTAGGTTTGAATCTCTAATATGCCACTCATGGACCGCAAGAACTTGGCAAGTCATGTAGCCTCTCAGAGTCTCATTTTTATGTAAAAGGGGCAGGATAATCACAAGTCAGCAGGGTTTTTGATTGCCTTAGAGGAAAACGATGAATGTGATTTTGTCCACTTAGCACACTGACTAGCGCAAAGTCACCATGGGGAGACAGTTCTCTTTTCTTTTCGTAGAATTAGTTTTGGGCTGAGTATCTCAGTCTCATTTTAGTCTTAGTCCTTTTTATTTAAGACTGGCTAAGGAAAATTCTATTCTATTTCATCTGCTCCCAAACTGGGTGGTACATGTAATCTTTTATTTATTCAATACATATTCATTCAGCAGGTCATACGGTGGGCTGGGCATCAATATAAAAAGAAAAAAAAAAAAAAAGCAAGAGTTTGGCATCAAGGTGTTTTGTGAGAACCCTGGCTCCTTCACATGGTACACTTGTGGACAATCAGCTCATTATCCTGAACCTCACCTTGTTTATATGAAGTGAATAATAGTGTCATTTCTCCAGGGCAGCTGTAAGGATTGGGAGAGTTAATGTTTTCCATAGTGTAAGAGCTAGTTCCTCTGACCTTGAAGCCTTGGATAGAATTGAACCACTAGCCAGAATCAAACTAGTTGCACTAGTTGCAAACCAACGGATCAAATGTTGGCAAATGCTGAACATTGGGTCCAGGGGGCCGGCGGGGAGGGAATCTCTGGTGTGGCGGTTGATGATTTCCATGGTATAAATCTTTCAGGCAGCTCCAGTGCACCACTCACTGGTGGCGGTTTCTCTTGCCTGACCTTTACAGCATGCAGACCCCTCCCTTGATTTCCTACATAAGGTAGCATGGTCCCAGGTTCCAGGGATTTGAGAGTGGAGATCTTTAGGGGCCATTTTAAATTTTTTTTTATTTTTTAAAATCTTTTTTGCCTACCACAACTGGTGGCCATTTACTATGTTTTCTGTGCATTACCTTATCCTCTCAGCAACACCACTGTGTGCAGACTTTTATGCCCATTTTGCAGATGAGGAAACTGTGGCTCAGAGAGGGGAACTTGCCAAAAATGACCTAGCCAGCCAGCACCTGACAGGTTTGAGCTGAAGTTGTTTAATTCCCAAGTCTGTGTTCTTATCCATCTCCCTCTGTTGTATCCACTGTCAAGGATTCAGTAAACCAGCTCCCTGGTTTAGTAGAGAATTTCCATGGAAACAGGTGATTGCTGTGGTGGTGGTGGTGGTGGTGGTGGTGGAGGATTTATTCTGAGGTGCATGGTGTGATTTAGAATGGATGCTAAAAGCAAAAATTGATTTGGGGGGCATATCTGGTCAGTGGTAACATCCCCCCTTCCCACCCAGTAACTAGAGAAAATCCACTAAGACTGTTTCTAGGCCTTTGCTAGGGTGATTTCATGAAGTTTGTCCACCACAGTCACCCACAGAAAAACAAATGTAAAAAAAAAAAAAGAAAAAATCAGTGGAAATTAAATGAATTCTCTCCAAATAGCTGTATTAGAACTTGAAGCTGTCTTAAAGAGCAATAAATATAGGGAAAATAGAGTAAATTCCACCTTTAATCTCAGCCAGATTTTTTGTCATCTTGGGGAGAAAGGAAAGCTTAAAAAAAATGCTTTATAAAGCTGTTTTCTGAAAAATAACCCAAACACTCCTTAAGAAAATAGGTAACTGTGTTTCCATGAGAATGGTCCATGATGTTGAGATTCTATGGCCAATGGGAAAAAGTGACCATGACCAAGAGCACAAAATGAGTATAGCTGTAGAGACATCTCGTTTCATGATCACATCTTGTGCTAATTGTTCCTTTACATTTCAGACCTCACCCCCTGTATTATATTTTGAGTACAGGAACCAACTTATTTAATTTGACTCCATATCATTTAGCCCAGCGTTTAACAGGAAGTATGTGCTTCATCAGTGTTGGTAGAATGCCACTGAATATTACATTATCCCGGTGGAGTGGTTCCTCAATGTAATCTGTGGACTGGTAGATCTAAAATCACCAGAGGAGATCTGAAAAATGTAGGTTGCCTATAGTTATCAGAGAGGTTCTCAAGTATAAATCTACAAGGAAGCCCAGATGCTTACATTTTTTATAAAGCCTTGCAAGGGATTCTGAAATGCACACAAATTTTAGAACCAACGGTTATTTCTTTCTTTTTTTTTTTTTTTTTATAAACATATATTTTTATCCCCAGGGGTACAGGTCTGTGAATCACCAGGTTTACACACTTCACAGCACTCACCAAATCACATACCCTCCCCAATGTCCATAATCCCACCCCCTTCTCCCAAACCCCCTCCCCCCAGCAACCCTCAGTTTGTTTTGTGAGATTAAGAGTCACTTATGGTTTGTCTCCCTCCCAATCCCATCTTGTTTCATTTATTCTTCTACCCACTTAGAACGGTTATTTCTATACACAAATCCATAGTCAGCATGCTAGACTCACATTTGACCAAAATTACATTTAAGTTAATAGCCCCTGTGAAAAAGCATAGGAAGAATTTCTTTCCTTCATTATGGGCCTCCTAGGTGCCCCAAACTGGGCCAGGGGAAGTCAGGGATACCAGAATGATGACCCCTATCTCTCAAACATAAAATTATTCTGGAAAACTAAAGCTATCTGTATGACTCAAATCTGTGTGTCTTAGGAAACTTATAAATTATAAGTAATAATTAGTAAATCCACTAAGTTATAAATTATAGGTAATAATTTGTGTTAAAAAGAGTGGCTGGAAAAGGTTGATTTGGTTCGAGGACAGTGCAAACTTTTTAAAAAATTATTTTTATTACCATATCATGTATTATTAGCCCCAGGGGTACAGGTCTGTGAATCACCAGGTTTACACACTTCACAGCACTCACCATAGCACATACCCTCCCCGATGTCTATAACCCCACCCCCCTCTCCCAGGACAGTGCAAACTTATGGCAGGAATGGAAGATTAGTGGCAGTTACCATTGAAGGTGGTGCTGCGTGACCAGACCCCAGTCAGCCCTGTGTATGCTGAGCAGCTGTGTTCTTGCTGTAGACTCTGAGGCACGAGCAGCAGTATGAGTGCCACTCACATGATTTGGCTGGTTATACTTTTAGCAGGAGCAAAACTAGAGTTCTTGCCTTTTTTTTTTTTTTTAAGATTTTATTTATTTGGTTGAGAGAGAGAGAGAGAGAGAGTAAGAAAGGGAACACAAGCAGGGGGAGTGGGAAAGGGAGAAGCAGGCTTCCTGCTGAGCAGGGAGCCTGATGTGGGGTTTGATTCCAGGACCCTGGATCATGACCTGAGCCAAAGACAGATGCTTAACTAATGAGTCACCCAGGTGCGTGACAGGAATGTGACCACAAAGCTAGTGCAGAAAATGGGGGAAACTAGAGCAAAAAAAACTTGATCACAGAGAGAGCTGATTTATGGATCTCATAAGAAATACCCCATCAATAATTCTTAAATACCTACAACACAGAAATATTGTTCTTTGAGTTCTGTTCTTACTCATAGTATGGCTCGAAAAACCTTGGTTACAATTAAACAATGAGAATAACAAATAAGTATTTAAAAAACGATAATAAACACAATACTAAGTGACATGACGTAGTTTCTAAAGTCAATATGAGTTTATGTCCAGAAGATATGGACAGAAGTAAAAATAATGAGAACCAGATTAAAAAAAAAATAAGTGGAGGACAAGGGGTGTTAGAGAGGAGAAGGGACTTGGAGTAAATTGGAAGGGGAGGTGAACCATGAGAGACTATGGACTCTGAAAAAACAATCTGAGGGGTTTGAAGTGGCAGGGGTGTGGGAGGTTGGGGTACCAGGTGGTGAGTATTATAGAGGGCACGGATTGCATGGAGCACTGGGTATGGTGAAAAAATAATGAATACTGTTTTTCTGAAAATAAATAAATTGAAAAAATAAAAAAAAAAGAACTTAAAAAAAAAAAAAGGTAGAAAGACAAGGAAAAGGCAATGAAAGACCCAGGACTTCATTATTAACAAGTGAACAAGTATCCAATACGTTAGTGCCTGGTCTGAAATCCATCTTTTAAGTCAACACTATCCATAAAATATGACTCAATAAATGGCCCGAGCTGTGAACAGGAGGGCAAAAGGAACAGTGTCTCCCCCACATAGCCTGCAGCATTTCCTTCCCTTCAGCGTCTTCTAGGCACCAGGGTTCTTATGCATTGGCAATGCCATTAAAATAAGAACACAGGGGCGCCTGGGTGGCTCAGTGGTTGGGCCCCTGCCTTCGGCTCAGGTCATGATCTCAGGGACCTGGGATCGAGCCCCACATCGGGCTCTCTGCTCAGCAGGGAGCCTGCTTCATCCTCTCTCTCTGCCTGCCTCTCTGCCTACTTGTGATCTCTCTCTGTCAAATAAATAAATAAAAAATGTTTAAAAAAAAATAAGAACACATCCCTGTTTTATTTTTCAACAGAGTACACAATGCTAGTTGATATTTTATTAATAATTCATTATTTTCAACTGTCTGAAATAATGCCCTACACAAAAGTAAGCTCTGTGAGGGAAAGGACCTTTCTTGTTCACCACTCTATTCTCAATGCCTTTTGTAAACCCTACTCGTCAACTATTAGTTGATGAAGAAATGACCGAGTGAAAAATATGAGTAGACATAAGACGATTAAGCAGGAAATTCTGAGTTTCTTTTGAACACTATGTGGGGGGGAATAGTTTATCGAGGATAAATCCTAGAAAGAATAGTGTGGCTGGTCATATAAGATGTATACTTACTGTTTTCACACCAAACAGAAAATGGCTCTTCACACCAAAATGGAATATAAAATCTCTCAGCTTCAAACAACATATTAGTCAGTGGAGTCTAGGCTAAATGTGGTAAAAATAAACTTCACAGTTTAGCCACTTAACACAATAACATATAACTTGTTTTTCATATCACAATCCCTTGAGTGGTTCTCTGTGAGTTGTGACTTGGGGATCTAAGCTCTTTCCATCTGCAGCTCCACCATCTTGAAATCTTTCTTTTCAAGGCTTTAAAATGTGGATAGACAGAGCAGAGAAGCTATGTGTGACATGTCATGGCCAGAACTTGAAGTGATGTACATGGCTTCCAGACATATTCCATTTGCATGGTGTCTGTGAGTTGTAAGAGGTCTGCACATTGTAGTCATCTTGTGTGCCAAGGAGGAAGATTAAGTGGTTTGGTGCACACATGGCATTGTCTCATGTTTTATTTCCAACTGAGTTTAAAAATAAGAAGGATAGTGGTATTTCTAGCCATAGCTGACAGGTATAGAAAATACACATGGGAAATAAAATAGTTCAAAGAAACCCTTTGGTAATTAATAAACGTGGACTGTGGGGTGCCTGGGTGGCTGAGTTGGTTAAGTGTTCAACTCTTGATTTCAGCTCAGGTCATGATCTCAGGGTCTTGAGTTCAAGTCCAAAGTTGAGCTCTGCGCTTAGCAGGGAGTTTGCTGGAGATTCTCTCTGCACCCCTGCCCTCCCCAAGTGGACGTGTGCTCACTCTTTCAAATAAATAAATAACATCTTTAAAAATAAATAAATAAATAAATGTGGACTGGTTAAAAGAATAATAATAATCCTTTGATAAAGATCCGATAGTCAGATATTAATTAACTTGGTCACTGGGTATATATGAAATTGTTACTACGTACCACTGTTTCCACTCTCCAGAAAGGAAGAAGAAAGTGCCAGTATGAAGTGAGATGAGTGCTTTGATAGAGAAATATGACATGGTGAAAAGCTATAATAATATTTTAAAATAATAATTACGGATATTTTAAGCAGTGCAAGCACCTTATAGATATTATTGTATTTATTTTTTACAGTGCTAAGACATAGACATTGTTCCTATTGTTTTATGGATAAGCTGTGGTTTACAGAGAAGACAGCAACTTGCTCAAGGTCACACAGCAATTAATGCGCTTTGCATAACAGAATAAGCAATGATTAGCCCTGGTAATGAAAGTTTTTCAAAATAAGAGCTGGATGGTTATACCCCAGAATAAAAATAATGTAAAACTTTCAGGTTAGGGGTGCCTGGGTGGCTCAGTGGGTTAAGCCTCTGCCTTCAGCTCAGGTCTCAGGGTCCTGGGATCGAGCCCCACATCGGACTCTCTGCTCAGCAGGGAGCCTGCTTCCCCCTCTCTCTGCCTGCCTCTCTGCCTACTTGTGATCTCTGTCAAATAAATAAATAAAATCTTAAAAAAAAAAAAAAAAAAACCTCTCAGGAGAAAACCCACATGAGACGAAGAATGAGACTATTCCATGACAACACAGAGGTTCTCATCAACTTTTTAATGAAGAACTAGAGAGCACAGCAGAACCCTTTGTATTATCCTCTCAGTCCGCTGCACTGAAAAACAAAACTCCCAGAATTCCCATTCTAGAATATGGGTGCTACCTTTTTAAACAAGTCTTTTTGTTTTTTGTAGTCACAACTTAAAGGATTTCAGTCTCTGCAAAACTCCTCTCTCTATCCCTCTCTCTCTCTCTTCCTCCCTCTAATTTATTTTATTACCCCCTACCCACCCTCTCTTCCTAGAAAGAGAAGTGAAACAAAGCAGAGCAAAGTAAGTGTTCCCTCGAAATCTGTCCCTTATACTAGAATGTGCTGTGCCCTAGCAATGTGGTTACATAGCCCCATAAACAAATAAAAAAATATTTGTGAATGCATACAGTCCCATTGCAAGTAAATAAGAAATTTTATGCTCCGCTCGAGTAATTTATTATTTTAGTGATTGATGTATGAATTAGTAAACAATGTAACTTATATTTCTGATATTCCTAATATAAAAATGTTATCTTTCCATGGTAAAAAAGAAAAAAAAAGCTATAGTTATAGCTGTCTGTCTTTAGTATGACCTGCCTTCCCACCTCTCCCGCTCCTTTGCCAGAACTTAAATTCCTAGGCAATGTAAGTTTCCCACCGAGGCAAAAAAAAAAAAAAAAGATTCGATAATTGCTCTGCAAATTAGAGAAGCCCAGCTAGGATAGGATACTCAACTTGGATATTTTCCATTGCAATAATGTGGAAATAACCAATTTAATGAGAATGGTACAATGAGGCGGGGTAACAATTTCATCCTTGAGCCAAAGGCTCATTTTTCTCTCCGTGGGATGGATGAAAGAGGTGGATTGAGCAAGGAGCTCACCTAGCGAACCCACTGTTTGTGCAGATGTAAGTGGCACGCAGCTGGCTTTAACTGCTGTGATTTGCTTACCCATATGTGGTCGTACATGAATTAAAGAGGAGCTAAAACTGGGGAGTGGGAAATGCAATTTTTCGCATAGCCTCGCTGTCAGCAATGGGAATTGCTTTTCTAACACTGAGATTATGCTTGATGAAAACATTCTTCGACATGCTCAACATTGCCTTGGGATAAATTCTTCCAGAAACCATGGAAGGCTTCCTCATCATTTTGCAGTTTTATTGTGTACTTTCTGGAATGTTATGAAGCTTTGCTGTTTTCTGAGTGGCATAACCAGGGGGTTCACAAGTAAGAAACTGAGATCTTTTAATTCAAATTAAATACTTCTTTGAGCATGTGTTAAGCATTGGGGACCCAAGAACAATTAAAAAAAAGAGAGAGAGAGTATAATGGGCAAAGCCTAAGTTTTAGTCAGGCAAAATGAAGCCAGCTGTGGGATTATAGGGAATTTATTTAAATTCTCTTGGGCTCAGTTTCCCTCTATGCAAAATGGGAATAACACTTTTTTGCATCGTGTTATAATGATAAGTAATGCATGCCGAGTATGAAACAGAGTAGACACTACGGTATGGCACTGTTACAGATATGGGCCAGGAACTCAAGAAGGGGATAAAATTAGGGGAGAATCTGGGAGCACAGGGTGATGGAGGAGGAGGAGAGTGTGATTTCATTACTACTACAGAGACCTGGGTGGAAAAGTAGGTCTCACTGAGGATATCAGCTATGAGGGTGAAAGTCACACTAGTAGCCAAGAGGAGCTCATTCAGTAAGGTTGGTGGGAAGAGACAGGAAGGAGATGAATTGGTTGTATGTTTATGATTTGTCCATTTTTCTCCATGTCTATTTCTATGAAATTGTACTTCAAAATGCCCAAGATTTTTTTATAGACTAATTCATGATCTTTATTGGAAGATGTTAAAAAGGACTTAAAATGCGTGTGTGTTTATGTGTGTGTGTGTGTGTGTGTGGTGTGTGTGTGGTGTGTGTGTACACCCCAGACTTCTGGATCAACTCCCAAAGCCAGGCACACAGCATGTATTTGGGGATCTGTTTTGTAAATGTAGTTTTTTTCTTTTTTTCTTTTTTTCACATGAAGCCTGACATCTTACCTAAGCTGAGCTGGCTAAATTCTGATCATTGCTTCACTGGAGCTGATGGCAGAAGGTGGGGAGGGTTGTTGCGAATGGATCACAGTCTGCTTCTCTGGAATCTAGACATATCACAGCTTGTCCTGAAGGCAGTCAGAATACACAATGACATGCTTTGACAAACAAACTAACAACAAACTTGAATCATATTTGGACCCTCAGGTGAAATCAACTAAACACAAAAATGATTTTCTTAAAATTGTTTTTTTTAATTTTTACATATTATATATTAAACCCAGTGTTTGGATCCAGATTAAAGTTTGGAACAAATGGAATGGTTTGTACATGAAATATGGTTATAAAACCATTTTAACATTTTGCATAATAAAGTAAGACACAACATAATGCTATGAATGGTATAAAAAATTCAATTTCATAAAATACAGGATTGAATAGTTGCCTTACAACTGAAAAACCATCGTTTTTATTTGGTCTGAGCACAAAGTACAAACATACAGATTATGATAGTTATTCTATACACAAACACCAGACTGAGAAAAATCCCACATGATTCTGAGGCTGTTACTTTCAAGCATGTGAATAATAATCGGTGCCAAATAAGTGTTTACTTTAAAAGGCTAAATAATATCATGGCTAATCTAAACTAAAGCTATTAATTTTGGAAAGGTCTAACCTGGCTTGCATAGAGAATGGGAGCCATTGTGTTACGTCTTTGCTCAGGTTATTATCCTTCTGCAATTTATGTGGGCATCTTTTTTTTATGTGGAATGTTATTAGCAAATACAAAGGATTTTATCTTTTATCTATCCTAGGATGTGATTGCAAAAAGAAAGACAAGAATAAAGAAACATGAACGGCCAAAAAAGCCAGCAGAGCCAAAGGTTGTAGTAAAGAAAAGTGATGGGGCCCTGGTGACAATAGGTGTGTAGACCCTGCCATGATTGATTTTTTATGATTTTTTCTGTTTAATATAAGGCATTAAAAAAACCTAAATTAAGAATAGATGTGAGGACTCTAGTGCATCATAAGCATAAAACCTATTTCAACTTTAGGCTGCAACTGTTTTATATAACTCTAAACAGCAATGTTTCTGACCCATTGTCACAATGACTCATGGAGGATAGTGTTTATATGTCTGACATTCTGAGCCTATACAGATTTTTTTTCATGGAACTGTAAAAGCTTTTGTGAGGAAGTACAATAAACAGCTCCAGAGAAATCCTTTCTTCTCAATGAAGCACTCATAAAAAAATATTTATTTTCAGCATGTGAATAATAAAATCAGTACCAAATAAGTATTTACTTTAAAGGGCTAAATAATATCATGTCTGAAGTTATTAATTCTAGAAAGGCCTTTTTTTCCTCAGACTTCTATTCCACAGGTATTATTAAGAGGAATAATTTTATATCATTTCAGGATAAGCACATAATTTATTTTGTTAAAATTATGATGAATAGGATTTGACTTTCTTTTTTAAAGATTTTATTTATTTGAGAGACAGAGCGTGGGTGGGGGGTGGAACAGAGTGGGAGAGAGAGGGACAAACAGCCTGTGTGCTGAACGTGGAGCCGGGACACAGGGCTGGATCCCAGGACCCTGAGAGAATGACCTGAGCCAAAACCAAGAGTTCAATGCTTAACTGCTTAGCCAACTGAGACACTGAGGTGGTCCAGAATTTCTGACTTTCAGCCCATATTATGTAGTACTCATTTTTTTTCTCATGGTATTGGCTCAGTCTAGTTGCCTTTGATTTGGTAACATTCACATGTTTTTGTGAATTTAGTTCCAGAAGGGTCCTGCATACCTCCCCCACTGATACCCATCAGAGAGCAGGTGGGTAAGAATGCAGTTGGTTGCGCTGTGTTGCATAGATAGGAGGGTTGTGGGTTATGGCCTGTCTCCCACTCAGGAAAGCATAATAGAATACACAGTGTTGTGAAATTATTAGAGATAATCTGGAATGTATCCCCATGGGTTTTTCCAGTAAATCCTTTACATATATTTGACCTTAAAAATCACTGAAAATACAAGAAATACATACCTGATATAAAGTCTATAACAACAACACTCTAACAATGCTGCTGTGGTATGTCCAAAACTACAAAACTATTGCATGTTCCAAGGAGAATTGATACTTTTGTTAATTCAGTCCTGCTTACATAAGCTTGTAAGGGATGAGCAGGACACTAACGTGGGGTAAATGTTCGTGAGTCATATTGGGGTTCCAAGATTCACTGTTTACATATAACACCCAGTGCTCCATGCAATCTGTGCCTTCCTTAATATCCACCACCGGGCTCACCCATCCCCCAACTCCTCTTCCCTCTAAAACTCTGTTTTTCCAAGCTTTATTTATTTATTTATTTATGTGTGTGAGAGAGAGAGAGAGTGTGTGTGTGTGTGCACAGGTTGGGGAGGGACAAAGGAAGAGAGTCTTCAAGCAGATTCTCTGCTAAACCTGGAGCCTGAGACTGGGCTCAATCCCAGGACCCATGAGGTCATGAAATGAGCCAAAACCAAGAGTCAGTCACTTCACCAACTGAGCCACCCAGGTGCCCCATGATTTCTTAAGAAGATTAAATGAAATACTATGTTGGGAGCTTATCCCAGTGCCTGGAGAAAAATTAATAATGTAAGAAATAGTAGCTGAACTTATTTGGTTGATGAAAGCAAATGATCACGTAGCAGAAGATAGTAAAAGTTTGCCACAAGAATGTAAGTTTAAGTAATAATGTCATTTAAAAGGATTGCTTTTGTGGTTTTACTTCTGGATTCTGATAGAAGAGAACAGGATAGGACAGTGGGAAGAAATGAATCAACAATGATGGCTCAGGTTTGGACTCACTTCAGCCTCTTCCCAGTGGGGAGTTGTGAAGTATGAACAGTCCAATAGTCTTGGTTTCCACTTGGGGCAGTGGAGGCACTCTTTGCTACCCAGCCCCAGTCACTGAGTTGTTGGCCATGATGTAATGATCTAAAGGAGATGGGACTGGGCTGGGGAGCATTGCTGCCTAGCAGGGGGCAGTTCTCCTGAGGAAGCAGCAATGCTTGAAGCCACTGGGGTGGGGTGTACCAGCCGGTAAAGGAGAGAGGAGCAGAGCACCAACAACAGTGTCCCTATGACTCCGATCCTTCCTCAATGGGGACTACTCAGGAGCAGAGAAGACTTCTGCAAGGAGTATATGGCCCAGGTGTATGCCTAGACTCCAAATTATCCTTTCTTTTCTTTTCTTTCTCATTTTCTCTATCTCACCCTCCCCCTGATCTGGATCACTCTTTAATTTCTATTGTCATAGACTCTGTGCCATAATGTCCTCAATTTCCAAATAGTCCATGTCAGATTGGTGATCTCCTCATGTTTGCTCTGACATGTCCACTGCAGAGGGCTTTGGGACCTGTGTCCATAACTCCAGTGGTCTGCCTTTTACAGGGTGTGGCACTGCAGACTGTGCTGGGTAAGGCAATGGAACGTGGGTGTGAGACTTATCTCTACTACTTACTTGCTCAATAAACTGAGGTCTGACTGTTAGTTTCTTCATCTGTAAAATAGAAATAGTAATGTTTCTCACCTCTTAGAATTCTTCAATAATTCCAAGAGCTAATATGTTCAGATCACTCAGAATAGCTTCCATACAGGATGGGGACTCATTAACTATGAAGTATTCCTAGTCACAAAGGACAGAGGCTGCCTCTTTCAACTTCAGATTCTAACAATTTTGTTTTCCATTCTCTGTTTATTTCCATAGCTCCAAATTGCTGTATCCTACTTTTGTGTAGTTTGGAATATAAGGTTCAATTCTTCCTCAATGTCAGGAAATTTAATAATGTCTTCTCCTATAAACAATTTCCAGAAAAGCTTAAGATAAGAATGGCCTCTGTGACTATATGAAAGAGATTAGGTTTCCAGTGAGGCAGTGGATGACATTTAGACCAAGCTTTTTCTTTTTATGGCATTGTCTTTTTCATCTCCTATCTGCTGTCTCCCACACTCCAAAGACTGAGATTAAAATTACCAAATGGAGATAAAAATTTTAGTCATTAAAAGTAATATACACCCGTTTGGTTACTACAGTGCTCACCTAATCCTGAAATTCAGCCTGAGGCAGATGATCTCCATTTACTTAGAAACTGAAGCTTGGAGGGATTCGATTCACAAAAAAAGTCACAAAGCAGGTTTTGGTGTTCAACTGATTCGTATTTACTGGTTGTGGGCTACCTGAGCTGCCCAGCACTACTGCCCCGTGAATCCCTCCACCAAAGTTCTGCATGGGAGAGATGCCCAGGCCAGGCTCTAAAGCATCTTTTGTGTCTCATTCCATACCAAGATTTATACTCAGAAAAAAGTAGGTATCAGTTAGTTTTTCCTGTTTTCTAAGCAATTAGTTACTTTGGAATGATCTTTTTAGTGAGTAAAGATAGGATAAGAATCCACTTTGTAACTAAAGTATATTGTCGTGTCAATAATCATTGGATCCCTGATTCCTCCTCCATTTACATCGTAAACTTTTGGAGGTTCTCACAGAATGCACTGGGGAAAGTGCTCGGACCATTGCACTGATTCGGAATAGTCTGGGCAGTTGTCAGACCTCACCAGGCTTCTCTTTCTTCTGTCAAATGAAAGCTAAAAATACTGGCTCTTTATAGGATGATGGAGAACAAATAAGGTACATATAAAAGTGCAAATTTAAATGTCAGCTGCTATTATAGATGGTTCTGAGAAGATAGAAGGAAACATGGTTTGTGAACAAGTATTAACGAAAGCCTTGTAATATCTTTGGATAAATGGAAGACTCATGATTTTATTAAGAAAATGATCAGACAAATATGTATGTGGGGGATTCTATATGATGATTGGGCTGGATTCTTTAAAAATGTCAGTGTCGTTAGAATAAAAAAGTCAGGAACTTTGCATTAAAGGATACTAAAGAGGTAAGACACCTAAATTCTATGTGATTCTCTCAACTGGGTTCTAGATTTGAAAAGGAAAAAAAAAAAGATACAACATCGATTCCCAAACTTATATGTGTTTAGAATCACTGGGATCCTGTTAAATGAGTACAGTGTGAGGTTCCACAATTCTAACAAACTCCCAGGTAATACAGTTGCTCAGTCTGCAGACTGCCCTCTAGGTAGTAAGGGTAAAACAGACTATATTGGAGTAGTGGGTATATTTAAATATGGGCCATATATTGTTGGATAGCATATCCACGATAAAGTGTAACAAAGGTTTTTTGTATACATGGTAGAATGTAATTATTTTTAGGAGGTACCTGTGAAATACGCAGTGTTCAGATATCATTATATGTGAAACTTTCAAGTGATTTGAGGGAAAAAATATGGTGTGCATGTGGGAGGAGAGCAAAAGAGGCAAAATAGTAATAATTTGCCATTTTAGTTGAAGACCTGTAAGCTTGAAATTTCTCAAAATGAATGTATTTGAGAAAATAATATGACTCCTCTCTATGATAATTTTCACTAAAGTTTCCAAGATGTTCCTTTGCTCACCTCATCTCACGGTAAAACTTGAAACTTCTTTATCATCAACATTCTTTCCCTATTCAATTAGAAATCTACCCTAGAAGTTTTTCTTCAGAGTAGGGGTCTATCTTCTGAATGAATTGACTCATTCTTATTTCTGTTTGCAGAGAAACACAAGTTGAATTGTGGTGTTGAAGGTGACTCAGCTGAAAGATGCTACCCATTGCCTAGCATTAGGGCTTGCCAGAGAGGTTGCCGCAAATTAAAGGCAATGCACATCTGGTGACCAAGAGATCTTGATATTTATTTCTTATGGAAAACTTTTCTTAATATGCTGGTGATATTCAGTGACTCTCAGTCTCTCTTCCTCCATCCCCACTCCTTTTAGGCTTTGGATATCCTAGTTCTTTTTCCAACTTGGTTTTTAATTCTGGCTCCATTGCTTTAGATAACTTTCTAGCTGTACTCTCCTGATAACCTTCAAATGTGCACTATGGTACCATTGACTGCAATCACTGTGCAGCACCCCAAGTCATGATGTATTCATTTCAACACTGGAAGTCTATACCTCCAGATCCCCTTCACCCATCTCTCCCACCACTACCCCTCTCCCTTGTGGCAACCACCACTCTGTTTTATGTATCCATAAATTTTGTTTCATTTTTTTTGTCTTTTTGATTCCGCCTGTAAGTGACATCATAAGATATTTGTCTTTCTCTGCTTGACTTTTTTTTTTTTTTTTTTTTTTTTTTTGCTAAGCTTAATATCCTCAGGGTCGATCCATGGTGTGGTAAATGGCAGGATTTCTTTCTTTTTTTATGATGAGTATCTTTCTTTACTACAGACTAGTGAGTACTTCAGGTATTGGCCCATCTAGCATCCTTTTTTTTTTTTTTAATAATTAAATCCAAGCGACTTTTGTTCGAATCTCCTCCACAACTCTTCGATGCTGTTCAAAATGATCCATTTAATCCCCCATGAGCATGATGGCTTTAATTTAATTTAGAAGAGAAACATTATCTTCCACTTACTATTAGTCAGATATAATACAATGTTGAAACTGCTACCGCCTTTCTGCCACCGCTATGAATGAACCTACCTGGGAATGGAGCCAAAGTAAGGAAGCAGAGCCAAGCAGTAGATAGAGAAGGAAGTCCTTTCGACCTAATGTCAATCCCTGAAACAGGATGTTTGTGATGCCAGCAAGAAGCAGCCCTAGAATTTATAGTTATATGAACCAGTACATTTCCTTTTCCTGCCCACACCATTTTAGGTTAGCGTTTCTGTTGATCACAAACAAAAGATATCTTACTGATGCTGCTGATGGATACTTAGACATATAAGTGTCAGACGTGGAGGGTATGAACTGTTAAAATTATTATAGATATTGACAAATTGCCCTCCCAAATTAAAACTTAAACAACTACCAACTTAAAACACAGCAAACTCCTCTCTATCAAAAATATTATAAACAATTTTATCATTTTGTCAAATGATAAAATAATATCTTTTTAAACTGAATTATCTGATAAATAGGTAGGTTGATAATTTTTTCATATATGTTTGACCGTTTATAATTTTTCTTCTGTGGCTTTACTGTACATTTTTCCTATTTTTTAATTAGATCATTTATATGATTTTTGGATGGTCTTCATACATCCTTTGTTATATAAGGTGAATATATTTTCTTCTAAGTGACCTCCTTTCTTGAAATATTATTTATGGTAGTCTCATATAGATGTTTTAAAATTTTACTAGTGACATCTGTCAATCATTTTCTCTGTAGTTGATTTTTTTTTTTTGTCTTGCTTAGAGGCTCTTCTGAGATTTTTAAAACATTAAAGAATATATTTAAAGTTTTTTTCTTTTACTACTTTTAGTACAGTTGACACATAATATTACATTAGCTTCAGACATGTAACATAATGATTCAACAATTCTATAGGTTATATTATGCCCAACACAAGTGTAGCTACTGTCTATCACTGTATGCTATTAAAATACCATTGACTATACTCATTTGGTTGTATATTGTGAGATAATATATAAATATATATATATATTTATATAATAAATAACCAGTTGTGCTACATACTATTTGTTAAATAGTTCATTCTTTCCCAGTGATTTGAAATGTCATTTTCTTCTTCTGTTATATTCATATACCTAAGTTTTTTGCTAGATTTTATTCTGCTTCATTAATGCGTTTTAATTTTTTCCTTTTGAACTCAGTAACATACAATTTTATTAATCGTATCCCTTGTTTTATGACATATTGCCAACATTGGTTTATGAATTACATGGTTTCATTTATTTGGTTAGTTTGACAATTTAAAAAACACCTGCAAATCCATCACTGAAAGCATAATCCAGGACTTTGACAATGACCTACATCTAACTACTTAGTTATCTTCTTTCAATTTTTTTAAGTTTTTATTTAAATTACAGTTAGATAACATATAGTGAAATAACACCCAGTGCTCATCACAGTAAATGTACCCCTTAATCCCCATCAATTGTTTAATCTATTCCCCCACCCTGAGTCTGTTCTCTATAGTTTAGAGTCTGTTTTTCAGTTTTCCCTCTCTCTCTTTTTCTTCCCCTTTGCTCATTTGTTTTGTTTCTTTTTTTTTTTTAAGATTTTATTTATTTATTTGAGAGACAGAGAGAGAGAGCATGAGCAGGGGGAGAGGCAGAGGGAGAGGGAGAAACAGGCTCCCCACTGAGCAGGGAACCCAATGCAGGACTGATCCCAAGACTCTGGGATTATGACCTGAGCTGAAGGCAAGACACCTAACCAACTAAGCCACCCAGGTGCCCCATTTGTTTTGCTTCTTAAGTTCCATATAGAGTGAAATCATACAGTATTTGTCTTTTGCTGACTGATATACTTTGCTTAGCATTATACTCTCTAGCTTCATCCATGTCATTGCAAATGGCAAGATTATATGTCTGTGTAAAATTCCTTCTTATAAATATATACCACATCTTCTTCATCTATTCATCAGTTGATGGACACTTAGGCTGTTTCCATAATTTGGCTGTTGTAGATATTGCTGTTATAAATATCAGGATGTATGTATCCCTTTAAATTAGTATTTTTGTATTTTTTAGGTAAATACCTTGTAGTGCAGTTGCTGGATCATAGAGTAGTTCTACTTTTAACTTTATGAGGAAACTCAATACTGTTTTCCAGAATGGTCATACCGGTTTGCTTTCCCACCAAGAGTGCAAGAGGTTCCTCTTTCTCCATAATCTTACTAACACCTGTTATTTCTTCTGTTTTTGATTTAAGCCATTTTGATAGATGTGAGGAGACATCAGATAATTTTGATTTGCATTTCCTTGATGACCAGTGATGATGAGCATCTTTTCACAGGTCTGTTGGCCATCTGGATGTCTTCTTTGGAAAAATGCCTATTCATGTCTTCTGCCCATTTCTTAATTGGATTATTTGCTTTTTGGGTGTTTCCTCAATTAATATAGTTTCATAGAAATTCTTGTATCTCATAGGGAAAGTGTTATTTCCATCATCTATTATTTGCAAATATTTGACTATCTATAGCCCTATTCTTCACCTAAAAGTAGATTATATCCTTCCCTTGTCAAATGAAATATTTACTTACCAGACTGAAATACAGCTTGTCACCTGCATCAGTCATATATGGTAAGCCTTGATGATAATTTCATGACAAAATTCAGTCCCCATTTTATTTAGAAGCAGTTGTTCTCAAGTTATACTCTAATAAGAACAAAGGATTCTAATAATAAATTTGAATTATTTCAGTTAGTCCCAGGTGTGACAAAAATTTTTTTCAATACATTTATCTAAAACTATTGATGTTATTATTTTCACATACTAAAATCTATATAAGATGTATTAGGATAAGTATGTCTAGTTGCTGAAGCAAATAACCTCAAAACTTTATTGGTTTAAAATAATAAAGTTTTACCTTTTGTTCCTATCATAGCCCAATATGAGTTGGTCAGATTTGTGCTCCATGCAGTCATTCAGGAATCCAGTCATTTCCATATCATGTAACCTCCATCTTTAACATAACATTTCAGCAAGACAGGAGAATAATATGTGAAGAATCATCTAGATGGTCTTATGTATCAGTCATGGAACACATCACTTTCACTCAATTCTATTGGCCAGAATGAAATTGATGATGCCGAATTTACTCTAATCATTAGGATATGTATCCTCCTGTTTGATCAGGAAGAAAATGAAATAAATTTTATAAGTTTATAGCACTTTCTCTGCCACAGATGATCGCTCATGTAACATAGTGCATGTTTGTAATTGTTTAAAGTTTTCATTTAAGTGCATCATGGTGTTTTATAAAATTACAGTGCCCTTTAGGAAGCCATTAGTTTAAAAAGCTTGAGGAACACTTAACTAAATATTGGAAAGTTCTGTGTTTTACTACCAAGTTTGTATTTCCCTGTAGGTATTATATAGAAAGTATAGACAGAAAAATAAGATAGAGATGCAAACAAATATGCTGAGTCTATACTAATTGACTAGTAGAACTATTAGCATTATTATGTTTGTTTAAAAGGTAAATGTAAAAAAAAATCTAAATATCTGATTACTGAATTACTGAATGCAGTAATTTTCTACGTAGGAAAAAACTAAATTTCAACATGTGCATTCCAATTTTTATTTCATAGGTTAGATGTTTATTTTATAAAGCACCTTCATGTAATTTTTCTTCTCTTTGAAATATCTTTGAAAATAGGTATAAACCATTATTTATAAAGTCACATTTTATTTTTTTTAATTTCTATTTATTTTCTTAATTTCTTTTCAGTGTTCCAGGATTCATTGTTTATATACCACACCCAGTGCTCCATGCAATATGTGCCCTCCATAATACCCACTTCCACTTCACTTTACATTCTCTATTCTCAACATTAATTTTAATGACTTCCAGTAGATCAAATTGAAATCATGGTTTACAATAAAAAATGCCTCCAATGTAATCATTAAAAAATTGTTGCTCCTTAGTAACTGTGAGTGATGCTGACATTACCACTGTTCTGAAATGATTTATAACCTCAGTAAGCCAGTAGAGATCTACAGGGATATTACTGAAATGGAAGAACAAGAGATTATTGGAGGAGATCACCAAGGAAACTATGCTTCTTCCTCGGTATTTCATCTACAGACTTTATGGAAATATTCATATGCACTGAATAAACCATGCAAACTTTTAGAACTGACTACTCAATTTTGATGAAATCTGAGGGTCTTTAGAGCACAGAACAATACGAATTTCCCTGCTTACTAACTACAACATTTTCTAAGGAAAAAATAGAGGGAATCTCCAGTCCAACTTTCAATAAGCTTATATTTTAAGGGATCACAGCAAGTCCAACAAAAGCATAAAATGATCACCAAAAAAACCATTACACTATAACTTTTTGTATTAACTGTTTGTTTTTTACATAATGTGTCTTAAGAAGTCTATTTCCAGTAAATATTCAGCACTAGGATCTGGATTTTGATTAGTGTCAAGGCTTTAGATAAAGGATAATACTTAAGGGAAGAAGCATCACTGAGAAATTCAAAGCAATCTGAAAAGAAGACAGTAGAAGGAGAACAAAGTATTACAGGAGATCATCAAGAGGACATGACCACAGGTTGACCCTCAAGTTAAATCCGGGCTATCAGAGAGTCCTCAGCCTCTCTGTCCTTGGAATGTACGCTCACTGTTTCCACATCCGGAACCATTCTAGGGACCCAATCTTGAGAGAGATTGAGACTAATTGTACATGCAACTGAGTTAAGGCCACTATAAGGGCTTGTCAGATTCTGGTGACCAGATGCAGAGATCTACTTGTCTTGCTGCTGCCAAGCCAAGCTTTTTATAAGTTCTCTTGCTTATTAAAACTTCCTATTATCAATCTGGAGCAGGCTAACTCTTTCTTTGGTCTCCCCTTTCCTTCCCTGTACAGGGACTAGTTTCTAAACTAACAGAAAGGGAGAGAAACAAAGTAAGACTGTATGCTGTGCAATTACAAACCCTCCTCCTAACCCTCAGTGGTTATTAACTGGGCATGTAAACTATCCTATCTATTTCAGCATCATTTGATTATAGCTCTGTGAAAAAGATATACGAGATATTTAATGAAGGGATGGGGAAATAACATTTCATCTTTATGTTGAAACTTGCTTTTAGAATTGGAATCTCTTGCCTTCCATTGAACCACATCATGTCTCGATTCAGGGTCTTTAGGATCAATCTTAAGAAAAGATGTATTAACCAAACACTTAAAGAGGAGTTAATGCCTACCGTTCTCAAACTATTACAAAAAATAGTAAAGGAAGGAAAGCTTCCAAATTCATTCTATGGGGCCATCATTACCCTGATACCAAAACCAAGTATAGACACTATGAAATAAGTCAAGCAGAGAAAGTCAATTATCATTTGGTTTCACTTACTTGTGGAGCAAAAGGAATAACATGGAGAACATTAGAAGAAGGAAAGGAAAAGTGAATTGGAGTAAATTGGTGGGGAAGATGAAGCATGAGAGACTGTGGACTCTGAGAAATAAACTGAGGGTTTTGGAAGGGAGGGGGTGGGGGAATGGGTGAGCCTGGTGGTGGGTGTTAAAGAAAGCACATATTGCATGGAACACTGGGTGTAGTGCATAAACAATGAATCTTGGAACACTGAAAAAAATAAAATTAAATATTTAAAAATCTGTTAAAGAAAAAAGAAAGAAGACATCCAAATAGTCAACAAACACATGAAAAGATGCTTAACACCACTAATCAGGGAAATGCAAATCAAAACCAAAAGATATCACCTCACACCTGTTAGAATGGCTACAATCAACAACACAATAAGAGTTGTTGAGGATGTGGAGAGAAAGGAACACTTGTATACTCTTTTTGGAAATACAAAATGGTGCAGCCTACTGGCAAAAAATCCCAAAAAAACAAAACAAACAAAACAACAAACACATAGATCAATGGAACAGTATAGAGAACTCAAAAATGAACCCTTAACTCTATGGTCAGTTAATGTTTGACAAAGCAGGAAAGAATATCCAATAGGAAAAAACAGCCTGTTAAACAAATGGTCTTGGGAAAATTGGACAGCCACACGCAGAAGAACGAAACTACACCATTTCCTTACACCATACACAAAAATAACTCAAAATGGATGAAAGGCCTAAATGTGAGACAGGAATCCATCAAAATCCTTGAGTAGAACACAGGCAGCAACCTCTGTGTCCTTGGCCACAGCAGCTTCTTGCTAGACAAGTCTCCAGAGACAAGGGAAACAAAGGCAGAAATGAACTGCCAAGTCTCTTTATTGAAGAGACTGTCAAAAGCTTTTGCACAGCAAAGGAAAGTCAACAAAACCAAAAGACAACTGACATAATGGGAAAGAATATTTGCAAATGACATATCAGATAAAGGGTTAGTATCCAAAATCCATAAAGAACTTACCAAACAACACCCAAAGAACAAAATAATCCAGTTAAGAAATGGGCAGAATATATGAAGAGAAATTTCTGCAAAAATGACATCCAAATGGCCAGGAGATGCATGGGAAAACCCCAATATCACTGGTAATCATGGAAATACAAATCAAAACTGCATTGAGATATCACCTCACACCAGTTAAAATTAACAAGTCTGGAAACAACAGATGTTGGCGAGGATATAAAGAAAGGGGAACCCTCTTACACTGTTGGTGGGAACACAAGCTGGTGCATCCACTCTGGAAAACAGTATGGAGGTTCCTCAAAAAGTTGGAAATAGAAATACCCCACAACTCAGCAATTGTACTACTGGGTATTTACCCCCAAGATACAAATGTAGTGAAATGAAGGGGCAGCTGCATCCCAATGTTTATAGCAGCTATATCCACAATAGCCAAACTATGGAAAGAACTTAGATGTCCATTGACAGATGAATGGATAAAGAAGATGTGGTACATATCTACAGTGGAATATTATACAGCCATCAAATATGAAATATTGCCATTTGCAATGGTGTGGATGGAACTAGAGGGTATTATGCAAAATGAAATAAGTCAATCAGAAAAAGTTAATTATCATATGATCTCACCGATATGTGAAATTTAAGAAACAAGGCAGAAGATCCTAGGGGAAGAGAGGAAAAAATTAAACAAGAAGAAACCAGAAAGGGAGACAAATTGTAAGAGACTCTTAATCTCAGGAAACAGAGTGTTGCTGGAGTGAAGGGAGACAGAGGAATAGGGTGAGTGGGTGATGGACATTGGGGAGCATATGTGCTATGGTGAGCACTGTGAATTGTGTAAGACTGATGAATCACAGACCTGTACATCTGAAACAAATAATACATTATATGTTAATAATAAAAATTACCTGAATCACAAAAAAATGATGCAGCCTCTGTGGAAAATAATATGGAGGTTCCTCAAAAAATTAAAAATAGAATTACCTGCAATCCAATAATTTCACTCCTAGCTATTTACCCCCAAAATACAAAAAAGACTAATTTTAATGATGCATGCACCTTTATGTTTATTGAAACACTATTTACAATAGCCAAGTTATGGAAGTGGACCAAGTGTCCACTGATAGATAAATGAATGAGCAAGAGATGGTATAGATGAACAATGGAATATTACTCAGCTGTAAAAAGGAATGAAATCTTGCCATTTGCAATAACATGGACAGTTCCAGAGGGTATAGTACTGAGAAAAACAAGTCAATCAGAGAAAGACACGTACCATATAATTTCTCTTCTTTTGGAATTTAATAACTAAAACCATAAACATTCCGTGGGTTACCTCTTTGTTTTGTTGACTATTTCCTTTGCTATGCAGAAGCTTTTGATCTTGATGAAGTCCCAAAAGTTCATTTTCACTTTTGTTTCCTTTGCCTTTGGAAACATATCTTGAAAGAAGTTGCTGTGGCTGATACTGAAGAGGTTACTGCCTATGTTCTCTTCTAGGATTCTGATGGATTCCTGTCACACGTTGAGGTCTTTTATCCATTTCAAGTTTATCTTTGTGAATGGTGTAAAAGAATGGTTGAGTTTCATTCTTCTACATATAGCTGTCCCAATTTTCCCAGCACCATTTATTGAAGAGACTGTCTTTTTTTCCACTGTATATTTTTCCTGCTTTGTTGAAGATTATTTGACCATAGAGTTGAGGGTCCATATCTGGGCTCTCTATTCTGTTCCACTGGTCTGTGTGTCTGTTTTTGTGCCAGTACCATGCTGTCTTGGTGATAACAGCTTTGTAGTAAATCTTGAAATCAGGTAATGTGATGCCCCTAATTTTGTTTTTCTTTTTCAACATTTCCTTAGCAATTAGGGGTCTCTTCTGATTCCATACAAATTTTAGGATTATTTGCTCCAGCTCTTTGAAAAATACTGGTGGAGTTTTGATAGGAATGGCATTAAAAGTATAGATTGCTCTAGGCAGTATAGACATTTTAACAATGTTTATTCTTGCAATCCAAGAGCATGGAATGGTCTTCCATCTTTTTGTGTCTTCTTCAATTTCTTTCATGAGTGTTCTGTAGTTCCTCGAGTACAGATCCTTTACCTCTTTGTTTAGGTTTATTCCCAGGTATCTTATGGTTCTTGGTGCTATAGTAAATGGAATTGATTCTCTAATCTCCCTTTCTGTATTTTCACTGTTAGTGTATAAGAAAGCAACTGATTTCTGTGCATTGACTTTGTATCCTGCCACATTACTGAATTGCTGTATGAGTTCTAGAAGTTTGGGGGTGGAGCCTTTTGGGTTTTCCATATAAAGTATCATGTCATCTGTGAAGAGATAGAGTTTGACTGATCCCCAAACCAGGCAAAGACCACACCAAAAAGGAGAATTTCAGACCAACATCACTGATGAATATGGATGCTAAGATTCTCAACAAGATCCTAGCAAATAGGATCCAACAGCATATTAAAAAGTTTATCCACCATGACCAGGAAGGAGTCATCCCTGGGTTACAAGGATGGTTCAACATTTGCAAATCAATTTGATAGAACAAATCAATAAGAGAAGAGAGAAGAACCACATGGTCCTCTCAATTGATGCAGAAAAAGCATTTGACAAAATCCAGCATCTGTTCCTGATTAAAATGCTTCAAAGTGTAGGGATAGAGGGAATATTCCTGAACTTCATTAAATCTATCTATGAAAAACCCAAAGCAAATATCATCCTCAATGGGCAAAAGCTGACAGCCTTCCCTTTGAGATCAGGAACACGACAAGGATGCCCACTCTCACCAGTCTTGTTCAACCTAGTATTAGAAGTCCTAGCAACAGCAATCAGACAACAAAGAGAAATAAAAGGTATCCAAATTGGCAATGAAGAAGTCATAGCTAAAACAATAAACAAAGAATAAAAGAGACAATCCAAAAATTAGCTCTTCACCATAGAGAACAAACAGATGGTTCCCAGAGGGGAAGGCAGTAGGGGGATGAGTGAGATAGAGTGAAGGGGATTAAGCATACACTTAACTTGATAAACACTGAGTAATGTATAGAATTTTAAAATCACTATATTGTGCATACAACACTCTGTTTACTACACTGTAATTAAAATTTTAAAAAACTAGGGGCACCTATGTGGCTCAGTGGGTTAAAGCCTCCTCCTTCAGCTTAGGTCTTGATCTCAGGGTCCTGGCCTGGGATGGAGCCCCGCATAGGGCTCTCTGCTCAGCAGGAAGTCTGCTTCCCTTCCTCTCTCTCCACCTGCCTCTCTGCCTACTTGTGATTTCTCTCTGTCAAATAAATAAAATCCTTAAAAATAAATAAATAAATAAATAAATAAATAGAATTTTTTAAAAAATTAAAAAGAAAGATACATTAGGATTAGGAACAAACATCGTTTTCTTAGAATTATTTTTCTCAGGATCTTTTCAAACAAAATTTTTCAGCAGCAAAATTGCCTTGATATTATTATTTCTAACAGCTGTAAAATGGGGAAAAAAAAAAACTTAAATGATTAGGAGGCCATGTCTGTGAATTTCAGAGGTCAGCCAACCATTCCAGGTGTAGGGTTTCCCAGAGGGACTCAGGCTCTATGCTATGGACAAGTTCTCTGAAGGATCCATGCTCTGTTTAGAGCTACAAATGGCAAAGTTAATCTTGGGATTAAGATAAGGCAACTTCAGCCTCACATGGAGTTTTTAAATGTAGAAAATGGAAACCACCTTCCCCTTCCAGCTATGTAACATTAGTTGTTGTTGTTGCTGTTGTTTTAACCTGGGGTTTTAATGCTAGTAGGTTCAACTTGTGTTTGTATGTAGGTAATAACTGGAAAAGAGGGAGGTAAGTAAGTGACCCAGTTAATTCAGCCCAAGCAAACAAACAACAAAAAACAGTTTACCTGTGAACGTCAACCCATCTAGTCATGGCATGCCATCCTGAACACTGTCTGTCAGTCGGTCTAAATAAGTCTAAAGTCTTTGTAAATTGTGGCAAAAAGCAACTTTCATTTAAAATGGTATGGCTTCTACAATGTGGAAATCAGTTCAATTCATTTTCATTAACTCTTACTGTGCCATTCTAGATGTGGAAGATCCTCAAGTCAGCAAAACACAGCTCTATATTCTAAGGGGTTACAATTTAGTTGTGGGGCATTGGGGAAGGAATACAGGCAAATAAATAGATGTTCTCAGGGTAACAGATACTAAATTCATTCTCAGAAGTCATCTTATTATTATTTTCAATTGAAGGAGGTATAGGAAATTTCTATAAAACACCATCTGTACTTTTTCCAGAGGAAAAGCTGGAGATGCACAGTATATTAAGGTCCAAGTGCATCTTGCTTCTTTACCTCCAGATCTGAAGCCTTTGCCTCAACCATGAAATAAAGACCCTCAAAGCTAGATTGGTTTTAATGGGTGTGTTTGAATTTTACCAACAACGGTGAATTTCCACACCGCTCTATATGGAGCTCTATATGGACAAGCCCTCTGATGCTCCAGGATGCAGGCGAGATTTGTTTTGGAAATCAGTTGAAGCATGAAGCTAAAATTCTTTTTTTTTTATTTATTTATTTTCAGCAAAACAGTATCATTATTTTTTCACCACACCCAGTGCTCCATGCAATCCGTGCCCTCTATAATACCCACCACCTGGTACCCCGACCTCCGCCCCCACCCCCGCCACTTCAAACCCCTCAGATTGTTTTTCAGAGTCCATAGTCTCTCATGGTTCACCTCCCCTTCCAATTTACCCCAACTCCCTTCTCTCTAACTCCCCATTTCCTCCATGCTTTTTGTTATGCTCCACAAATAAGTGAAACCATATGATAATTGACTCTCTCTGCTTGACTTATTTCACTCAGCATAATCTCTTCCAGTCCCATCCATGTTGCTACAAAAGTTGGGTATTCATCCTTTCTGATGGAGGCATAATACTCCATAGTGTATATGGACCACATCTTCCTTATCCATTCGTCTGTTGAAGGGCATCTTGGTTCTTTCCACAGTTTGGCGACCGTGGCCATTGCTGCTATAAACATTGGGGTACAGATGGCCCTTCTTTTCACTACATCTGTATCTTTGGGGTAAATACCCAGGAGTGCAATGGCAGGGTCATAGGGAAGTTCTATTTTTAATTTCTTGAGGAATCTCCACACTGTTCTCCAAAGAGGCTGTACCAACTTGCATTCCCACCAACAGTGTAAGAGGGTTCCCCTTTCTCCACATCCTCTCCAACACATGTTGTTTCCTATCTTGCTAATTTTGGCCATTCTAACTGGTGTAAGGTGATATCTCAATGTGGTTTTAATTTGAATCTCCCTGAGGGCTAGTGATGATGAAAAATTAAATACAAAGCAGTACTTTTAACACTTTGATGGCTGGGGATGCTGTGGGTTTGTTGATGTGTGTGTGTGTGTGTGTGTGTGTGTTCGTGGTGGGTTGGATCATCAGAAGCTAATTCTTCAGTCAGCTTTTGATGTCATATTTTGGGAGGTGGGAGAAGAGATTAAGACCATAAATATATTGTGCCTAAAATATTTTGACTAGCAAACACTGCAAAATTGAGTGAGACTTTGAGCCACCACAAAGAAGCAGTTCCTAAGGGGCTTTGTGTATTTCTCACTACCTCTCTCCCCAACACTCCAACAGCCACCCCCACAGACACTTCTTTAGAAAGATTATTTGTGGAGGAATGGAAGTAGGGTCAAAAGCAACAGTTAGGGGATACAATGAAGGAATTGGAACCTCTATATTTATAAATTGTACATATGTGTGTGTTAAAGGGAGAAGCAAAGAAAAAGACTCTTTTTTCCATTTCTAGGAAAAACCAACTATTATAGGATGATTTCCCTGGGGAAAGAGGCTGCAGCAGAACTGATAATATTTTGCTGAATCAGGGTTTTGGCACTTCACTTATGGTTTTTTTTATGAAGACTTGGTACCTTTGCAGACAAACAATTAAATTGGTTGAGTGATTTTTTGTGCTGACTTTCAAAGATTTTAATGTAGAGTATGTGTGTGCATGTGTGTGTGTGTGTGTGTGTGTGTGTGTGTGTGTGTTAAAGAGAGAGAGAAAGAAAAGATATATGTACCTAAAAGGCAGTTCAGGTCATGATCTCAGTTCAGGGTTGTGGGATTGAGCACCCTGTGTTGGTCTCTGAGCTGAGCATGAAGCCTGTTTGGGATTCTGTCTCTCCTTTCCCTTCTGCCTCTCCCTGCTTGTGCTTTCTCTCTAAAATAAGAATAATAATAATTTAAAAATTAAATAAAGGATGTTTGCTCTTTCTGTTGATGATGGTGGTATGATCAAGCTACCTATGACCAGAATGTAACTGGTCATCATTTAAGAAGCCCCTTTGGTTGTTAGAAAGCAAAGCAACTACCCACATATTGGCTGGGTGGTAGTGCAGGCAGTTACGGGATCCATTTTTGGCTCTGAGAGAGTCGAGGAGTCAAATCCTGTTTGAAGGTGAAGTTCCAGGATACTTATTCCTCATTTATGAGACCCATCCTATCTTTTCAGGGAAATTTCTAGAAGGAAAGATGGCAGGATGGAGATTATTTCTCTTTGAAGACTCAAGTTATTAAGCCCTCTGGCTGGCTGGGAGAAAAGGACAACCCAGCCTCCCAAACAATATTCATAATAAGGAAGGGGTAATACGCTATCTGGGTCCAACATCAAAACCTACATTGCTGTAGGAAGGTAAAGAGTGTGTGGCTGGTGCTAAGACCCATTCTGACATCACGCTGATACCATAAAGTGACCACGTAACTCATAGCCCAAATCAGCAGCTCTTTGAAAGTCATAGTAGGAGGGAATAGGAAGGGGACTATTAATAATAAAACTAGGAAAAGAGGCATATGTTGGTGATGTCCTGGGCAAACTGGAGTGCAATGGTCTAGAGATTTGAGCGAGATTGGTGGGATACCCTCTCTCTGTTGCTACAGCACTCTGTGACGCACCGATGTATGGACTTCCTGATTGCAAATGAATGCTCTGTGGTGGTGAAAGTCATGATACCGGGTCCCTTTGATTCACTGTGAGGAATACAAAGTGCTGCTGGGACTTGAGAAAGCCTTGGTGTGAGAAACGGGAACTTATTCCTGAGCCCACAGTGAAAAATACCTGTCTTATAACCAATGGTCTAGAGATACAGGGCCTTTTTTTTTTTTTAAGATTTTATTTATTTATTTATTTGACAGAGAGAAAGATCACAAGTAGGCAGAGAGGCAGGCAGAGAGAGAGGGGGAAGCAGGCTCCCTGCTGAGCAGAGAGCCCAATGCGGGGCTCAATCCCAGGACCCTGAGATCATGACCTGAGCCGAAAGCAGAAGCTTAACCTACTGAGCCACCCAGGCACCCCCAGTCCTTTTCTATGAGCAGAAAAGAGGACTTAACTTACAATTTCAGGAGCATTAATGTTTGAATCAATGCTTGACTATGTGAATCAAAGTTTAAATTAATGATAAAACTGCATGTTACTGTGCAGTTAATAACTCCTTTTCTTCCGAAGGTATTTGCTGATTTTTCTGATAATCTGTTTCTAAACCAAAGCTTTTTCAGTCTCAGGTGTGGACCTGACAGACTGGTATCCTGGTTAAACTCTACTGTTTTCCCTGAGAGCCCAGAAAGATAAGAAACTTCAAAGCTGTGTGAATGTGAGATGTTATAGCGTATGGAGCGCTCACTAGCGCGTGGAAGAAAGGCATATCTAAATTTGGTGTTTTTTATCTTAAGTCTTTGTTGTCTGGATCCTGTTGTGGAAAATATAGGCACATGAACATATTTTGCGGTTCTGAATGGGAGAGCCATAGAATGATAAATCATAAATAAAAGTAAAAGCATAAATTATAAAAGATGATATTGAGATAGTCAGTTAATTAGGTTTACTTAATGAAGTAGTTTTAATGTCAATCTTCTTTGCTCATTATCAGAAAGAATCCTGACTTCCAATATTTTTAGGAGAACAACTTATTTTTTCTGTTATTATAAATCATCAGACCTGGAAGTTGGGAAAGGGGGGCCATAGACCACAGACTAACATTAAGAATAAACCTAACAGAGTAGGAAGAAGTCCCTGGGAGAGAAAATTGGATGCTGGATGTCCTTTGGTATTTTTTCTACCCCTTCTACTCCTGTCTCTCTGAGCTTGCTACGTGGATGTTGATTTATTCCCCCGATGGTAAAGCTGCAGGTTAGGGGTGGGATGGGAAGGTGATGCATCAATTCAGGTTAAAAGTACAACTAGGTGTAAGAAATTGAAAAGTAGGTGTAAGAAAAGAGGTTAGTCTTTTCTGTTTTAAAGAAGTGGAAAAAATATAGCAAAGGTAGGAAATGATTATAATAGACTAAAGATCTATTCAATTTAATTGTACACCTTAATGTTTAGAGACTTATTTAATTAGAGACTGTTGGCCTCTGGTTAAGGATCTCAAGACTTCTTTTTCTTTTAACTCTTTTATTCTGGCCTACATGCTATCCTTTAGAGGAAGTAATGTAGATCTGTTTGCCTCAAGGCACTGACATTATTTATTGTTACTCAGTGAAAGGATTGGTCTTTCCCTCCTCTGAGTTTCCAGTTCTCTCCCTTGATTTGTGGCTGGCTGCTGCTCGGGTTAAATCGATACTGTAACAAGATAGAAAAAAATTTTTTTTTCTAATCCAGAATCCAAGCATCCTATGCAACCTTATCTTGCTGCAGCACCCCCCCTCCGTGGCCTTGCTCCACACTACCACCATCCCTCCCCAATTCACCTCCTATAGGAAACATACAATGATGTCCCCAGAGGAAGAAGCTTCAGGGAAGACATTGTCAACCCCACAGTGAAATCCTAGGTCTGGAGTTCCAATGTTGGGTAAAAAAATTCCTTTTCTTCACTTGACATAAGACTATTATTCAGTTTTTCTGTTTCCTTTTGTGTCAATTTTTCTGTTTTATCTTTCATAGCATCTGTCCATTTCATGTAAGTTGTCAAACCTTTTGCCCAAAGTTCTCTTATTCTTTTAATGTGTAGTATCTGTGGTGACAAATCCTAGAGATCAAACATTAATTACTGAGGTTGTTGGTTTGTATTGTCCCACCTTTTGCCCAAAAGTTCTGGCCATGGAATCATTAATTCTGTTGATTTTTCTCAGAGCACCAGGTTTTTACTTAGTTATTTTCCCTATTATCTACCTCTTTTTAATATAATTTATTTCTGCTCCCTATTAACTTCCTTTTACTTTGTAGATATTTCTTTTTTCCTAATATATGCATATAAATTTTCCACTTACTAGCTTTACTTACACCTTACACATTTTGATATGTTGTATGTTTAAAGAGATTTATTTATTTATTTTAGAGAGAGAGGGAGCATGTATGCGCGTGAGTGCAGTGGGGGAGGGTTAGAAAGAGGGAAAGAGAAACCAAGCAGACTCCATGTGAAGTATGGAGCCAATCACAAGGCTCGATCTCACAACCCTGAGATCACAAACTGAGCCAAAATCAAGAGTCAGACACTTAACTCATCGTGCCACCCAGGCACCCCGATATGCTGTATTTTAATCATATCAATTCTAAATATTTTTAAAATTTTCTTGTAGTTCATTCTTTGATCCATGAATTATTTAAAAGGTGTAGTTTAATTTCCAGATATATAGAGTTACCTCAGTATTTATTGTTATTAGGTTCTAATTTAATTACATTGATGTGAAACACACTGCCTAATTCAGATTTTTTTAAGTTAATTGCCTTGTTTTATTTTATTTTATTTTATTTTTAAAATTACTTATTTGACAGAGAGAGATCACAAGCAGGCAGAGAGGCAGGCGGGGGGTGGGAAGCAGGCTCCCAGCTGAGCAGAGAGTCTGATGTGGGGCTCGATCCCAGGACCCTGAGACCATGACCTGAGCCAAAGGCAGAGGCTTTAACCACTGAGTCACCCAGGGGCCCCTAATTGCCTTGTTTTATACTTGAGAGGATGGTTTAATCTCAGTGAATCTATCATATGTACTTGGGAAGAATGTGTATTCTTTGGTTATTGGGTAGAATACTCTATATAAATATAATTAGATTAACATGGTTCGTAGTGCTATTGAGATCTTTCACATCCTTGTTGAGTTTTTACTTAGCTGCTCTCCCAGTTTCTTAAAGAAAGTTGTTAAAATTTTCTACTTTGATGAAAAGATGATTTCCCATTAATTTTCTCAATTTTTGATTTGTGTATATTGTGACTCTGTAATTAAGTACATAGACATCTTTATTATTTCTTCCTAATGATTTCTCTTATTTTTATAAAATGTAATCTATAGTATTTCTCTTTTTATTAGTCTATTTTATCAGATATTAGCATAACCAGTCCAGCCTTCTTATGCTTACTATTTGTATATCATGTTTTTTCATCCACTTCTTTGAAAACTGTCTGTGTCTTTATATTTTATGTATGGTTCATATGGCAGCATATACTTCAGTCTTGTTTTTACCTGTCAATCTCTACTTTTTTTTTTTTAAGATTTTATTCATCTATTTGACAGAGAGAGAGCAGGAGAACACAGAGGCAGAGGGAGAAGCAGGCTTCCCACTGAGCAGGGAGCTGGAGGTGGGGCTCAATCCCAGGACCCTGGGATCATGACCCAAGCTGAAGGCAGTCACTTAACCAACTGAGCCACCCAGGCACCCCTCAATCCCCACTTGTTAACTGAGGGTTAAAACCAATAATGACTTAATGTAATTTTTAATATAGTTGGATTTAGTCCTAACATTTCCTTGTTTTTTTTGTTTTTTTTTTTTTTTTGTTTCTATATTCTCTCCTTGATTGGGGGGAAAATATTTTTAGTATTTCATTTTAATTATTATTTGACATTTTTGATATGCATCTTTGTGTGTGTGTGTTTTGTTTTATTTGTAGGGATTCCTTTGTGGATTACAACATACATACCTCACCTTTTACATTCCACTCAAGAATTTCTTCTAGCATTCTCTAGAGAAAAGGTCTGTTAGCGACAAATCCTCTTGCTTTTATTTCATCTGAAAATTTCTTTATCTCCTCTTCATTTTTCAGGGATATTTTCATTGGATATATAATTTTACCTCAACAGTAGAGTTTTCTTTCTTTTAACACTTTAAAGATGTTTGTCTGCTGGCCTTGAAGCTTTCTGATAGTAAATCAACAATCATTCACACCATTGTCCTCCCTTAAGTAGCATGTCATTTTTCTCTACATGTTTTCAGGACTTCATATTTGAATTTTATAAATTTATCTATAATGTGTCTAGTGGTGTTTTCTTTGAATTTATCCTTTTAGAGTTCACTAAGTGTTTTGAATCTATAAATGTATGTCTCTTAAGAAAGCTGGGAATATGTCATTATGACAGATTCCCAGCTCTCTATACATATACATATGTATATGTATATGTATATATATGTATATGTGTGTGTGTGTGTGTGTATAGAGAGAGAGCTCCAATATATTTCACTTTTCTGGAACTCTGAACATGCACATATTAGACCTTTGCTATCTCACAGGTCCCTGAGGCTCTGCTTAATTTTTTTAATCTTATTTTTCGTTGTCTTTTTTCTAAAGATTTTATTTACTTATTTGAGAGAGAGAGAGAGTACAGATGGAGGAAGGTCAGAGGGAGAAGCAGATTCCCCATTGAGCAGGTAGCCCAACACGGGGCTCAATACCAGGTCTCTGGGATCATGTCCTGAGCCAAAGGCAGATGTTTAATGGACTGAGTCACCTAGGCACCCCTTATTTTTCTTTGTTATTTCTACTATCATATCCACTTTGCTCTTGAGTCTATCCAGTAATTGTTTTTCTCTCGGATGTTAAATTTTTAACTTGAAAATTTCCATTTTAAAAATATTATTTTTTATTATTTCCTGTTGAAATTTCTTATCTTCTAATCCATTGCATGTGTGTGTGTGTGTGTGTGTGTGTGTGTGTGTGTTTTAACTTCATGGAACATAATGTTGCCTTGAAGTTTTGAAAATTCCAGTATCTTTGTCATGTTGGGTGTTGCATTGTTGCATTCTTTGCTTTTTTTTTTTTGGAGATGGGTTACATTTTCCTGATCCTTTGTATGTAACATAATTTTGGATTGTATCAGACTCTATGATCTGTTATAATCTTCTGAAGAATGTTGAAATTTTTATATCAGCAGGCAATCAACAAGTGAGATTGAGACACTAAATTCTGTCTGGCCTCCTGTGGGTGGTGGTTCAGACTTCAGTTCAGTTCTTTAAATCATTGTTATGCTTGTTTAGAACTATTATAGGAATACATGATATGAAACTTAGGCTGAGATTTGTATAGGTGATCCAAATCCCAGTTTAGTTTTTAGAACTTTTGCTGCTCTGGTTTGAATCTGGCCACACATCTGTATTTTAGAAGTCAGGCTCATATTAGTGGTTCAGATCTCAGCTCAGTGATCCAGGTCTGTGCTACATTGGTTTAGGGCTGTCCTGTGCATGTTTGTTCAGAGTTTAGGCTACGGTTTGTCAATTAACTTTAAATTTCCTTATACACGCAAGGCAGATTGATTAGGTTGAAAGTGAACTTTTACTTTAGATTTAGTTCTAAGTTTGGCTCCTGGGTGGCTCAGTTGGTTAAGCATGTGCATTCAGCTCAGGTCATGATCCTGGAATCCTGGAATCAAGTCCTTTATTAGGCTCCCTGCTCAGCGGGAAGTCTGTTTCTCCCTCTGACCCTCTCCCCTCTCATTTCCTCTCTCTCCCATTCTCTCTCTATAAGTAAATAGATCTCAAAAAAAAAAAAAAGAGATTTAGTTCTAAGTTAGCCACTTATGGATGCAGAATTGTAGAAACTCAGTGATGAAAATGGCAAGAATAGCCACTGAAATTTTTTTTCTTCTCTCTGATGGATTTTCTCATCACTGAAAATTAATAAGGTATATTTTGAGAAAAGTAAGGAATGTAATATAAATCTGAGAGGGAATTCAGCATAACAGTTAAGAGCGTAGGACCTGGGATCGGACCAAAGTGGAATAAGGTCCCAGATCTCCTACAATCCAGCTCGGAAACCTTAGGGAAATAAGTCTCTCTGAGCCTCCATTTCCTCAGCTGCGGTGGGAAGAATGATTCCTCTCATGCAGTTTTCATGACGATTCCATATCATTGTGCAAACTGCTTAGCAAAGTACCTGACACACACTGAGATTTCAGTATATGGCAAGAAAATATTAAAACACACATGAAATAAGTTGAAATAATGACAGGGTTATGGGTTAGAAAAACCTTGAATTCAGGTGCTCCTGGGTGGCTCAGTCCTTAAGTCCTGGGATCAAGCCCCGCATCAGGCTCCCTGCACGGTGGGAAGCCTGCTTTTCCCTCTCCTACCACCCCACCCCCTTATGTGTTCCCTCTCTCACTGTGTCTGTCTCTGTCAAGTAAATAAATAAAATCTTCAAATTAAAAAAAAAAAAAGAAAAGAAAAGCCTTGAATTCAAAATCTACCTCTGTATGTTTTACTTTTTATATAGATCACCTTGAAAGAGTAATCCTTGTTCTTTTGAAAGTATTCCTGTGGGAGTTAAATGCCAACAATCTATGGGAAAATGTGTTCATAGCTATAGTGCACCATATAAAATACAAAGGAGCACTGGTAACTTTGAATTTAATGTGACATTGTATGAAGAGTAATGGGCAGAAAATACATAACACAATTAAAATATCCTCAATAGAATAAATGAAATTAAGAAAAGAAGAAAAATGTTATTAAAAGTCCAGATCAATCAGTAACATCACAATGTCTACAGGACTATGTGCCTTTAAAATTGAAAGGTAATAATGATTGCAAGGAAGGAGTTATTTGTAACAAATTGAACATTTCAGTAGAGCAAGGACAGGAAAGACACATTACCCAGAGCTTACTTTATAGCAGGTTTTTTTTTCCTCCAAATTTTTATTTAAATTCCAGCTAGTGAACATACAGTATAATGTTAATTTCAGGAGCAGAATTTAGTAATTCATCACTTACATACAACTAACTCCCTGTGCTCTTCACAAGTGCCCCCTTTAATACCCATTACCTATTTTAACCATCATTCCTCCCACCTACCCTCTGGTAACCTTCAGTTTGTTCTCTGTAGTTAAAGGTCTTTTTCCTAGTTTGTCTCTCTCTTTTTTTTTTTTGCCCCCATATGTTCATCTTTATTGTTTCTTAAATTCCACATATGAGTGAAATCATATGGTATTTGCCTTTCTCCAGTTGGCTTACTTCGCTTTGCATAATAATCTTGAGCTCCACCCATGTTGCTGTGAATGGCAAGATGTTATTCTTTTTTTTTTTTTTTTTTTTTTTTTTTTAAGATTTTATTTATTTATTTGTCAGAGAGAGAGCGAGCGAGAGCGAGCATAGGCAGACAGAGTGGAAGGCAGAGTCAGAGGGAGAAGCAGGCTCCCTGCGGAGCAAGGAGCCCGATGTGGGACTCGATCCCAGGACGCTGGGATCATGACCTGAGCCGAAGGCAGCTGCTTAACCAACTGAGCCACCCAGGCGTCCCGGCAAGATGTTATTCTTTTTGATGGCTGAATGCTATTCATTGTATACATAGAGAAGTGGCAGGTTGTGGCTATAGGAATGCATATGAACTAGGATTTTATTGGAAGATGCTCCCCTGACATCTGACCAGCATGGGATTTGGAAGGGTAGACATAATTGGGTACAGCTGTGTACAAAACTTGGGAGCATCAACATAAGCTCTGTGGTGCCCTATTCTGAGTAGGGCGAACTGAGGAATCTAAACAAGGAATCTGGGATCTGAGAAAATAGTAAGTTTGTGGACCTTTTGGGAGGGAACAGAGCTCTGACAGACCCTAGTTAGAGCCCCCAATCTGCCTATTTCAGCCAACACACTCTCCTGCAGCTTGTTTCCATGGCTGCAGAGCCCAGCCTGGCCAAATATAGACTTCCCATTGAGACAAATCTCATATTTTTTATGAAAAATGCCTTTCAAATGGTAGTGGACTGTGTGATGGCAGAGGTGGGGTCTGCTGATAAGGGCAGATTATTTTGGCCAAGGTGGAAGATTTTGTGTTATGAAATAGGGTCATTTCCAGGAGAGTCAAGTTAAAGTAGAAATAATATGCAAAAGGAAAGTAGAAAATAAAGAACATGATAGTTTTGGTCAAAGGACTGTTAGCACATTCATTCAGGTAGCTCACAGTTTGTTGTAGTTTTTGGATAAGTGTACCATTAGAGATATTTATGGCACACATTAATTTTCCAGATACCAATCAGGAGCTGCTCTCTGAATTGTTCAGTGAGAATGGAGGCCCCTCCCCAGCAGCACTTGAGGCTCCTCTGGGCTCAGGATGTCATCACAGGAGGGGACCTAAGAACTTCGTTGCACAGCTTTACTTGGGCTCCAGGATTACAACTTGTTTCATGTGAACTTTCACCCAAATTCAGCATAAATAATTCAAAAATTTTATTTCTTTTTCTTCTCTGTCTCTTTGTCTGTCATTAACACAATCTTAATGATGCTTCATTGTTTCCTCTCAGGGGAAATTCTCGACATTCACTAGGGCTGCCATTTCCCACATCATCTTCTCCTTCCGTATTACTTACTGTGGTCTAGTAAGCTGAAATTCCTTATTCTCTCCTGGAATAACCCCTTTAACATGTTCTTCTTTGTTCATCCATGACAATTCTCAAATCTCACTTCAATAGGATAGCAAAGAAGTGAGGTAATTCAAAGATAATTGCATCCTTAACCCTCTGAGCCCTTTCAGCCTCCCTTCCTGTGACAAAATGTATCAAAGAACACACATAGAAAGGGGGAAACAAATGGGGGGAGGAAACGATAACACATAACCAGGCAAATCTCCTAGAACAGAGAACTGCTTTTCTAATTCACTCTTCAAATGTCTTCTCACAGAAAGCAGAGATGAGTTACAGGTGAGGTGAACACACATGCAGTGTTGCCCAGGACATGCTGGTTTATGTTTGTGCTCACATCCAAACCAGAGGAGCACCACCTTTTATTCTTCAAAGTGTCTAGGTCTGTTCACCCATTGAGAAGAAGAATGAGTTTTTCACATCAAAGTCAAATTGCACATTTTGAGAAATAGGCACAGAATATCTGAAATTCAAGACTGATTCGGATCTTTAGGAGGCCCGGTCTTCAGAAAAACATCCAAGCTCAGAAACATCCATCAAGAAAATGTGTTCTAGACAGAGGACACTCACTCATCTTCTGGAAGGGATCCCATCCTGATGCCCAGAGTACTTATCAGGCCATAAGGATTTAGGAATAAAACCAAGCCCAAAGAAGAGATCTCTATTTCGGCCATGTGGTGTTTGAAGATGAGTGGGTGCGGCGTAGAGTGGAGACTTGGATGTAAACAAAGTTAATGTAGTTCAGAGAAAAGGGGAAGATCTTTAGAATCAGATACACATGAGCTGAAGGTCCACTTCTACTACGTACCAGCTATGATGCAAACGTCCAAGCTTCAGCTTCCTCATCTATAAAACCAAACCATAAAATGGAGACAACAAAACAGATCTTGGGGGCACGTGGGTGGCTGAGTTAGTTAGCAATTGACTCCTGGTTTCAGCTCAGGTAATAATCTCATGGGTTGTGGGAAGGAGCCCTGTGTCAGGCTCTGTGCTCAGTGAGGGGTCTGCTCAGAGATTCTCTTACTTTGCCCTCTTCCTACTTGTGCACATGCATACTCTCTTTCAAATAAATAAGTAAATCTTTAAAAAATATAGATCTTAGAGGAGTTATAATAATTAAATATAAAGTATGACTTGAGCAGAATAGTAATGGTAACTGATATTCTTTAAATGCTTAGAATGTACAAGGCACTATTCTAAGAACTTCATAGCAATTCATTCAAACCTTATGAAAAACCAAAAGAAGATAACCCACTGTTTTCATTAGCATTTTGCATACAATGAACCTGATGTTCAAAGTAACCAGGTGGTCAAGAATGACAGACTCTGGATTTGACCCAGACAAGGCTGGTTTCAGAGTAGCTCTTGGCCTAGGGGTGAAACATGACCTTAGTCACTATTCTCTACAGCTGTTCTCTGGCAAGAAAGCAATAAATTTTACTAATAAGGGCAAGGAAAAGAAAATAATAAGTTGTAATAAAATGAACAATGTACACAAATGATAATAGTTTAATGTGAGCCACCCTATATAGAGAACTATAAAAAAACTCTAAGTTGTATTTCCATATGACTTACACATGAGAAACATTTATATATATCGGTACCTTTTACCTTATTTTTGATGGTAATTGACATTTTAGCACATTTTCTCTCTTTTGAAACTCCTAAAAAGGGATTGACATGAGACAAGAAGTCTTAAAATAGACACATCACTGGATTAAACCATAAACACCTTAATTAGGATCAGTATAATCCTATAATGAAAATACAACCTTAATTTAGGATCAGTATAAAATATTGCAAATATGCTTTGCTCTCAGGATGCTGGACTAATGATTGTCTGTGTGTAGGACCTCCATTATACTGAATAAACAGGTATGTAGTCCTTCCATTGGACTTTGTAGAAAGGATATTATCCTGGTGATCACTCAGCAATGTCCCACCCTCTGACCTTCAGGAAACCAGTGGCCAATTAGTTAACGCTTAGGCATTTTAGTTCTGTGCTATCTGTTTACTCTAAATCCAGAGGCTGACGCTAACTCCACATTTCTCAATGTTACCAAAAGAGGAAGGGAACTTCTTTCTTTTCTCTAGTTCAAACCTCAACAAAATTTAGTAATCCCTCCAGCAACCACCTTCCACTTTCATTTGTAATATCCAACATCTTCCTAACTCTTCCTTGTTTTTATTTTTTATCACTTCTCTGCCCTTCCTCTTTTCACAAACATAAGAATCATTTCCAGTCTCCAGTAGAGGCTTTTTTGAGCAAAGTAATTTGCAGTTATTTTTCTATTTCCTGGGGTCCATTCTCACCAATGACATTATGTATGAATGACATAATGAAGCATAACCTTGTTCTTTTTGTTTTTATTCTCTGTATTTTTCAAAGCACTATGACATACATCACCACAATCAACCTGACAGAAGCCATTTGAAGTACTGGGACACATCCCTGTACTGGCCAGAGAAAGATTCATTCTTGGTATACTAAGAGTTTGGTCCAATTTCTGGCATTAACTCAGTTATTAATAAATTATTATGAATGGACTATGCTGGAGAAGCTTGCCCTAAATTTATTGGTGTCCAAGTCAGATATATCTCCCATCTTCTATTTCATTGTTTTTCTAATACATTATATTGAGAAGTTTTATTCAAATATATCTCAGGTACATAAAAAAACTCTGCTGCTACTTGCCACTTAGAAACTTCAATAGTTTTATCATTGTCTATATAAAGTAAGTCATGTAATTTTACTTATTCTACTCAAGATGATCTTGGTAAGATGTAATTTAGGAAACAGCATGGCTAGTTTGGTAATTCTTTTTCACTAAAGAATAGTAACCAAAAGGCCAGGCAATCTATAATTAGAAAGAAACCAAGTATAACCTATAGTCTGGATTCTTATGCTTAATAACCACAGTTCAAAACCTAAACATGTGGACCACCATCTGCCTGAATCATGAGTTTTCTGCAGTGTCTCTAGTCATTTAATTAACAAGGTATTTATTGTGTGTCTTCAATTACAAAGCATTGTATGACATAGTTAGAGATACAAACAAAAGATAATATCATGATCTTTGATCAAAAGACACACAACAGAAATCTATTAAACACACTTCAAACAGACAGAGACAAAAGCACCAGGCATTCACTTTCTAATACCAAAATTTATGAAAACCATTAAGTAGAGGAGCTTTCACTACACTGTTGACTAGGAAAATATTATTCCATTCTAACGTCTCTCTAGTATCTCATGGATAGTAGTCTCTTTATCAAAGCAGTATATCACAGTGATTAGAAATATGGGTTTTGGGCTATGCCTTTTGTTGGTTGGTCAAGTCTGAACAAGTTACCTGTAAAATGGACAAATATTAAAATTTACCAGCATTGTTATGAAGATTAGCTAGATGATGACAGTAATGAGTTTTACACAGTGTCAGCACATAGTAAGCACTCAGTAAATGCTAGCTATTTTTACAGTTAACAGAAGATGAGTTGGCAGAACTATTTCAGGATGTCATATGTTGTTTCCATAGTGTAGGATTTGAATTAAAACAGAGAAACACGAAGTGACAAATGCCCACCATGAGGTTCAGACACACCCACATCATTGGCATTTTCCTTGTCCCAGAAAAGGTTTGTGCTACCCAGGATGCTTCTCTATGATAAAGGAAGAAAGAAGACCAAGTTTTCGGGGAATAAGTCAATCCCTCTCAGGTATTTTCCTCTCCCAAGAAAAAGATAGCCCAGAGCCACATCTTTACTGATTGAAGAAAGATATACTATGGATTCACATTCCTGAGTGAAAGATCACTAATGTTAATAAGTAGCTACTGATTCGTAAGTCTGGCTGTTACATAAAATGAGCTCAAGTATTTCTTCCTATATGTAATTTTTGGGAAGTGCTGGACACACATTACAAGGTATTAAGCAGCATTCACACATGGAATATTTACCAAGTGTTTATTGAGAATTTGGTAAGTGCCAAATACTGATTGTTTTAGAGAGGTAATTGGAAGAAAGATCAATGCAAAAGAACATTTAAAAAAACCCTATTAATTTGTAATCTTAGATGCCATGAAGATCTTCAAATATCTTTGTATACATGCTTAATATTTCATATTTTCATCACTGCTTTCCTTTATGAGGAATCGCTATCCAACCTGGTATTATGGGAAGTGCAAAAACTTTAGTCAAATATTAGTTTGACAGTAAGTACTAACACTGTCTATATGATCTAGAGCAAAAGTCTTCATTTACTTGGTCCTCAGTTATGCTATCCATTAAATTGGGGAAATAATACCTGATTCATTTAGTTATTATGAAGCTTGAGTCATAACCATTGGCTAGACAAGTTTGACCCTCAGTAGTAACATTAGTAAACATTAATTTAACATTATTTTAACTTTAATTTATTAGTTTATTTATTAATTATTAATAATTTATTAACTATTTAATAAGCTAGTATCTGATAATTTAATTTAATAATCAATTAATAATTTATTGATTTATTGATTTTAACCTTAATTAATTTAATGTTAAATTAACTTAACATTAATTTAAAGTTCATCAGTAAACATTAATTTAATTTGGTCCTCTCTTCAGTTATACCATATTTCATGGCACTTCTGGCTTGAATCTTTTGCTCAATATTTGTGACTGATGTAGGTGTACAAGCTCACAGGGACGTTCCAGAGCTTTATATCATGACTGCTAAAGCAAATTCCAGATCAAGCTTGATGCCTCTCTTGGAATAACTGATAACAGAAAAATCTCATCCTTTCAAGAAGTATATATTAGGTGCTCACATGATGCTGCACATTAGAGATACAAACGTGCCTTCGTGGAGCTCATGGACAAGTCACACAAAACTTTAAATAAGGTATATGTGTTCATATGGGGGAAACATATGGTTCTATGGAAGTATATACAAGGTGTTCCAACATTAGTTTTGAGTTCAGGAGTGAAGTGATCAAAGAAGTTGCTAAAAGAGAATAATGAGAGGAATAGTAACAGTGACCATTTACTGAGTATTTTTAGTGATCAACTTGGTTATTGTGAGTGTTTTGTAAGACTTCATTCTGTTATTCTATACACTATCTCAATGAAGAGGATTCAATTTTATACCTAGTTTACTGATGAAGGAGCTAAAGTACAGATTTAGTATTTTTATAATGACACATCTAGTAAATGAGGCACTGAGATCTGATATATAAACAGAAACTTTAAGTTGTTAAAGTGGGAATTCTGGGAAGAGGGACAAAGGTTTTTAGAGAGAAGGAATCCTGAGTACAAAGGCCTAGGGACAACACAAAAATAAAGATTAAACGGTGACGGTGCCGTAGGAACTAAAAGTGGGACTGGGAGAGGAGAAGAGGTAAAACTTCAGAGGGATGAAAAAACCAGATATCCAAGAACTACGTACACCCGACAAAAAAGTTCCCATGTTCTAGAGGGCCATGGAAAGCCTGTGAAAGATCTAAACACTTGACAGAATGGAGTTGCAGAATACTAGAGACAAGATTGGAGGAATGCAGTCTGCATTCAAGACAAAAAAAGTAGTATTTTGTGGTGGCAATTTTGGGGACAAATGATCATGTGCTGGCCTAGGGTAGCAGCAGAAAGGATGGGAGAAGTAGATGGGGCAGATGACTATTTTAGGTAGTTGAGTCAACAGCAGATGGTGATTAATTGAATGAGGAATTTGAATGAGACAGTAGTCAAAAATATCTCACAGGTTTCTAGACTAAGAAACCAGGTGGATAGAATTTTCCCTTGTTGGAAAAGGGAATGCTAGAGAAAGGACAGATTAAAGAGAAATGAATTGAGTTTAGTTATGCAATTGCAGTTATCTGTGCAACACCCAAAATTGGTTTTAAGTGGATTTTTCAAAAGTGAATTTGTCTGAAAGTTTCATGTCTTTCATAAAAGTCAGTGTGAAGGATTTTTCATTGATCACTTCTTTATAAGGGCAATTGCATTATTGTATAACCATTCCCACGTTATCCTGCCTGTATATTACATGGAGCATTTGAGACTTGTTGAGGGAAAGAGCAGGTTAAAAGCTATATTTGGTATCCTGGAGCTAATGCTAATGTGGAGAATAAATGTCCAGATGTCACAGGGGAAATTTCAAGCATCAGACTAAGCCCTGGATTACTGTCTGAACCCCTTTTGTATCTGTATTTGTTTGCTAGGGCTACCCTAACAAAGTACCACAGACTGATGGCTTAAACAATAGTAATTTATTTTCTTACAGTTCTGAAAGCTGGAAGTTCAAAATAAAGGTGTTAGTAGTGTTGGTCCCTTCTGATGGCACTGAGTAAAGGATCTGTTCCAGGTCTCTCTACCTGGCTTAGAGATATCTTCTCCCTGTGTCTTCACATTGTCTTCCCTTGTACACGCTTGTGATCAAATTTCCTTTCTTATAATGACACCAGTTATGTTGGATTAGGGCCAACCTTATGACCTCATTTCAATTTGATTATTTCTGTGAAGCCCCATTCTCAAAATATGGTCATATTCCAAGGGACTAGAGGTTAGGACTTCAGCATCTGACACTAGGGACAGGGAAGACACAATTCACCCCATAATAGTATCTTTGGTAATATCCCCTAAGCCAGAACTTAATATGGAAGGAGCGATTCAAGTATAGCAGAGACAGTAGGGAGTTCATTCTAGAGGTTTCAGAGATAGTAATCAAAATATCCAGGATCCAGACCAGTGATGACAGCCACCATGCCCGACATTCAGTGCCTTTAATGGTGACAGTGTCAACTACATGGCCTAATTCCAGGTGGTGACAGAGGTAGGCTTGCTTTATCGTTCTTTGGGCTACTTCCTGCTGTTTGGCATCCTTGTTTTCTGCCCATTTTCTTAGCCTAGTTCTCCAGCTTTTCTAGGATTCTACAAGGCACTCAATGCTTTACTTTCTTTGATTAAATTAATCAGATAGGACTTCTCGTGTTCCTATCCTAAAACCTTGGCCACTAAAAAAAGAATTCAGAGATCCTTCTACGCGTTGAATTAAGACTTACGATCTTTTATGGTACAGGGGAGAGAACAGACTGCAGAGCCAGCAGATCTGGGTTTAAGTCTTGGCTCCCTTGTTTGCCAGACACACAGGCAAGTTTCTGAAATTGAGCATCAGTTTCTTCATAAGGAAATTGGAATAATATAGAATATGAAATATTTATTGGGCATCTATCCAATTCCAGGCACTGTTCTGGTATTTTATATACATTATGCCATTTGCTTCTTACAACAACACTTTACCATAACTAGTATTATTATTAATATCAGTTTTTGATATAAAGAAAATAACACTATATGCCGATGACTCCCCCAAATGCTTGTCCTAAACCCAAGACCTAGCTTTTGAGCTCCAAGTCAATGTACTCAACTGCCAATATGACATATTGCAAACCTAACATAGAAAAAACCTAACTATTGAGCTCTGATTCCTTCCCTGATCCAACAAATGATGACAGTCAAGTTCTCAATCCTGAAACATTTGTAATTATTGAGAATGTACCTTCCCTACTTCCAATCCTAACTAAACCCTGTTTAGATAACCTCTGTATTAGTGCTTTATTGCTGCTATAATAAATTACTACAAATTTAGCTGCCTGAAACAGCACCCATTTTCCCAGTTCTGAAGGTCAGAAATCTGGGTACGGCATGGCTCAGTTGGTTCTCAGCCTAGAGTCTCACAAGGCTAAAATCAAGATGTTGGCTGGGATGAGTTTCCTTCTGGCAGTTCTGGGGATGAATCCTTTTCCAAGCTCATTAAGACTACTGGCTGAGTTCAGTTTCTTGTGGTTACAGCACTGACAGTTTCTTCGCTGGTTGTCATTTGGGGGTTAGTCTTTGGCCCTAAGGATTGATAGTATTTCTTCCCATGGTTTCCACCGTGCGCCTTTAACAACAGTGGCTCCAGTGCCCTCTCATGCTTTGACTCCCTGCCTTCCCTTTCTGCTGCCTCCCTCTGCTTCCAGCTGGAGACAGTTCTCTGCTTTGAAAGGCCTTATATAATTAGATGGAGTCCATCTGGATAATCCAGAATACTGTTCCCATCTAAAAGCCAGCTGAGAAATAACCATATTGTATCTGCAAAATCAATTTTGCCATGTAGTGTAACATATTTACAGAGTTCGGGATTAGGGTATGGACTTCTTCGGGAGGGCATTATTTTGTCTACCGCATTAGGCAAATAGGTAAATATTATACTACACATAGATAATAGCATTGTTACCTATTAAGAGTTGTAGACGCTGGAGCTGGACCCCTTGGGTTCTTTTACCTCTTGATTATCACCTTAGGCATTACTTAACCTCTCTAAGCTTCAGTTTGTTCACCTATAAAATTAAGTAATGATATTGCTCACCTCATAGGATTCTTGGGAAAATTAAACGCATCACAATATTAAAGGTTTTTAGAACAATGCCGAGTACCTAGGAAGTGCTATGCTTAATCTTGTCTATTATTACAAACTGATACTTAGCAGGAAGGGAAAAATGTGTTTCCTAAGAAACTGGTGGAGAGGACCAGTCTTCTAATGAGAGGTCAACAAAAATCTCCTTAAGCTCAAAACTGAACAACAGAAGCTATAGAGTGACATGACTCGAGTGGCAGATTTTAGAGCACTCTGCCAGCTCTGTGGGAAGGCACTGGCAAGGGACAGTCACAAAAGCAGTGAGTGCTGTGAAGTGTGTAAACCTGGTGATTCACAAGGGGGATAAAAATACAGTCAAATAAAAAAAAAAAAAAAAAAAAAAAAAAAAAAGCAGAGAAACTGGTTAGAAGTCCATGGGAACCGTGCACATGAAAGACTGTTTTGGGGCAGTAAAAATAAAAAGAATTGATTAAAATTGAGATATATTTTTGATGGTTGTGGTAAGCTGAATAACATCCTCACACAAAGATGCCCATACCTAAAACTCTGGAACTTGTGATTATGTTATGTTACATTGCAGAGAGGACTTTGCTGATGTAATCAAGGTTACTGACCTTACTGACCTTAAAAAATAAATGGGGAGAATTATTCAGGTGCATCCAATCTAATCACACGAGTACTTAAAAAGAGAGAACTGTCTCCAGCTGGAAGCAGAAGAGTATTTCAGAGGGAGAAGGCATAAAGCGGGGTCAGAGCTTCTAAGTTCAAGAACGGTGTGGCAGGCTGTTGTTGGCCCTGCGTCCATGGTGCTTGTGTGCCAGGACTGGAGAGTGACCTGGAGGACTTCAGGGAAGCCTCCAGTAGGCAGCCAGCAAAGAAATGGGCCTTGGTCCTACAGCCACAGGCAACTAGAGTCTGCCAGCAATCTGCATGAATTGGGCAGTGGATTCTCCCCAAAGCCCTTTAAGAAGAGCCCAGCAAGCTGATACCTTAATTTTGGACTAGGGAAACCAGGAGCAGAGACACCAGCTGAGCCATCCTGGATTTCTGAATGACAGAATGGTGAATAACAAATTTTTTTATTTTTTTTTTAGTTCTTTTATATATTGTTTTGTTTTGTTTCAAGCCACTAAAATTGCTCTTTGTGGTAAGTTGTTATGGCAACAGTAGGAAACTACTGCAGTGTTCAACACTCTATCCCAGGGACCTAGACCAATGCTTGGCATATAGTAGGTGTTCAATAAGTATTTCGTTGCAAAAATGACAGAAAATTTATACAACTTGCTTAAGGTCACACAGTGTTGGAAGCAGGCCTTGAGCTCATGCCAGAATACCATATATAACATGCAATTGTTTCAAACGCTGGAGAGCATATATAAAATCTCTGACACAGTTGATCTTCAGGAGTTATTAAATCCTCCATTTCCCCTTAATTATCCTGACCCCACTTCTCAGACTGTCCTCATTAGTCTTCTGGTTAATAGTAATGTCCTAATGGGCTTCACTAACTGTAAGCCCTTGCTCTTCCAATCAATCTCCTGCCAGATTAATATTCTACAAACACATTAGGTGAGGCAATGTCTTTGCAAGAACAGGGCCAACTGTAAAGCCTCTGTGTTACAACTATATTATTACCATCACTCCACTTCTCTGCCACATTAAATCTGCTGAGTCACAGCCACTTCCCTTGTCCTCCCAGAACTATTTCTCCCCATTCCTCAGTACGAACCCATCATGCAAGCCAAGCCATCTCTTTTCTTTTGGGGAAACAGCCATGACTCACTATTGCCCTACACCTTTGCTTATCCCCTTCCCTATCTAAATACCGCTCCAGCCCCAGCTTTAAAGACTGCCTCCTCCTCACCAAGTTTTCCTTAGCTACACTATGCATTGCTGCTCTCTTCCTCTAAATTCCTGTTCTTTTGCACGTATTTATTTGGTCTGTTCGACCGTCCTAAACGGAGTACTTTTGACATCACAAACTTTGCACTTGCCATAAACTGTGACCTTTATTCAGTACTATTTTAGATATAGTTTTTGGTTGTTTGGTGAGTGTGGGTATGAGTCTTGCCTTGCCAGCTCTGCAGTAAACCCCTCACAGAGCCACCTAAGAAGCCAAGCGCTCAGGCTTTGGAGTCAAACAGGTTGTGTTCAAATCCCAAATATCTTTTACTAGCTGATTGACCTTGGACAGTTTCCTTAATTTCTCTAAGACTTTATTTCCTCATCTGTAAAATGGAGAGAATAATGGTATACTTCACTGGGTGATGGTTGTTGTGGGAATAAAAGGAGGCAATTCATGTAAAGCTTTTAAAATATTCTCTGGCCTATATGTGTTTGATAAATATTACCCACTGTAATTTTGTATTACTACTTCAACACTATTCTGTATCTTCCACAGTGTTCATTACAACACTGAGCACATAGTAGGTGTTGGACAAATATCCTTCACTAAATATTGAAAGATAAGCTAGATTAGATCATTAATTTATCAGAGGAAAATCAGAAGTGGGGAAAAAAAATGGTTCAAAGGATTTTTTACTCAATTGAGCATTCAATTGAAAGAAACCAAGAATTAATTTGGGAGATGAAGATAGCTACCAATTATTCCAGTGTGTATCAGTCAAACTAAGGAACAGGGAACTCATAATCACAGGATAATTTTATTTTTTGAACATTTTAAATTATTAAACTGTGCTTTCAGTAAAAATAAAATTCCAGCAATAGAGCAAGGAGCTAATAGGACCTTTATCTTTACCTCTCATAATTCCCGCTGCTTGGGGTACCTACTATGAAAAGTTTGTCTGGTTTTCCCAAAATTTTCTATGTGTGCCAATCCTTCCCTTTCCAATCCTTTGTTTCATTATTTTGAAAATGAGTCCAATACAACCTTTTTGGTAAATTTGTTCCAATAATTTAATAAAGTATGCAATATTAGAACCAAAGTTAATTAGAGAATAGCATAACTTTATAGACATAGAGGCAAAAGAACAGAGATTTGTCAGTACTTTCAAGGTGAATCAGAGATTAATTCTTATGAAGGTATTAAGGCTCAAATGCATCTCTGAAGATTATTATAGAGCATGCTCTTTCCTAAATCCATTTAAATGATTGCCCTGTTCAAACAGAAGGTTGTAGATGAATTAGCTTTTAAAAATGTTTGTTGAGAAAGAAAATAAATATGTGCATTTATAATCATTCATCACAAAGTCAGCTTGCCAGATTTAAAGCTTGTTGTTTGGTAATCAAAAAAGCTGATGAGCAAATTGGTAAAAAATTTACAGAATGAGGAAATGAATAAGCAATTACTGGAGAATGGGTAGCAGAAGAGTAGATGAGGAAGTAGAGCTTGGAGGCCACACCTGTATGCATAGGACTGGTCTCTGCAGTATGACTGTCCAGAGTTTGCTCTCTGAGCAGGAACGACCTAGTGAACTTCCCTTGGTTGCTACCTCCACTGGCGGAACGTGAGACGGAGAGTATAACGGACTGACATAGCTTTCGTTTTCTACTATGTATCTTCACATCCTCTTGCCCTGTTTTACCCTCTGGATTTCTACTTTGCCTCTCAGTGTCATATGACAATGATAAAGCCTAGTGGTGACAGCAGTGATGATGGCAGGAGTTTAATTCCAGGACTATGAATGGCAGGCTAGGAAATTACATATGCAAGAAATGTATATTTTATTCCTCTGCATCCAAGCCAAATTTCTGTTTCAACTGGGAAGTTCCTCTAAGTCCATTTGAAATTTCCCCTAACTCTTTCCCCTGTGTCTATGTGATCACACACACAATGAGGCAAAGGGGTATAGGTGGAGTATCCTTTAGGATTCATCATTCTTTCAACCCAGCTTTTATTCTTGGCTGTAGATCCTTCTGATACTCCTAAGCCATCTGGGAATAAAAAAAGAACCTCCCTGGTGCTCTCTGTCACCCTTTACCATTTCTAAGACTCTGTTGGATACACAGGAGTTCTGCTGCTGCACTTGCCCACGATGAGGCACCTGGGGACTCTGTGAGCTGTGTTAGACCTGTCTGTTTAGGCACCAGCCTGTGCTGTGCTCAGAGGGCAACAACAGACTGTCAAGTCATTCTCACACTTGGAATATCTGACTTCTTCTTAAACCACATGTCTCTAAAGTCCTCTTCTTCCAGCTGGACAGAATTTTAAGAATTCTCCTTTATTTATTTATTTATTTATTTTTTTTTTAAAGATTTTATTTATTTATTTGACAGAGAACACAAGTTGGCAGAGAGGCAGGCAGAGAGAGAGGAGGAAGCAGGCTCCCTGCTGAGCAGAGAGCCCGATGCGGGACTCGATCCCAGGACCCTGAGATCATGACCCGAGCCGAAGGCAGCGGCTTAACCCACTGAGCCACCCAGGCGCCCAGAATTCTCCTTTTTTAAAAAAAATGTTTATTTTTTAAATTTCTTTTCAGTGTACCAGAATTCATTGTTTATGCACCACACCCAGTGCTCCATGCAATGCATGTCCTCCTTAATACCCACCACCTGGCTCTCCCAACCTCCCACCTCCCCGCCCCTTCAAAACCCTCAGATTGTTTTTCAGAGTCCATAGTCTCTCGTGGTTCATCTCCCCCTCCAGTTCCCCCCCATCTCCCCATGTCCTCTGTGTTCTTATGCTCCACAAATAAGTGAAGCCCTATGATAATTGACTCTCTCTGCTTGACTGATTTCACTCAGCATAATCTCCTCCAGTCCCGTCCATGCTGATACAAAAGTTGAGTATTCATCCTTTATGATGGAGGCATAATATTCCATTGTATATATGGACCACATCTTTCTTATCCATTCATCTGTTGAAGGGCATCTTGGTTCTTTCCACAGTTTGATGACTGTGGCCATTGCTTTTATGAACATTGGGGTACAGATGGCCCTTCTTTTCACTACATCTGTATCTTTTGGGTAAATACCCAGTAGTGCAATTGCAGGGTCATAGAGAAGCTCCATTTTTAATTTCTTAAGGAGTCTCCACACTGTTTTCCAAAGTGTCTGCCCCAACTTGCATTCCCCCTCACAGTGTAAGAGGGTTCTCCTTTCTCCACATCCTCTCCAACACATGTTGTTTACTGTCTTGTTAATTTTGGCCATTCTAACTGGTGTAAGGTAGTATCTCAATGTGGTTTTAATTTGCATCTCCCTGATGGCTAGTGATGATGAACATTTTTTCATTTGTCTGTTAGCCATTTGTATGTCTTCATTGGAGAAGTGTCCATGTCTTCTCATTTTTTGACACAATTGTCTGTTTTGTGCATGTTGAGTTTGAGGAGTTCTTTATAGATCCTGGATATCAGCCTTTTGTCTGTCCTGTCATTTGTGAATATCTTCTCCCATTCCATGCGTTCTTCTTTTAAGGGTTCATGGGATTAAACTAGAATGGACCTCCCTGGATAATTCAAGATAATCTCCCTATTTTAAGGTCCATAACTTTCATTATCATGGTCATAACCTCGACATCTGCGGAGTCCTTTTGCCATGTACATAATCCCAAACTCTAGAGATCAGGGTATGGACATCTATGAGGTGTGGCAGGATTGCTCAGGCTACCACAACCTCCAAAATCTACCTGAAATATGTTTATCTTTACCTCCATTGCCTCAAGTCAGTCTTTCTATTTTGGTTGGTTTTCATAGATTTCTCTGTTAGCCTCTTTTGTTCTTGCCCTCTTCCTGTGCCTTTCCACATAACAGTCAGAGTGATCCTCTAGAAATTTTACTTAAGTTCTGACACTCTAGTTCCCATTATTCTGTAGTCTAAGTTCCTCATTCTGACCACAAGGACTTGGGAGCTCTGACTGCCTCTTCCACCCCCCCTCCCACTTTTTTTTGCTCACTCTACCCCTTTCTCACCAGGCTGCAATCCCCGTGATCTGCTGGAGTCACTCAGGTCTATGACTATTTTCTTACCCCAATCTCTGCACATCCAGAATTTTCTGTCTGAACTACTTCCTCCATTACCTTATACCTCTCTACTGCCTGACTTAGCAGTCTCCTTTTCTTTCAGTTCTGGAATAAAAAGAACTTCATGTGGGTCACCATTGAGAAAATCAGTCTGCATCTGTCAGAGATTTCTATGATTCTTTTTCCCTCATGAGGAGACCATGCCTAGAAGCCAACATAAAAATTTCACCTTCCCAAGGGCCCCATTTTCACTCTAGCTTGTCCTTAATGTTTTCCTTCCTTCCTGTATCCAGATGCTATCTAGTTTCCATAGTGGGATGCAGAGCTCTGACACTTCATATTTTCTGTCTTCCATGTTTTATGCTTTAAAAGCTCCAAAGTTCTTTTCTCTAAGTATATTAGAACTTCCCTCCCCTGATGCAACAGATGATATTGCCCACATGTCCATGAAAAAGTTACAGCGCAACAAGTTTGATTGAAAAGTAAATCCATTAATATTTGAAAATATCATCCTAACATTATGATAAAAATCATGGGAAATAACTACCATTCACTGAGTACTTATGTACCTATAACTGTACCACTAGATGTTACAGGTTTTTTTAACTTCAAAATAGTACTGCAACAGAATACCTGCAACAGTTAAAATACCATTTTATTGATCTGAATAATAAAATACCATTTTATTAATCTGAGATTTCAATAAGCTAATATGATGCTGTTTTCAAAGATTTCTAATCAAAGATCACTGGCTTCTTTCTGGCAAAGATGCAGACTTTTCCCCCCACCTGCTTTGCGCGATTGTCTCTTTTGTTCGTTATAGGTCCTGCAACCCTCTTACTCATTAGTGACTTTTTCCCTTGGAAGTTGAGGAAAAATTTTTAATGCTTCCAGCTTTCCCCATGTATAGCAATTCCCCCATCAAATATATTAGAACAGGTGTTTTGAGAATATAGTCACCATGCTGCATTTAGGGAAATTAGAAGACCCAAGTTCAAGGATCATAGAAAGACAGAATAAAGCAGTGATGATTAAGCAGTCTGTTCTCCAAGAGGGAAGTCATGTCCAAATCTAGGAATCTGGGGATATTGAAGATCAATAATTATTTGAAAGAGCCAGAGGGATAAGGGAGACCAGCTGAGGCAATGCCTTTTTTAGGCATAGGAGTCTTCAGAAGGATTGTTCAGTGTCCCACTTAACATCACCCAGTCGTCAAAGAGCCTTGCTTCTACATCCCCAAGGAATGTCCAGGCGTGATACTAACCAGGTTGAATTCTCTGAGAATATTCTGTGGTACAGACCTTGAGTGATTTACAAGTAGAAGTTTTTGGATCTAAACAAAGGGTCACAAGGCAGAGTATACTTCCCCTACCTTTACTTTCTTAACCTGGTTACTATTTTATGCCAGCAGGGAGGGATGCAAACCCTGTAGCACAGATGGAAGACAGTCATGTATCTTAAACATTTTTAACTGCCAACCATAGCTAAGTGAGGATTTAAAAATGGTATCTGCCTTCAAGTATCCAGATGGAACTAGATCAAATATCTAATAAATATAACATTTATTAATAATGAATGAACAAGGCATTCTGAATATCTAAGCAACAACATGAAAATTTTGGAAACTCTAAGCATGCTTTCCAACAGTTTTAAGAAATCTTTTGGGACTTAGCATCAATCAACAAAATTTTCTGTTTTCATACTGTTGAAGTCAATGATTTTTAAATATTTTTAATGTTTTATTTTGGAAGAATTTTGATTTACAGAAATGTAACGATAGTATAGGAAGTTCCCATATTTCCCTCACCCACTTCCCCTAATGTTAATTGTAAATTCCCATGGTACGTTTGTCAAAATCAAGAAAGCAACACTGGTAAATTACTCTTACCTCAGCTCTAGGCTGTATCATCGGTTTTTCCACGGAAGCCCTTTTCCCGTTCCAATTTCCAATCCAGGACACCACACTGCATTTAGAAGCTGCTGGATTTCAATCTCCTCTTTCCCCTCTAGAAAGCTAACTATAGCAGACAACCTATTTCTTCATTTTGTAAGGTGCAGTTTACAGCCGTTTCTATATGTTGCTAGAACTTGTTTGGAAAGAGATGGATTCAATCTGCTGATGGGTTTTGTCTGAAGTTTTTCAAATAATTCTTGTCTCCAGGTGCCCTGATTATTTTGGTAGTGGGCAGACTGACTGAATGTCAAATTTTCTGAGGTCAGTCAGTATATGGCAGTATTATAAATGTAGGAATTTTTTATTTTCTGATTTAGACTAGAGTTTCCCACTTAACTGACCTTGTTCCTAAATCAACATTACCATTGCTTCAGATTAATATATTTTCAGTCTGGGGTCAATAAAAGAAAAAGCTATGACTACATTTTTGTTATTACGGTTCTGTGTTAGGATATTTCCTTAGGGGTAAAAAAAACACTTAAAGTAATCTGACCAATCATGTCATTCTCAATTAGATTCATATTTTCCATAGAGGGGTTCTTAAAATCTTTCCAACTAAAGATTACTAATGAGAGAGAGAATCCAACTCAAACCCTTGAGATTTGGCAGCTTGTTATAAGAGCCTTCCGAAAGTTAAAAAAATCTTTGACGTTGTCAGCTTTGACTTAAAAATTCATATAAATTTTGCATTTTACTCCATGATGTATTTGCATTTGTTTTCATATAAAATTAGTGTTTAAATTATATACTCACAAGTCAAAGCTGAATTCGGTTTATCCTGTTTATCCTTCACAAACCACATGGTACACTGAAGGTTGTAGGGTGTGGATGTCCCTTCTCAATGAGAACAGCCTGTTGATGGAAGTCCATGCTAGTCAAGATGTTTCTTTTACCACAGCCCCATTTAACCCCTTCAACCAAATCTCTTTCTATAAACATTATCACGACTTCTACTTAGGAGAAAAATGTCTGAATTCCAGGGCTTAAGTGTTCATACTTCTGGACTAATAAATAAGTGATTTCCCTCTGTCTTCAATGTTCACCCCCACTTTATTCACCTACCAAATCCTGTGTCTGGTGAAGAACTTCCTGACACAGGCCTTGGAGTCAGGGAAACTGACGATGTGGGTCCATTCTAGACCAACATGGGGGGCAGTCTTTACCATGTGGTTATGGTATTTAACCTTCTAGCACTTTCCCATGTGAGCCATATGGCCTTGAACAAAAACTCCACTAAGCCTTAACTTCCAACAGTGTTAAACTGAGATTGATAATAGTAGCCATCCTTCAGATTTATCATGGGAATTAAATGGTAAGGTGCATGTGAAGCATTTAGCTAACTGTCTGACCCACAGTCACAGCTGAGTTATTTTATTATTCTAAGACTCAATTCAAATGTCATTTCTTTTGTGGAGTCTTGATCTTTTTTCCTCGGAGAATTAATGGTCTTTTGCGTTGGGTTTCCTGCATTTTTTTTTTAATTGAAAACCTATATACAAAGAGGATTACCATAGGTAAATCATCACATGCTTTTAATTAATAAAATTATAAAACAGCAGGTGCCACATATGTGTGAGAACTGCGTAACAGTGGAATGTTTTCTTTCCATGCCTCTGTATTTTTCAAACTTTGTATGATATGCATTAAGTTTAGAATCTGAAATGAAGAAAACAAAGTAATACTGTTCTAACCATCCCACATTACATTTTTTTTTTCCAAAGGAACACATGCACATAGTCTTCTTGCCTGCCACTCCCTATCTACTGACTCCTGCTCCTCACAGCATATAATTTTCAGATCTTTTCATTGTTTCTCCCACTACATGCTTCGATATTTCTAAATTACATGCATATGTTCTCCCAGTTTTCCATCTTAAGCCTCTATTGGCTTCCTAGTATGGGCAGTCTTGGACCACTTATCTCTTGAACCACAATCCAGTTTCCCAATATCTTTCTCCATCCTCTCCATAGAATTATATCACAGGATTTTTCATTAATTATACCACATTGTTATTATAGCTATTAAGTATAATTCATAGCTGTATTGTGTAGTTTATTATGTTTATTTTGTATATTTTGGTTCCCTAGCATTAATGATTATTTGAAGATTATGTACCTATCATTGCTTCTTCTCCAATTCTCCCATGAAAGAGCTAATTAGTTCTTAATAACAAAGGCATCCAATGGTCCTTCTTCCCCGCCACCCTCATGCCCTTGGAAATATCTTTTCTTGACCCTCTTGTCCTTTAGCTCACTGAGGACTGCTTCCTTTATAGGCCTCTTTTATGGAATGAATTGGTCTCCCCAAAATTCATGTTAAAGCCCTCACCTCCAGTACCTGAGACTATGACTGTACTTAGAGGTTGGGGCTGAAAATGGGTGATTAAGTTAAAATGAGGTCATTCACCTGGGCCCTAATGCTATCATTGTCCTGTATTTCTACCTTTACTTTTTGAACCCCCAAATTTTATTATTATCTGTAGTCAGTGTTTGTTGATACATAGCCACATGCTTATTACTTTCTTTGCTTTTAATTGCTTCTTGTGATTTTACCTGGGATAAATTTCCTTCTGCCTTTAATAACCCTTAAGAATTTCTTTTATATGGGGGCCTTTGCTGGTAAAGCCTTTCAGTTTTTGTTTGAAAAAGTCTTCACTCCACTCTTGTTTTCCAGAGATACTTCTAATGGGCTTAGAATTCTAGGATGCAGTTATTTTTTCCTAATACACTGACAATATCATGATTTCTATTGTTACTCCTGAGAAATTGGCTCCCTTTTTTTCACTGTTTTGAAAGTATTCTATTATTTCTACTTGCCTGCTTTTAAGATGTTATCTTTTTCTTTATGGTCCTGAGGTTTCACTGAAATGTATCTAGGATATTTTTGTTTATCCTGCTTGTGATTTATTGGGCTTCTTAAAATGTGGATTTGTTCCTTATTTGTCCCAGGAAAGTCTCACCCAAAATTCAGTCCAATGTTGTTTCTGTCCCTCCTTTTTCTCCTCTCAAAACTGAGATGTATGTTAGGTGTTCTCATTCCAGTATCTGTGTCTCTTTGCTCCTCTTTTATATATTCCATGTCATTTCTTCTTACTGGTTGAAGATATTTCTTGAGATCCATCTTCTACTTCACGAATTCCCTATTCTTTTCTCTCTAATATTTTGTTCAACCTACCCATTCAACTATTGAGCTATTTTCAGTCTGGTCATTGATTCTAGATTCTTTAATCTGGACATATTTTCAAACTTGTCTTATTTCTTAAAGAATATTATTTATTGTAAGCATGGTTCTTTAAAATCAGTATTTGCTGTTTTATTCTGATGATTTGGTAAGACTGAGTGTGCTGTCTGTTGTTTAAGCTGGTTTTATTAATGGTACCTTGTTTTCTTGTGAATCTAGTTTGTTTTATTTTTTTCATGAGCTTATTTTCCTTGGAGTTTTATCACAAGAATTATTTGAGGCCTGGGATGAAAGTGAGTACTATGAAAGTGATTGGTCTTCATTTTTGCCAAATGCTGGACCACTCTAAATATGTGACTGGTTTCTTTTGAATCAGATGCTGGGATTATAGATCAAAATCCTGGGTAAAGGCTATGTTATGGTTCTCAGTTCTTACTAGTCATTTCTCCTTACTTTACTTTTCTTTATAATTAATTAATTAATATTTTATTTTTCCAGTGTCCCATGATTCATTGTTTGTGCATTACGCCCAGTGCTCCATGCAATATGTGCCCTCCATAATACCCACCACCAGGCTCACCCATCCATCCAGCCCCTTTCCCTTCAAAACCCTCAGTTTGTTTCTCAGAATCCACAGTCTCTCATGCTTCATCTTCCCCTCTAATTTAACCCAATTCATTTTTCTTTTCCTTCTCCCAATGTCCTCCATGTTATTCCTAATGCTTCACAAATAAGTGAAACCATATGATAATTGACTTTCTCTGCTTGGCTTATTTCACTCAGTATAATCTCTTCCAGTCCCATCCACGTTAATACAAAAGTTGGGTATTCATCCTTTCTGATGGCTGCGTAATACTCCATTGTATATATGGACCACATCTTCTCTATCCATCCATCTGTTGAAGGGCATCTTGGTTCTTTCCACAGTTTGGCAATTGTGGCCATTGCTGCTATGAACATCAGGGTACACATGGCCCTTCTTTTCACTACATCTGTATTATTGGGATAAACACCCAGTAGTGCAACTGCAGGGTCAGTAGTCATTTTTCATTTGGGGTTCATGATCAAGTTTCAAGACAAATAACCTTTCAGTTCACTGAAAGAGACTTCATTGGTTTGGGTTCTAGATTATCCTTATACTGAATGTGTCTTATTTATACTTTTGAGGTTTAGCAGAGAAATCTATTTGGCTCCCTGCTTTTGGCAGGCTTTGGACTTTCCCCCCCCCCCCTCTTCCATTCTTTGAGTCCATGAAACCAGAACTCATGTTCACATAGTTTGTCAGTTGTCCTCAGAGTGAATTCCAGCTGCAGAGCTCTGCTTAGTTCAAATTGCTATTCTTTATTGGTGCTTGATCTGAGAATTCCTCCTTTCTTGAGAGGTTATTTTTGCTTCAAAATTATTTTTAATATCTTATCCACGAGTTTTAAGGTACATGAGCAAGGAGGATTGATCCACGAAACTGATCTTTTATATTATCAATAAGGACAGTCCTACTATTGTTGATACCACATCCATGAATTATAATGTAGTGCATGAATTTCCTGATGTTTCTTTCTTCCTGCTAGACTTGGGGCTTCATAAAGATAGTTGTTCATCTCAGTGACTGGCTTATAAAAGGGACTCAGTATATATTCAATAAATATTAGTAAATTTGACATCAAATTATATTTTTATTTTATTGATTACTTATGAAGTAAATTTTGATTTTGTAATTAGAATAAGATAAAGATATTCAGAATTTGAAATTTCATTGGTCAGATACTGTTAAGTCTTTGTGTTCTTTTTTATTGAGATATAATTGACATATAACAGGAGTTTAGTTTCAGGTGTGCAACATAATTTTTTTGTGGCATAGCATGCAGGAGAAATTTATTGATGCAATTATTAAATTCAGCATATTACCTCATTAAAATCCATCACAAATACAAACTAGTTGCCTTCACAGCATAAACACAAAAACAAAATTTTTAAAAATCCTGTTATATAACAGTGACTTTTTATTGTCTCATTTTTTGGTTGCCTGTTGCTATGGAAATCTCCCCATCTATCTGCAGACATGAGTCACGGGGTAACACTACATCTGCAGTGCTGCAGTGTACCATATGGCCGATTTACTGCAGCCAAAGGAGGCAAGTAAGAACTCCTTCTACAAATGAATTTACCACCTCAAAGGTTGAGGCAACTGTTAAGTAGGATGCATTGTCTGTTTCTTGGCAATACCAAAATTTACAAAGACATTTGTCTTGAACAACTGATCACACGGGTGTTGAGCTGGTACCGGAATGAGTAGTCTAACGGGCTGCAGTGAAGATCACTCCAGGGGAAAATGTCCAACCTGAATTGGGAAACACAGCCTCTATCCATCCCAGTTATCTGTCTCCACCTGCATCCAGTTCATCTGTAGTGTTAACAGAATGCTATTGATGTTTAGGTCTATAGCTATAGATCTATAGCTCCTAAAACAGAACTCAATGTTGGTTTCGTAATAACTTTAACCTATGATTGGATGGATGGATGGATGGATGGATGGATGGATGGATAGTAGAATTGGGAAGTAAATTCTTGATGTGTCTAGAGTTACAGCTAGTGTGAACAGATGATGGCTACACTTTATGTACTATCATACATGCTTTCATCTAAGTGTTTTACTGACCTTACTTGATTTTTTAAAAAAATTTTCCAACATCCCTATAGATATGATCCCCATTGGATCTAGAAAGCCTCTAAAGTTAAACGCTACTAATTTGTCATTTCTGCAATATAAATGGAATGTGAAGTTCAGGTTTTGCTGCAATTCTGTCTGATTTCAAATCTTGTTGTCACTATATAATAACAATTTCTCTTCCAGACATGTGTACACAGAGCAAAGGTCAGCACTGTACTCTAAAGTCAGACTGGCTGGCCCATAAGTCAGCTCTATCTTTTAATATCTATGTGCTCCCAAGTTACTTAACCTCTTTTATCTTCTGTTTTTCCATCTGTAAATGGGGGTAATGAAAGTACTTACTTAGGAGGATTCTTGAGAGAATTAACCTATTGCACAGGGCTTAGTAAGTACTAGGTAAGTGCTTAATAAGTGTTATTTACTATAACTGTGTTCATTCACTAATTTGAAAATATGGCGTACCAGTTTTGAATATACAATGATGAGTAATCTCTTTTTTTCTTTTAGGGCAGTAGTCCTCACACTGTGGTTCCCAGACTAGCAGCATCATCATCAGCTAGGAACTTGTTAGAAAAACAAATTAGCAAGTCTTATCCCAGATACACTGAATAAGAAACTCTAGAGATGGAGTCCAGCCATCTGTGTTTTAACAAGCCCTCCAGTGATTCTGATTCACGCCAAAGTTGGAGAAGCATTAGTGTGGGAGAAAAAATGTTGTCTTTCCCAGTTTTAACCAAGGCCAGCTCTGCTCAAAGGATGTTATTGGAACCAATCCCGAGATGCTGATTTTTCTAGAATCAATTCCCACATCTTCAAATGGATGCTGCAATCATTCTGTTCCATGAGCCCATCTAATCACTAAGATTCTTGATTAAGAGTTAATCATTTTGTCTTGACTGAATTTGAAATGATCAATTATTTTATAATGATTTCCTCTTGTGTGGAATGAGATGTAATGCTGTGATTATCACAGCCATTAGAAGACACCGTTGGAATTTCTCCATGGTTGAAGCAGGCAGAGTATTTGAGGTGCCCTTAAACACAGGCTAGTCTCATTTTCCACGAAAAATTAACATTTTATTTTTTTTTCTGACTAGGAATTATTTGAATCAACTTTGTAAGGCTTTTTTGGAGTTTCATGATGTCTGTGAAGGTTCATAAGTAGAAAATGACACATTGACAAAGTTTCAGATTCAGCCTGCTTCAATGCAGGAACAAAACTCAATGCATTTGAGCCTCAGGAAGATTAATTTAACACCATTCTCAAAAATGAAAATTAAGCTGCTCATTTTATAAAAGTCAAAAGGGAGGGAATGAAGATAAAATCATTTTTATCAAGATCTTTTAACAGATAAGGATGGCTTAAACCTCCCTAAATTTTTAAAGTCCTTTACCTTTCCTAAATCTCTTTCCTTAATCTGTAAAACAAAGGAGTTATTTCAGTTGATTTTAGTATTATGTTTTGTTTTGTTTTTTGCTCTTTTTCCCCAAGCCATCAGAAAAGAATGATGCAGTGAATACATTGGAGACTATCATTTATATTGAGGAATAAAATGTTTAATTCCTTTGGGAGTCCTTCTGGAGTAGACCTGACTCTAACTAGATAAAAATTTTAAGCAAGGTCTTTTGAGATTTTTACAAAAAACTGTCATTTTGGTAAATTTAATAGCAGATCCTGGAACTGCTGGCATCTAGTGGTTAAGTAGAAGATTTTGACTTGAGCAGATGGAAAATTCCAGTTAGGCTGAGGTTGTTAACCTGTCCAGCAGAACTTCAATATTTTTATCTGGTGTATAGATAGGTAATATAATATAGCTCATAAAGTTCTTATAAGGATTATATAAGGTTATAAGGGTTAATAAACCTAATGTTTGCTTCACATATAGAAAGAGCTCCACATACATGTTTATATAATTCTAGCACTATGCACTATAGTTTCTAAACTTTGTTGGGTATCAGAATCACTTGGACTGGTAATTATTTTAAAAAATAGATTCTCAGGTCTCCCTCCAGAGTTCAGGTGAATGCACCAAACCTACATTTTAAATAAGCTTTCTAGGTGTTTGGAATACAACTCGTCGTAGGTATTAGGATTTTCCAAAGAAACAGAACCAATAGAAGATGGATATTGAGAATGAAAGGGAAAATTTGATTTATTTTAAGGAATTGTCCCATGTAATTGTAGGAACTGGCAAACCGAAATCTGTAGGGCATGGCAACACACTAGAAATTCAAAGAACTGATGTTGCAGCTTGAGTCTGAACTCTACCAGGACAACAGCCTGGAAATTCAAGCAGGTTTTCTATGTTGTAGTCTTTAGGTGAATTCCTTCTTCAAGTATCCTGAAAACAAACAACCCTAGTCTTCGGCTCTTAAGGCCTTAAACTGATTAGATGAGGTCCACCCATATTATGGAGACTAACCTGCTTTACTCAGAGTCTACTGACTTAAATGCTGATTGCAACTTGAAAAATGCCTTCACAGCAACACTTAGTTTTTGACCAAACAAGTATGTAAAGGGAGAAGGAACGCTGAAGTTGAATCAGATCTGGAACAAGTAGGGAAAGGTATTTTCATTTTGGGTTTTGGGGTTTTTTGTTGCTGTTGTTGTTATTTTGTTTTTAAGCATAAAACTCAAGAGCAATATTATATCCTTGTAGGAGTTTAAGCACATAGAAACTTCTTCCCAAACCTACATGTAGCTCAAAAGACCTGGAAGACTATGGGGGTGTAGGAAGAGTCCATGAGTGGTTTGAGGTGTATGTAGGACCTGGAATAAGAAAAGGCAATGATACTTACCTTATGATATTAGTATATACTTTTCATGTTCTAAGTGTTTATGCTGCTTATAAGTAAAAACAAAAGCATTCAATGGTGAAAGACAACACAAAAGCTAACTCTACTGTCCAGTCACTACTCAGGGGCAGGAGCCGTGATTAGATGGGTCAGATGTTGGCAAGAAGCAGCCAAACTAACATTTTGGAGCCTCTGTCTTGCGGAAACCATGTAGCTGCCTCATACAGAGTATCTTACTTAATTCAGACAACTTTTTGAGGTTTTTAGAGATAAGACATTTGAACCTTAGAGTCCTCAGGTAAATTGCCTGGAATTATACAACCTTTTAGTAATAGATCTGTAATTCAGAGCCAAGTCTCTGGAAAAGCCATTCTCTCTCTCTGCTTCCCTATTCTGACTTTGGAAAAGAGGAAAGAAATGGGAGTCTTGAGGTAAGGTGCTGAGGTGTGTCAAATTTACACAGACTGCTTCTGTCCAAAGTGGGCCTCTCAAAAACACCAGGATTCTGCATTCCTCACAGTGCCTAATGCTCTTCTACACTAGCTCAGCCTCATTGTCCCAATTCCCTGTGGACAACTGAGAGTATCTGTGAAAGCCTTGGGCCTGAGATCTTGGGCTCCTAGTTTGGTTTGTAGAAATACTAAGACTGCATTCTGAGCTGCAGAACTGGAAGACAAATGTGTGTGTGTGTGTGTGTGTGAGAGAGAGAGAGAGAGAGAGAGAGAAGAGGTACCCTGGGTTGAAACCTAAATTAAAATCCTGGCAAATACAAACAAAGTGCCGATCTAAAGGAGTGAGAAAATAATCCAAGTCTGGGGCTGTGAAAAAGAAATGAATCTTACCAAACCAGACCAAGAGGCATGAGCACAGAGGGGAGAGGGTGTATGTGAGTATTTGAAGCCTCCTGAGGTAGTCAAAACTTAAATATAGAATCAAACACACTGTGTTTCCATCCTTGCCCCCCTGTCACTTAAAATCTGTATGACCTTGGACTCTCCAGGACTCCAGTTTCTTCATGTGTAAATGGATTTGAGATTGAACGAATAATGCATGTAATCTAAGCTTGTATCCATAAGTGCTCAATAAATTGCAACTGCTTTTGTTAATTATTATTAGCCATAATTGAGAAGAGGAGCTATGAAGTTGGATATGCTTGATGGTTCAGGAGCCACACTTGACACCATGTTCTCCCAGAAGACCTGTGGAGATATCATCTTGCCCTCTTTCCCTAATGTTAGAGATGGCAAGAAAACAGAGAAGCAAGGACATGGTTCTCACAGGGCCCTGGGTGGGGCAACAGACTAGGTTACTGTCACAAGTATCTGCTGTGCTATATAGAAATTCATGTTCTGGGTGGGAGCTAAGCTGGAAGAAATCCAAATTTGTTTCTCCACCAAAAGAGTTAAGAAGTCAAGGCTCATAGCCAATACCAAAAAGCTGGAGGAGCCAGGAAAGTTGACAGTGAAGAGAATAGGTATCCAGGAGTCAGCTAAAATGGATCCCCAAGATGGGATGACCACAGTGGATTTGGTAGAGTTTTAAGAGGTTCTGGTAAGTGTTTTGTTTTTGGCTTTGGCTCTAAACCAACCATTTCACTTAGAAGAACAGGATAGACAAAAGAGGGGATAACTGTTAATATCTAGATTGTGACTTCCTTACAGAAGTCCCCCCCATTTTAAGTAGGTTTCATACCCAGCATGGAGCCCAATGCTGAGCTTGACTCTCAACCCTGAGATCAAGAGTCAGATGCTTAACGGACTGAGCCACTCAGGTGCCCCAGAGAGGGCATTGCTCTTTAGAATCATATGTCTGAATGCAAACATTAGATCTTAAACTACCACTTAAGACTTCTCAATCCTGGAAGTGGAGAGAGGCATCTGGCAACTACTGGCCTCTATCTCAAGACTTCTTTCTGGGGATATAAGCTCTTGATTGTGCTCACCTACCCAAAGTACATTCATTCCCTGCATCAGAGCAGATGAACCTAGGACTCTCTATTGGGTTTTTCCCCTCTACTTTCCCCCTCTTGGTTACTTGCCTCCTGGAAGGGAGGAAGAGCAGTCTTAACCCTGAACATAACAAATGGATTTCACCTTGGGACTGGCACAGTTCTCCATTAACATACTGTGCTACCTTAATGCCTGGGCGGATTTTGAAGGGCTTGGAAATCTTCCTCCTCATGCCTTACCAAAAATCCATCACTTGAATAAATTCCTCTGAAGTTTCTCAAATGGTGTTTTCTACTTCTTATTGGACTAAAAGATATGAAGTGCCATCTGCATTCTCTTAGAATTAAGGTATCTTACAGAGACAAAAACTGTTTACCCAACCCCTCCCTTCACTGCTATGTTATTAATATAAGGTGGAAAAAGAACTATGCCTTTGGCCATGGCTGGTGAGAAACAGTGGGTCTTTATTTAATAAAGGCTTGCAATTTTTCTTATAAAGTGACATTGCTTATTTTCAGAGAATTTCTTTGGAAAATAGCCATTAAACTTGTTTTTATCCGTGGGGGGTGCGGGGGAGAAGAGCCTGTGTTACAGTTCTTGTATTCAACGAGACCATTTAGAATCCATGAGGGGCTATATTTCTCTAATTTGTAGGGGATTAATTCACTGCTGACCTAAATTCTTTAACAGTGACAAAATGAGAATTGTTTCCAAGCAACCGGAAATTACTGACATGAGGATTCAATGTTTTTAGTATTTTGCACAAACACCAAGAAGTCTATTCTGCTGGTCAAATGAATGGAAGATGAATGATGAGAAGCCAGAACATTTGCAAGACCAAAACACAGGCTTGAGAATCAAGCATACTGAACTGTGTAAGATTGATGATTCATAGACCTGTACTGCTGAAACAATACATTATATGTTAATAAATTTAAAAAAAGTCAAGCACACACAGCCCTATTTACTGAGAAATCCCAAAAGACCCTCTATCATATTATTCTTATTATTATTGAACATAAGTAATAGGTGTGCATAGAATATGTCCCCAAGAAAACCTGCGACTAAATGCTATCTTCAATCTTAGGAATTGTCTTCCCAACCCCACCCCTCATAGCCTGAATGTTCATATATCTGTAGAGCAGATTAAATGAGACAAAATAGGCTTAAGTCAGTACTAAACACACTGGAAATACTCAACACCACTTCAGGGATGATCTAATCATCAATGATGGAGGGGTGAGATTGGCCTCAAGGCAAATCAGAACCTCACCAAGGTTAACAGAAAGTTAACGCTTTTAGCAAAAAAAAAGTTGTGTGGGTTTCTTTTTTCTTTTTTTTTTTTTGTTTTTGCTTTTTGTTTTGTTTTGTTTTCTCTGAATTTGAGTGTCACTGATAAAGTCAACCCTCTTCATTTTACAAATGAGAAAATGAAGTTTGTTTGCCCAAGTTTAGCAGAGGTACAGTTGAGCCCTAATTCCTAACTGTTCAATTCTGCTTTACTTAATTGTGAACACTAGGTAACCAACACGAAACTCTCTAACGACCTTCCAGGCTCATTGTTTGATCTATGGCAAAGCATTGGAGCCAGATTGATCTGAAGTTCTAGGAGGATACAAAATGTGTATATTTTGTAACGGAAACAAAGAACTCATATGTCTCTTTGGTAATTATTACCTGATAAACCTCATATTTGAAATTGTACACCTTTCAACTTCTCCCAAATTTCCCTCACCTCTCACATATGAAAGTCCACCAGGACATTTCTTATATTTGATGAGTGTTGGGTGTTTATAACATAGTAATAGTAATCCTTTAGAAAAGGTACTGTTAGAATTTTTGAAACAGTAAGTACAATCTCTGGTGCCTTTTCCTTGTCCCTGAATTTTAAAGAGCAATAAAATGGTAAAATTCTTTTTTTTTTTTTAAGTTTTTAACTAACATACAATGTATTATCTGTTTCAGGGGTATAGGTCTGTGAATCCTTGGTCTTACATAGTTCACAGCACTCACCACAGCACATACCCTCCCCAATGTCCACCACCCAACCACCCCATCCTTTCCACCCACCTCCCCTCCAGCAATCCTCCTTTTGTTTCCTGAGATTAAGGGTCTCATCATTTGTCTCCCTCCCTAGTCTCATATTGTTTCATTTCTCCTTCCCTTCCCCCACAACTCCCACCGCCCCCGCCCTGCCTGTCAAATTTCTCCTATCAGTGAAATCCTATGATAATTGTCTTTCTCTGAAATGGCAAAATTCTTGATTAAGACAACCAAAATGAAGGAAAGCCAGAGAACAGAATGAATTTTCACAGGGGAAGTTGTCGGAGGCAGGCCCCTGGCCAGGGCGGCCTCCGCCATTAAAAGATGGCGCCTGGCTAGTTGCCAGGTTAGGGTTGCCTCATGAGACTAAGCAGAACGCCCAAAGAGGAAGTAAACAGCATTGGTTGCTAGCGAAGTTGTTCGTTTAGGTGCACAGCCTGATTCGCTCCCTCCTGTACCCTGCTCGCTGATTGGTCATGTAAGCGTATATAAGTGTGTAGACTTGCGGAGAGAAAGAGAGAGAAAGAGGGAGAGAGAAGAGAGAGAAGATGCATCCGAACCAGGGAGTCTTGTCGTCCTTGCGGGGCGAGGGCGATAAATGGCGTGGGCACCCGGGAACTAAAAAAAGGAATCTTGCAAGGTAATCCGCAGGAAAGCGGGGAGTAAAGGTCTGCAGGTAAGCGGGGACATTAGCCACATTCAAAAGTGGGAATTCCGCGGTAAAGCGGGGAGTAAAAATAGAAAAACCTTGCAAGGGAGAGAAGTCCGCAGGTAAGCGGGGTAAAACCACGACAAAGATAGAGCCAGGATTTTCTTATCGAAACCGCAGGTAAGTGGGGAAGGGACCACGATCAAAGTGGTGGGAATCTTGTACAAGTCCGCAATAAGAAGCCAGGCGGCCTTAGAGCGGAATTTAGCGGCGAGTCTTTAACGTCCGCGTCTGTTGTCTGTGTGTTCATAATGGGATCTGAAGTATCTAAAGTGCGGTTGGAAGGGTCTTTAGAAGACCTGCTGAAAGCCAATGGAACTCCACTAAAAGCAAAATCTGCTCGGGCCTTTTTGAATACAGTGGAAAAGGCGGCTCCATGGTTCCTAGATGAAGGCTTGCTAAGCATACTTCAATGGGACCACTTAGGGGAGGATTTGAAGAAACAGGACAATAAAACGCCTTTGCCACCCGGGACCCTGGCAATATAGACCTTAGTCCGGGGATGCCTGGTGGGGCCTAAACCCAAATGTAAATCAGCTCTACAAGAGGGAGCAGAGGCATTGGAGGAAGTGAAAGAGGAGAATTTGTCTTTGCCATTGAGGACCTGGTGCAACAGGCGAGACATTATCATAAGCTGTTCCATGTGAATGCTTTAACTCTTCGCCTCAAAATTAACAGAACAAAAGCACAGGCATGGGACAAAGTAGTCTCCTGCAGAAATTGTGTGATCTTACTACCTGAACCGTCCTTGGGGGTTAATCCTAAGGGTTTGTTACCTAATCATATATGGCAAATGGATGTCACACATGTTTCAGAATTTGGAAAGTTAAGATATGTTCATGTCTGTAGATACCTGCTCTGGAATAATTTTTGCCTCAGTGCATACGGGGGAAAAATCCAGAGATGTTATCGCCCATTGCCTACAGGCTTTCGTGGCATGGGGAAAGCCACGCCAATTAAAGACAGATAATGGTCCAGCCTACACCTCACAACCCTTTAAAGCCTTCCTACAACAACTTGACATTCACTTGATACATGGAATACCCTATAATCCACAAGGACAGGATGTTGTGGAGCATGCGCATCTTACAACAAAAAATGCGCTTTATAAACAAAAAGGGGGAATAGGGGACACCTTCAGGTCCCCTAAAGATAAGCTCAACATCATTCTCTTTATTTTGAATTTTTTAACGTTGGACAAAACAGGTAAATCAGTTGCAGACAGACATGCAAGTGATGCTGCTGCTTCCCTTAAGCCTTTAGTACTTTGGATGGACATCCTCACAAGAAAGTGGAATGGACCAGATTCAGTGTTAGTATGGAGTAGGGGGTCTGTATGTGTTTTTCCACAGGAAAAGGAGGCTCCAATTTGGATCCCAGAGCGGCTGGTGCGTGCAGCCTTGCCTCTAAACACCAGTCATGATGCTGAAGATGCTGTTGATAACTCTGGGGATGCTACACCTCCTGTGGCAGACTCAAGCCAAAGAGCTGTGAGCAGTGGTTAAAGCATGGCCATATCCTTTACCAGTGACTAACTCTTCTCTCATATTCCCTCCTCTCCCTTTGATGCATGGCAGGTCTGTAACTTGCTAGGAGCATGTACTGATATCTCAGCAGTGTCCATGTTAAATGGTGGCAAATTCCTCAACTGTTCTTATAAACAAAATGACTCTAGTATCTTTGAGACAACAGTTAATGTGTCTTGTCCCAATAATATTACTTATCAGCCCACTCCCATATGCGTCTGGCCACCGTTCCCTTTCCTCGTAACAAATGCTAGTGAGCTGAATGATACGTTGAATTGCACTAAGAATTGCTATCTTTCCCAGTGCTGGAATGTCACGGCCTTCAAGCTGGCTGTGATTATGCGTATCCCTATCCATGTTCCTATCCCAGTTTCCATTTCAGAGGACAAGTTACCGGTGGTGCTATCCAGAAAGAAGAGAGATTTTGGTATCACAGCTGCCATTGTGACAACATTGGCTATATCTACAGCAGCTGCCATGGCAGCAGCAGTCTCACTTGCTGCAACTATACCCACTGCAGAAGCTGTGAACACCCTTGTAGAAGGAATGGTGGCTGCCCTTCAAACACAGACTCAGATCAATGCACATTTGCAAGCAGGAATCCTGATAGTCAACCAGATGGTGGATTTGGTTCAAGAACAAGTGGACATATGGGGGGCCCTATACCATAGCCTATACTAATATGAGTGACTTACAGAATGTCTCCCGACAGCTCTCCCAATACTTGCAGGGGAATTAGTCCGCAGAATTCCAAAACTGTACTCAGCACCTGCTACTAGGCATAACAAGGATAAATAACACCAGAGGTGAGCTTGGCAACCCTCCCAGAGATAATCAAAACATTGCAAGATGTGTTAACCTTTACGAAACAATGGGCTAGCGTAATTGGTCTGATGATAATCCTCATAGTGGGCTTGATTCTGCTAGTAAGGAAACTGCAAATTTGGAGGCGACAGCAACATAGGCAACAGCAAGCCATGGTGCAGGCCTTGTTAGCCATCGAGGCTGGAACATCCCCCCCAGGTGTGGCTAAGTATGCTGGATCAGTAGTCAACGACGGGTAAGATTGGTGGGGGAAATATACCAACCTAAGACAGGACGCAGATCATTGATATCTGCCATCTGATGACGGGTAAGGATATTCCCCGCCACTGACAACCTAAGACAGGCACGATCCCTGCCATAAAAGAAAAATGGGGGAGATGTTGGAGGCAGGCCCCTGGCCAGGGCGGCCTCCGCCATTAAAAGACGGCGCCTGGCTAGTTGCCAGGTTAGGGTTGCCTCATGAGACTAAGCGGAACGCCCAAAGAGGAAGTAAACAGCATTGGTTGCTAGCGAAGTTGTTCATTTAGGTGCACAGCCTGATTCGCTCCCTCCTGTACCCTGCTCGCTGATTGGTCATGTAAGCGTATATAAGTGTGTAGACTTGCGGAGAGAAAGAGAGAGATCCCAGAGCCCTGAGATCATAACCTGAGCCAAAGGCAGAGGCTTAACCCACTGAGCCATCCAGGCACCCCGACCTCTGTTTTTGACTTAAACCTCCTCTGTGTCTATATGTTAATAGGTAATCTAAATTTTTCAGAAAATTTGAAGTATTGATGGGAAAATATTTTCTTCTTTTTTGTGCTTTTATTTATTTATTTATTTAGCACATGTCTGGGAGGCGATAGAAACGACAGGATTTGAAAACTGGGAATAAATTAGGCAGGATTTGAAATAGAAGCTTATTTAGGAAACAACTCTAATGAATATCCAAATTCTTTTTTATTGCTTTTACATACAAAAGAGATAGAATATCTAAGAAATGGCTAAATCTATGGTTCCTAGTTAACAAGAATTTTTAAAAAAGCTTGGGAAATCATCAATATTATAATCAAAGTTGTTTTAGGGGCTCTCAGGTGGCTTAGTCATTTAAGCAACCTACTCTTGATTTCAGCGTAGGTGGTGATCTCAGGGTTGTGAGATCAAGCTCTCCATAGGGTGCTGTGCTGGATATGGAGCCTGCATAGGATTCTCCTCTCCTTCTCCTTCCCCTTAAAAAAAAAAAAAAAAAAAAAAAAAAAAAATGAAAGTTATTTTGTCGGTTTTTTTTTTAATTTTTTTGTCGTTTTTGTTGTCTTACAGATTTTTAAGCAGAGAAGATGGAAATAAAGGATAAGAGGACAGAAAAATAAAACTAGTTTTGGAAATAGGCAATTTAGCTTCTGAAACTTTTTTTTTCCCCCAGAGTTTTCACTATTGGTAATTTCCATCCCTCTGATTAATTCTTCTAGGAAGTGCTATCATTGAGCCACTGAAAGCAAGAAGTCTGCCCAGGTTGATGTGAACATAGGTCTTGATTTGGTAAGAGGAAGTCCAAATTCACAGGATGCACAAAGCTAGGATAAGCAAGAGTCTGAGGCCCCAACTTGCTATCGTGCTTAGGGAGGCACAGCTTGACATCATCCTAGGCTGCAACTTTGGTTTAAGACCAAGAAAAGATTTAGTGTCTATCACATTTAAAAGTTTTGTTGTTGCTTACATTTGGGATTGAATGTGAAGATTCTTTTGTAGTCTGGGCAAAAACAGTAGTTTCATCTTTTTTTTGGATTTTCTAGTAAATCTTTTACATCCTCTTATTTTCAAGATGTCAATATCCTTTAGATATCCTTTAGAAAACAGCATACGACTGAGTTTTGTTCTTGTTTTTATCCAATCTAGAAATATTTTTCTTTAAGTTAGATCAGACGATCCATCTATATGAAATGAAATTACTCCCATGTGTGTTTAAACTTATTGTTGTATTATGTGTGTTGTTTTTCATGCTAATTCTGTCTACATTTTTTCCTCATTCATCTTGTCTTCTGTTGGACTCCACTTCACCAATTCTCTACTAGTTCAGAGCTTATATGCTTCATATCTATTACTTTCATGATTAAGCGCTTATCTTTATTAAAGTTTAGTTTTAATTGATACCTTTATTTTCCTCCAGGAAAATGCAAAGAATTTAGAATGTTTTAATGCTGTTATTTCTTCTGATGGATAGGATATTGTTGTCATGTACTTCAATGATATGTGCATGAGAATATGTTAATATTCATGTTTTGTGTATATATATAGATATAGTCCACAAAATTATGAATATTTTATATTTTGCTTTTAGAGTCAGCCACCATTTTTATGGCTTCATTTGCTCCTTTCCTTCATATATTTCTGAGCTTTTCTTGGCATAATGTTCATACTGCCTCAACTATATGTTGAGAAATATTACCAGACTGTATCTACTAGAGGAAAACTCTCACTTGTTTTTGTTATAATAAAAAGTGTTATTTTACCTTCATTCATAAGAGATACATGCATTGTATATATGTTTATAGACTGTCAAATGTTTCTTTTTAGTATATCAAAGACTAAATTTAATTAATCTGTGCTTTTAATGTAGCATTTGTGAAGTTAGCTGCTACTTTAGTTGTTGCTCTTTCAAAGGTACTTAGTCTGGCTGATTTTAAGATTTTATCTTTTTTTATTGAAGTATAGTTGATAAAAACATTGTATTAGTTTCAGATGTACCACCAAATTTAATAGCTGATAATTCTGTATAATACTCAGTGCTCATCACAAAAATTGTAGTCACCATCTGTCACCATACAACTTCCTACAATATCATTGACTATATTTCCTATGCTGTACTTTTCACCTTGAAAAATACATCCTTTCATCCTTGTACTTACTTTAGAACTGAAAGTTTGTCTCTCTTAATTCCATTTACCATCCCCCCACCCACTGCCGCTTTGGCACCCACCAGCTTGTTCTTTGCATTTTTAAGTCTGTTTCTGGTTTGTTTTTTTTTTTAATTCATCTGGGTTTTTTAAAAAAAAAAATTTTAGATTCCACATATAAGTAAGATCATATGGCATTTGTCTTTCTCTGTAAAGTTTATTTCATTTAGTATAATACCCTTTAGGTCCATTCATGTTGTTACAAATGACAAGATCTCATTCTTTTTTATGGCTGAGTAATATTCCATAGTGAATATGTATATGTGTGTGTGTGTGTGTGCAAATTTTATACATATATTAAAAAATACACAATATATACTATGTTTTCTTTACCCATTCAGTTATTGGTGGATACTCAGGTTACTTCTGTATCTTGGCTATTGTAAATAATGGTGCATTCAAGATAGGGTTGGTGTATCTTTTCAAATTAGTATTTTCAGGTTTTTTGAGGGGGTAAGGGTGAGGATGGTTAATAACCAGTAGTGGAGTTAGTGTATAATAGGGTATTTCCATTTTTAATTTTTAAAGAATCTCCATATTGTTTTCTAGAGTGGCTTCCTCAATTTACATTCCCACCAACAGTGCATGTGAAGATTCCTTTTTTTCTCCACTTCTTCACTCACACTTTTTTTTTTTTTTTTTTTATGTTAGGCATTCTGACTACTGTGAGGTGGAACTACATTGTGGTTTTGATTTACATTTCCCTGGTGATTAGTGATGAATGTCTTTTCATGTATCTGTTGGCTATGTGTATGTCTTCTCAGAAAAAAAGTCTGTTCAGGTCCTATGCCCATTTTTTAATCAGTTGTTTTGTGTGTATTGAGTTGTAGAAGTTCTTTATGTATTTTTGAATATTAACTCCTTGTTGGATATAACCTACAATTTCTTCTTCCATTCAGTAGGTTAACTTTTTGCTTTTGTTGATGGTTTCCTTTGTTCTGCAAAAGCTTTTGATTTTGGTGTAGTCCCAACAGTTTATTTTTGCTTATGTTTCTCTTGCCAGAGGAGCCCCATCTATAAAAACATTGTTAAGGCCAATGTCCAAGAGATTAATGTCTATATATTCTTCAAGGATTTTTATGGTTTCAGGTCTCATAATTAATCCATTTTGGTTTATTTTTGTGTATGATATAAGATAGTGGTCCAATTTCTTTTACATATAGCTGCTCCATTAGCCCAGCACCATTTGTTGAAGACACTGTCTATTCCAATTGTGTATTTTTGCCTCTTTTGTTCTAGATTAATTGACCATATAATCATAGGTTTATTTCTGGGCTCTTTATTCTGTTCCATCAAATTGTGTCTGTATTTGTGCCAGTACCATTTTATTTTTAGTACTACAGTTTTGTAGTATATCTTGATCTGGGATTGTGATACCTTTGTTTTTTTTCTTTATCAGATTGTTTTGGATATTCAGGGTCTTTGTGGTTCCATTCAAATTTCAGGATTATGAGGTCTAATTCTGTGAAAAATGTTGGTATTTTGATAGGGACTGCATTGAATCTGCATATTGCTTTGAGCAGTATGGACATTTTAACATTTTTTCCAATCTTGAACATGGAGTATCTTTTAATATTTCCATGTTGTTTTCAATTCCTTTTATTAATGTCTTATTGTTTTGAGTATAGATCTTCTACCTCCTGGGTTAAATTTTTCCTAGATATTTTGGTGCATTGTAAATGAGAATGCTTTCTAGATTTCTTTTTAGCTTTTCCATTATTAGTGTAAAGAAACACAACAGACTTCTGTATATTAATTTTATTTCCTACATCTTTACTGTATTAATTTATTCTGATAATTTTTTGGTGGTGTCTTTAGCGTTTTCTATATGTAGTATTATGTCTTCTGCAAGCAGTGACAGTTTTTCTTCTTCCTTACTAGTTTGGATGACTTTTTCTTGTCTGGTCGCTGCAGCTGGGATTTCCAATATTCTGTTAAATAAAAGTGGCAAGAGTTGACCTTTTGTCTTACTCCAGCTCTCAGAAGAAAAGCTTTCAGTTTTTGACCATTAAGTATGATGTCAACCATAGATTATTCATATATGCTCCTTATCATATTGAGGTATGTTCCTTTTAAACCCACTCTGTGGAGAGCTTTTATCATAAACAGACATTGTATTTTGTCAAATGTTTTTTTTCTGCATGTCCTAGATGATCATATTCTTATCCATCCTCTCATTAATGTGGTATATCACGTTGATTGCTTTCTGGATATTGAACCATCCTTGAATCCCTGGAATAAATCACACTTGATCATGGCAGATGATCTTTTATTTATGTAGTCAAATTTGGTTTTCCAGTATTGTGTTGGGGATTTTTACAAATATTATTTTAATTCTTAGATAGTTAATACAGTGTGTTCTATTAGTTTCAGGTTTACAATATAGAGATTCAGCACTACTCAGTGCTCATCATGATAAGTGTATTCTTAATCTCTTTCATTATTTCACCCATCCCCCACCCACCTCCTCTTTGGTGGCCTTCAGTTTTTTTCTCTGTAGTTGAGTATTTTATTTCAGTTTTCTATTTTTATATTCATTTGTTTCTTAAATTTCACATATGAGTCAAATCATATGGTATTTTTCTTTCTTTATTTCACTTAGCATTATATTCTCTAAATCCATTAATGTTGCAAATAGCAGTATTTTCTTTTTATGGCTTAGTACTATTCCAGTGTGTATGTGTGCACGTGCACGTGTGAATCAGTATATTGCTTCAGGAAGTATGGACGTTTTAACAACATTCCTTCCAATCCATGGGCATGGAGTATCTTTTAATATTTTTGTGTTGTCTTTAGTTTCTTACATCAATATCTAATAGTTCTCTATAGCTCTTCTATATCCATTACCTCTTCTTTATCCTGTCGCCTATCAGTGGACACTTCGGCTGCTTCCATAATTTAGCTATTATAAATAATAATGCAGTAAACATAGGGCTACATGTATCTTATCAAATTAGTGTTTTCCTATTCTTTAAGTAGATACACAGTAGTGAAATTTCATCATATGGTAGTTCTATTTTTAACTTTTAAAGGAAACCCCATACTGTTTCCCCCAGGGGTTCCACCACTTTGCATTCCCACCAGTGGGAGTCCTTTTTCTTGACATCTTTATTTCTCCAGCCCTTGTTTCTTGTGTTTCTTTATTTTGACCATTCTGACAGGTGTGGGGTGATATCTTATGATGGTTTTGATTTGCCTTTCCTTGATGATTAGTGAAGCTAATCATCTTTTCATATGTCTATTGACAATCTGTATGTCTTCTTTGGAAAAATGTCTAATCTAGGTCCTCTGCTTTTTTTTTTTTTTTAATCAGATGTGAGTATGTAGGCATAGGTGTATATGTGTTTTTGATGTTGAGTAGTATGTATTTTTTATATATTTAGGATATTAACTCCTTACTGGATAAATTATTTGCAAGGCAAACTGCCTTTTTGGTTAATGGCTTTCTTTGCTTTTCAAATGCTTTTTAGTTCATTGTAGTCCCAATTGTTTATTTTTGCTTTTGTTTCCATGTGCTTGGGGAGGCATATCCAGAAAGATATTAGGATTGAAATCCTGCCTATATTTTATTTTAGGAGTTTTATTGTTTAATGTTTTACATTTAGATTTTTAATCCATTTTGTATTTATTTTTGTGTGTGGTTAGTTTTATTCTTTTACATGTAGCTGTCCAGTTTTCCCAGCACCATTTATGGAAAAGATGGTCTTTTCCCCATTGTGTTTTTATTCCCTCCTTTGTCAAAGATTGACTTTGTGAAGGTGGGCTTATTTCTGGTTTCTTTATAATGTTCTACCAATCTATGTGTCTGTTTCTTGCTCAATATTATCCAGTTTTCATTGCTATGGTTTTGTAGTGTAATTTGAAATCTGGGAATATGGTACCTCCTGCTTTGTTCTTTCTTATGATTGCTTTGGCTGTTGTGGGTCTTCTGTGGTTCCATAGAAATTATAAGATTATTTGTTCTAGTTATGTGAAAATTACTATTGTTATTTTTATAAGAATTGCATTAAATCTGTAGATTGCTTTGGGTAGTATGGACATTTTGTCATTCTTCTAATTCATGAGCATTGCATAGATTTCCATTTGTTTGTGTCTCATGTTTGATTTCTTTTATCAATGTTTTTAGTTATTAGAGTTTAGGTTTTTGACCTCTGGGGTTAAATTGTTGTTTCCTTTCTATTTGATTACTGTGTATAGAAACACAACAGATTTCTGTATATTGATTTTGTATCTTGCAATTTTACTGAATACATATATTGGTTGTGATAGTTTTGTGGAGTCTTTAAAATTTTCTGCATATAGTATGTCATTTGTATAAAATGAAAATTTTACTACTTTCTTACCAATTTGGATATCTTTTATTTCTGTTCTGATCACTGTAGCAAGGACTTCTAGTGCTGTGTTGATTAAGAGTGGGGAGAGCGGTCATCTTACCTGGTTCCTGATCTTAAGGGAAAAGTCTTAAGTTTTTCACCCTTGAATCTGATGTAAGCTGTAGATTTTTCATATCTGACCTTTATTATGTTAAGGAATGTTCTCTTTAAACCCACTTTATCAACAATTTTATTTGGTCAGATTTTGGGGGGCATCTATTGTGATGATCATATCCTTCATTTTGTTGATGTTATGTATTATGATTATTGATTTGTGGATATTAAGCATCCTTGCATCCCCTGATTGATTGCATCCATTGATTGCGGTGAATAATGCTTTTAACATTTTGTTGAATGCAGCTTGCTAATATTTTGATCAGGATTTTGCATCTGTGTTCATCAAGGATATTAGCCTATAGGTTTTTTTGTTGTTGTTCGTAGTGTCTTTGTTTTTTTTCTGTCAGGGTAGTACTGGCCTCTAGAATGAATTTGGAAGCATTCCATCTTCTGTTTTCTTTGGAATAGGTTGAGAACATTAACTATTCTTTAAATTTTTTTGTAGAATTCACCTGTAAAGCCATTTGGTCCTGGACTTTTATTTGTTTGTTTGATTATCAATTCAATTTCTTACTAGTAATTGGTCTGTTCAGATTTTCTATTTCTTCTTGATTTAGTCTGGAATGATTGTATGTTCCTAGGAATGTATCAATTTCTTCTAGGTTGTCCAATTTGTTGAAATAAAATTTTTTCAAAATATCCCCTTAAAGTTCTTTGTGTTTTCTGTGGTGCCAATTGTTATTTCTGTCCCTTCATGTGTGATTTTATTTGAGTTTTCACTCTTTATGAGAAGTCTAACCATCTATCAACTTTGCTCAACTTTTCAAAGAACCAGCACTTAGTCTCATTGCTTTTCCTTTTTTCTTTCTTTCTTTTCTCTCTCTGTCTCTCTCTCTCTTTTTTTGGTCTTAATTTCATTTATTTCTGCTCTAATATCTTATTTTCTCTCTTTTATTAACCTTGGGCTTTGTTTTTCTTTTTCTGTTTCCTTTGGATATAAAGTTAGATTGAGTTTTTTCTTCTTGAGGTGTTGCTCAATTTCTCTCTTAGAGCTGCTTTTGCTACATCCCAAAGGTTTTAGACTATTTGTGTTTTCATTTGTGTCCATACGTTTTAATTTCCTCTTTGATTTTTTTAATTGATCTATTGGTTGGTTAGTAGCATGTTTAGCCTACATGTGTTTGTGTTCCTTCCAGTGTTTTTTTTGTAAATTGATTTCTAATTTCATATAATTATAGTCTGATAAGATAGTTGATATGATTTCAACCTTAAATTTATCCTTTCACTGCTTGTGATGACCCTCCCATTTGTGAATAGTTACATCAAGGTTTGATTCCAAATCAAGTCTCTGCCTCTCTTATATTTTTTGAGGTGATCTTCTCTCTATGACTAGCTGTGGAAGGTCTGATTGGCCAATTTATTTAAAATTGTTTTCAGAATGAATTATAATACATGTAGTTGTCTCCAGGTATTCATTACACCAGGAAAGCTCATGGTCCTTCTTTTCTGTTTTTCTCTTTCTCCACCATTGTTTTTAATAAAATTCTTAAGTAATTTTCATTTGTTTGTTTTTCCAGGTGAAATTTAGAGTTGCTTTGACACTCTTTTCCCAGATTCTTCAAATATTTATTGACTTGCATCAAAATTAGAAATCAATTTCAAAATAAATAGTATGTATTAATAGTTTTTAAAATTATTTTCATCCGTCTTCTTAGGTTTTATGTTTTATCTTTAAATTTTGTAGAAGCAAACTTATTTTCTGGTATTTCATGTTTGATTTTTCTTATTGAGCTGTTAGTTTTAAATGATCTTTCAGTTGGTTCTGTTAACTTTTTACTTATTTAATTATACCCCTGATTTAGATATTTAATTTCTCTCAGTGATATTCTATAATTTGTAGTGTATAAAGCTTGTTTTTTTTTTTTTTGGTTAAAATTACTTCCAAACATTTACTTTTTTTGAAATTATTTAGAATGGAACTGTGGCCTTAATTCAATTTTTGGATTTTTTATACCTACTATATAGAAATGTAATTGATTTCTGTATATTGATCATTTGCTCTATAACCTTGCCAAACTTGTTTATTAGTTGTGGGAGGTAGGTTTGTTGTTGTCAATAGCCTATATTTCATTTCTACATACAGGATAGTGTCTGAGAATGAAAGCGGTTTTACTTCTTCATTTCATATCTGATATAATAAATTATTTTCCTCTCCTTTTCCTTCTTCCTCCCTTTACCCCCCCTTTATTTGAAGGGAGAGTGTACTATACAGGCTAGAACCCATGGTACAAGGTTGTGCAGAAGTGTTCAAAGTCCATACACTTTCTCAATTGTTTCTCACAGAACTTCATATGTTGTGCATTCCTTATTCTCAGTGCTATTTCTATTCACTACTCTTGTACCTCTACCTTAAGAGGTCATCAGAAATAGTACAGAAAAACACAAAAACAACTAAAGATGGAGCAGTAAGGTTTATACCTGGATAGCCACTTGATGGCTTTGTGAGCAAGGGAAAGATTCTAATAGTTTTGAATATAGGTTCTCATAAATAAATTACAGGTAATCTTAACAATTTTGTTGGAAAGATTAGATGTGACAATGAATATGGAAGTTTTGTTCATTATAATTTAGTATGTAAGTGCCATTTATGACTGTAATTCTAAAAGGAGAAGGTAAAGAAACATTCAGAATGGGATGATTTATCCAATATCAAAGATCTACTTATTATCTAACAACTGTACACAGCTTGAGCTTCCTTGAGGTGATTGTGGTCTTTCTGCTAGGAAGGGCCTTTGTGTTTATATCATCTTACCATGAACTATTATATTTGTCTAACAAGCCCTAGATCATTGAGTTTCTCTCTCCTGTGTCCCCTTTAGGATAGTTGTCAAAAAAAAAGTATTATAACAGACATTTATTGTATTAAATGAGGCCCAGATATACCTATTGCTAGTGTGAAAATGACTAAGGTACTTTTGGAGGGTAGCCAAATAAGAACAGAATGTGTTCATTGCCAATAATTCTCAAAGATATTTTTAAGATTAAGTCAGGAGATGTAAGAGGCAGTTAGATGAAATCATTGAGACTTAATTTCAGACTGTTTGATCCAGAAATTAGGTTCCCAGTTCTATGAATGATGAGATGCAAGTATTTGGGAATAATAACATGCCAGAGATCAGAAATTCTGGAATCCAGAAAGTTTTTTTGAGCAGTGATTTGTATCAGCTGGAATTATGGCCCAATTTTTAATTCACAGTGGATCCAATGAGCCTAAGAATCTATCTTCTGGCTGTTTACCTGGTTTCTCAATTATAGTTGTAGACCAGCTGACAGAATCTTCTCTTTGATCCCCATACTTGTGGAATCAAAGAGCCACTATTGTAGGAATGGGCATGTAAAAGTCTCTGAAAATGTTCATACCCCACTCACCAAGATAGGAAGTTAGAAACAATGTCCTATCCAAAGAGAAACCGCAGATTAGTGATACTGCCAAAGATTCAAAGAGGTGGTAGTTGCCATTTAATTAATCTGTGACCCCTAGAAGCCCAGGTGGATTATGCTTGATAATGAAGGAGTGCTATAAACAAACAGGTGACAGCAATCTCAGCGGCTGGGCTGGCTGTGGTCTGTGTACTGGCTGGGCTGGGTGTGGTCTGTGTACTGGCGCAAATCGACACAGCCTCTGGCACTGGATTGGAAGCTATTTGTCTGGCAAGAGTACCCTTGAATCTCCCTGACTGGGGAAAAACTGAATGAGCTGCTGCCACTAGGAAATGAAAAACCTGCCTGAGCAGAGGCCACTATTAAGTCCTCATTATGGTACAGTTTCTTGAGAAGCCCAACCAGCGAAGTGGGAGCTTGAGTACATTGGACTTTTTCCGTTTTATTTTGACCTTATCTGACTTGTAACCTGATAAGTGACTTAACATTACATACATGGAGCCCTTCTCTGGATATGTATCTATTTCCCTCTCTTGCCCACAGAAATTCTGCCAGAGTCATTATTTGAGAGCTTTTTAAATGTTTTATCTGTCATCATGGTGAACAAAGAAAGTGAGACAATCGGCATCTGACTATAGCATCCACTAGTCTTATGTTATAGACTAAACCTACAATCCACCCGTATAACAGAACTGTGGAAGAGCCTACTAATACTTAGTAATGTGCCAGCTCAGGGTTGGCAACTGTACTCCAGGATACAGCACATGCAGTAGACTTATGCTCATGGTACTCTGTCTCTACTGGCCAGAATACATGATTCCAAGAACCAAAGGGTAAAAGTGGTATTATTGCCTTTAGCCATCATCATTCCAAATGATCCACTTGAAAATTTTGTTTTCCATCTCCAAAACATTAGGTCTTCTCAGTTATAGGCCAGGATTTCAGCAGGTGGAAATTTCTATGAAAGACAATATAAGGATTCCTCTGAACTTGAAATTAAGAGTACAGCCTTGTCATTTTGGGCTCTCAAAATCTATAAACCAGCAGGCAAAGAAAGTTACTCCTATGGGGGTAACTGACTCTGAAGACCATGAGGATGGAGCTGCTGCCACAAGTTGGAATAGGTGGAGGAATGAGTAGATCTGAAGTCCAGGAGGTTTTCTGAGGTGTCTATTTGTTTTCTGTGCTCAAGGATGAATAGGCAGTTGTTGCAAAGAAGCCCTGACAAAAGCAAAGCAATAAAGAAATCGGGTTACTTGGAATATGGGTGTGGATCACCCCACCAGACAAATGACCCAGACCAACTAAAGTGCTGACCAAAGGTTAGCGATATATAGATGAGCTGGTAGAGGAGTGGACGGGGACACTGGTTAGAGCCATGTGAGCAACCACAGCTCATTTGGTTTCCTTACCCCCTTCACAGGGTCTTCACAGAGATTGTGGCCACTCACCACCTGAAAGGGACATCTGTTGTAAACTGGACTTGAACGAGGGCACAAGTGGATCAGAATGGGCAAGGGGTGAAATATAGCAAGTACTTCTTAGGCACTGTTAAAAATCTTAGCCGCACCTCTTATACTAGCTGTGATTGCTTTGACTAGGTTGGTACAGGTTCTAACCAGCTTCAGACTCATCAGGCTCCTCCTACTTATCCCTTGCCTTGCTCCATAGGCAGAAGGCAAACCACCTTTTGATTTGATGCCCACACCTGTGTGCATCAGAAGTAGAGAACATTACCCTACAAAGTGAATGTTTTACCAATGGGAAATAGAAGCTAATGGACAAATGCTTTCTCCTTAGTCCTCCGAATAGACAGCTCCAGGTGGCATATTTTTTCCTGCTTCTCAGATGCTCTTGGATCAAGCAGCAAGCCAACAACACGTTCCTGTATGGATTCTGACTCCTTTCTGCCTTTTTTCCCTAGACTCCATGTCTGCTGCAGGAATCACACCGCTCAGTAAGGTACTCCCACAAAAACCTTTGTCTTAGGCATTGCTTCTCAGGCAGCCAAGCTAAGATGCTCCGTGAGAAAGCTCTTATTAGATATGCAGTCCAGATGATAAATAATGCTGTGACTTACCTAGAGTCTCACAGATGGTGATCAGCTGAGCTACATCCTGATCCTATCATCTGACTCAAAATCTTGTTGGTTCTATGCTATAACCACTCCACAATGAGGTGAAGATAGGAGGTAGCTAGGACATTGCCAGTTCTAGTGACTGTGACTTTAAAGTAAAATCTTGTGGGGTTTCTTTATAGTAAAAGCAGGGGCAGAATACGTAAGAACATAGCAGATTCCATACTTTCAAAAGTAACAAGAAAGGGGAATGGTGACTACTTTAGGTCACCCTCTGTTTCCCGGGAACTGTGAAGGGGCCTCACATCACCGTGTCTACTGGGGAAAAAAAAATGCATTCCTGCCCCCACTTTTAAAAATGAGACACTGAGGCCCAGAGAGATTAAGTTATCTGTCTAATTTCATAAGCTCATTACTGACAATATTTAAATTCTGACTAGATAATCTAAAGAAAGGAGTAATTATGCTTTTGGTAAGTTTAAATACAGGTCTATGGAGGAATCTGGGAATTTTCGATAAGGCCTCCTGAGAACCCTTCTAACACTGTATTTCTGTGATTCTAAGTAATCATCACATCCAAAGAATTAATTATGCTACATGCTATTTTCCCAGTGTAATACAGATGGCTTCATCTTATAATTTTAGGCTATAGTTAGAGATGATTCACTGGCATTTTAGAGGTACTGTTGCTACTATTCCCCAGAAGAAACTCAAAGAGGCTGCTTCAAATTTCTGTGTATTGCAAATATATCACTTACCTAGGGGCAAGTTCCTGTGCATCAGAAAGGGAGATCTGGAAAATGGGGTCAATAATGCACCCCAGGTATAGACTGCCAAACCGGCCTTCAGAGACTGAGCTGGCAATGGATATGCCTGAGCAGCAGGGTCTGGAGGCCTACCTTGTGCCATATGCCAGACTGGCTCAGAACCAAATGATGAAGCCACTGTTAAAAGGTCTTAGAAGCTCTGAGTCAGAAAGACAGCTAGAGAGCATTGGCGGAATGAAACCCTCTGTTAAAAATTTGATGCTTAAATCTCTCCCATGGTCTCCCTGTCAGACAGATATCTAGGCCCTCTCTGAATCCACTCAGCAGCTGAATTAAATGCTGAATCCACCACTGTCCAGTTTAAAGTAAACCTCCTTCTACCTACTGGACACTATGTCTGGCTATAGAATTCACTTTGACATTCAATCAATTTGACAAGTGTTTACTGAACAATATACAGTGGAGACATACAGATGGCCACATGGCTGTGTGTACACCTTGCCTCGTTCTGAAAGATCCTGAGCAATACCAGTCTTCCCTCGTGTAGAGCTCTCAGTATAGAGCAGATGTCAAAATTTCAACCAATGATTACTATAAATATGGTGGTGGTGCTCAGACGGAGGGCCTGTTGACCTGGGTGATCAGGGATGGTTTCCTGACGATGGGATGCCTGAGCTGAGGACTGGAGAATTGGTGGGATTAGATGGTAATGGAGGAAACAGCCTTCCAGACAGAGCAACATGTCCAAGGGGGAGGGTGCATGATGCAGTCTAAGAAATGGCCACCAAAGCAAAGAAACTGGTATAAAGTGCATGTGAGACAGATGTGCTGAGTGAGGCTGGGCCGATGGGGGAAGCCAAGTTACCGAGTGGCCTGTAGAAGCTTCCACTTTATCCAACAACCTGTGGAGGCTGAGGATGAGGTTGGAGTAGGGGAGTCGTATCCTCAGGTCAATTACAGCATTTTGTAAATTGGATTGTAACTTCTGCAGGTCTCCCCATACAGGTCCTGCTAGTAAGTAGAATAAATGGAAACTTTCCCTGCTATAGGAAATCTCCTATTTCACACAGGAAGGAGATGTAAATTAATAAGTGATTATAGTGGCAGTGCTTTTAACAGATGATTAGTTTCTTTCCAGCTGTTCCTTCATTTATTTCCTACCCAGGGTCTCTGGCTGTCTCCTCTACATGATTTGAATATTTCTCAGTCCGGTCGTCTCTTGCCTGTCCTTTGTGCATTTAGTGGGGTTTTTCTTTGTCTCTCATCCAAACTCCCTAATGGAGGTTTTGGTACCATCCTAACTCGACGGCTTTCTTTGCAGTCTATTCTCTTGGAAACTTAAACTGGTTGGTCTCAATCACTGTTTCATAAGTGGATTCATGCACTGCCTAATGCTATCCCATAATATAAAATTGGCCCTTAAGAAAATGGGGAAAAAAATAATACACTGAGGGATTTGTGGTCTTATCGTGTTGTTTGCATTTGGATCTCAGGTGACAGCGATGGATTAATATTTTAGTAATTATAATTTTCTTCTTTGTGACCTATTCTTATCATACATCCATGCATAATCCTTGTCTGTTTGCTTGTTTGAAACAGTTGAATTGCGTAAGTAGAGATAGATCTCCGATGTAACATGGAAACTAGAACATGGATTTTAACTTGAATCTGCATATGTAACCCCCATTCAATTCATTCTCATGCCTTCCTTCCCTTGCGATATTTCATTCTTCAAACAATTATATACACAGTTATATGCATACACATTTGTATGGAATCCTAAAAAGTATATCATAAAATTTTACTTTATAAACAGTGTGCCTTATTATATGTAAACTTCTCAGAATTTTTAATATTCAATCTTTTATTAAAATTCACACTTTTTTCATGCAGCTGTTCACTTAGCCTGACTACTGCATAATACTTTACTACATAAACATACCACGTATTTATCCGTCCTCCTGTAGATGGCCATCAGGATTATTTCCCAGATACTTCTCGTATGGCCAGGGCTGCTTGAACACTTCTGTGCATATCTCCTGGGGTATATTGATAAGAGTCATCTCAGATAAAAGCCTGAAGGTAGAATTGCTGCATATTAGATTATGCATGTTTTCCACACAGATAAATGTGCTCAGTGGAAGGACTACTTATCCTTCCTTAGATGTGCTCTCTTATAGTAGCAAATGCCCTTTTAAATTAAGTGACCCTAATTATAGATAGCAGTTGCTGATTTTTGAAAGGTAGCCGCTGTTAATAAAATGAACAACCTCAAATTTTGTTAGGAAGTTTTACTGCCCTGAAATTCTAAAGTTCAGGGAATGCAAAACTAGGTCATACACAAGAGAAAGACCAGATTTTATCCACCTCTGTGAAGGAACCATCATCACGGGGCTTCTCTCACTGTACCATCACGAGTGTTAATGAGATGAGTAATGATAAGCACTGGTATACAGTAATGACCCAGGAATCTACCATGGCTCCCTTGGTTTCAGATGGTAACTTGTAAACAAGCAGGGAAGGGTGCTTGCTGCAGCATTTAAAAGCCTTTCTAAAGGTGGAACAGCCTTTCATGAATTGTCCACTCCTTGCCTTCATCTATGAAACAAATAACAGTAGCAGTCAGAACGTGGTGTTAACCCTGGACCGTAGTGATGCCCTTTATTCAGATGGAATTCTCTTCTATTTGTTTTGACAACATGGGGGAGGCAGGGCCATGGCACAGAGGACATCTTTGGTCTGCTTCCGTTTCCTTTTCTGAGGATAGGAGCACTGAACTAGTTAAGTGGGGGGTGGGGAGGGGAGAAGGCACTAGAAAAGAGAAAAGGGAGGAAGGTGCCAGTTTGTTACAAGAGAAATTAACTTTGTTCCAGTCCCAAGGCTGGGAGGCCTCTCCCCCTACGGGGAGCTCTCTGGTGGTCTTCCCTGGCTGGGTACTGGGTCTATGGGGCACCTAAATGAAATTAGCTTCATACAGAAAAAATTGTGGACATGAAGATCTCAGGGCATCTAGACGTCATTCCCATTCATTTACCAAATCCATCAACTGCATAGCCAGATATTATTTAAATAATTCAACAAAATACTACTACATAAATTTGAGCAGCTCTTCCCATTGGTTTACAGACAAAAGGGGCATTTTTGTCCCTTGCTCGTAGTTGCTGCTTTGCAAGTGGAACTTAAGACACAGGTCTGTGTTGGGGTCAGGTATTTCTGCCAGGAGAAAGAGGGGGCACTAACGTAACAGGTGGAAATGTCTCCAAAGTGCACTTACATACTTTAAAAATCAGTATGTGCTTTTCACTTACTATATGCCAAGCCCTGTGTAGGATACTAAGGATACAAACCTGAGTAAGAGATTTTTTTTTCCCTTTCCTGAAGTTATGGAAGATGTGGGATATGGGCAACTGAAAACATTACAGCATGGCCCATAACTATAAAATCACCATGGGCAGGTGCTCTGAGAGCACAGGAGATAGCCCCCTCACTGAGGATGGACAGGGAGCTGTCACACGGATAAGGTACCATGTAGGTAGAGCCTTGAAGCACAGGTGGGATATTTCCAGTAGAGAAAGAATTCCTGAGAGCAAAAACCATTTGAGCAAAAGCATGGGGGTGAGAAAATTTGGGGTCTCTTCTAATATCAGGGCCTTTTTCACAGCCCTGAGAACTCTGTGCCATTTTCCTGCTCTTTTCCCTCCTGCTATGCCCCCACAACAGTGCATCAGATGACACACATGAAGCACACAATGGCGGGCATGTGGACGCTGGTCTGGAAATGGTGACTGTCACTATGGCGAGGCTTCCGGTGCATGTCTCCTATGTCTGGCCAACTTCACTTCTTCAACTTGTCCAACAGTGCATGCACAGTGGTGGAATTGGAAGCCAGTCCAGCTCTGCCAGACTCAAAAGCCTATGCTTTAGCCATTGCTCCATCTAACTTCTCAGACTGAGTTCATGATAGATCTTCTGGGGTTGACCGAAGTGAAAAACAAAAACAAAACAAAAAACCTTCAGCATCTTCCAAATCTGTCCTAAGCCTGAATATTTGAAATAGCCTGTTGAAGGCACCCACAGTTTCTGCCTATCTTCCAAGCTAGCATTTGGAAATCACATCTCTTGCTGGAGCAGGAGCAGACATGGGTAGTGCTCCCTCCTGTTAGCCAGGTCAGAGCGTTTGGAGACTGGCTCCCCTGAGGATAAGCATCTCTGACCAAGGCTTTGAGACTCTAAATGATGTTCTCATCAAGATCTTTATTTTCCCCTCTTTTGCATTTAACTTTTACGGGATGGACACCCCCTTTTTTAAGAATCCATCTCCTACTGCTGACTAAGTCCCAAATACTGAGCTTTGGATTCAGGATGAGAAAACCCTGCCCCTCAAGCAATCCCTTAAAATCTGGGCTGTCACATATTTCAGTTTAATTGGGAAGAGAAGATTATATGCAGGATTGAGGATTTAGGGATTTTTCTAAGCCTGCGATAGAGTATGACTCAAATCTAAGAAGTCAGTGTAAGCTACTATCTACCTAAGTCAGGAAGCCCCTAAGCCCCAAAGTCGAATTGTAATTAACATTAGAATTTCTTCTTTTCTCCGCCTTGCTATCTGAGCGTAAGGTTGACCCTATGAACCCATTTTAGCATAGACAAATGAGCTGTAATTGCTCAGCAGCTCATTGTGAGGCTGAGAACCCAATTATATGCATCTTTGATCACATCACCTCCATGGGGTTTAGACTCAGAAATATCCAAGAAATATTTGCTAAGTTAACAGAACCAAGATAAGAAGCAATTATCTTTCTAGCTGAAGAAAAGACACATGTCAAAATAGATGTTTTTAAAAAAATTGTTCATTAGGCTTGTGACATAGAAAGTTACCACAAATAGAACACTTCCTGATGTTACTGCTTCAATATTTACTAAAACTTCCCAAAACATTGGTGAAGAACTGATATGAGTCAGGCATGTTGCAAGTGGGGGTAAAACAGAGTCCTTCCCCTTAAGCGCCTTGCAGTCTTTTTGAGGAGAAAGCCACCTAACTCCTAAGTCTTGTAAAGCAGGTAGACACTCCAGCTGCTGTTCTGTGAGGGTGCTGGTGGCATGGCTTACAGTAGGAGAGCCAGGTAGCACTCACTTGAAAGAGACCAGAGAACAGAGGGAGAGGAAGAACATTTGGGGCAAAAAGAAAAACAGAGGTAAAGAAGTGCAATATATTCCAAGAACGTCAAACATCAAGTGTGTTCTGGGCATAGAGATCATGCAGGAAGAAGAAGGGTTTGGGCAACACAGTGATTCAACAATTATATACATTGCTCACCACTCACCATGGTAAGCGTAGACACCATCTGTCATCATACAATGGTTATCACAGTATTATTGATGGCAATCTCTATACCATACTTTTCATCTTTATATCTTATTTTATAGCGGGAATTTTATACCTCTTAACTCCCTTTGCCTATTTCAATAATTGTCCTACCCCTCTTGCCTTTGTCAACTGCCAGATTATTCTCTGTATTTGGGTCTGTTTTGATTGTTTGTTCTGATAAATCCCACATCTAAGTGAAATCCTTTTGTATTTGTCTTTTTCTGACTTCCTTCACTTAGCATAGTACTCTCTAGGTCCACTCATGTCTTTAGTGGCTGAGTAACATTCCAATGTATATTCATACACTCAACTTCTTTATCCATTCATCCATTCATCTATCTATGGACACAAGGGCTGCACCAACTTGCATTCTCCCCAACAGTGTAAGAGGGTTCCCCTTTCTCCTTATCCTCTCCAATGCATGTTGTTTACTGTCTTGTTAATTTTGGCCATTCTAACTGGTGAACATTTTTTCATGTGTCTGTTAGCTATTTGTATGTCTTCTTTGGAGAAGTGTCTGTTCATGTCTTCTGCCCATTTTTTGACATTATTATCCATTTTTTGGGTGTTTATTTGAGGAGTTCTTTATAGACATTGGATATCAGCCCTTTGTCTGTAATGTCATTTGTAAATATCTTCTCCCATTCCATGGGTTGCCTCTTTGTTTTGTTAACTGTTTCCTTTGCTGTGCAGAAGCTTTTTATCTTGATGAAGTCTCAAAGTTCATTTTCACTTTTGTTTCCCTTGCCTTTGGAGACGCGTCTTGAAAGAAGTTGCTGTGGCCGATGTTGAATAGGTTGCTGCCTATGTCCTCCTCTAGGATTTTAATGGATTCCTGTCTCACACTGAGGTCTTTTATTCATTCTGAGTTTATCTTTGTATATGGTATAAGAGAATGGTCTAGTTTCATTCTTCTACACATAACTGTCCATTTTTCCCAGCACCGTTTATTGAAGAGACTATCTTTTTTCCATTGGCTATTTTTTCCTGCTTTGTTGAAGATTATTTAACCATAGAGTTGAGAATCCATATGTGGCCCTTTACTCTGTTCCATTGGTCTCTGTGTCTGTTTTTGTGCCACTACCATGCTGTCTTGGCGATCACAGCTTTGTAATACAGCTTGAAATCAGGCAACATGATGCTTCCAGCTTTGTTTTTCTTTTTCAACATTTCCTTGGCAATTTGGGTTTTTTTCTGGTTCCATACAAATTTTAGGATTGTTTCTTCCAGCACTTTGAAAAATGCTATTGGTATTTTGATCTGGATGGCATTGAAAGTATAGTTTGCTCTGGGCAGCATAGCCATTTTAATAATGGTTTTTCCTCTGCTCCATGAGCATGGAATGTTTTTCCAACTTTCTGTGTCTTCTTCCATTTCTTCCATAAGTGTTTTGTAGTTCCTAGAGTATAGATACTTTACCTCTTTGGTTAAGTTTATTCCAAGGTATTTTATGGTTTTTGGTGCTCTTGTAAATGGAATCAATTCTCTAATTTCTCTTTCTACAGTTACATTGTTAGTGTATAAGAAAGCAACTGATTTCTGTGCATTGATTTTGTATCCTGCCACATTACTGAATTGCTGTATGAGATATAGTAATTTTGGGGTGGAATCTTTGGGGTTTTCCGCATAAAGTATCATATCTTCTGGAAACAGAGTTTGACTTCTTCTTTGCCAATTTGAATACCTTTTATTTCTTTTTGTTGTCTGTTATTGCTAGGACTTCTAGCACTATTTTAAGCAATAGTGGTGAGAGTGGGCATCCTTGTTGTGTTCCTGATCTCAGTGGAAAGACTCTTGGCTTTTCTCCCTTGAGAACGATATTCTCTGTGGGTTTTTTAGATGGATTTTATAAAATTGAGGAATGTTCTATCTCTATACTCTGAAGAGTCTTAGAAAGGATGCTGTATCTTGTCAAATGCTTTTTCTGAATCAATTGAGAGGACCATGTGGTTCTTGTCTCTTATTTATGTGTTTTATCACATAGACTGTTTTGTAAATCTATCAAATAGATTGACTTGTGGCTGAACCACCCTTGTATCCTAGGGATAAATTCTATCTGGTTGTGTTGGATAATCCTTTCAATGTACTGTTGGATCCTATTAGCTAGGACCTTGTTGAGAATTTTGGTATCCATATTCATCAGGGATATTAGTCTGAAATTCTCCTTTTTGTTGGGTTCTTTGCCTGGTTTGGGGATTAAGGTAATGCTAGCCTCATAGAGTCTGGAAGTTTTCCTTCTGTTTCTATTTTTTGAAATGGCTTCAGGAGAATAGATATTATTTCTTCTTTGAATGTTTGGTAGAATTCCCCAGGGAATCCGTCAGGTCCTGGACTCTTGTTTTTTGAGAAGTTTTTGATCACCACTTCAATCTCGTTACTAGTTATTGATCTAGTCAGGTTGTCAATTTCTTCCTGTTTTAGTCTGGGAATTTTATAGGTTTCCAGGAATGCATCCATTTCTTCTAGGTTGCTTAACTTACTGGCATATAGTTGTTGATAATAATTTCTGATTATTGTATTTGTTTCTTTAGTGTTAGTTGTGATTTCTCCCCTTTCATTCATAATTTTATTAATTTGAGTCCTTTCTCTTTTCTTTTGGATAAGTCTGGCTAGTGGTTTGTTGATCTTATTAATTCTTTCAAAGAACCAGCTTCTAGTTTTGTTAATGTGTTCTACTGTAGTTGTCATTTTTAATGCATTTATCTCTGCTTTAATCATAATTACTTCCCTTCTTGTGTGTGGGTTAGGTTTAATTTGTTGATTCTTCAGTTCTTTAAGTTGTAAAGGTAGTTTGTGTATTCGGGATTTTTCTGGGTTTTGTTTTTGTTTTGTTTTTGTTTGTTTGTTTGTTTGTTTGGTTGGTTTGGTTTGGTTTTTTTGAGAGAGGCTTGAATGGCTATGTATCTCCTCCTTAGGACTACCTTTGCCATATCCCATAGGTTTTGAATTGATGTGTCTTTGTTCTCATTAGTTTCCATGAATTATTTAAGTTCTTCTTTGATTTCCTGGTTGACCCAAACATTCTTGAGCAGGATGGTCTTTAGCTTCCAAGTATTTGAATTTCTTCCAAACTTTTTCTTGTGATTGAGTCCAGTTTCAAAACATTGTGGTCTGAGAATATGTAGGGAATAATCTTAATCTTTCGCTATTAGTTGAGACCTGATTTGTGGGTCTATTCTGTATTCAGTATGTGGGGTCCATTCTGGAGAAAGTTCCATGTGTGCTCAAGAACAATGAGTATGCTTTTGTTTTAGGGTACATATCTATGAGGTCCATCTTGACCAGTGCGTCATTCAAAGATCTTGTTTCTTTGCTGACTTTCTGCTTATATAATCTTTCTATTGCTGAAAGTGGAGTGTTGAGATCTTCTACTATTAAAGTATTATCAGCATGGGCGCCTGGGTGGCTCAGTGGGTTAAGCCGCTGCCTTCGGCTCAGGTCATGATCTCAGGGTCCTGGGATCGAGGCCCACATCGAGCTCTCTGCTCAGCAGGGAGCCTGCTTCCCTCTCTCTCTCTCTGCCTGCCTGCCTACTTGTGATCTCTCTCTGTCAAACAAATAAATAAAATCTTTAAAAAAAAAGTATTATCAGCACTATGTCTCTCTATTTTGGTTATCAGTTGGCTTATGTAGTTGGTGTTCCCATGGGGGCATAGAAATTTATGATTGTTAGATATTCTTGTTGGATATAGCCTTTAAGAATGATACAGTGTCCTTCTGTATCTCTAACTAACTACAGTCTTTAGCTTAAAAGCTAATTTGTCTGATATGAGAATTGTTACCCCAGCTTTCTTTTGAGGTCTGTTGGCATGAAAGATGGTTCTCCATCTCTACACTTTTCAGTCTGGATATATCTTTAGGTTCAAAATGAGTCTTTTGTAGACAGCATATGGATGGGTCCTGTCTTTTTATCCAATATAGAACCCTGTGCATTTTATGGGAGCATTTAGGCTGTTCATGTTGAGAGTGATCATTGAAAGATAAGATTTTATTGTCATAATGTTGCCTGTGAAGTCCTTGTTTCTATAGATTGTCTCTGTATATTTCTGTTCTGTATCACTCTTGGAGTCTTTCTTCTTTTATAGAATATTCCCTTAATATTTCTTTCAGAGTTAGTGGCCTCAAATTCTTTTAGTCTCTGCCAGTTCTGGAAGCTCCTTATCACTACATCAATTATGAATGACAGCCTTGATAGATAAAGAATTCTTGTCTGCATTTTCTTCTCATTTATTACCCTGAATATGTTTTGCCAGCCCTTTCTGGCTTGCCAGGTCTCTGTGGACAGGTGTGACATTATTCTGATGTTCCTCCCTCTGTATGTAAGTAATCTCTTCCCTCTGACTGCCCATAACATGGTTTCCTTGTTCTAAGATTTGTGAGTTTTACTATTACATGCCTTGGAATTGGTCTGGTCTCCTTGATCTTGGGAGGGGCCTCTCTGCCTCTAGGACATGAATGCTTGTTTCATTCCCCAGACTAGGGAAATTCTCAGCTATGATTTGCTCAACCATATATTCTAGTCTTCTTTCTCTCTTCACTCCCTCAGGGATCCCAATAATTCTGACATTGGAACTTTCATGGCATCATTTATTTCTCTAATTCTGTTTTCATGGATTTTAAGCTGTTTGTTCCAGGCCTCCTTCTGCTCCTTCTTTTCTATCAGTTTGTCTTCAAGATCAATAATTCATTCTTCTGCCTCATTTACCCTGTTAGAGTATCTATATTAGATTGGATCTCATTGATAGAATTTTTAAGTTCTTTAGATCCACTCTCATTTCTGCCCTTAGTGAATCTATGTTGCAATTGATAGGTTTCTCCAGCCTGACTATTGTCCTCATAACTCCTACCCTGAATTCTATTTCTGACATCTTGCTTAGATCCATATCCATTAGATCTACAGGATAGGCCATTGTCTTTGGGTCTCTTCTTTGTTGGGAGTTCCTCCTCCTAGTCATTCTGTTGAGTTGTGGTTGAGGGAATATACTACCAAAAATACCACAATCCAGGCAAAGTGTACCTTGGGAAGATTAAGCAGAATTAGAAGTTACCACCAAAAACAAAACAAGCAAACAAAAAAACAGCCAAAATGAAACCAAAGAGTAAGATTTATAAAGTAGAAAAACAAAATAAGCAAAAAGATAAAAAAACAACAACAAAAAAGGAACCCAGAATAAAAGGGGTGACGGATGATGAGAAGGTGGTTATAATCTCTTGATCTGGGCGAGGAAGTTCTTCCTGCGTGTATTTTGTTCTCTTTGCTAGAGAACTCTACTTCCCAGAGATACACGGAAATTAAAACTGGCATATATATAATGGTAGTATTAAATAGGAAGGAAAGGACTGTCTTGAAACTTATATATATTTAAAAAAATGAAAAAGTTCAAGTTAAAAAGTTACTGTGGAATTTGTTTTATTAAACATCTAGTTGAAATGATAAAGTAAAAATAAAAAAAGAAGAGTTTTAAAAAGAGAAAAGTTGTATCTATGAAACATACAGGCCGTGAGGCAACACCAGGAGTTTAATATACCGTTTTCTCCTGGTTTGGGGGTTTTACAGTTTTATGGGGACCCTGTGGTTGTCGTCCTCTTGTTCTTTCAGATTGTCTTCTGGGGGAGGGGCCTGTTGCATTGATTTTTAGTCAGTCCTGCTTGGACAGAGTTGTGCTTTTGTTCTCTGGAGTTTGGGCTTTTGTTCTCTGGAGGCTTTTGTTCTTTGGCAACTTTTCTTGCCTTTTTGGAGGGTCAGAGCAAGGTAACCTGTCCACACCCAGATCTCTGCCTGAGAGATCTGCCAAATCCTCCAGAACATACAGATTCCCCATCTGTAAGCACCGCTGAAAACTACAGCCTCCCACAGGTGGTACACACCCCCAGCGACCCTCTCAGTGGTTGTCCGAGACCTCTGCTTGTCTCTGTACCCCTGTGCCACCAAAACCACGAGTGATACTGGTCTCAGTGAGCCCAGCCCCCATTGCTGTCATTCCCGGGACCATGGGCTCCAGTCCAAGCTGGGTCTTCTCTGGTGCAGGTGGTGGTGACAGTGGCTCCAGCAGTGGCAGAGGCTGCCACCAGGCCCAAGGACTGCTGACTCAAGTCTGTGCCAGGTCCTTTCGGGCATGGGCATTAAAGGAATCCAAAATACATCTTCTTGTAGTTATTGACAATCAACTGCTTAAAAATAATTGGAATCATCACATTTTTATCTTACTCCCCTGGGACTAGGCAGTGTGATAAAAATCTCTAGTGACCTGACATTCTGACCTCTTCCTTTATGTTCAAGAAAGCCTGGGATAATGCCAAGGAATGAGTGTGAACTTATTTTAGGGTATAATTTTGAATTGGCTGTAGTCAAGAAAAATAAGTGAACTATGTATCAGCTAAGACGTTTTAAGTTGTTTTTAATAGAAATGATTTGTAACAGCTTTAACTCCCTGCCCCATTGCTCCCAAACTGCTGTATTTTAACATCATGACTGTACTGTGATCTGAGAAGTATGTGATTGGAGTAGGAGTCTCTAACAGCTATACATTGTAGGATAATAATAAAAGCCAAAAATTATTACCTAATTGCCCCAAATCATAGAGTACTAAAAACATTTTTATTCCATTCCCAAGAACTTGAAAATATTTTTAAACTTTTTATTTGAAGCAGGTTTGAATTTTGCAGACCTCCCCTTGGCCAGACTGCCTTTAGAGAGATGTTTAGCTGCAGAACACATTGCGTTTTGTTGCTAGTTCAAATTGATCTCCCTACCTTGGTAAAAAAAAAAGTCACCAGTCCAGCAATTAGGAACTGCTGTGCTCTTCTGTTTTTAGCTGATGTCCCATATTGAGAAAATTGCACTTTACTTTGCTTGAGTTCTATTCTTGAGTAACGCTCAAGTTAAGAAGCAAGTGTGGCTGGTAGCACTTAATTTTTTCAGTGAATAAAGTACTGTAAATGAGATGGCCCATATAGTCAGACTTCCAGTAAATACAGAATCATTAATTTTAATTTTCTCTTCCCCCACTTTCAATGACCTTTGGCCTTTACCTGGACTCTTTCAGTAGCCTCCTAACTGATCTCCCTGATCCAACTCAAGTGCTCAAATCAATGACTGTAGTGCTGCGGTAGTGATTCCTCAACAGACAGCATCCGCTCACTTCCCTTTCATAAAACTTTTAAATAACAGTCCTGTTTTTGAGAAATTAACATTGAAAGTTCATGATTCAGTCCTAAGAATTCTTTCAAATCTGTTAACTTGAGCTTTTGCTCTTCCTTCAACACACCAATCTCTAAATCTCTCCCCGTCCTATGCCTTAAACTCTGTTCTCTGAAATAAGTTGCTTCCTTAAATGCCCTCCTATCCCTATTGGCTTTATCCTTCAGGATAAATTAAGTTTTGTGACACCATTCAGTCTCCTTTTTGTCTTTGCAATCTTCTCGTTCATTCATATTGCCAATATTTACTGTTTTCCTTGTGCCAGGCATTGCTGGGAATAGAGAGATGGACCAAGGTTCTTATCCTCATTCATCTTCTATTCTAGTGTTAGTTATATAATAAAGACAATAATTAAATGCTTGAATCTGTAATTCCAAGTAGGAATAAGTGCATTATAAATAACAAACCAGAATATATAATAGAACTATTTTTGATGGTAGTGGGAGGCTTTTATATATTCTTTAGCTATAGACAATATATACTATTTTGGGAAATTGTTTTGCATGTTTTTTTCTTTGTTATAGCTCCTTAAGGTGATAAATCCTTTTTACCTTTGTCACCTTTAATCCCTTCTGCAAAACGGTCAGTAAGTACATGCTGACCACATAAATGTAAATATGTATGGAAAGGTAAACAAATGAATTATTCTCAGCCATGTTTTATCTTGAATTCATTGGAAAGGAAATCCTTCGTGAAGTAATAAGTAATACTCCCAAGATGACAAATTGATTTCTTAACAAATACTGGGCCTCTAGCCAAAGACCAAATTATCTTCAGCACATGGATTAGAGTAATAAGATATTCTTAGAACTAGGCATCTGGGTCATTTAATGTTCAAGGTATCTTTAAAGAGAGATGGAGTTTCTATTAGCTAATCTATGTTCTGTAATTTTATAAATGAAGAAATCATTTATTTCCTCAAAAAAAATACATCCACTGTACCAGTTTTAAGAATTAGTTTAAACTAAGATTTTTGTTGTAAAACAATTTTCTGGGGGCAAAAATGCAAATTTTGCCTAAAGGTTTGGAAGAATGTATATTGTAGAGTCATTTAAAATGTTGTAATTATAGACGTACCTGTGTGGTGCAGTTGGATAAGCATCTGACTCTTGGTCTCAGCAAAGGTCGTGATCTCAGGGTCATGAGATCAAGCCCCACAATGGGCTCTATGCTCAGCATGGAGTCTGCTTGAGATTCTCTCTCCCTCTGCCCTCCCACTCATGCTTGCTCTCTCTCTCTAAAATAAATAAATAAATCTTTTTAAAAATGATGTAATTATATTGCCTAAGCACTATATAAAAGGCCACCCTTTTTTAAAAAAAAATTATTTTTACCATATTAAGTGTCTCTTTAATCCCCATCACCTTTTTCACCCATCCCCCCACCCACCACCCCTCTGGTAACCATCAATTTGTTCTTTATAGTTAAGAGTCTCTTTCCTGGTTTGGGCCTTTCCCCAACTTTTTCCCCTTAAAAGTCCATCTTTATAGTGGATAGCTGGTGCCTTGTTCCAGGTTGTCCGTTAATTCACTCTAATTTTAATTAAATCTTTTACTTCATCTATTTCTTAGCTTCCATGTCTATATCGTGGGCTTCTGCAATCCTGCAGTGTATCTCAGAGCCCCCAGGGTCCTCTGCTCTCTTTATAGATCTATGTAATTATACTGAAGTCCCCTACCCTCACCAGCGGCATGTTCTAAAACAAGAAGAAATCAGAGTAAAAAGTACAGCATAGAAGGAAGCAAGTGTTCCCATAGGGATTAGTTGGTAATTTTTGTTTTCTTTGTCTTAAAAAAACAAAAAAGCACAGTGTATGGCAATGTTTGTTTAAGTTCTTTGGTTGTGGTCAGTAGCTATCCTGTTATCAACTCTTGTTAATTTATGCTAAAAAGCAAGTTATGGAAAATCTGTGGAATAGCTTCAGAATTAAATAAAACTCTGAACAGGCCTCTGAAAGGACCAGGACTATGCCAATTCTGAAATTAACATAAACGAATGAAGACTCTCCTTAGGGCTTCACCATGAGGATGAATAAATCCCATCAATAACCATGACATTCTATGCTGCTCAAAATTTAAAATCTAGGGATGGAGAATTTGATTGGCTTTTCTTGGATCACCCCTATGTCAGGACAGCTGGGTAGTGAGGCGTTTTGATTGAAAGATTCACTATGAATGTATCTAATGGAAAAGATGCAGTTCCCCAATGGAGAAATCCAATGCTTTTCATAAAGGAAATGAAAACAGATGTTCAACAAACAAAATGTTTACCTCACACAAGGTTTCAGATCTAGTAAAGGGTTGTCATAATGGAAAGAGAAATGATTTTGGCATTAAATGACTTGGAGTTCAAATCTGAGGTTCCCTATTTAGTAGCTATTATATGGAGATTATTTTGCATTCCCCAGAGGTTTGTTCTCAGGATAAATGAATCTATACAAATTAGTGTCTAACTCAAAATGAGTACTTAACCAATTGTATCTATTATTCTTGCTATTTTCGAAGAATGCATGTGTCTAGGGTATTTAGGGACAAGAATGCAAACATTACTGAAGAACCCTGAATGCCACCTAAGAAGACACAGCTGAAAGACATTCAGGAAGCAGCCTCGGGATGTGTGCCTTTCCTGATATCTGATTGCAAAAGTCACTATCCTAAATTAATCTTAGAGTTGCCGACTGCTGTGTCCTCATTGCTGAGCTGGCCTCCTCCTTTCATTATCTTTGGCCCAAAGATACAGTGTTCAAATAATGGAATAGAGGGAGTAAAGTGAAATGTTTGATTAAAATATGAGATGCTACTGTTTTCTCTCACTCTATTATTTGATACTTTCCAAACATAATCCTATTAAAACCAGGATTTTTGTATGTGCAGAGCATACTAAGATGTGTGATGGGCAGGAGGAATCTGTGCGGGTGTAGGTCTTATAAGCAATGGATACGTTTCCTATAGGGAATTTAAAAATAATAATAAAAACCTGGGTGGCTCAGTGGTTTAAGCCTCTGCCTTCAGCTCAGGTCATGATCTTAGGGTCCTGGGATCCAGCCCCGCATGGGGATCTCTGCTTGTCAGGGAGCCTGCTTCCCCCTCTCTCTCTGTCTGCCTCTCTGCCTACTTGTGTTCTCTCTCACTGTCGAATAAATAAATAAAATCTTAAAAAAAAAAAAAAGACTATCTGCTCTCTACTACTACTATGTGTTGGCACTTCTAAACAATGTTCATGTTAAAATAATCTTCTTTCAGTAAAATCTCTCTCTTTTCCTCTTCTTGATTCATCCTTCTAAGTGTGTACTACCTTTCCTGTCCTATTACTAATTTTTGGATAATAATCTCCATATCTTGTTCAATTTTGTAGCCTTAATAATAACAGGCATTGACCTTATGCTCATGTGAGTGAAATGAACCTGGGAACTTACCATAGTGATTTACTTGGTCTATGTTACTCTCTTTAATAAAGATTTTTGACTCAATGAATTTAAATCTCAGGTTTCTTGTCTGAAAAATAGGATAATAACGCTCACCTGTGACCCTGAACACTGTGATGTGGATCAGCAAAAAATGTGTAAAGTCCCTGGCACAATGCCTACCACTCAGTCTTTCAAAAATGCAATTGCCCTACTGGGTATTTACCCCAAAGATACAGAGGTCACGAAAAGAAGGGCCATCTGTACCCCAATGTTTATAGCAGCACTGGCCATGGTCGCCAAACTGTGGAAAGAACCAAGATGCCCTTCAATGGACAAAAGGATAAGGAAGATGTGGTCCATATACACTATGGAGTATTATGCCTCCATAAGAAAGGATGAATACCCAACTTTTGTAGCAACATGGTCGGGACTGGAAGAGATTATGCTGAGTGAAATAAGTCAAGCAGAGAGAGTCAATTATCCTATGGTTTCACTTATTTGTGGAGCATAACAAATAGCATGGAGGACAAGGGGAGATGGAGAGGAGAAGGAAAATTGGAAGGGGAGGTGAACCATGAGAAACTATGGACTCTGAAAAACAATCTGAGGGTTTTGAAGGGGCAGGGGGTGGGAGGTTGGGGGAACCAGGTGGCAGGTATTGGAGAGGGCACAGATTGCATGGAGCACTGGGTGTGGTGCAAAAAACAATGAATACTGTTACGCTGAAAAGAAATAAAAAATTTTAAAAAAAATGGAAGCTACTTATCGTGACATCACTGAAATCATTATTAGGTCAGCAGATGCATAATAAAATTCTATCATATGTCAGACTAAGCTATGGGGAAACAGAGGTTAACAAGACATTTCTCTTGCTCTGGAGCAATCATCAACAGACATACACTTCAAGGTGGTCTAAAGTCTCTTCTGTCCTCTGGAAAGAACTGGTAAAGAATATAGGGCAAGGCATAGATTGCAAGCTTAAATCCTATGGGGAAAAAAGGCATTCAGGAGAGGTTTCCAAGTAAAAGTACCAATGAAACAGAGTATATACTACCTAGAGATATCATGTGATGGAAAAAAATCAAGTTAATCATTCGAAGTCAGAAGATAATATGAGTTAGAAAATCCTTCTGTAAAGATGTTAAGTAAAAAAATAATAAGACACAAACTATAAATTTCAACGTGGAAAATCACCTAGAATAATTAGTGGAAGAAATCTGTCACATTGTTAAAACTGGTTGTCTCTGAGTGCTGGGATTATAGGCAGTTTTCATTTTCTTTCCTTTATGTATGAAGTTTTTCATTTCAAAAATCAAAAGGTATAACTGTAAAATTAGAAGAAGAATCATGGTCCCTGAGCTGCTGAAAACTAAAGGCTGCAATTGTTAAAAATACAACTTTATTTACTAGGCCCTAGAGCAAATAGCAGTTTCAGCTGAGAAACTTAGAAGAATTTTTGGTTCTATGGATGTCTCTTGAGTGAGATGTGACATGTGTGATTTACTTTTAGATAAAATGGTGCTGAAGGTTACCTTGCAGAAGAGAGTGAAGGGAAGTTGCAGAGAGTTGTGGCAAACTTGTTGGAACTTTAGAATGTGTTTTAAATACTCAATTCTTTCAGAAAAAATGTTGGACCATCAGATAATGAGTCACTGATTTTGAAATAAGCCCTTTCTGACCTCTGACCCTTGCCCTGAATACCTTTCTGCTTTTCTACTAGTGAGAGCCTATTTACCTCCCAGTCCAAGGGAGTCCAGCTCCAAGAAGACAAGACTGACTCCCCCAACTTCGTTTCCCCCAGCACTGTGTGTGTGTGTGTGTGTGCGCGCGCGCGCGTGTAGGTGCCTTCAAAGCTCTTATCACACAGCCCAAAAATATTCTTTGTGTTTCTCCCTTAGTGGACTGTGTTTACCATTATTCTGTTTTAAATATCTCCACAGAGTGTTTGGAATATGAGAGAAGACTAATAAATTTCTTGTCACCACATGTCAAATCCAAGTACCATCTCAGTCCTTATCTTACTTGACCACTAATGCTGATAATTTCTGTCCTCCTCTACCAGCTACTGAGGATTGCTCCTCAGTGTTTTTCATTGCTGATATCCTGAGTACATATGTTTTCTAGAATTTAGTCTGTAACCCCCTCCTCTTCTGAATAGCTTCTCCCTGACCAGGCTCATTTCCTTCTCTCAATTTGTCTCCACACATGTGACAATGATATCCACATACCTTTTTTACAGCCAGACCTCACTGCTAAAATCCAGATCCACCCTGCATGTCCTGGCCATTTTTACCCATACGCCCTATGGGCGTTCATACTCATCATGGTCACTTACGGACTCCGTAGTTTCTGGGTACCTCCCTCACCCAGGATCAACCTCCTCTTCCCGAGTTTTGTATCTCAATGAATCTCACTCTTTTTCACCCTCTTTTCTTTATCTAGAATATGTTGATGACCAATTTCTTCTTATTTTGTATCTTATAGCGATCCTTCTTTTCCCTTCTTCTATTCTCCTTCTCTATTCCCCAATTTCCTTCCAGTTTTCACACCTTTATCAACTCTTAATATGGACTATGGCAATAGTCTAATAACTGATCAACTAAATATTATCTTCAAATTATTCTAAGGTAACATTTCCAAAAGCACAGTTGTTACTATGTTACTCTCTTGGTTCATGTCTCTTCATCACCTACAGAAACAGTCCTCAGGTAGGAGGTTCTGTTCTTCATGAAACAAACTTTGAATGGAGTTAAACATACAGAATCCTCATTAAGAAAGATCTTTGAGGTCAACAGCTGTTGAAGGGAGGAGAAGAAAGCAGGAGAGGGCAGAGGGAAAGGTCAAACTGTGGTGTCAACCTGTAGCAGCCTCTGCTCATCTTCTTTTCCTAATGCTCTAACCTCCAACCAGACTGACTGATTTGCAGCTCCTCAGTTGCTCAGCTCAAGCTTTTCTGTCTTTTCCTTTAGATAATATTGGCCATTCTCTCTTTTATGTCCCACAGTGCTTGGTACTACAGAGTATTACACTTTTGATTTTTATGCCTCTCTTTAGTAGATACTAAGCTTCTTGAAGTCAGGCATTCAACTTACTCATTGTTTATCCTAGGCACAAAACATATATAACGTGTATCTGGCATGTAATACCCACTTAAAGGAACAGTATGGAAAGATGGATGGATAGAAAGAAGGATAAAAGCATTATCATTATAAGACACTGAATCACTCTTCAATTCTAGTGTAACTTTTCCTGAGAAGATGCCATTCTCTGATTTTCTGGGAGAGGAACAAGGATGAGAGGAGACAGTGTGACTTAAATAGATGAGGCCCAAGACCCAGACAAGTCAGCAAAACCAGGAATGAGCAGTAAAATTCCATAAACAAGAGTATTCAACCTTCAGGTGGTGTTGGCAGAAGGGATCAGGAATCTGGGCTGAGGGAGAAGAAAAAAAATCTAAGAATACAGAAGCATAGTTTTGTCATAGTATCTCAGAATGCTAGGAAAGATCTTTGAGGTGTTCATCAAACCTTCATTTTTCAGAGGCGAAATGTTAAGGTCCTAGGAAGTAAGAGATCAATTCACCTGTCTATCCATCCATGCAATTATCAGTGCATTCAATATTCATTTGCAGTTAATGAGAACCTACCATGTTTAGATAGTACGCTAGTCACTGGGAATGTAAATATGAATAGTCATGTTCTTTTCTATAAAGTAGTCCTCAATGTGCTAGAAAGGAAATTGATATAATCAAAAGACTGCAATTCAATGTGATAAGTGCATGAATATAAGATTGTGAATTAGAGATGCCAGGAATGAAGTTCTAATCTTTTGGTGGGGGAATTGTCAAGTGTTATGGTAACTGATAATGAGTATGAGCCCCAAGAATGAAATCAGGTTTGGAGTCAAAGGTTTTGAGAACCAGCATCTCTCTACATTTTTCTCTGCATTCAGAACAGGTAACAGATACAAGAATCTGGCAGAATCAAGAAGATAGATTAGTCTGAAGTAAAGGAGGAAGAGGAGTTGATTTCTTGCATGCCACTTTCACTTCTGCCTTCTTCCATTCCAGAGGTTGCCAAGGGCCGTGACATAAGCAGCACTACACTCATTCTAGATTTTCTTAGTTGAACTTATTTATCCAGAGTCCCTTTATTTGTTTTTCTCTAAGAAAAAGGAAAGAAGGAAGGGGAGAGGGGAGGAAGGAAAGAAAGCCCCTAGAAACAAAGATTGAAAACTAGTACCTCTTTTTCTGAGGCTCCATTTTGAACATGGCTTCATGATAGCTTTGGTAGCCTGGTGATTCCACAAGCCCTTCAGGGACCAGGCATGAAACCTTCTATGAATTACTTCAGTGAATCAGGTCAGACTGCCACAACATTTCTCAGACTTAACCTTAGGAAATAAATTGAGAAGAGGTGTTTGGTATATATTTAATCAGATGAAAATTTGCCTTATAAATAATAATATTCTATGCAGTCATTTGGATTTGTGACTCTTAAATTTATATCAGCAGCTATTCTTCCCCCCCCCAAAGATACATTTTATTTATTTCTTTTCTTATTTTCAGCATAACGGTATTCCTTGTTTTTGCACCACACCCAGTGCTCCATGCAATCCATGCCCTAATACCCACCACCTGGTTCCCCCAACCTGCCACCCCCCACCACTTCAAACCCCTCAGATTGTTTTTCAGAGTCCATAGTTTCTCATGGTTCACCTCCCCTTCCAGTTTCCCCCAACTCCCTTCTCTTCTCCATCTCCCCTTGTCCTCCATGCTATTTGTTATGTTCCACAAATAAGTGAAACCATATGATAATTGACTCTCTTTGCTTGACTATTTCACTCAGCATAAGCTCTTCCAGTCCTGACCATGTTGCTATGAAAGTTGGGTATTCATCCTTTCTGATGGAGGCATAATACTCTATAGTGTATATGGACCACATCTTCCTTATCCATTCATCTGTTGAAGGGCATCTTGGTTCTTTCCACAGTTTGGCGACCATGGCCATTTATCAGCAGCTATTCTAACACTGAAATGCTCTTGCCAGAAAAAGGAGCAGGGTGTGGAAAATATTAAAAGAAAAAGCTCAAAAATTTAAAAATTAAAAAAATAAAATATGCTACATTGTCTAATCTCTGCTATTCAGATATAAATTGAGAATTTAAATGGTCTGTGCCCACGTTAAGCTCAAACTGTACTCAACCAGTTGCACCATAAATGTGTGTACCCTAAAATGCCAAGCAGTTTCCCATATTTCTTTCCTAGTATTTTGTTCTCATTTTGAAACAGAAAAACAATATAATGAGGACATTATTGGGAAAGCAACTACTATTTGTCCTTGGGTCAGTTAGCAGTTAGTTAAATCCCATTGCTAGGACCAGACGCCAAAACTTACTGTTACAACACAAATGTTACCATACTTTGAACATTAGACCACTCTTCCTTCATTTGAACATTATCTTTTCTTAAAAAATTTGCACTAAGTTGAAAAAAATTATAGATACTCAAAGGATAAGATGTGAGTCTTTATAATATCTTACCATGGACTTCACTTATGACCAGCCATTAGCATGCCCACTGGTAAATCCTTAGTTGACTACAGTGAAAACAAGGTCAGTGAATCACTGAAGGATATTCCACCAACAATGAAGTTTTGCTAATATTCACCATCCTTGCTAAGGCAGGGCCAGTAGGTTCATAGAGACCATTAAAAGGTTTTTTTAAATTATATTAATTAACATAGAATGTAGTATTTGCCCCAGGGGCACAGGTCTGTGAAGCATCAGGTTTATACATTTCAGAGCACTCACCATAGCACATATGCTCCCCAGTGTCCATAACCCAGCTACCCTATCCCTAACACCCAACGCCCCCAGGAACCCTCTGTGTGTCTCTTGAGATTATGAATCTCTTATGGTTTTTCTACCTCCCAATCCCATCTTGTTTCATTTTTTCCTTCCCTAACCCCCACAACCACCCACCTTGCCTCTCAAATTCCTCATATCAGAGAGAGCATATAATTGTCTTTCTCTGATTGACTTATTTTGCTCAGCATAATACCCTCTAGTTCCATCTATGTCATTGCAAATGACAAGATTTCATTTCTTTTGATGGATGCATAGTATTCCATTGTGTGTGTGTGTGTGTGTATACCACATCTTCTTTATCTATTCATCTGTTGATGGACATCTAGACTCTTTCCATAGTTTGGCTGTTGTGGACATTGCTGCTATAAACATTCAGGCGTGCGTGCCCCTTCAGATCCCTATGTATCTTTAGGGTAAATACCCAGTAGTATGATTGCTGGTGACCATTCAAAGATTTTAACAAGAATAGAAATTACTTTCTGTCTAATCCCATGTCAAATCCAAAAATAAACTAACCAGCATTTTGACTTCTTCAGTCTTTTAGTTTCAAAAACAAAAACTACTCTAGTTCAAACATCCTCCAAAGAAAATTTAAGGTAAAAACATCATCAGGAACATAAAATAGAAATGACTGGACATTTCACCAAAGATTCCACGACTTCTGAAACTTTCTAGTATCATGTAATGATTCCAGAAAAGACACAAGCTTTCTTAAGTCTAATCTAAATTCCTTCGTACAGATAAAAGTTTAGTCTTTTCTGACCTAATTCCAGATATCCTGGGGAATAACTTTCTCCTCTTCATATGAAATACTCTGTCTTGATTTAAGATTTAGGGAGTTTACTTTCCGGCTTTTCTTTCTACATCTATGGCTCTACTAATAAAAAGAACATGCCCATGTACACGTTGCTGTCAGAAATAGTTTTGACAGAACTAACATTTAGGCTCCTATGTAAGTAAAACATTACCTGCCTTTCTCCAGACACTTTTTACATTGTTAGGATGGCCTTTAGTCTCTCAGGATGGCTTCTTACATTGGATCATAAATAAGGCCTCTCTGACCACCAACTGCCTGTAACAACACAAGACATTCCTTCTTCCTGAATCCTAAAATCCTTCCAGTCTTTGCTGAGTTCTAGCTAAGATTCTAGCCAGAATATTTCAGACACCCCAGGATTATGGCTCATGGAACCCTGCTGGTGTTATGTCTTTCCTCTCATAATTCCAGATGAGGCAATAATAGGGTACAAACATGATTTCTCCATCAGATATAAAGACCTGTCCAGTGGATTCGGCAAGGCCAATTTCCTACTTCCTAAGATCTAAATTCCACAGGGTCCAGGAGATCTATTTATGGGACAACAAAGCTGGGAACCCATTCTGAATGATAGACAACCTGGGATGAGTTGCTATGGTTGGACAGAGGTACTGAGAGATGGAGGAGCCAGGGAAAGAGGAGAGAATAATATACAAATTGATGCCTTTGTTGAACAACAAAGCTATGACTTCTAAGATGTTATTCCTAGGTACTTTGATTATATTTGAGATGAGGATCTGAAGCTCCTTGTGACAGGTGGGGTGATTGTATAACTTGCAAGGGCAAACTCTCAGTCAGCCTGTGTCAAGCCCTATGCAGCTCCCAAAAGGGTCTCTGTGAGTATACCAGTGTTCTCACCCACCACTTGGGGGACCAGTGACTGGGAAGATCCAAGTGCCTTCATCCTTTGTGTTGCCTGGGGTAGCTTTCACAAAGATACTGTTCTCAGAAGAGCTGTTAGTGGCAGCATGGTAAAAACTCCATTTCCTTTCATCTTTCTAAAATCACTAAATACTCCATTTTGCTGTAATTTTTCAGTGATGATATTCTAAGCATTTGAAAGCAAGAATAGTTTCTGCTTCTGATAGATGAAGCCAGATGGACTCAATAATAATTCTTTTAAATATACTCTAATTTGGGATCCTGCCTTTAAGCCACATATCACAATATCTCTTCCAAAATCTTAAAGCTGTGAAACAAATACTTTGTTAGGCTCTCTCAAAAAAAAAATTAAAAAAAAAAACAAAAACGGAAATGATGTCAGTTCTTTAGAATAAGTAAGAAGGAATGAAAGGATGGTGAGGGTAAAGCTTGGCTTTCAGAACAGAAAGCCACAAAAGGAGCCATGAATAAAATGGAATATTTTTGAAATGAGACAAATGGCTTTATGCTTCTTATATTAGCTATTAACTGCTGGGACTCATTAGATATACTATGCAAAAGGCAATAATTGAATGTGCGAACACTCTGCGGTGCCACAATGGCATTCCTATTTCTAGCGTCCACTATAATTATGAATCCTCCTCAATATATGGAACTCAGAAAAGAAATGCTGCCCTTGAATCAAGTTTGCCTGGTTCAAGGCATTTTTATTCTAACTCTAACTCATGGAGGTAGACATTCCAACTTACTGGATACAGAAAACCTCTTTGGTATTTCTGAGCACAGCACAGGAGATCTTCCCAAAGGGGTTTGTGGAGGGAAGGAAGATGAGAGACTTCTCGTTCTACCAGAGCTCCAGTGCTCCCATCCTTTACCAGGCCTAATAACTGTTCCTCATTGAATCCCACATGGTTTCTAAGTGCCTCACCCTGTCCTGCAGGGTGTTCTCTCACACAGAGTCCCTTCCTCCATCAGGCCAGTTCCCAGGACTTAAAGCTACTTATCAGTCTTTTCAGCCATCGCTGAGCATAACCTCAGCCTGATGGCCTTTTCTGCCTGTATTTAAATTTAACCTACCAACTTCCATCAACTAAACCATTCCTATAACTCTCCATCTTTCAAAAAAAATTTTTTTTTCTCTCCATGAATAGCACAATAGAACTAGCTGTCAGGTCCTGAGTCTCCATTCAAAACAGTCCTATGTGTGCAGGATGCTGAGGTTTCAGTCAAGACGTTCTCAGATTTCGGTTAACAATAAGCTTGGAATAAACCTGGGTAAATGGGCGGCAACTGCTAAACACTTCTCTTAGTCCTAGGTTGCACTGGGAAAAGTATAATGGCCTAACAGAAATAACAGTCCTTGTACATGTGGCATCAATCATGTGTCAGTCAGCATATAACACCTGGAAAGAGTGTTCACATCAGGAATATTGACAAAACAGAGTATATACCAAGAGAGGCAAGCAAAGTACTTAGTGACTTAAGAAATGTGTCCAAATAACAATAGAAACATGTAGGGATATAGAAGACCAGTGGGCCATTTTCCCATCCAGATTGTTCCCCTTCCTATCTTATTTTCTCTTCTGTCCCCACCGTATACCATGCCCTGTAATAGGCACTGAGGAAACCAAGATGATAAGGCTCATCTCTGGTCCATTCCCTGAGGCTGCCAGCCACTTGTCCTCAGAATCTAAACACTGGATGCAATAGTACAACTCTGTCACAAATACCTCATGCTAGTTTAATTGTGAGGGGTGCACTTAACCACACTTGAGTTAATACTGTTAGTTGAATAGACTTTATTGCATAATGGAAAGAACACGGGCTTTCCAGTCAGATAAGATTGGGTTAAAATTCCATTCTGACCAATCCTATCTGTGAAATGTATATTTGGAGAGAGTTTGGCTTACGTGGCGATGATCACTATTCAAAAGACACTGGTGAATGCACCCAGTAAAAGGTGGGGTGCATTGTAGTGACTCAAAAATGTTAGTTTCTAAATCTCGCTATTCTTACTAGTCTTTTTTTTTAAATTTTTTTATTTTTTATAAACATATATTTTTATCCCCAGGGGTACAGGTCTGTGAATTGCCAGGTTTACACACTTCACAGCACTCACCAAAGCACATACCCTCCCCAATGTCCATAAACCCACCCCACCTTCTCCCAACCCCCCTCCCCCCAGCAACCCTCAGTTTGTTTTGTGAGATTAAGAGTCACTTATGGTTTGTTTCCTTCCCAATCCCATCTTGTTTTATTGTATTCTTACTAGTCTTAAAGCTCCTCTGAATTTTTTGAATTTAGCTTGACCTATTAATCCAGGGCCTAATGCACCTGACAAACTCTTGTTGGGTTCCATGTTTCACTAGATGAGTAATAGTTCTTTGTCTTAGAGGACTGTTGGAAAGATGAGCTACATTAAGGAATAGGCTTGCTTTCTAAGAACTATAAAGCATCACACGTATATGAGACGGGGATAATGATCATGACCACAATAAAAAGGGTACCATATACAATTGTCAAATCCAGTGCCACAGATAGGAAGTCTAAAGAATGAATAACTGTTAATGATAATGACGGTAGCTTGCCTCATTAGGTTTAACAACTGGTTTAATCCTCACAGCAACTCTTTGAGAGAAGTACTATAATTTCTCCCATTAAAACAAAGAAATTGTGGTACCAAGGGATTCAGGAATAAGAGAACACATCTAATAAGTCAGGAAACTGTGATTCATGGTCTGACTTCAGAATCTAGGCTAAGTATAAAAATCCCTTTTTCAGATCAAAACCAGGGTGGCACCACACCTTTAGTCAATGGTCTCTGCATGTTCCATTCATATACATCAAAACAAGCTGCATTATTTTTCACAAATCCTGAGACTGTTTCCAGCTCATTCCGTACATCCTTTGCCATGCAAAAAATAGGTCTCTTTGCACCCTGAGAATAATGGACTGAGCTTGGCAGAGACTATCATGATGAAAGCCACTCCGGCTGACTGTGGTTCTATTCACAGACTTTCAATTCTTCTGTCAAATCCACTTGTTCTGCGCACTTGAAAATGGCTATGCTTTTTCCCCAGGCAACTCCTCAAGCAAACACTGGTGCTCTTTCCTGTCACCAGGCTTCGTGGATAATTGGAAGGTGTCCGTGAGTGTTGGCATTTCCACAGCAGCTGTTGACTCAGTCTCATGCACAACAGGAGAAAATGCCTTCATTTCTAAAGAAATAAATCTTCACTTACAGTCCACTCAAATGGATACGGATTGTGACAGTCCGCCAGGAAATGACAAACATACTTACGAAATCTTCCTTCAGCCGTATGGATTCAAATGATCCTGAAAACAGAGCCAGGTTCTGGACAGGCAGGCTGAGTGTACCTAAAATGACTGCAATATGGCATGTCAGAAAAAAGGTAAAATAGAATTTCCAAGGGTTTTCATAAAAATTGCATTGAACTATTGGAGAAACTATAATAGTTACTGTTGATGAACTTGTTCTATGGCAGGAACTGAGCTAGGCACTTACCTCGTTTGTTCTTGCATCCATTGATTCATTCTTTTGAGAAAATGATAAACCACCTACATACAGTGTGCCAGGAGCTGTGGTAGGGGCTTGGAATAAAACAGTAATATACATGGTCCCTAACATCATAGAGCTCATAATCTAGTGGAGGAAACAAATGTTAGACATGTTGTTAAAAAGTAATTTTTTTTTGCATGTTCTACTATAATTTTTTATTTTTTATAAACATATATTTTTATCCCCAGGGGTACAGGTCTGTGAATCACCAGGTTTACACACTTCACAGCACTCACCAAAACACATACCCTCCCCAATGTCCATAATACCACCCCTTTCTCCCAAACCCCCTCCCCCCAGCAACCCTCAGTTTGTTTTGTGAGATTAAGAGTCACTTATGGTTTGTCTCCCTCCCAATCCCATCTTCTTTCATTTATTCTTCTCGTACCCACTTAAGCCCCCATGTTGCATCACCACTTCCTCATATCAGGGAGATCATATGATAGTTGTCTTTCTCCGCTTGACTTATTTCGCTAAGCATGATACGCTCTAGTTCCATCCATTTGCCATCGCAAATGGCAAGATTTCATTTCTTTTGATGGCTGCATAGTATTCCATTGTGTATATATACCACATCTTCTTGATCCATTCATCTGTTGATGGACATCTAGGTTCTTTCCATAGTTTGGCTATTGTGGACATTGCTGCTATAAACATTCGAGTACACGTGCCCCTTTGGATCATTTCCTTACACCACACACGAAAATAGACTCAAAATGGATGAAGGACCTCAATGTGCGAAAGGAATCCATCAAAATCCTTGAGGAGAACACAGGCAGCAACCTCTTCGACCTCAGCCGCAGCAACATCTTCCTAGGAACAACGCCAAAGGCAAGGGAAGCAAGGGCAAAAATGAACTATTGGGATTTCATCAAGATCAAAAGCTTTTGCACAGCAAAGGAAACAGTTAACAAAAGTAATTTTTTTTAAATGAAATATGATTAACATATAATGTTATATTAGTTTTAGGTGTATAAGGTAGTGATTTGACAATTCTATATATTATTCAAAGCTGACCACAGTAAGTGTAGTCACCATCTGTCCCCATATAACATTATTAAAATATTATTGACCAAATTCCCTCTGCTGTACTTTTCATCTGGGACTTATTTTATAAATGTAAATCTGTACCTTTTAATTCCTTTTATCTATTTTTCCCAACTCCCCTAACTCCCCTCTGGAAAAATGTCCAGTCTCTGTATTTATGAGTCTGTTGTTTTTAGATTTCTTTACTGGACTCTTTGTTTTTTAGATTCCACATAAGGAAATCATAAGGTGTTTGTCATTCTCTAACTTATTTTATTTTATATACAACCCTCTAGCTCCATCCATGTTATCACAAATAGCAAGACCTTGTTCTTTTTTATGGCTAATATTACATTGCAGATATATGCCACTTCCTCTTTATCTACTCATCTGTATATGGACATGGCTTATTTCCACATCTTGGCTATTGTACATATAGCTGCAATAAACATATGGGTGCATATATCTTACCAAATTAGTGTTTTCATTTTCTTTGGGTAAATACCCAGTAGTGGAATTACTGGACCATAGGTTATTTCTAGTTTTATTTCTTATAGGATAAAAGTAATTATTTAAATTAAAATTATGAAGTCTGAAAAGGAGAATTATTAGGCCCTCTCTATAATTCTCACTGGAGGAGATAGTTGAATTAAGATGAGAAGTGTAAGTGGAGGTCAGAGGGAAAAGCAAGATAGTGAGGAACAGAAGAAATTACCTGGGAGAAATCATTTAAATAACTTTGAAAGGCAAGTGCTATTCTTTCATTGTAGAGCTAAGGACACTGAAGTGCAGAGTGAATTAGTAACTTGCTTAGATCACACACTAGTACATACTAAGTCTACTAATTTGAACCCAAGTAAACATTTTTTCCCTAATAATTTATTTTCCATAGAAATTACATACCAGAAGATCTTTCTACCCATCATTAATACTTTACCTTTAAAAAGAGACACTCTTTCTGTTGCCAAGGATTTTTTTTTTCTCCATATCCATGGACGATAATAGATGAACATGACTTTTAACTTCAAAAATGACACCTGTGGGGCACCTGGGTGGCTCAGTGGGTTAAAGACTCTGCCTTCGGCTCAGGTCATGATCCAGGGTCCTGGGATGGAGCCCGGCATCAGGCTCTCTGCTCAGCGGGGAGCCTGCTTCCACCTCTCTCTCTGCCTGCCTCTATCTGCCTACTTGTAATCTCTGTCTGTCAAATAAATAAAATCTTTTAAAAAATGACACCTGTATTGCTCAAGATACATAACCAAAAGGAACTAGTAATATTTGGTTTCTTTTCCATCTCTAAGAAAAGGAAAAGATCTCTTTTGTCCTTTTTAAAATTCTCCTCCCTGATAAGGATTTAATTCTGATATATTAAAGATAAAATTTTTTAAAAATCCCAATATAATAGTTGATAGTTGTGTGAGGTCCTGGTATCACAAAGATGGAGATACCAATGGTTTGAGTTGTGAGTACCTGAACGTATCAAGGAAATAATTTGCCTTCCATGTTTTAAAGCATCTTATTCCTGGAACTCTTCCCTGGGCCAAAATTTTGGCTTACAAAGAGATGACAATGGTAGTAATAACACCAATCACAACAGTAGTTATCATTCAGTGGGAGCCTGTGTATAGGCACTTAACATTTTATTGATGTTTAAGACACACATTTTTTGGTCTTCATAATCAATGACAACTTAAAATTACAATTTTCATAGTTGTAAGTGAAACAATGCATGCTTCTTATAATCAATGATTTCTTCAGATCAACATTTGACAACATATTTCTATTTGATCTTCACACCAACCTATGAGGAAGTCCCAATACATTTTTTTTTTTTTTTATAAATGAAGAAACTGAGTCTTCAAAGGTTCAGGTAACATGTCTCAGATTGCACAGCCAGTAAGTGAGGAGAATGATTCTGACCCAGATTTGTTTGACTAAAGTTTGTGTTTTCTTTAGTCTTTGAAACACAATTGTGTCTTCGAGGTTTGCCTTAAAATGACCTAGTTACGCAAATGGTCATAACTGGATCAAATATTGTTTTCTGTGGTCATGTCACTGCATGTGCAAATTTATTACATGTGCCTGATTTCAGATGAGACCTCCTCAGTCACATAACATGAGAACATTTTGGATGGTACACTAGAAAGAAACCTAAAGTTCCAGTTGAATTTACAAAGCAAATGAATAAATCTCTAATTAAGTAGTCTGTATCTCATAACAATTTGAACTAGAGGCTATTTTTGTTTTTTCACACAATTTGGGTTCAAATTTTGTTTCTTCAACTTTGCAAGTTTGAGCAAATCATGCGCCTTTTTTGAGTCCCATCTCATAGTCCGTTGTATGCTGTATTCAGTGTTTATACAAACTTTTATGATGTCAGCCAGTACAGACTGGACCCAGCAGATGCACAAGCGCCCTCCCTTACAACACTGTGAAGAGCACACTTGGGTTGACCCACAGCTGGACACAACATGGAGCTACAGTCCAGGAAAGGATCCTCTCTCCACAAGTGACAAGGAAAGGGAGTCTCTGTGTCACTGCTAACACTTCTGCCATGAGTTCTAGGCACTGAGGTATTAAGTGATTTGTGTTTGCACAGCTGCTGGGATAATGGCACCTCCTCTACCAAAGCAAGGGCACAGAGCCACAAGCTTTACTTAGTACATGCTGGAAAACCAAGATAAAAGGGTCAGCAGTTGCATGAGAAATTAAAATATCAATGCTGAAGCTCAGGACTATTTTGAGAATTTAATTAGAAAATACAATTGCTTAGCAGCACGTAGGATATGGTAAGGTTTCTGTTAATGATGATATCAGTGATAGTGACGATGAGGATCGTATTTGAAAAAGACCAATTCATCTTAGATTCTGTTAAAGCACTGATTCTTCACTCTGTGTTAGGCACTATGCTAGTGCTAGGCAAATTATCTTATTTAGACTTCATAAAAACCATAAGGCTATTTCTATCTCCATTTTTTAAATGAAAAAAATGAGAGCTCAGAGAGAACACCAAGGTTTTCTGATTCCAAGTATGCCATGACACTGTCAAGTCTTATTAAAAAGAGTCCTTTCCATAAAAATATTTGTCATAGGATCACTTTTCATTATAAGATTTTCTGTATTTTAAAGTATTTATGCACATTTCCTCAGTATTTATTTGTCGCCCTATGGAAACTAATTGTTAAAAATACAATATGTGAATCAGAAACCAGATTTTATTTTTCCTCTTTGAAAACCCAACAAGCCCATTAGAAGAACTTCTATTGAAAAGTCTGCCAATAGCTTATATTGTTGAGGATTTAGAGCAACTGATATTTGTAAATTGCTGGTTGGAAAACCAGCAATTTCCTACGAACATAATATACATCAACCCTGGGACCCATTAATTCCACTCCTAGATATTTATCCAAGATAAATGAAATAAATGTCCAGAAAATATTTATACATGAATATTCATAGTCACTTTGTTCATAGCTGTACAAATTTGTAAATGGCCCAAATGCTCATCAATCACAGAATGGGCCAAGAAAATGTGGTAAACTCATATTATGGATTACTACTCACAACAACACAAATGACTCTTAAAACTCATTTTTTCCAGTGAATCATTTCTATAATAATGGTATTCAGAACAGTGGCTGCGGGGTGAGGGGGATTGACTTAGAAGGGGCATAAAGAAGTGTTCTTAGATGATGGAAGTGCTCACTCTCTTAGTAGAGTATGGGTTAGGTCAGTGTAGATACTTAAACCTCATTGAACTGCAATAGTTAAAATCTGTACCTTGGACTGTATATAAATTTTGTGTCGTACCAAAAAGAAAACACAGCAGATGCCAGAATTAGATTCTAGTATTTTACTTCATCTCTTCAGATTGAAGATTGTTTTTAAAGGATATCCATAAGGAGAAACACTGAGATGATTTTTATTAAGTTCCAAGCCTAAGTGCTTTTACCACTATGGCAGAGATTGGTAATTACCTCCTCCTTTATCCAATCACCCCTTCTGCTTGTGTAATTCCCAAGTTTAGGTAGACACATGGATCACCAGCTAAAGACCACACTCCTCAGCCTTTCCTGAAGATGGGTGTGGACATGCACGCTTAGGATCTGCCTAATTGAACATAATGTGTGTAACTTCTACATTATGACCTTAAAAGGGAGAGAATGTACTTTCTCCTTCCCTTCACACTTTTCTGCTATGACAGATATACTTCCAGCAGAAGGATACTGAACCAACCTCAAGCATGTGCCTATGACAAGGATGGAGCATTGATAGAGGAATTTGGATTCTCTCTCATAGTCCTGGAATGCCTACGGAGACTTCTAAAGCAGAAAGAAACTTCTCTCTCATTTAAGCTACTGTATTTGAGGAGATTGTTATCTAGCCACCTAATCCATATCTTAGCATAACCATTCTTTGTTTAGGCAACCTCCTTAGGACCCTGCTTCAGGGATCCACTAACATCTGCTTGAGGAGAGGATTGCAGAAAGGTCTGGAGGGTCTGCCAGATCATTGGTTCTTACACTGGATTCTTGGCCCTCGAATGAACCTCCGCTCCAAATGAAGCAGAATCTCTGAGAGAGATACAGCCTACCCCTGTTCTCCAGTTACTCCATGGCTCACAAGCTGCTTCAGAAATGTTCTGTGCCAGGTGCAGGGAACTCAAACAGACAGCAGATGAACCTTCGTAGTAAACCTCTCAGGCTGCATTTCTCCAGAGGAAAGACTATGGAGCAAACGCAGAATCTTTCCTCAAAGTTTTTTCCTGTGGCTGCCCAGAGATTACTTCCTGTCAGTCAGACCTGGCTTTCAAGGTTTCATTCCATCTCACCAGTTTAGAGTTTGTTTATTTTAGCTTCATTTGCTCCTGGTTTTGACACAGCAAACTTGTTCTCTCTCACTGCTTTTTAATCTGCCTACATGATCACCTCTAGGTCGATGTTGACTTTCCCGAAGTGAATGAGCCCAAGAGACTTAATTAACCTCTTTAGATATTTCCTTTCACTTGGCAAGCTCCAAAGTCAATTTTTTTTTCTTCAGTACATTTTATCTTCAAGGAAGCCTTGAGTTAGGCAGAAAGTTCTAGCCTCACCATTTGAAAGATGAGATACTTGAGGCACAGTGAAGAAAATAAATATGTCCAAGATTACATAAAGAGATGGTACAAAACAGGGTGTCCTGGTTACAAGTCTAATACTTATCTTCATGAAACTATGATCTCTCTCCTTTGTATCTCATTTGGAAGGCAGGATTGTAGATATGAGTGGAGTACCCACTCTCTAGGTGATGACCTGATGAGTAAGGACAAAAAAAAGAGAAGAGTTTTACATTCCAATAATTTAATCCTCTTTCCCTGTTTTGGTAAATGGCACCACCATGAATCCAGCTGTCTGAGACAGAAAAAAATAGACTTGATCCAAAACATTTCCCTTTTAAGCATTTCCCACAACAATCATCTGCCAAGTTTTATTCTTGTGACCTTTTTATTATTTCAAAAGATATGTCCCACTCCTTTATCCTGACCACTACTGAATAAAGCCTTTATGATGTTCAGTCTGATTTAATCAATAACATTAGAACTTTTATCCTCATCTCTATTTTTTATCTCCTCCAATCCATCCTGCATCCTGCTACTTCATGATCTTTTTATAATCTGACCCTGACACTTCCTGCTTGAGCTGCTGTAATTGCTTCCTTGAATTTTCTGGATGAGATTCAGATTCTCTGTCCTTGCATGCAGGACTCTTCCTATTCAGAAGCCTCTGCAATAGTGCAGGTTCCTTTCTTTCCCTTTGCTGTATTCACCCTTCATTCTGCCCCTACCGAGCTACTTGAGGTTTCTCGAATGTGTCATTCTATTTGCTATCTTTCTGCTGACATCTGAAAGCTCAATATATTTGGAGACCAAGAGAGTCATAAGTGTGCAAGAGGTGTAAGAGGATAGGGAGCAGTAGAAAGTGTGACACGTGTGCCAAAAAGAGGTGTAAGAGGATAGGGAGCAGTAGAAAGTGTGACACGTGTGCCAAAAAGCATGGAAAGTCAGATCTCAACCCTGTACTGAGATCACACAGAAGTGCTGTGAAACACCATTCCAACTACAGCTGCCAGATTGTTACCCTTGATGCCTCCATGCTTGCTGAGGCAAGTACCAGCAGTGTCTGTCCCCTGTGACTTTGCCTCATTTGGTCCAATGGAGTCTTACAGACTCAACTTCTCATCCTTTCCTCTGATCCCAGGCCTCCTCTTTTGGCATCAGTCTTCTCATGTGTGCCCTTTTACGTGTCTTTGCCATCTCTATGGCCAGCCGAGAGCCATGACAGTAGAGGCTGCTTATGTCTTGTTTTACCTCCACTTCCAGTGCTTACCACATAACTCGTGCTCAATAAACATCTGAGTGGATGGCTGTGTGAGTGAATTAGTCTTTCTGAATGGGAGGAATGTCAAGGAATAAATGGCCTGGATTTAGTGTTCCGGGCTACCAACAGGAATGTCTGTGTTCACAGGGAATGAGTTTTCCTCCGTCAGACCTACCCCATTTTCATGGTAGAAGGAATGTTTTCCAGAGCTCTGAGGGGTACCATTTCTCTTTAAGGTCCCCATGTTCCACTTCTCATTTTAAATAGCTAAATGTCAGCAATCTTGGCTTATACAGAAATGCCCTTCTTTTCCTCAAAAAATCACAACTAAAATTTTGTTTTGTTTTCTTTTGCAGTTAATTGACTGTCACTGAATGGTATGTAACAGAGAAATGCCCCCTCATCAGAGTTTCATTTCCAAACAAATACCACATTATGAAAAGCAATTAAATATTAAGATCGTAATCTCTTCATCTTCAATAATCTATGTGTGTATAATGTAGCAAGTTAGAGAGATAATGGGATCATAATTGGCTGAGAAAATGAGGTTGGAGGAATTCTGACACGAGATGGGCTTCAGGAGGAATGAAGGAGGCAAACGTTCAGTGTCCCTGGACATGAGGAGAAAAAGTGGCGACTGGAAAGAATCCTCGTAGGAGGTGGTGTGCCTTATTGAGGTTGGTAAGAAATTGGGGAGGGGGACATAAGAAAAAACTTACAAATTGCTCCTAGAAGAAAGGAAAGGGCTCACTTTTTCCCTGGAAATTTGAGTGTTTCATAAAAACTGGGTGCCTAATAACTAGAAAATCAGAGCTCTCCTGAATAGCAAGAAAGCAGAAATAGAAGAGACATCCAGGATTGAAGTTGCAACAGAGCAAGGCAGATTGTGAAGGGAATAGGGGGCATCAAGCTGCTGCCTAGTTAGAATGAGATCATTAAGGGAATGTGATTGTAATCAAGCTACTTCTGTGCATGACACCAGGATCCCACATCTGCCTGAGACAACAAGCTCTGAAGATATCACTGATTGAAGTTGGAAAAAATGGTAATAGGAAATCGGAGCCAGACAAACTGTTTTTCTCTGAATTAAGTGATGAGGGTACCTCAGAACACAGAAAGGCCTGTTATAGAAAGAGTCAAGAGAGACTGTCAAAAATCTTTTGTTCTATTCCCCTGCCTTCAGGAGGAATGACCTCTAAGCTAACATGGGTAGAAGTGAAGATCTGCTTAACTTGCAGCAAAAGAGCTCCTTCCACTAAGCCCTCTAAGGAACAATTATAGGAGTCTTTACCTAATTGGAGTATTCCTTTTTCCATTTATTGGGGTAAATTCTGAAGACCAGAGAAGTAGCAAATGTGTTGATTCTCTGTTGTCTATCACTTTCTGAGACATTGAACAGGGATCTAGCTGGCAGAGCACAGGACTCTAGGAGATAGACCATAGTCCTTGGGCACTGAGACTTTTAAGCTGCATGGTTGGGGAAGCACCAGCCCCTGTATATTGGCACAACCAAAGACTCGGCTCCAAGCCTTGAGGTTAATCTTGAGGTAGTTATTATGACTTGAAAAGAACTTTGGCCCCCAGCCCTTTTCCATGACCTGAGCATTTACAGTTGGAAGAGACACCCACCTCTAGTGCGGTTAGACAGCTGAGTTCCTAAGCCATCCACTCATTTAAAACACTTCAGTGGCCTTCCACTGCCAATAGAATAAAATCTAGACTCTGCCTCATGACATGCATGGCCTTTCAGGGTCTGAGGCCCACCCACCTGGTCAAACGGATCTATTCCACTCTCTCACATACTCATTCTATTTGGGCACAACTTGAAGGCCCACCTTTTCCATGTCCCTTCACCTTTGCACATATATTCATTTTACCTTTAATATTCCCATTCAAACATACCTTGCAAATTCATATCTACACTTTGGCACCTGTTCTAACACATGCTTTTCTTACAATGATGAAATAGATTCCCTCAAAAGATCTGCCTCTCCCCTTTCTCTGGCCACCATGCACCTCATGCATTCCTCTATCATTGTACGTGTGATTCAGTGCAAGAAATCACTTAGAACAGCACTTTACAAATAGAAGCATTAGTAGATGTTAAATGGTAGTACTTTTTAATCATTTTGCAATTATCAGTTTATATATGCATCTGTCTCTACTATTAGACGATAGATGCCTTGTTTATCTTCTCTTAGCGCTGTCTCTCCAGCTCTGTCTCTATTTAGAATACAAGTAACTTTTATTTTTATTCTCAGGTGAAAAAAAAAGCTATTGTGGTATGAAAAGTTTTAAAGGGAAGAAATACTTGAGTTCAAATCCTAACTCTTCCATTTCCTCCCTGGAATTTGCTATATAAATCTTAACTACTTAAATCTTTAGCTTCCTCATTTTTAAAATAGGGGGAAAAAACAGCTACATCATAAATGTTTTCTTGGGCCTATATGGAGTCATATATATTTTCTGGCCCATCATAAGATAACACGTGTGTCTGACTCTGACCTGGAAATAAAAATGAAAATCATGAGGATGCTGGAGATGGGAATGTGTGAACACGAGAAATTTATTAGAAGAGAAAGTTTTTCTAAACTTCAGAGATCATGTATTTTTTAAAAAATGAATCATATAAACTTTCTTAAACAACTTTGTTCTTTTACTGTGAAATACAAAAGGATGTAATTGTGTGCAGTTGGCAAAGATTCTTACCGTTAATGTGAAATTTGAGGAAATCCAAGCTGCAATCTAGATTTTTAAAAAATCTGATCCAAAAGAAAAGTATTTATTGCCTTTAGAAAGTGACTCAGTGAAGAAGTACTTGAGCTCAAGGGGAAAGAATTTAGGACATTTAAACTTAAAAGAATAATACTTCTCTTTGAACCTGATGCTGGAGGAATCAGGAAGAATTAATTTTTTGGATAAGTCTGGTACTCCCTCTCTCTCCTATTCCTCCCTGCCTCCCATTCTCTTCTCTTTGCAGAGCAGTAATTATCATAAAGAATCAGCTTTTTAAGCATAAAATACCAAAGACTTTAATTTACTGTAGAATCACTCCAGGTAAAATCATATTCTTTTGTTACCCATGTCTATCTTTCTGATTGAAGAATAACAGGAGAAAAGAGCTTTATGAAGGAAAGAAAGGAGAATGGCTTCTGGTTATTTAAGAGTCATTACCGGGGGAGGGTAAGAGTCTCTGCGGAGCTGCATGGTACAAAGCATGGGGGTGCATTTGAAATCTTTTCTTCCTTCTGTCAGATTTCCTATGTTTTTAGGCACAGCGTTCAGCCTCATGTATTATTGCCTTTTCATACATTTGTTTGTTTTGTTTCTTAAGGATAACAACCAGATTTTACATTATTCTACCAATTAAGAAGTTTTATTTACTTTGCATTATTTTTATTGATACTCACCATACAAACTTGGTGAGGAAAGGGAGACGAACACAATGCCTTGCACTTAAAAGGAAATTGGAAGGGGAGGTGAACCATGAGAGACTATGGACTCTGAAAAACAATCTGAGGGGTTTGAAGGGGCGGGGGGTGGGAGGTTGGGGGAACCAGGTGGTGGGTATTAGGGAGGGCACAGAAAATGAATGCAAATGCGGATTCAAGCAGTCAAGTCATTTTGCCCAAGGTGACACAATACACGACTCAAACTAGCATCTCTAAGCTCTGGACGTGGTTGGTGGTGCTAGCAGGTGTTAACTGTGGGCAGGGCAGGAGCAGCTATGCACGAGTGGTGTCGGTTCTTAACTCCAGACCCATCTTACCAAATGTTACAGCTGCTTCATTGATGCAAAAGCACCCTCTCTTGTCTCCGTTGTTTTCTGCTCAGATGGAAGAAAAGAAGTTTGCTTCTGGAAGGATTCAGAACTCATAAACTGCTCCCCTGCTTCCCCCACCCCAAACAGCAAAATTGCTACTAGTTTTCCTGATCATAATTTGTATTCCTTTCTTAGCAAGTCTCAATTTCTATCATGCATGCAATGATGGAGTGTGGGGAAAGAGAACTAGGGATATGAAGCTCAGTTGTCTAGATTGAAAAGAGGCATAGCTCACATCCAGACGATCTTTTTTGCTTTTGGATGAATGAATCTGTTTGGTTAAGGTTGGGTCGGTCCCTACAATTAGTCCAATTGCCTTTGGTCAAAACCTGAGTCAGCCAAAACAAATAGTCACTTAGGTAGAAACCTTGAGCGAGTACTGGCAGACAATCCCAGAGAGGGAGTCGAGGGTCGTGAGAGGCCAAATACTAGAAATACTCAGATAAAGGAAGGAGAGATAGTGCTTCCAGTGCAGGATAGTGGGATGTGTGTGGGTGTGTAGGGCACAGCTAATCTGCTTGGTACACTGCAGAAAGGACATTTTTCCATTGGCACCTTATTTTTAAGACCTGGAAATACAAGCATGTATGCAGGTTTCAGAAATCTCAAAGACTAGAGAGCATAGTGGCAATGTACATAATTAAATGCAACACACTTGAATATATACAATATGCCTTCCAGATGCAACAGAAAAAAATGGATTCCATCTAGATGGTTAGCAGAGACTTTAGAAAGAAGCTGAAAAAACTTTGGGAAGAAATTTAACTTGATTTACTCAACAATTATTTGATACTCTGTTAAGCACTAATGAATAAAATAATTTGATTCCTTTATAAAGGATTATTACATGAAATAGGGTGGCTATGGAAGGACTCTGAGAAGAAGATGTTTATGTTGGTATCTAAAGGATAAGAGAGGTCAGCTACATGAAGGGAGGGCATAAAGACATTCCAGGTAGATAGAATAGCACATATAAATGTCTTGCAGATAGAGGAGACTTAAAATGTAATTAAAATAGGGAGCAGGCAGAAAGCAGCAGGAGATGAGGCTGGAGAGTGTGGCCAGATCATGCAAGGTCTGCTATACAGAATAAGTTCAGGATTTACTTTAAGTGCTGTGGGCAGCCAGTAAGACAGTTTCAAGCAGACTTAAGACATGATCTCAGGCATGCTTTGTGCCAGGGAGCCACACATTGAAGTTCTTATGTCTGAACATAGCATAAGAGCAAAAGAGCTGCCAAACTCTTGCTGGAGAGGGGTACAAAGGCCAGCACTCAGCTGAGTGTGCTCCCTTTTTACCCTGATAATGGAGGGGACACAGCAAAGCTTTTTTTTTTTAAGAAAGCTTAGCTACCTGAGGGTATTTATATTTTAGATTGCTCTTTTTTTTTCTTTTCAGTGTTCCAAAATTCATCATTTATGCACCACACCCAGTGCTCCATGCAATACATGCCCTCCTTAATACCCACCACCAGGCTCACCCATCCCTCCATTCCCCCTCCCCTCCAAGCCCTCAGTTTGTTTCTCAGAGTCCATAATCTCTCATGGTTTGTCTCCCCCTCCAATTTACCCAACTCATTTCTCTCCATATCCCAATGTCCTCCATATTATTCCTTATGCTCCACAAGTAAGTAAAACCATATGATAATTGACTCTCTCTGCTTGACTTATTTCACTCAGCATAATCTCTTCCAGTCCTGTCCATGTTGATAGAAACGTTTGGTATTCATCCTTTCTGATGGAGGCAGAATACTCCATAGTGTATATGGACCACATCTAACTTATCCATTCAACCGTTGAAGGGCATCTTGGCTCTTTCCACAGTTTGGCAACCGTGGCCATTGCTGCTATAAATATTGGGGTACAGATGGCCCTTCTTTTCACTACATCTGTATCTTTGGGGTAAATACCCAATAGTGCAATTGCAGGGTCATAGGGAAGCTTTATTTTTAATTTCTTAAGGAATCTCCACACTATTTTTGAAAGTGGCTGCACGCACTCGCATTCCCACCAACAGTATAAGAGGGTTCCCCTTTCTTGCCACATCCTCCCTAACACATGTTGTTTACTGCCTTGTTAATTTTGGCTATTCTAACTGTTGTAAGGTGGTATCTCAATGTGGTTTCGATATATTGTTCTTTGGTAGAGATGGACTAGAGAGAGACGAGAGCAGACAGGCCCCTGAGGACACCAGGTGTGAAAGTCCCAACAGCAACAGCATGCGCTTGAGCAGCATCTTAGCCTCAGCAACATGGTGATGGACTGATTCTGGTGAATCCAAACATGGGGGATTTTTTCTTTCTCCCTCAATTCTAATCTATTGCTTTGTTGCACTAACACAAAATTTTAATGGTCTGAATTAGTAATAGTAATATGTGTCCAGATTTTTAACATATCCAAGATTCTGGGAGTGATACAATTTTTAAAATTTGGTATAGGTAGGCTTCTCTAAGGACATGTTTATATGTCCTGCTATCCTTCTGAAAGGGAGTTTATTGGAGCACTTTAGGATGGGAACATGAGAACTTTGGAGGTATCTGCTAGTATAAGAGATGCATTCAGCAGCTGCAGAAAAAATAGATGAAACAGATTTATTCATCCAATAGCAAACAAACCAAGGTTAAAATGGAAGAGAATAGGGGATACAGGGGCATAGGAGGTATTGCATACATATTTGGGGAATTATTTTGTCTTGAGAATTGAGGAAGTACTTGAGATTTCGATTTGCTTTTATAAACTAGATGACCCTGCAGTTAAACTTAATAAAGCAAGGTTGGAGTGCAGAGAGGAAAATCTCTAGCAGTGTAGCCTAAAACACACTTACCGGTCAACTCACGTTACCATTTAAGGGCCTGTTTGTTCAAACTCATTTGATGACTACCACTACTACTACTACTACTATTACTACTACTACTACTAATAATAATAATAATAATAAAAGATATAGTGACATTACCTGTCATACCTTTGTAATATCTCGTGTTTGTCCCCCAGCAGGGTACTCCCATGGCTCATGTGTTTCCCTTTTAGAGGTATATGACTGGAAATTCTAAGTAAAACATGGCTTGGTTATTTCGAGAACAAATTTTAAAAAATACGTAAAATGATACAGAATAAATAGAATAGGAAAAGGTAAGAATAATAATGTATATTTATATTAAAGGATTACATGAATGATTGAGTTAAAGGCACTTTGTAGAATGCTATATAAGAATATTACTTCCAAAACTTCCAGATAATGTATATTTTGTAACATAATGCAGGAATAATTATGATAGTGGTCATCATACCAGAACTGAAAAATTTCCAAATCAGCATTTGGCAGTCTAGATTTTTCTAATTTGGTTGCCTCGTCATCACCTTATCAATGTGAGGACTTCAGCTATCATTCAACTATAGGGAACTTGGCTTTGCAATTTCTTAAGCATATCGTAATGTTGTAATCAGACATATTCAAATTTGGTATTTCAAGAGTCATTGTCTTCTCATAGAATAAATGGAATCTGATACTGTCTTGAATATCTTGACAGATGGGCTCATCATTTCAGAGCAGATGGCAAGATGATTAGGCTAAACTCTGAAATCTTAAATACTAGACATATGAGCAGCTATACAAGAGCTAAAGACACTGAAAATACCTCTTTAGACAGCCTGCATTTTAGGGGGATATTTGTTTAAAACTCACATATTCTTTTGCTCTGAGGGAACTTATAGCAAATACATTCTGTTGTTGAAAGAGTAGAGACATTTTGTCAGGTTGCATTAGGTTTGAATCCAGGTTTGCTTTTTGCTAACGTATGATGAGATACTTTGGCTCAGTTTCCACATCTATGAAGGCTGGGTCAATAGTAACAGCCTCATGGAACTGGGGGAGGAATTTACTGAGATCACGCATGTAAAGTATCACAGATATCTACCCCCCACAAATACTTTCCTATATTGACAAACAATTCAATTGTTCTGTATTTGTAACTGAAGAAAAAATGTTTTCATAAACATCATTTTCTGGCATTTTAAAAACATTTCACTGAAAAGTATTCTAAGAAACAGACAACAAATGGATAAGTGCATATAAAAATATACCAACTTATAGACATATGTGTGGGAGATACACAGGCACCTTATCTTTATTTAACACTAATTACAGATTTTAAAGCACTTTTGCAATCTTTGCTTCATTTGATCCACACAGTCATTCAGTAAAGCAGCAACATATCCACCTAAATAAGTTCTTAAGGCTAAAACTCAGAAATTAATTGAATTTTCCAACACAACTAAAATTAAAGTCAGACCTAAAACTGATATTTACAGATTCTGGGCCCAGATCCAAAGCAAAGGGATTCTGAAGTCCTGCCCAGACACAATTTCTGCTTCCTCCCTCCCCCATATTGATGCAATGAGCATTATTGGTTATGTTCTCAGCACCCACATCATCTTCCACCCATCAGTATACCCAAAATTTGCATTGGAGGGATCATTACCCTCACATTCTCAGCCACTTAATTTGAATACTATTGATTCTCACCCTCAGATCCAGGAGTGGTTCATGCTCTGCTAAAGCTAATTTGTCTATTTAATCCTCCTGGCTATAATGATAGATTTTGGGAATAGACGTAGTACTTGGGGTCAAAGAAATGCGGAGTGACTTTTGCTGGAGAACCCAAAATAAAACAGATTCCTCTCTCTTCTTTGAAAACTATTTCTCTGGAGACTGTGGTATACAAATGTCAGAAATGGGACCAGAGCACACATTTATGATAATTAGGGGAGCACAGGAGTGACCAGGACACTGTAAAACCTGTGGCAGAACCTAACCTTGTAGAGATCAGAAAGTCAGATCTTTGTTGGCACTTAACCCCTAGATCAAGCTTTCACTGAATTACTCCTAAACTTTCAGTTAGATTAGTCAAGGAATTCCCTTTATTATTCAAGTCCATCAAGGATTTTCTTTCCTAGCAATAGAAAGACATGTGTAAAATGCTATGGCTAAAATTTTGGTAATAAAAAAGCAATACTACTTGTGATAAACATTTGGATTCATTGGAAAATTTATCTCTGGAATGCCATTTGAGCCAATTTTGAGAAGAGTTTACTTTTGTAAATTTTACAAACAACTTTCTGGGATTTTTTTTTCATGTCTTTAATTTTTATTTAAATACAATTAGCCAACATATAGCACATCATTACTTTAAGATGTAGAGTTCAATAATTCATCACTTGCATATAACACACAGTTCTCGTCACATCACATGCCCTCCTTAATGTCTGTCACCCCCAAATTGCTGGAACTCATACAGGAATTCAGCAACGTGGCAGGATATAAAATCAATGCACAGAAATCAGTTGCATTTCTATACACTAACCATGAGACAGGAAAAATAGAAATCAAGGAATCAATCCCATCTACAATTGTGCCAAAGACTATAAGATACCTAGGTATAAACCTAACTAAAGAGGTAAAGGATCTGTACTCTAAAAACTACAGAACATTTGTGAAGGAAATTGAGGATGACACAAAGAAATGGAAACACATTCCATATTCATGGATTGAAGAATAAATGTTAAAATGTCTATGCTACCCAGAGCAATCTACACATACAATACAATCAATATCAAAATGCCGTCAACATTTTCCACAGAGCTGGAACAAATAATCCTAAAATTTGTATGGAACCGGAAAAGACCCCAAATAGCCAGAAGAATGTTGAAAAAGAAAACCAAAGTTGGTGGTCTTCAAGCTCTATTACAAAGCTGTAATCATCAAGACAATATGGTACTGTCACAAAAACACACACATAGATCAATGGAACAGAATAGAAAACCCCCAAATGGACCCTCAGCTCTATGATCAATTTCTGACAATGCAGGAAGATTATCCAATAGAAAAATGACAGTCTCTTCAACAAATGGTGTTGGGAAAATTGGACAGCTACATGAAGAAAAATGAAACTGGACCATTTCCTTACCCCATACACAAAGATAAAATGGATGAAAGACACCTAACTGTGAGACGGGAATCCACCAAAATCCTAGATTTTGGAGAACATAGGAGAACATAGGCAGCAACTTCTTCAACCTCGGCCACAGGAACTTCTTGCTAGACACTTCTCCAAAAGCAAGGGAAACAAAAGCAAAAATGACCTATTGGGACTTCATCAAGATGAAAAGCTTCTGCACAGCAAAGGGGTAAACAAAACTGAAAGGCAACCTATGGGATGGGAGAAGGTATTTGCAAATGACATATCAGATAAAGGACTAGTATCCAAGATCTATAAAGAGCTCAAACTCAATACCCAAAAAAACAAGAATCCAGTCAAGAAATGGACAGAAGACATGAAAAGACATTTCTCCAAGGAAGATATACAAATGGCCAACAGACATATGAAAAATGCTGAACATCACTTGGCATCAGGGAAATACAAATCAAAACCATAATAAGGTATCACCTCACACCAATCAGAATAGCTGAAATTAACAAGACAGGGAACAACAAATGTTGGAATGTGGAGAAAAGAGAACCCTCTTACACTGTTGGTGGTAATGCAAGCTGGTACAGCCACCCTGGAAAAAAGTATGGAGGTTCCTCAAGAAGTTAAAAAGAGAGCTACCCTATGACCCAGCAATTCCCCTACTAGGTATTTACCACAAATATACAAATGTAGTGATTCAGGGGGGCACCTGCACACCAATGTTTATAGCAGCAATGTCCACAATAACCAAACTATGAAAAGGGCTGAGATACCCATCCACAGATGAAGGGTTAAAGAAGATGTGATTATATATACATACACATACACACACACAGTGCAGTATTACTCAGCCATCAGAAAGGATGAAATCTTACCATTACATCAACATGGATGGAACTAGAGTGTATTATGCTAAGTGAAGTCAAAGAAAGACAATTATCATACAGCTTTCACTTGTATGAGGAATATAAGAAATTGTACAAAGGATCATAGGGGAAGGGAGGGAAAATAGAATGGAAAGAAATCAGACAAGAAGACAGACAATGAGATACTCTTAACTATGGGATACAAACAACTTTAAATAATAAATGCACTTGACCATCAGTCTACAGGTGATTTAACACATGCTCTGAGCCAGGTGTACAGAGGAAAAAAATATAAGCCTTGTGACTGATCTTAGGAGGCTTACAGACTAGTTAGGTAAATAGGGTAGCAAATATGACCCAGTGAAAAGCACTAGGCTGCATGTGACCATATTAAATACTGTGGGGGAAACTTGAGTCTACAGAAATTCTGAACGCCAGTGTGGGGCTGGCAGAATTAGGAATGCCCTCATGGAATAGTTGAGTCCAGGTGAGCTCTGACCTGAAACTATAATGTAATAAGTAAAGAACTGTTGACAGAGATGTCAGGACACTTTGAAAAAGAGAAGTAGCATTTAAGATATGTAGAATGTTCTGTATCCCTAATGTTTTATCATTGGCTGTTTCCTTCTCTGTATTACATGACTATTGAAAGTTGAGCTGGGACACAAGAGAGATGATGTCTTGTTGTGGTTCTAATATTTACTGCATTATTAAAAGAAACTTTGTTTTGAGATAGAGGTTCACAGGAAATAGTGAGATTGTTCCAGGAGGTCCATATACCCTTTACCCAGGTTCCTCCAATGGTATATACTTCTGTGATGTATTTTCATGTGTAGATGAGGTAACTATCACTTCAAACGAGAGGCAGACCTATTCCATCACCACTAAGGCTTCCCTTAGGCTTCTCCCTCTTATCACCCCCAACCCCCAGCAACCACAATTTGTTTTCCAGCTCTAAAACATGGTCATCTTAAGAATATTATATAAATGGAATCCATTTTGTTTTTCTCTTTGTTCATTTCTGTTTTCTTTTGCCTACTTTCCTTTGGGTTATTTGAACATCTTCTAGAACTCCATCCATTTGTAATGTTTTGGAATATATCTCTTCTCATGGCTTTTTTTAGTGGTTCCTCTAGGTATTATGCATACATAACTTAACACAGTCTGCTGGTGTTGACATTACATCTCTTCAGAGAAGGACAGAAACCTCACCTCCTTCTATGCCGTTATGACCCTTCCCCATTTATAATTTAAATGTCTTAAATTTTCCTCTACAAAATTCAGCCCTTGTCATGATGAGTACTGGGTGATGTATAGAATTGTTGAATCACTATATTGTATGACTAAAACTAATATAACACTGTCGGTAACTACTGGAAAAAATTAAACTTAAATTTAAATTTTAAAAAAATCAATAACCACATCAGTGTCATAATTTTTGGACCAACTATCAAGCATAATTTAGAAAAATGCAAGAGAAGAAAAGTCTATTGTCATTATCCAAACAATTTTATTCCTTATAGTGCTTTAGTGCTTTTTTTTTCTTCCTTCCTAGTATTTCTGGAGTCTTTTATCATTTCTAGGTAGAGCATTTCCTTTTTAGCTATTCTTTTATGGTAGGACTTATGGTGACAGATTTTCCTAGTTTCCTCCTTTTAAACTGTCCTGTGTTTTTCTTTCATTTCTGAAGGATATTTTTGCTGGATGTAAGATTCTAAGTTGACAGTTTTTTTTTTCTTTTAGTCCTGGGAAAATGTTGTGCCATTTCACTGATACTCCCCTCTTCACCCTCCATCCTGCTGTTGAATCTGTTTACTGAGTTTTCTACCACAGTTACTGTATTTTTCAGTTCTAAAATTCCATTTAGAAAACAAAATTTAAAAATCCATTTGGTCATTCTTTAGATCTTCCACTTCTTTCCTGAAACCTTTTATTTTGATAATTTGTTTCAAATATATACATGATTATTCACTGAAGAATTTTAATAGTGGCTGCTTTAAAATCTCAGTCAGATAATTCCAACATCTGTGCTACCTCAGCCTTAGTGTCCATTAATATCTTTCTCATTCAAGTTGATATTTTCCTGATTCTTTGTATAAGTGAGTTTCTATTTAAACTAGACATTTAAACACTATGAGATGCTGGGTCTTATTTAAATATTGTTTCAGTGGGACTTTTTTGACACTGTGCCAGCAGGGGAAGGTTCTGCCATGTCATTACTGTCAGATTGAGTAGAAGTCCAGATGCCCCACTTGGTTTCTGTTGGCAATATCAAAAAGAAGAAGTAGCTCAGTACTGCTGGGTATGGATGGTAGCTCTTTCTCTCCATTAGAATTCTGGTGATTCCATTCTGGCTGGGAGGAAGAGTGGTGCCTTACTGTTCTCCACCTGGCTTCCACTAAACCTACAGAGGTTTGGCCTCATTACTAAACCTACAGAGGTATGGCCTCATTACTATCAGGTGGTGATAAATTCTTGACTCTCCACCAGATATCCTCTGCTACAACCCCAAAAGGGAGGGGAAAGAGCCCTTTATTGCTGTCAGCTGGGTGTGGAAGTCCAGCTCATTAGGTGTTCTCCATTGATAGCAATGTGGCCTGGGAAGGCTCACTATCACTTACCAGGCTGAAAGCACGGCTTCCCAGAAGGCCTCTGCTCACCTTATCATTGGGGCTGGGAGATACAGTTCAATGGTGGAAATATAGGCTTTTCACTTAGTCTGTGCTACTTGGAGTTTCATGTGGAGCCTCAGTTCTTTACTGTGGTGTTTGGCCAGAGCAGCATGGTGTTGTCTACAAAGCTTTTTTTTGCTTGTTTGTTTTCTTGCTAGGCTGACCCCTTCCTAGTTCTATGGTGAGAGAGACTGGGTTTTTCTTGGGATATTTTTAAAATCTATACCCCTTGGTGTTTCTGACTTGCTGATTTCTCTAGCATCTAGTCCAGGATATATGAGGCAAAAGAAACCCCAAGAAATTTACTACCACGTTGTTCTTTAGATTCCCCCAAACCCTAGCATGTTTGTCTTTTTCTGTCTTTCATATACATAATGTCTGGGGTTTTTAGCTGTACTTGGCAACAGAAACAGGGAAAATTAAGTTTACTCTTTCTAGAATAGAAGAGTATTTCTTACTACCTCTGTGTCACTGGGCAGTCACATAAATTCTCTGAAATGATTTTCTCATTTACATAAGCTTGGAAGCTACCACCAGTCTAGTACTGATGCTAAAACTAAGACTAAACAGTAATCCAGAGTTATGGTAAAGATAAAATTAAATAATAGGTAAGTATTCTCCAAATTGTAAAATGATACATAGAAAAGTGATTGTACATATATCTTTCCATATATGTATGTGGATGGTGTGTATATAAAAATATGTGTGTATAAACACACAATTACATCTTTAAAAAGCCCCTAGAGTTTCTCAGGGGTGTTTAAAAAATTATAAGAAATACCTTAAATAACTAGTCCTTTGGTTAATTCTTTACTATAATGCTTCAAAAATTTTAGTTTCTCATTATGTGATGTGAAAATCATTTCAAAACTAGAAAAATAATGCCTCTGGTTATTTAATGGCCATTTGAAAGGGACAAGCTCTTCAGCATTATCCTTAGACAGCCAGTGATTCCACAAACAATATAATGGCTACATTTCCAAATTTGCTTTGCTGAGAAATCACAGCCTAAAGAGCAGCACAGGATATAATTTATCTCATCAACTTTACCAAAATTAGTAGGATTCTTTGAAATATAAGGGATAGAAAAGTTGACTCCAAAATGTTTTAAACCAAGAGACAAAATTTATAGACTCCTATAACTGAACAGTTCAGTTAACAGTCTCTAAATAGGGCTCGAAGCAGTGGCCAAAATATCTACAAAAGTCCAAATTTTCCCCATCTCTACTTCAATTTCATGTTCTTAGCTTTGTTCCAATAATATCCATCATTACTCTTGATATCCCTAACACATTCCAACAGCCTTAGCCTTTCTTCTTTGTTGGGGTGAAATATCTTATCACCTTTTTAAAGAAAAATAATGAAGTTTCCAGTAACTTTTTTCACATAGTCTATAATTTATTGTCCCTTATTGGACTGAATTGGTTCTCATGGAACTTCTCTCTGCTAGGCCTGAGATCTAATTAAGTTCTATCTCAAATCCAATACCTCTTGTCAGAGAGCTGAAATACAATGATTGGCATTTTGATTGTTCATTTTCATCTGTTTTTTTTTTTAATTTTTTACATAAATATTTTGACAGGTCTGTGAAACCAGACACACTTCACAGCACTCACCAAATCACATACCCTCCCCAATTTCTGTATGAAATATTTTGAGATAGAAAAAGAATCAAATTTCCATTTTAGTATGATTTCCATTTTAAGGATGAGCTGGTAGAGCTGGGACTCAAACATGGGTGTTCTAACTTTCAAGACTTGTTGCACTGCATGGCCCTCTGTGCCTAAGGATAAGCTCTCATGGTACCTACAGTTAACTGTACACAGTTTTGTAAAACTGCATGAGATGATGATGAGCCAACTCTTTCCTATTTTTATCATATAATGCTGTCAAGAATTTGATATGACTCAATAATTATATAGTGGTTTGACAACATGAGACACAAGCAAACAAACCCATATGAAAATAAACCTGGTACTTGTGCAGAATTAGAACCAGGTCCAGAAATAAGAGGAAGAGAGGGTAATATTCCCTAACTCTGGCTGCTGAGAGTACAATGAAAAATCTGTTGTGTTTTAGTTATTATTTTTCCAAAAATTACTCAGGTAGTCATGGGAACAGAGCAGTTTTCTAAAAATCCAGAGTTTGCAGCAGACTTAAAGAAAACCACCAACTAATACTCTGGGAAATTTAATAAAGACCCTGAAGTTTTTCATTTGGCAGACATTATTGAAATGAATAGAGCTCCAAATCCTACCCTGAGTAGTTATACCCATATGCAATTTCTTTTATAATTCCCTGTGAACTAAAATAAGAGTACAAATTCAGATGATAACCCTCCTAATCTCCCTACCATGACTGTTCCTTGCAACTTAACCTCCCTTAGTACATCCCCACATCTTCCCTTACCTTAAAAATCCAAAGAGCAAAAACATGCATATGAAAAATGGTGAACTAAAAATTGAGTGATCTTTGAAATACCTCTCTTATGCATCAGCTTTCTGCCTAGCAAATCTTCTATGACCCCTCATTGCCCACACACCACATGGTTTAAATGCTGATTCTTCTATACAGCTCCTTTTAAAAGTCTATCATGTTTACCTGTTGTCATCTCTTGACCATCCATGTTTAATTACCCCTTGCTCGTGCCTCTTGGATCATTCACTGTTCCTTTAGCACATCTGTACCTCTACGGCTCTCTTTGGTTATGCTATGCACTCTGACTTCATGTCCATGATCTTTTCCTCCTCCTTCACCATTCTTTTCAGCTTTACATTATTTTACTTGTTAACTATCCCTTCTTCTCTCTCAAAAATAAGTTCCTCTGAGAATCTCCCATCTCTTTCATCATGCTCCCACTGAAGCTCTACATTACTCCATTTCTAGCACATTTTCTATGTGACCTAATTACCCAAATATTTATAACCACAAACACAGAGCAGGCATGGGATAAAGAGAAGAGAAAATCCCTGCCAGTGAGTAGCATACTTTCCATCTGGGAGATAAAAATATAACCAGAAAATTTCCATATTCTATGGCTAAATGCTGACAAAGCATTATGCAGGTTATGTTATCATAACACAAAATGTGAGCAAGGTAACTCAGGAGGACTTCTAGTGATGACAACATCTTGGCAGAGCTTCGTAGGATGAGTACCTTAAATATCTGTTTAAACTAATGTATCCCCTATTTGAGCAAAATCTTTTCTTGAAATCCTATTCTTATTTTCATAACATTGAATGATGCCCAGCCAAGTCTAAAACAAGACATCAATAAATGTTTATGTGTTAAACAAATGATTAAAGTAATGAAAGGATAGATTTCTTATTAGGCACATTGCCTCTTGGATCCTGGTAGGTCAAATGGATCATTTCTTATTTTCTCTGATCAGCTCACAACACTGACAAGTGAAGATATAATCAATCAAAAAAAGAAAAGAAAGGAATTTAGCTAAATTAGAGCTGTGTTGTACAGTGTAGTATCACCCTATCTCCTACACATTTGCCCTGGAGGAATAATCTATGTGCCACCTTGCACTGGGATAAAGGGAATTGACAATATTACACAGATTGGAAGTTTTAAGGCAGAATAATGCTATTAAAAAAAAAAAGACTTCAAGTCAAATTTGGCCCTAATATTTTTTTCCTGTATGATTATATTTCACCTCTGAAGCACAATCCCTTCTCTTGTAAAATAGGAACGATAATATCTTCCTCCAGGTTTACCTTGGGATCAAATGAAACAATGCTTTTGAAAGCATTTATCTCAATGGTTAACACACTATAGGTACTCCTAAACAAGTATTTGTTAGCACTTTAGCCAATATTTATTCTTTATAATTTTGAGCAGTCCTTGACTTATACTTGATATTGGAATAGGACATATAGAAGTCTGCATGCAACCCATAATCACTCTCTACTGATACTGCAGACAAAGGCTTTAAAAGAAGATGGGGTGCTGTAATCCCATTAATTGATCTGCCAGGAACAGTGGTCCAGGTTTCACGCAAGAACACCAACCTGGGAAGAGCCAGAATGGAGCAGCTGGCACTCTGATCATCACATAGCTGGCCTGCTTCCATCCAGAGAGAGTACTTTGTAACAAGGCTTCCAGTGGGCTAGCTCAGTCTTGCCTTTTATTTTCACCAAGGGCACAAACATGGACTGTGACAAAATAAGATTGCACATCTCCTGCTTGATTTGAGGCAAATTCTATGAGCAAGACACTCTATTTTTTCAAACAGCAAGCAAATACAGTTTTTGGACAAAGACAGTTCTCACAGTATCTTGAAATCGTTACATATTCTAGTCTCTTACAGAATTCTGTATTATTAATTCATTCAGGATGAGATTTTAGTTCTTAGGGTAAATTAAGTACACTAGGTAACAGTTATAAAGCTACAGGAGAATGTGGAAAATTGTTAATTACTTGGTCATTTCCAGGTAGTCTTCAGACTTGTAAAGAGTAATTTGACCAACTGTAGCCCAGAAGAGCAGAAAATGCCAGAATTTTCCTTAGCGGCTAAGGAAAGAGTTTAGAGATATTTATTCATAGACAGTTTGGGGGTCCACCAGTACAGTCATTTGCTTTCGCATCTTAAGTGACCCCTACTCACTTCTTCCTATCAGTCATCTGAGACCAGTCCCCATCAAAATCCACTGGGATGGGGTGGGAAGAATCTTCAACTTGTCATTTAAAGACAGGAAAAAATAAGAAATGTCTCATGTTTTAGAGTCTCCCATAAGTGAAATTGTATGTAATCATCAAAACAACCCTTCTGCAGGTATTTTATCTCCATTTACAGATAATAAGCTAGAGCTTGGAAATGGCCCTATAACTGCCAAGAGGCCAAGCTGAAGTCAGAACTGCATTTTCTAAAGTCAAATTCTGTGTTCTTTCCACTTTATCATAGCTTCTGCTGATAGTTCTGACCTGGAGTGTATCCTCAAGGTTTGCTTCAGCTATGCCAGCATCACAAGAGGATTTAAAAAGCCCCGAGGCTATAAAAACCTCCCTCTCTTGAGCCCAAAGACATGTTCAGATGAGAGGTGGGGTATGAGCCAGCTGACCAGCCTTGTTCATTAGCACAAACCCCCTTCCCTTACCTTATTACAGTGGCCGATGTGGAACAGCTGCCAAATTCTGCCAAACCCAGTGCAGCTCATTTTCCCCACGCACAGGCAAGCTTCCTCCCTGTAACTCTGTCCCCTTAATGCCTTGCAGCTGGAGAAGAATGAGAAGTCCTCTCTCAGCAGAGAGAACAAAGCAGCTGGATTCGCCAGGGAAGGGGGGAACTTGGGAAGCTCTTGGGAAGCTCTCGGGAGAGCGACCATCTCCCTCCCCTGGAATTGTCACCCCTGGTCCTATTTATTTGATTGGTCACATGGGACAGAGAACATAATGTGATCCCATCTAGATAACTGCAAGGGCTCCATTTCCAGCCATTTCAGGTCAACATTCAGTATTCATCACCCTTATCTGTCCCAACACCTTGCATGTGCCTGGTACTTGTGGCTTCTCTGGAATGACTAATAAGACTTTCATCAATTCAGTTTCAACATCTCTCATTTTAAAGGAAAAGAAAAATGTTGGAATGGGGCCTCTTCCAAAGCTTTATGAAATCCTAGCAGAAGAGGAACCACCAACAGAGAAAAAGGTACATTCATTCATTCATCACTAACTCACTGGTGTGTGAAGATTTGGAGGTGAATAAGGGCATAGGTCTTGGAATCACACACACGGTCTTCTAATCCTGGCCCCTCCACCTAATAGGGGTTGGGTGAGTTGTTTGATACTGCTATGTAAAATAGAGATCTTACGAATGCATCAGTCATGCTTATTACATTGTGGAAATCAATAGGGAAAATGTGTATGAAGCTTCCAGGACGGCACCTCTCAGAGAACAGGTGACTGGCGACTGCTCACTCTTGGACGTGCTGCTGTGGTCTGGCACAGACTAGGATGTCAGGAGCCAGAAGTAAGACTCATCTCTGACTTGAGGGGTGAGGAATAATTATAAAGGAGAGTAGAAGTGAAATTATAATACCGGAAGTGTTGAGCAAAGGATAGAGAACTGGTCCAAAATAGGAAGCACAAGATTTAGGCGTTCCTCCTCTGAGTTCCTTCTGTATCTTACCCGTCCCGTCTGGCAGCACATTCACTAAGAAGGAGCTTCTTCATATCCCTAGGGTACCGAGCCACTTGGAGGTAGGAGGCATGTCTTTTCAAGTTCTTTTTCTGAATACCCATGAATGAATACACACAGCTTACATGGAAGGTTCTCAGGATATATTGGACAAAAGAATAAATAGTAGGAGGCGATGTGCAAAACACGTTCTGGTTACAATAAAGAGACCACTCGGGTTTGAGTAGGTTTATATAAAGAGGAAATAGGAAGGCCCCACTGTGGGAGGCCTGGTGTGCTAGAATAAGAAATTGGAGCTTCATCATGTACAGCTATTACAAGTTTTGGAAGACAGAAGTAAAAACAAAAGACATGTTTAAATTTTAGTTTGAATATGGTGCTCAAGGTGGAATGGAAGGATATGGAGAAGATAAACCAGCTAATGCATTCAGGTGACAGCCCAGAAATTAGGTGCTAAGGGTCTTATTGCTTTAGTAACTGGGATAGAAATGGAAGTGAGGGGACATTTTTTAAATGCCCCCTTCCCCCCCCCCCGGAGAGGGACGTGCGACAGGATGTGGTGACTACCTGTATATGGTAGAAAGGAAGGGGGGATGGGGTCATCGTTGAGCCTGATAATGACAGTATTTGTGGCAAACACAGTGGGTCTTGAATGCCTCTCCCTTAGAAAGGAGATTTCCAAACTAAAGGCTGCCCTTAATTTCAATATTTTTCACCTGTTCTTGTCTTCCTTTCAAATAAGAACTGGGATTAGAAACCCATGGAAGTCAGTGACAAGGAGCTCATTCCTAACAAATAGCCAAAGCCAGGATGTTGAGAAAAGTTCACCATTTCTCACTTTGACAACCACCATCTTTCCATTTACCGTCTCGTCCAGCCATTCACTTGTCCATCCATCTGTCCTTCCAGCCCAGAATCTGAGCACCTACTGAGGCCGAGCATTTTCCTGCTTTCTAAATATTCCATAATGACAGGCAGTTTGCTGCACCCCAGGAGTCACACAACTGCAATAGCAACCGTACAAAGTACAGAATGATCTCAAATTTTTTTTTTATTACATTGATTGGTTCTGTTTCTTCATGGGGATAGCAGTAAATTGCTCTTTTAAATTTAGCTTTGAGACACTATAATTTCAGCTCTAAGTGCAGAAATTGAACTGCTTTTAAGGATAGCAAAATGATGGCAGTATCCTGGTGCTAAAATACAATGACCAGCAAAAATACAATGAACCATTACATTGCACGATGGGAGCTACGTATCCACACTGAGAAGGGCAACAGGCTTTGTGAGTGCTGTACGTCAGCACACTCCCTGAGTGTCCCCTTTCTCTCTCTCAAGCAGGGATGATAATGCATGCCCATTGTCTCACTGCCAGGGTTGATGGATGGATCACATGTTATAAGGTCTGGGAATGTGCCTTGTGAAATGTACTAATGTAAGGGAATATTATTTTGTCCTTACAGCTTTTGGGGGGGTGGAGAGGACTATTTGTCAAAAATGTTCCCTGAGTCTCTCTTAGAACTTTGCATTCTATTGGAAAAGGCAACAGTATTTATCCAGAAAATAGTTCCATTGACAGGTTAATTTTGTTGTTATCTAACTAAGTGACCCTGAGCTGAATGTTTAACCTTGCAGTTTCTTTATCCTTAAAAGAGAAATGATCATAATACATGTTCAGAAATACTCCAGAAGCTCTCACAGCTCCCCACCCACTCCCTAAATCCATCAGCCTGAAAAATACCAAGTCTCAGCAGCAGCACAGAGCCTTGTTTCCCCTTCAAGCTCCCAGGGGCTCCACCCTGACCTGGGATCCTACACCTTCTGCACACATCTCGGGAGACATTGGCCACATTTCTAAATGGTGCCTGTCATAGACTCTCTCCTGCTTCATCTCCCCCCACACTCTAGGCCCCTTGCGAAGTTGTCCCACTTGAACTTGTGGCTCTAGCGACTGGCCTGGTGCCTATGCAAAGCAGATGTTTAATGGCTGTTTGCTGCAGCGAGTGAGTAAAAGATGTGGAAGACAATGCTTTGCAGACTGGAGGAGAGTTAGCAATTAGTGATAATTCTGAATCTCATTTGTTAAATGTTACAATGTATGAGTGAATTTGTGGCCAAACAAAAATGAGTATAATAGCCCCACCCAGGAAGGACTGGAATTGTCCAGTCTCTATAACTCAGGGTTTCTCAGCCTGGGAGATTTTGCTTGTCACTTTTTGTTGACAAAACTGGAGGGGAATGCTACCAGTGTCTAGTGAAGAGGAGCCAGGGTTGTTGCAGCTAAACACACTACAAGTCACAGGACAGACCCATGATAAAGAACTATTTGGCCCAAAATGTTAGTTGCCAACATTGAGGAACACTACCCTAAGACCCTTTCCTCAATTAGAGGATAGGCTGTCTTTTTTTTTAAATTAATACATTCAGTTAGCTACTGTATAGTACATTAGTTTTGATGTAGTGGTCAATGAATCATTAGCTGCACATAACACCCAGTGCTCATCCTTAATACCCATCACTGGGCTCACCCATCCCCCACCCCCCTCCCCTCTGAAACCCTCAGTTTGTTTCCTGGGTTCCATAGTCTCTCAGGGTTCATCTCCCTCTCTGATTTCTCCCCCTTTGGATTTCATTCCCTTCCCCTATAGTCCTCTGTGCTATTGCTTATGTTCCACTAATGAGTGAAACCATATGATAAGTGTCTTTCTCTGCTTGACTTATTTCACTGAGCATAATCCCCTCCAGTCCCATCCATGTTGATGCAAAACTTGGCTATTCATCCTTTCTGATGGCTGAGTAATATCCCATTGCATATACAGACCACATCTTCTTTATCCATTTGTCTATTGAGGGGCATCTTGGCTCTTTCCACAGTTTGGCGACCGTGGCCATTGCTGCTATGAACATTGGGGTGCATGTGTTCCTTCTTTTCACTACATCTGTATCTTTGGGGTAAATACATAGTAGTACAATTGCTGGGTCATAGGGTAGGCTGTCTTTTAGATTGTGCTGGCGATTTGACATTTCATCAATCAGTGTGGCACTCATCATTCTTGGATTTCACAAAAGGGACTATGTGATTGTTCCACAGACAACAACTTTTACAAAACACGCTGAGGTTTGCTCAAGACAACACTAAGAACTGTCGGCTTTCCGGGGTTTAGCATCCTACAGCAGATTGCCCTGGTTAGTCTTTGACTAGGGCTACAAACTCCACAGACAACAACTTTTGCAAAACACGCTGAGGTTTGCTCAAGACAACACTAAGAACTGTCGGCTTTCCGGGGTTTAGCATCCTACAGCAGACTGCCCTGGTTAGTCTTTGACTAGGGCTACAAACTCTGTCAAGAAATCTAAAGAAGAAGCTAGACTTAACTTCTTCTATGAGGAAATGTTCTTTCTAAAACACATTAACTGTTACAATGCTATCTTCTCAAGGACTATGATAGTATATCCATGGGAACAATCCTGGTTTCCAAGGGGGAGGCGGGATATAGATATAGAGATAGAGATAGATAGTAATAGTAGATACTTGAATAGTTGGTCTGTTTTTAGTTTTTTTTCAAAGTGACTTTTGTTTTCCCCTTAAGGTGAAAACGCATCTTCTGACTTACCTAATGTCACGTCCCACCTCACTCCCCATTTCTGCTTCACAGTCACAGAGATCTTATCTTGATTTCCTTGAACATCTTACATTCGGGCTCACCCCTCTGTCAGGTGTTCCCATGTGTTGCCTGGTTAATTCCTACATCTGTCAGAGCTCAGCTCAAATTGCATCTCCTATAGATTGCTTGCTGTGGCCCCAGGCTAGACCCTCATCTTGGGCCCCAGCCATTCTCCCTCATTATCATAACTGGGATTAAATCAATTCTCTATGTCCACTCTGTACCAGGAACTACTTCTGTCTTGCAGGTAAGCACTACATGCTGCTGGGATGCAATAAAAATTTGTTTACTTTAAAAAAAAAATAACTTTAGAGGTGTAGTCCCCATTTCAGAATTCAAACAATCTTAGGAAAAGAACACACAGAGATAATGTGAATTAAAAAAGTGAGGTTGAGTTGAGAACTAGGACTATAACTTGTCTTTTTCTACATCTCGTTATACCAGGGGATAAAGTCCTTTCTACAATTAGGGGGGGAAAAGTTAACTGCTAAAAATATTAAGAAATGTATGGAAAGCTTTGTGAAAATGCTAAAAAAAATCTATTGAGAGATCCAAAACATTTTGTAAATGAAGAAACTAAATAGTTCAAAAGTGTCAGTTCCCCCTTAATCAATTTATAGGTCATTGTAATCCTGTTCAAAATCCCAGGAATATTTTTACTTATTATAATGATTCAGATAATCACCTGGACTACTTACAGCCTAAAATAGCTAAAAGAGTTTTGAAAACAATGCAAACAGAACTGACCTAGTAAATAATAAAACTTCCATTGATTTTTTTCAACATGGCACTACAATAGAAATCAAAGGACAGAGCAATAGATTATAACAAATAATCAAAAACAGACCCAAGTGTATATTAAAACTTGGTAAGTGATAAAGAAATCATACAAGCCAGTGAGAAAGGTCGATTAATTGACAAAAGGTAACATTGAACATTTTGGGGGAAAAATCAAGTTACCTTACCTCTTACCATATACCAAAATAAATTCTCGTGAGCTAAACATAAAAAATGAGTAAATTAATAATGAAAATAAAACAGAATATAAATGAATTCTTTATCACTTTCCTATGGATGTACACTTTCTGAGCTATAGGAGAAATCACAAAGGAATACATTAGGATATTTTTTACATGATTTTGACTAACTTATTAAATGCTTAGTATGTTCTAGACTTCATTCTCTGTGTTTGATTTACATATTGTTTGGTGAAAATTCATCACCCACCATGAGCTGGGTGCAATTAATATGCCCATTTTATAGAGGAGAAGGGTAAGGCAGAGAGCTGTTGAAGTATTTTGACCAAGATAACACAGCATGGAGATAGCAGAGTCAGGATTCAAACCCAGGGATGCAAATACTAGAACCTGTGTTCATTACTGTGCTCTCTGGGATGCTATAAACTATAGATCTAAAGTAAAAATCATTAAAAAACCCATAAAGTAAAAAAAACTTAAACCTCCCATTAAGTAAAAGGCAAATAACAAATTAGGAGAAATATTTTCAAGAGGTAAGACCATAAATATATGTCTTTTACTTTAGTCCCTCTTCTTACCCCACCCTCCCTACGTCAGTCATCATTGTATAAAGAATACTTACTCATGTGTGGGCAAGTGTGCATGTGTGGGGAATATAAAAAGTTTTCATGAAATAAGAAAGACAACACTCAAACAGGAAATAACAGGCAATCGCATGATCTGAAATTTCAGGCAGGCTTAGAAATGGCTTTTAAACAAAATGCATTTAACCTAACTAGTAACCAACTAATAGCGAAAAAAAACTATCAACATGTTAGTGCCTGTCAAATCAGAAAATATTTGCTGATAAATTAGTATACGTTTTCTGGAAGCAATCAGCTTATAAATATCAAGAATATATTAAAATGTCCAATTTTTAAAAATTTAAGGTATTTCTAAATTCTCTTAGCCACTGATTTTCTGAGACATAACAAGTTTCAGAATAGTAAATTCCTGAAAACAGCAACAATGGAAGCAAATTGTTCTGAATATGCTAAGTGTACAATTGACTGGATAGGTGAGTCACGTGATTCCTACAGCATATGTTTCTGAACAACCCTATCATCATGAAATATTTAATAATGTTGGAAAATGTCGCCAATAGAAAATCAATTAAAATGCAACAGTATTCATCCTACAGAGAACTGGCAGATATTTTAAGGAAGACTAATAACAGCCAAAATGAACCTTAAGTTGCTGCCTCTTTCAAGCTGTGCCTAAAACCCTCATGACAAGAGAGCTTGGATGGCTGACAGAGCTAGGGTTGGCATCCGTTAGAGCTTTTCCATATCAGCTCAGCTAATCGACTAGAATCCCGGTTAAGTGGGGGAACCAGAAGGGGAAGGAAAAGGGAAGTGCTCCATCCCACCTAGGGACCAGACTGTCCATTCCCATTGCCACTGAGAATACCACTTAGACTGTAATGGAAAGACCTTAATGCTTTCCTCCACCTTCTCCCCCATCTCTTCTCCTCCTCTCCCTCCATCTTAGACTGAGTTCTTAGACAAAGAGATCCTAGTCTTGGATCTCTTTGCAAACAGCTTCCTGAGCATTGCCCTAAAATGGAAAGTAAAAGAGTGCTCAAAATTTCTAACAGGGCCTTGTTGCTAGGCAACCATTTCCTTTGTCTCTAAGTATATGGAATATGACATTGTTTGGAATGTGTTTTCAGGCCGCACCTTCATACAAAAGAGCAAGGTTGGGGGCTAGGAAGGAGGGGAGGGAAGAGCTGGTAGATAAAAACCTTTAGGCTGAACAATATAAACATACAATATGAGGGGAAGAAAAACCAAAAGAACCCACCATGGACATTTCAACTCACCACCACCACATGGTGCCTGAAACTTCACAATGGAATATTTTGTATATGGGTACATTTTCTTTGGTGAAAAAAAGCATATGGTTATAAGCATATTCTTACCTTCATTATGATCTACAGATTTCCTCTCTATAGGAAAATTTAAAGGCATTTTTGATATCTTTCTATAGTCACATAAGAAGAAAGCAGGTAAAGAAAAGCTGCACAGGTGGGTCTTCATTACCTACCTGCCTTTGTGACCTCGTTGGCCTAAAGATTGCCTATAAATAGGAACAGGCCGTGATATCGATTGACCAGAACAAGTTCACAACTCACTTTCAACCCCATTCTCAAAAGTATCTTTTTTTTTCAGGTTTCCCTTTCTTTTATTAAATGATTTAATACATTTGATTTCCAGAGACGGTTGGATTGCCAAAGGTATCATTTTTTCTTGATTGAGGGCAAGGATTCTGATTGGGCAGCTTTTACAAAGAAATGGATTGTAACAGGATATGAACAAACATACACAGACTTCTCGCTCTGCTTGGGGGCTGGCCTGCTGTATTTAAAACTACTGTCGCTATCAGGGTCACACACAATTCAGGACTTGGACGTAGGGAGAATGGGGTGTAAAGGGCCATTCACCTTGCTATGTTCTAGCGTCTGGCCATCTGCAGCCTGAAAAAGAGAACTTCTTTTCTTGGTCCAGTTTACTCACCAGGGATTGCACTGGGTTTAGGGATCAAGGACTCGGTCAGCCCTGAAAATTTGCTTCGTCAGTCAATAGGACATTTTTTTCTATGCATACATTTCCCTTTAGGACCCTGTAGGCAGAGATTGGTGATCGAGGTCAGGGGTTAGGAATTCTCTGGCCAAAAGCATATCAACCTCATTATGGTTCACAACGTTGTCACTGGTGGAGAAATGGACTTGATGGGAATCCAAAGACTTAGCTTTCAGCCCTGACTTTAACATAAATAATTAGTCATATTTTGGATGGTTCTTTATACTCTTGGTGTCACATTTTCTATTATTTAAGGAATCCTACATATAGAAACAGGTATAAAGCATACATTAGCAGTTTCAAAAATAATAAAATATACAACGATTACCCAATACTCTGATTCAGAAACAGAATATTCTGAACATGTGAAAAATGTCCCTGTGGCCCTCTATACCCTTGGCCCTGAGCATCTCCCTACTTTCCTTTTCCCTCAAGACCTCATCATTATCCTGACTTTTGTTTTAGACATCCTGCCACATTTTTGGTGATTTTATTTTTGAATGCTTTCAAACTTAAAGAAAATGACAAGAATACTACAAGGAAATCTCGGATACATTTAACCCAGGTTCAATATTTGTTGACATTTTGTTCATTTGATTTATCATCTTATGTATGGACAAACCATCTGACAAGAGGTTGGACACACTTTCCTCATTGATTTCTCAATGTGTCTATTTCCTAAGGACAAGATCAGTGTGTGTTCCCTAAGCACAAAGACACTCTCTTATGTCATCAGATACAGTTACCCAAAACTGAGAGATTTAATATTGCCATAATATGCTTTCTAATCCATTTTTAAATCTTATCAATTGCCCCAATAGTAGTATGTCAGCCTTGGTCGCCCTAGTCCAGGATCCAACCCAGAATCACCCATTTCATTTATGTGTCACATCTCTTGGGTAATCATCTTTACTCTGGAATCATTTCTCAGTCTTTTTCACCTTTCTTGACCTTGAGAGTTCTCAAGAGAGTGAACGATTATTTGGTAGAATACTCTCAATTTGGATTTATCATATGTTTTCATGGTTACATTTAAGTTAGGCATTTTTGTCAAGATAGCAGAAGAGTGACATTATATCCCCCACAGGATTTGCATAATGACAGTTGGTCCTGATGTTAGTGATGTTAACATTATCACTTGATTTAGGCAACGCGTACCAGGTTTATCCAATATAAATGTGCCATTTTCAATTGATAATGGGTATTTTGTGTGGAAATAACTTGAGACCATGTAAATATCTTATTACCCATCAAACACTAACCTTCTACTTTTATGTCTCTCTTTGTTGAAATTCTGCTAACAGAAAGTTTTTTCCTTTTTTCCCATTTGTTTATTCATGTTTTATACTGGTATAACTCATGGATTTGTATTTCATTCAATGGTTAAAAATACATTTTTAATATTATGATTATTTATTTGGGGACCTAAATTGCCACAGATTTGGCCAATGAAGTTGCTATAACTTGTTTCTGGTGTCCCTTTATAATGTTCTCATCATTCTTTGAATAATTCCATATTTTCTGACAAAATAACATGTTTCAAGGTCAATTCATAATTTCCCTGCCTTAGTCCTGGGTCTGTCCATTTCCCTAAAGAATCTTGGTTCCTTTTAATAGAAAATGATACTTAGAAATAAAGATCTAGGCTGATGAGTAATGATGTACTGTACTGTGAGTAATGACATTATACTCATTGCAACTGATAGGCCATGCCTTTAGACCATCTCAATAAAATATCTAGGGAATATACATATATTTAAACACACACACAAGAATACTCTCAGTACATAATAGCGAGAAACCTGGCTTCCATTTTCTCAACACAATTACTCATTGGCTAAAACTTGGAAAACACAAAAAGTCATTTCAGCATTGGTATCCCATACCACAGCCCCACGCAAACCTAGTAACTGCAGTTCAATATGATTTACATTATTTACTCAGATAAAATTTATGTTCAGTGAACAAAAATCTTAGATATAAAATTTCATGAGTTTTGACAAATGCATACATATGATTCACACTTCTGTTCATAATAGTACATAGAATACTTCCATAACTTCAAAAAATTTCTTCATGTCATTTCCCAAACACTCCTACCTTTTCAGAGTGTTCTGAACATTTTCAACTCTAAATTAATTGTACCTATTCTAGAACTTTAAATAATTAGAAGAGAATTTTCTGTGGTATCTCCCAATCCTTGAACATGGTGTATCTTATTTTTATCTAGGTCTACTTAATTTCTCTTTGCAATGTTTAGTACTTTTCAGTGAATGGATATGTATCAAACATTTTGTTAGATTTATATCCAAGTATTTTACATAAGTTCCTCTTTTAAGCTACTATGAATATTTTTATTTCATTTTCTAAAAGATTGCTGCTAGTCTATAAAACCACAGTTTTTGCACACTGACCTTCTATTCTGCAACCTTGCTAAATTCACTCATTAGTTCTGTTACTTCCTTTGCAGTTTCCTTAGCTCTTTCTGTAGAGACAATCACGTTTCCTGCAATAAGGATACTTGCACTTCTTTTTTTCCAAACTTAGTGATTTTTATTAGCTTTTTATGCTGCATTGCATTGTTAGAACTCCCAGTATCATGAAGAATTATGTGAGAACAGAAACTACCTTGAACTGAAACAAAAAAAGTTGATAATGGCTGTTTCATAAATAACTTTTGTCAAATTTAAGGTAGTTCTCTTCTTAGTGTACTGAGAGATTTTTTTTTTTGATTGATCAGTATAGACAGTTGTATTGATTATTTGTGTGTATGTATGACTGTGGGAATTGGAAATGATAAGAAAAAAGAGGAAAAGAGAAAAGGGTAAAACCATTCTTACCACTCAGCTTGGAACTTTCATCATACTTCCATCTTTCAATTGATTCCTCTCTTACCTGAACTCAGATTGCCTTAGGAGTCCAAGCTTAATTGTTCGCTATTATGTGTGTGTTGATTTTGTCTTTACTTTCAAAGTAGAAAGAACCTTGAGGACAGAAATACAAAGTTTTACTTCCTTGTACCGCCTCCTGCCCTTGTATTTAGCTGGACTCATAGGGATTGCCTGATCAGGTTCAGTATTGATTTTTGTGAGTAATAAAATACTAAAATCGTTTACTATTTTAGAGTTCTGTGTCTGAGATCACATCTGCATCCACGATCTCAAAACCAGAGGTATATGACTTGTAACTTGTAAATGAAAATGGAACTCATTTAAAACAGAGCCAGAAATAGAATTTGGGTCCTCTGATCCTTCATCCACACCCCATCTCAGTGCACCAAGCTGGCTGATCTCCCTGGTTCCTTTCAAGGCTATCTCTGACGCAGGTAGCCTCAAAATTGGGTCAGGTCATGGTGTACAGATATTAAGCCACCAGTGACCTCTTATCCTCCACCACCATGGTATCAGCCCACCAACAAGCTTGGTGCTGAACATGACCAGTGGCCAAGCAGTGTCTTTTCAGAGTGCCCTCCATTTCAGACATTCTGGAACTTGACACAAATTAGGTACTAGTTAGGTACCTGTGATTTTATGTTGTACCTGATTCCTGGGCTCTGTTGTAGATCCTCTCTGGTGTGGGTAACTCTTTCCAGAGAAGTGTCCTCCAAAGGTTCACAGTGGGCTGCAGTTAGGGTCACCATATTAGTTTCAGCTGCTGTACATGCTGCATCTCTGTTGCATTACTTGGTAGGGAGAATGGTCTGTACCATGTTCACATTAGACAGATGTCAGCTTCAGTGAGCAATCCTTAAGACCCCGCTACAGGAAAACAGAGATCAATGGAGGGCACTTGACTTCATTTACCATGATACTGAAGCTGGGTCTCTCCTTAGTTTTTCAATTTTATTTCCTGCCACTCTCTCCTTTGCAGGGTATGGTCCAGCAACTCCAAAATATTTGTCATTCCCTACACACAATACTTAGTTATTTTTGCCTCCATAGACTCATGCTGTTCTCTCTACTGAGAATGTCAAGAACTCCTCCCCTCCCCATCCTTCTCTCGCATACAGCTTTTCACCCAGCATCCAACCATTTCCCAGGTCTCTATTAAGCACTACCTGTGTGTCAGGTACTATATGAGGTGCTGGAGATCTAGAGGGGAGTATCGTAAAGCTCCTGCCCTTCCAGAGCTCCCAGGGTGACATGGGGCTGACAGACAGGTAAATGAGCGTAGACAGCGAAGAAACTAGTAACAGTGATGGGGAGGGGGCACTGTGAGGGCACAAAGAAGCATCACCTATCCTGGCCTTACTGGTCACTGAAGTCTTCCTGGTGGAAGTTATATAAGCTGAGACGGAAGGGATCTGGGTCTTAAGAGTTAGCCAGGCTGAAAGGAAGAAATATGAGAGCCAAGGCTGTAGAGTTTAGACTCTCAGCTTCAAGACAGGGCCCAGCTGTGGTATCTTCCAGAAGACTTCACTGACCTGTCCCCAGAATGTCTGTTGTCTGCTGAATTTTCATCACTTCTTGTGCTGATTCCAGTTATGACACTTGTCATTCTCTGCCATTGTCACTCACGGGTCTCTTCTTCAGTAAGCTGGGAGCTCCTTAAGAGTAAGACCTGAGTTTTATCCAGCTCTGCTTGCAGTATCTCGTGCTAAAACTGGTGCTCTTGGATCTTTAATAAATGTTGGGGGTTGTGAATGAATGAGTAAATGGACCAACCAGTACCTCCAGGGATCTTCCAGTGAGGATACACCAGCTGTGTAGCCCACTACACTGCTCTCGGCTCCAGTACTGCTGTGCAAAACCCGTGACCCCAGGCCAAATCAGTCTAGGCCCTCATGGGCAATGTCCTGGTAGGAAAAGCAGAGTGATGAGGTTGTCCTCCCTTGGTGTCATCATTTGTGACTTTTAGAACTACAGGGACCACTGTTCTTTCCTAGTTTCAGGAAAAGATTATAAAAGATTTACATTCTCAGAATTGTATTCTTCTGTCTAAAACAGTTTCTGTTTCTCCACTGTCACATAGTTTTCATTCTTTTTAAGACTTGTAACAAAGACCTACTGTACATCACCAACTATCACAAATAAAAATGAAATGACAATCCACCTTTGATTCAGCTGCCTTCTCCCATCAGCCATGATGGGAGTCATTTTGCCTACATGTTGTGGGGGGCAGACACCCCAAGCTTCATGTCCCTTCTGATTGGTATTGGGGAAGTAATCTTAAAAAATCTCCTGCCTGGAACCTGAGGCTGGTGGTGGGTATTAAGGAGGGCACATATTGCATGGAGCACTGGGTGAGGTCCATAAACAATGAATTTTGGAATACACAAAAAATAAAATTAAGTTAAAAATTTTTTTTTTAAAAAAGAACCTTGGAAAAAAAAATTTCCTGCTAACCTGAAAGAAATATCTCTACAAAATATAGAAAAGAATGAAACAGTTTTCTTGGTGATTAAGCGTGAAACCAGACTGCAATGCAGATCACAGGCAATTGCTAAAGTGATTGCAAGGACCAAAAGAAACCTTGCCCTTTAGAACAGCTGGGCAGATACATTCCATTACACAATGTTAATTATCTTTCTCCAAAGGAAAATAAACTTTAACTTTATGACAAGTGGATGGTAACCACTTGGAGCCAGGTACCTAAGCTAACGAAACTCACACAGGGACAGGGAAATCTGGCACCATCCTCCCCACACTCACATTCCAGAGAGATGCCAGTAGCCTCCCAGAACACCACTCTTAGGAGCCAGAACAGACCAGAGGCTACTTTCACTTTTAAAAAGATTTACATACATCTGAAGCAGTCCCTGAAAGCATTTGCAACTTCTAAAGGAATACTAGAACAAAACAAAACAGAGGGGGTAGTTCTCTTTCCCTCTTGGCACCAGAGGACATTTTAAATGTTTCTTTTAGTATTTGGATATACCCTTATATGGCCCATTCTTGTTTATCTCGTTCCTGCACCTGATTTGTCTCTCACGTAATCTATGATTATTATCTATTTCAACTTCTGATCCTCTCTCTCTGTCCCTATTCTGTCTGTCCCCCCATGAAACCTGTGATTTTACCACCTGTCCTCACAGCCTGCACACAGTGATTGATTAGCTTCCGATAACCTTGGGCCCCATCTGTCTGTCCTTTCTATTGACAGTGACCAGGCACATCCTTAGAGCAGTTCTTGAACTTGAATGTATGTACGGTCATCTGGGGAGTGGGGTAAGACTTGGGTTCTGAATTTTCTAATCAGCATCTTGGTGAGGCCATTGGTGCTGCCAAGGGACCACCTTTGGAGTAAGAAGCCCCGGAAACAAGACTCATTTTTTTCTAGAGCCGGGACAGGCTTGTTTATCTGCCCCTCCTGTTGCCTGTTTGACCGACATGGACCGTTGTTAGTAATTTATTCATTTATTCAGTAATAAATATTTATTGAATGCTTTCTTTAGGCGATGTCACCCTCACCCTTTTATCCTGCTGTGGCTGGTGCTCCCAGCCCTTCAAACATAACCCTGCAACCTGGAACGAACTCCTTCCTAACTGCTGCAGCCAATTCCCTGTCTGCCTGCAGCATGTTCCTGGGACCACATTCCCTTCCCATGGGGATTAGTTCTCCCTTTGTCTTTCCATGAAAATTAATCTCGAGTTGGAATACATCCCTTGGTCAGAGTACATCCCCTGGCTTGTTCACTTGGAAAACAGAATGACAGAGCATAGAGCCTTTGGCACGAGTCTGGGTCCCTTACAGCCTGCAGCTGTCATTGTTGGCTTCCGGGCAACCAGGATGAAGGCTTCTCTGCTTCGCCACCTGTGGCCATGGTCCTCGATACATCAGAAATGGGGCAACCTGAGGGGTTCTGAGTGCTTTTCAGCACTAGCCTTCCTTTCTCATCTTACTCTTTGTGACAGGCAGAGCCAAAGCAGGGTTCTCTGCACCCTGGATGACATTTTAGCCAGTTCCCCTGCTGACTGCGTGCCCCTGAGCAGAGACCTCCATGATCAGCCGGGCCCTGAGGTCATCACAGAGGGGGGTTGGTACTGAATCCAGGGGAAATGGTTCCTCTCCCCCCCTATCCCCCCCCCCTTCAACTGCCATGTGGTCTGATCCTAAAAATTACTTTCAAAATATTTTCTTTGATCTTCCAAATCACTGTAAATGGTCTCCAATTGGCATTAATTAACATCAAAGCGATTCCTTGCCAAGCCCCACAGGAGCTATAGAAGGTGTCTGCGTTGCCAGCGGCCCCTTTCTGGGTTCACTTATGGGCGCTACTAATCCGGGCTGCGGTCGTGCCGGCCTGCCTACAGATTTGCCGTCAGCCCAGGATTAGGACCGCTTGCCTGCGAGCCCGAAACAGCCAGAGCCCCGAGTCTGCTCCCGCCACTCTCCCTCACAGTAATGCCATGGCGCTTCCTCGCTGGCCCAGGTGTTCACCTATTGTTAGTCAGGTGCACAAACGTGTGGTCGTCCGTGGACTGGCGTGCTGAAAATTCAGGCAGTCAGGTGCCCAGAGAAGAGTGAAAAAAGTTGGAAACAGGCAGTGTTGGTATCGGTATTGATCGATGGGGATAAGGTAGGGAAGGCCTGCTTGCGCATCCCAGACCCTGGCCATCCATCATCTGAGGAGCATTAAGATCATCTGAGTTTGTTTGACAGTTGAGGTCCAGTAGACAGACCACGTGCCGCCACAGGCGCAGCAGTCCCGAGCCCAGGCACATGGGTCCCAGCCTTCCAGGGCAGGGTTCTGTCCGCCTGCCCATCCATCCATCCATCCATCCATCCATAAGGCAGGGCTGCAATGGCTCCTTATTCAGGTTCTTGGGGTTTCAGCCCTTGAACACCAAGGCCCTGCAGTTCTCTGAATCATCCGAAAGCCAGACTCTGTGCACGGTGGAGAGCTCAGGTGGCGACTAGATGGAGCGCCCCCTAAAGGACTCAGTGTTTTATGACAACCCAGGTATGTTTACAACATGCAATAACTCACGCATCTTAGTAATTCGAGAAGGCCTTTTTGGGCTTAGGTATTTTAGAAAATATAAGGGTTTGTTTTCACTGTGAGCTAGTTCATGTTTCCAAAAAAAATTTTATTTGGTTTTAAAGTATTTATAATCCATTGTTATGGTTCACTGGAGATGCTGAACCCTGAAAAATTACTAATTGTGAAGGGAGCAGATCATTTTTATATTAGAATTTTTTTAAAAATCCCACTACATATCCATTTATATATTTTTGATTTATTGGCAGATACAGTATATTTACATAAAATATGCATGGTAAAATAGATTCAGTGTCTTAAGGTGTGCAAAATGCTTTTTCTTACACTTTCACGTTGGCTTCTATATATGAGATAGACATTTTAGATATGTTAAATAATAAAAATTCAACTGAAAAATTTTAAAGATCTATTTGGCTGAATGAATTGGGTAGCATCCCATCTAGCAAGTACAGGGAAGCTCTAAAGGGCTATAGAAAAGGAAAGGTTTTTAAAGGTAGAGAGGGACCAAAAAAAAAAAAAAAAAAAAAGAGAGAGAGAAAGAAAGAAAGAAAAATAAATTATTGGCAAACAATTGATTATCTTAAGCAAGTTCACCCTCCCAAGGGAAATGGAAGAAGCCTGTCAGTAAATGTCTCATGCTGACCAAGAATTCTCATGTTGACTGGTTACAGGTTACATTCCTGGGGGATGGAAACTACATTTAGAAGAGGTATTAAGTCCTGGTTTACCAGCTTGGGCCTAAAGGATGCCATTTTGGGTCTGGGCCTGTGACTTTCTATTTTTTTCTTGAGAAAGAGAGAGAGTGAACATGGTAGAGAGGGGCCCGTGAAGAGGGAGAGAGAAAGAATCTTGAGTAGGCTCTCCACCTAGCATGGAACCAGATGCCAAGTTTGATCTCATGACCCTGAGATCATGATCTGAGCCAAAATCAAGAGTTGAACACTTAACTCAGCCACTCCAGGGTCCCTGTGGTTTTCTTTTTTTAACAGATACACACACATACACATACTTTTTTAACAGATAGACATACAAAGAAATACTCCTGTGTGTGTGTGTATAGTAAGATACATATTCCAAAATATCTATATATACACTGCTTACCCCAGTGTGTGTTTGTGTGTGTGTGTGTGTGTACACACACTAAGGTATATAGTACCTATATAGATATATGTAGTATGTATATGTATATATGCACAAAGATATATACTCCATGTGATTATGTAATGTACATGACACTTAGGTATACGCATATTTCTATATCACATATGGTATTTACAAAAAGTGTGATTTATACTGACTATATGGTAATTACCATATATAATATTTTGGACATATACTATCTATGCTAACATAATATATAATACATTTAACTATATAGGACATATACTCATATATGCACAGGAAACTGTTCCTCCTCAAATAAGTAATTGGCACTTTCCCTGAACTGACTTACGTTTTAAAGTTTCAAGGGTTGTTCTAGATAGAAAGACTGTGCCTATAGCCTGAGTAATACATCTCTTTTTGAAGTTGACTTTGCAGGTGCTTTTATTTGACTAAATTATGCACATTATAATGCATATTTTGCAATCAATTATTCACTGGTGCTTTAACTTACACAAGCTAAATTACTACCTGTGTGAAAAAAGAATTGCTGTTTTGAACCTCTTCATTACTATCTAAGCCAGAAATTTTCATCATTTTCCTGTAAACCTGCAATCAACTAGAAGCCCATTCACTTTAGAGTTCTTGGCAACAATTCATCCTGCTCTCTGATTAAAGGCCACATTTCTAAGCAGAATCATGGACCTGGAACAAATTGCATTTGATCTTCACCAGAACCCTATGAAGTAGGTACTATTATCTCCATTCAACAGATGAGCAAACTGAGACAGGCAATATGTTAGAAGAGCCAGGATTTAAACTCAGCTATTTCAGACACAAATCACATACACTGCTTGTAGAGCTATGCTGCCCAATATAGAAAGAAGGAAAACGTGCTCACAGGCTTTACTGACATTCCTGCAGTGTAGTTGCATGGGGCTGGCAGGGGACAGGGATGAGCATTTGGACCAGTGATACTACTCTTAAAGCTTCTCACAAAACAATTGTATTTCCAAAATAACTTTGCGTGCTCCCTTTTCTATCTATGCAAATAGTACCTTCCCTTTTAATTCACTCAGAAACTCCAGTGTCATTTGCAAGCCTTCCCTCCCTCCCTGTATGTAATCACTTAAGTGTCCCGCTTTAGAAAGATCTCACACATCTGTTTATCGCCTCACACCTACAGTTCCACAGTGACCTCCTCAAATTTCTTGTTTAAAATTTAAAAAATACTTATTATAGTTGAAATACTTTATTATAAAGTAAAAATACTTTATTATTATAGTTGAAATATTAATTTCAAGTATACAACATAGTGATTCAACACATCTATGCATTACTCTATGTTCACCACAGTAAGTATAGTCACCATCTGTCACTATAAAAGTTATTACAATGCTATTGACTATTTTCCCTATGCCGTACTTTTCACCTCAATGACTTATTTATTTTATAATTGGAAGTTTGTACCTCTTAATCCCCTTCATCTGTCTTGTTTGACTCACTCACCTCCTCTCAGGCAACCATCAGTTTGTATTTGTTTTTGTCTTTTAGATTCCACATATAAGTGAAGTTACATGTTATTTATCTTTCTCTGACTTAATTCAGTTAACATTATGCCATCTGGGTTCACCCATGTTGTCACAAATACCAAAACATTCTTTTTATTTTATGACTGAGTAATATTCTATTGTATAATATATACCACATATTCTTTATTCGTCTATCAATGGACACTTGCTTCCTTATCTTGGCTATGTTAGCTAATTATGCAATAAAAAGAGAAGTGCATATATCTTTTCAAATTAATGTTTTTGTATTATTTGGGGTCAATACCCAGTAATGTTTAGCACTGCTGAATCAGGTTATTTCTATTTTAGGTTTTTTGAGGAATCTCCGTTGCACCACCTGACCTTCCCATCAACAGTGAGTGAAGGTTCCCTTTTCTCTGGATCCTCACTAACACTTGGTATGTCTTGTCTTTTGATACCAGCCATTCTGACAGGTGTGAGATGATATTTCATTGTGGTTTTGATTTGCATTTCTCTGATGATGAGTAATTTTGAACATCTTTTCATGGATCTGTTAACCATTTGTATTTTGGGGGGAGGGAATATTTATTCAGTTCCTCTGCCTGTTTTTAAATCAGATTATTTGGGGGGTGTTCAGTTTTATAAGTTTTTTTAATGTATTTTGGATATTAACTCTTATCAGATATGTCATTTGCAAATATCTTCTCCCATTCAGTAGGTTGTAATTTTTTGTTTTGTTGATGCCTTCCTTCACTGTACAAAAGCTTTTAACTTTGTTGTAGTTCCCATAGTTTATTTTGGCTTTGTTTCCCTCACCTGAGAAGACATATGTTGTCCAAAAATATGTTGTCAAGGCTAATGTCCAAGAGATTACTGCCTATGTTTCAGGTCTCACATTAGGTTGTTATCCATTTTGGTTTTATTTATTATTTTATGAGTTTCAGGTCTCACATTTAGGTTGTTATCCATTTTGGTTTTATTTTTGTGTATTGTGTAAGAAAATAGTCCAGTTTCATTATTTCAATGTAGCGCTCCAGTTTTCCTACCACCATATATTGAAGTGACTGCACTTCTCGCATTGTATATTCCTGCCTTCTTTGTCACTGATTGACCATATAGGTGTAGATTTATTTCTGAATTCTCTATTCTGTTCCACAGATCTGTGTATCTATTTTTATGCCAGTACTATTCCATTTTGATTACTATGCTTTTGTAGCGTATCTTGAAATCTAGGACTATGATGCCTCCAGCTTCGTTCTTCCTTCTCAAGAATGGTCTGGCCATTCAGGGTCTTTGGTGTTCTATACAGATTTTAAGATTATTTGTTCTAGTTTTGTGAAAAAATGCTATTGATATTTTAATAGGGACTTCATTGACTCTGTAGATTGCTTTTAGTATGGACATTTTAACAGTATAAATTCTTCTAATCCATGCATGGAATATGTTTCCATTGGTTTCTGTTGTCTTCAATTTCTTTCATCAGAGTCTTACAGTTTTCAGAATATAGGTTTCTCAACTCCTAGATTAAACTTATTCCTAAGTATTTTGTTAATAATTTTTGTTCCAGCTCTGTGAAAAATGCTGGTAGAATTTTGATCAGGTTGGCATTGAAAGTACCCCTGATGAATATGGATGTTAAGATTCTCAAAAGATCCTAGCTAATATGATCAAACAGCACGTTAAAAAGATTATCCACCATGACCAGGTGGGATTTATCCATGGGATGCAAGGGTGGTTCAACATTTGTAAATCAACCACTGTGAGAGAACAAATCAATAAGAGAAGAGAGAAGAACCACATGGTCTTCTCAATTGATGTAGAAAAAGCATTTGACAAGATACAGCATTGGTTCCTGATTAAAACGATTCAAAGTATAGGGCTAGAGAGAACATCCCTCAACTTCATAAAATCTATCTATGAAAAACCCATCTTCAATGGGGAAAAAGCTGACAATCTTCCCTTTGAGATCAGGAACACAACAAGGATGCCCACTCTCACCACTCTTGTTCAATACAGTACTAGAAGTCCTAGCAACAGCAATCAGACAACAAAAAGAAATAAAAAGTATGCAAATTAGCAATGAAGACATCAAACTCTCTCTCTTTGCAGGTTTTCACCATTGAGTATGATGTTAGCTGTGAGTTTGTCATAGATGGCCTTTATTGTGTTGAAGTATTTTCCTTCTAAACCTACATTGTGGAGAGTTTCTATCATGAATGGATGTTGCATTTTGTCAAATGATTTTTTTTTTCTGCATCTATGGAGATGATCATATTGTTTTTATCCTCTTATTAATATGATGTATCATGCTGATAGATTTGTGAATATTGAAACATCTTTGCATTCTTGGAATGAATCCCATTTGATCATGGTGAATAATCCTTGTAATATATTATTGAATTTGTTTTGCTAGTATTTTGTTGAAGGTGTTTGCATCTACATTCTTCAGGGCTGTTGGCTGACAATCCTTTTTTTGCAGTGTTTGTCTGATATTGGTATCATGATAATGCTGTCCTCATAGAACAAATTGGGACATCTTCCTTCCTCTTCTATTTTTCAGAATAGTTTGAGAAGAATAGGTATTAGCTCTTCTTTAATTGTTTGGTAGAATTCACTAGTGAAGGCTTCAAGTTGTAGACTTTTTTTTTGTTGAGAGTTTTTAAATTATTGATTCAATTGTGTTACTAGTAATGAGTCTGCTCACATTTTTTATTTCTTCCTGATTCAGTTTTGAAAATAATACTTCTAGAAATCGTTCCTTTTCTTATAGATTGTCTAGTTTACTGGCATATTGTTTTTTTGCAGCAGTCTCCTATATTACTTTGTATTTCTGTGGTGTCAGTTTGTTCTCTTTTGTTTCTTTTTTTTCCCTTCCCCCCACCCCCGCCTTTCATTTCTGATATTGAGTCCCTTCTCCTTTTTCTTGGTGACTCTGGCTAACGGTTTATCAATTTTGTTGATCTTTTCAAAGAACCAGCTCTTGATTTCACTGATCTTTTCTATTGGTAATTTTTTTTTCTTAGTCTCAATTTATTTCTGCTCTGATATTCATTCTTTCTTTCTGATTTGAGGCTTTGTTTTTTTTCTTTTGCTACTTCTGTTAGGTGTAAGGTTAGATTGTCTGAGATTTTCCTGTTTGTTGAGGTAGGTCTATATTGCTTTAAACTTTCCTCTTAAAACTGTGTTAGCTGCATCCCCAAGATTTGGGACCATTGTGCTCCCATTTTCATTTGTCTCTATGTATTGTTTTTACTTCCTCTTTGATTTTTTTTCATTAAGGTTGTTTAGTGGCATGTTGTTTAGCTTCCATGTGTTTGTGTTTTTCTATTTTTTTCTTAAAATTTATTTCTAGTTTCATACCATTGTGGTAAAAAACTGTTTTTGAAATCATGATTTCAGTCTTCTTATATTTATTGAGATTTGCTTTGTGACCTTACATGTGATCTGTTTTGAAGAATGATCCATGTGCTGTTGAAAAGAATAGATATTCTGCTGTTTGGGGATGGAATATTATACACACACACACACACACACACACACACACATATATACACCGAAATGTATATATATATATAGAGAGAGAGAGACAGACAAAAAATCAACAAGTATACTGTGGTTTTGAATGATATATTAAACCAGATGGACTTTACAGATTTTATACACACACACACACACACGTGCACGCACACATACGCGCGCGCGCACACACACACACACACACATTACTTGTTGTTTACTTGTTGATTTTCTGTCTGGATGATGTAAGCAGGATGTTAAAGTCCCCTGATGTTGTTTTGCTGTCAGTTTCTCACTTTATTTCTTTTAATAGTTTCTTTGTACATTTAAGTATGCCTCTCTTGGATGCACAGATATTTAAAATTATTATATCATTTTGTTGAATTGATCTCTTTATCATTTTGTAATGTCTTTGTTTGTTTCTTCTTACAGTCTTTGTTTCAAAGTCTATCTTGTCTGAGTATTGCTATTCCAGCTCCCCCCCACCCCCGCCCGCCACTTTTATTTACACAGAATATGTTTTTCCTCCTGTTATTTTCAGTTTGTAAGTCGCCTGTGGACAGCATTTAGATGGGTCTTTTTAAAAATTTTTAAGTTCATCTGGTCATCCTATACCTTTTGATTCAAGCATTTAGTCCATTACATTTAAAGTAATTATTTAATGGTATACATTTTTTGCCATTTTTTTCATTGTTTTCTGATTGTTCTTTAGTTCTCATCACCCATGGTTTGATAACTCTTTTGTGTTATGCTTGAATTCCTTTCTCTTTATATTTTGTGTATCTATTGTAGGTTTTAGATTTTTGGCTATATGGCTCATATGCAACATTCTATATATGTAGCAGTTTACCTTAAGTTGATGGTTACTTAAATTTGAGCATGTTCTAGAAGCAAGAAATTTTTACTCCTCCCTCCACATTTTGTGTGTATGATGTCATATTTTACCTCTTTTTATTTTGTGTACTCTTGGCTCATTTCTATAGATCTAATAGATTTTACTACTTTTGTGTTTTAACCACCATACTGGCTTTATAAGTGATTTATCTATATACTTACTATATATTTGCTCTTACCAATAAAATATTTTTCTTTATATATTTACTATATAAATAAAAATATAATTTATATATAAATATATATGTAAATAATAATATAGTAAATCTAATATATATTTGCTCTTACCAGTTAAATATTTTTCTTCAGGCTATGGTCTTCTCTTTTCAGTAAAAGAATTCCCCTTACCATTTCTTATAAGGCTGGTTTATTGGTGATAAACTCCTTTAATATCTGTTTGTCTGGGAAACTCTATTTCTCCTTCAAGTCTGAGTGATAACCTTGCCAGCTAAAGTATTCTTGGTTGTAATTTTTTAGGTTTGTTTGTGGTGTTCTTGTTGTCGTTGTTTTGGTTTTTGGTTTTTGGGGTTTTGTTCCCCTTTCAGCACTTTTAATATGCAATGCCTTCCCGTCTGGCCTGCAAAGTTTCTGCTGAAGAAAACAGCTAATAGTATTAGAGAGTTCCCTTTGTATGTCATTGTTTTCTTTTCTCTTACAGCTTTTAAAATTCCCTCTTTTAGTTTTTGCCACTTTGAATAGTATGTGTCATGGTATGGATCTCCTTGGGTTCATCTTGTTTGGAGCTTTCTGTGTTTCTGGCCATAGATGTCTGTTTCCTTCCCCAGATTAGGGAAATTTTAGCTATTTATATTCAAACGTGTTTTCTGCCCTCTTGTCTCTCTTTTCTCTTTCTGACATGCCCCTGTGAGTATGTTGTTATGCTTGATATTGTCAGTGACATCCCTTAGCCTATTCTCATTTTTTATCATTCTGTTTCCTTTTTGCTGTTCAGCTTGGTTGCTTACTATTACACTGTCTTCCAGATCACTGACCCATTCTTCTGCATCTTCTGACCTCCTGGTGCTTCCATCTAGTGTATTTTTCATTTCAGTTATTGTATCCTGCCACTCTAATTGGTTCTTTTTTAATATATATTTACCTCTCTGTTGAAGTTCTCACTGTATTCATGCACTCCTAAAGTTTGATGAGTATCTTTATGACCATTGTTTTAAACTCTTTTTATTTTATTTTACTTATTTGACAGAGATCACAAGTAGGCAGAGAAGCAAGCAGAGGGAGAGGAGAAAGCAGGCCCCCTGCTGAGCAGAGAGCCCAATGCGGGGCTCCATCCCAGGACTCTGGGATCATGACCTGAGTCCAAGGCAGAGGCTTTAACCCACTGAGCCACCCAAGGGCCCCTGTTTTTAAACTCTTTATTGGGCACATTGCTTACAACTCTTTTGTTTATCTCTTTTTCTGTGGTTTTGTCTTTTAATTAGGACCTGCCCCTCTGTCTCTTCTTTTTGTCTCACTCTCTGTATTTGTTGCTATGTATTAAGTAGGTCAGCTACATTGCCTGGTCTTGAAAGTAGTGGTCTTGTTTAGTAGAAGTCCTGTCACACCCTGTAGTGCAATAATCCCTGTTCACCAGGGGTATCCTCTGTGTGGGCTGTGTGTACGTTCCCCCTATGGCTGATCCATGCTTGCTATGGGCATATAGTTGGGTGGGGCTAGTCCTCAGCTCAGCTGGCTGCAATGACTGTCTTTGCCCACTGTGAGCACACTGGACAGGGTTTGTGCCCTGTGCTGCAGGAGACCTTGTGCATCTATCTTGGAACTTGTTGGTGGGTGGCATCAGTGCTCAGCCTGGCTTTCTGCAGGCTCTGTGACAGCTGCAGGCTCACTGAAGGGCAGGGCTTGTTCCCTGTGCAGGCAGCTAAGATGCTTAGTTGCAGGAACTGTGGATGTGCTATTGTAGGGGGTTAACTGCCCCCTACACAAAGGGTTGGAGTCACTTCGGAGGGCTGCTTCCAAATCCCCCCACTGGGGATTTGCCTGGGGTAAAACTGGGGTTGCCTTCCAGTGTGGTAGGCAGGAAGGTGGGTGCCTGCTGCAGCAAGCAGACTAAGAGAGGCAGGTCTGCAGGGGAAGAGTTGCTCCAACAAGCATATAGTGATCCAGACTCAGTGGGGAGAAGGAAAATGGTGTCTGCCAGCATTTTTGTTCCTAGAGAAATCTCCTATAGATTCCTGCCACTCAGACACATGTTGTAAAATTAATCAGGAAATCTCTTTTACTCTTACCCCAAGAACTGTTCAAATTGCTGTTCTGTGCTGTATCTGAGACTGAGTTATTTAGCAAGCTGGCCCTTAAAGGATAGAGGTTAGGTTTTCTGTTGCCCTCCAACTCTCCTGGAGTTAAGCACCACTGATTTTCAAAGCTAGGTATTATGGGCACTTGTGTTCCCAGTGCAGGTCCCCAAAAACCACAGGTAGTGGGTGTGGAGTCTGATCTTCTTGCTTAACTCTGCCTGTGATGTCCCTCCCATTAGCGGTTAGTTGTACTGGTGGTTTGGTTCCTGACAATGTCTCTGTGCCTCCTACCATTTTTGATGTATCCTTCTTTTAATGACTAGATGTGGAAGATCTATTCTGCATCCTCAGGTCTTTTTTCACAGTTGCAATACATACCTTGGTGTATCTCTGGGATGAGATGAACTTAGGAAACTTTTCCTCCAAACTTTAAACTTACTTTCTCATAAAATATCACTGACAGTTTTTCACTATCTTGAGAAGAAAATGAAGACTTCTCAGGTGTGTGAGACTCTAGGACCAAGCTGTCTTTCACTCATCCTCCATACTCCCTCTTACTTTCCCATGACCATGGCAGTTAAGGGCAGCCTCTGTTGAGGAAGTACTAGGGGCAAGTCTTGTGCTTCAACCTTTCCTATACTACTGATTAAATTTTCAAACAGCCCCATGGAGGGAACACGAGAGTTGGGCCTAGAACCAAGTCTTCTCCGTGACTCTGAAGGCCTGTTCTTCACCACTATACCATTCTGTCTCTCTCAGAACATGTGGTTTCTCCCTGACTTCTCCTAGTACCCTACCTATCACCATCTCTGTGGTTTTGCCCTTGTTCAAGTTGTAATTTGAAATTCTTTCCCCCTTGCAACCTGTTAAAATCCCACCCATATTTCAACCCTGAATTATTCATTGTTATATTCACTAAAAAAGAAAAAAACAAAAAACAACAAAAATTTAGGGTTTCTTTTTAAATTTAAAATGTCTTATTGTGAAACAAATCATTAAGTATTTTATAGGTTAAAAAAGAACGACCAAAAAAGTATGTGTTACACCCGGTTAATTTTTGTTAAAACCTAACACGTTGATATAATTGTTCAAGATATTTTTATTAAAAAAATAACAAATTTGGTTAAGGTCCCTCTAAATTTTTCTTTCCTGCCTATCTGAGAACATATCCTGAATTTGGTTTTTATTATTGCCAGGCATGTTTATATACACTCAATATGGAAGCATACTTAATGGAGAACACTGAATAAGTTTTGCACATAATCATGCCATTCTGCAAATTTTTCTTCACTAAACATTGGAACTTTGAAATAAGTTTTTTTTATACTAATACATGTAACTCTGGTATACTCATTTTAATTTTCAATATTACATTTTATGCATACTTTCACATTTACATCTTTCCTTTTTTTATGTGTTATCTTGTAATCATTAGTTTTTGATGTAGTGTTCCAAGAATCATTGTTGACTTATAACACCCAATGCTCCGGCAATACATGCCCTCCTTAATACCCACCACCACTGGCTCACCTAGCCCCCCACCACCCCTCTGAAATCCTCTAGCTGGTTTCTTGGAGGTAACAGTTTCTCATATTTCATCTCCCCCTCCGATTTCCTCCCTTAGCTTTTCCTTTTCTTCTCCTAATATTCTCCATGTTATTCCTTATGTTTCACAAGTGAAACCATATGATAATTGACTTTCTCTGCTTGACTTATTTCACTCAGCATAATCTCCTCCAGTCCCATCCATGTTGATGCAAAAGTTGGGTATTCATTCTTTCTGATGGCTGAGTAACATTCCACTATATATATATACGGACCACATCTTCTCTATCCATTCGTCTGTTGAAGGGCATCTCGGCTCTTTCCGCAGTTTAGCTATTGTGGGCATTGCTGCTATGAACATTGGGGTACATGTGGGCCTTTTTTTCACTACATCAGTATCTTTGGGGTAAATACCCAGTAGCACAATTGCCAGCTCACAAGGTAGGTCTATTTTTTATCTTTTGAGGATCTCCACACTGTTTTCCGAAGTGTCCAAACCAACTTGCATTCCCACCAACAGTGGAAGAGGGTTCCCCTTTCTCCACATCCTTTCCAACACTTGTTGTTTATTGTCTTGTTAATTTTGGCCATTCTAACTGGTGTAAGGTGGTATCTCAATGTGGTTTTGATTTGAATTTCCCTGATGACTAATGATGATGAACATTTTTTCATGTGTATGTTAGCCACTTGTATTTCTTCATTAGAGAAGTGTCTGTTCCTATCTTCTGTCCATTTTTGGACTTATCTGTTTTTTGGGTATTGAGTTTGAGGAGTTATTTATTCATCTTGGATATCAGCCCTGTCTGTAGTGTCATTTGCGAATATTTTCTCCCGTTCCATGGGTTGCCTCTTCATTTTGTTGAGTGTTTGTTTTGCTGTGCAGAAACTTTTTATCTTGGTGAAGTCCCAAAAGTTCATTTTTACTTTTGTTTCCCTTGCCTTTGGGGATGTGTTCACGTTTTTTTGTTAATGCAAACTTAGATTGCTTCCAATATTTCATTTTTACAATGATGCTGCAATAAATACTCTTATACATGCATAAATACATGCGAAAATGTATACATGCATAAATAGTTCTAATCTGCATTATTGTCACAGAGGAATCACTTCATTGAAGGGTATACACTACTGTCAACTTCTAGTTCTTGTTAAATCCAAAGTGATTGTACATATTTATACTCCCATCAGTCAAGGGTGAGCGTTCCATTCTTCATCTCCTGGGCAACACTTTATTTTGAACCTTTTAGTATTTGCCAATCTGTTGAAGTAACATAGTGTACCTTTTTGGTGTTGTTGTTCCCTAATAAGTAATGAATTTGATCTGTTTTCTGTGCATTTATCAGCCATTGGTTTTTCCTCTTTCAGGAATTTTCAATCCCTTTTTCCAATTTTCTTTTGGTTGTGTATAAAAGTGTCACTTCTTGTTATTACAAACACATTCTAACCACTAATTCTTGGCTATATATAAATACCTTCTCCAAGTTTGTGGTTTATCTTCCAATTTGTTTAGAGGTCTTGGCCACATAAAAGATTTAAATTTTAATGCAAATTTATTTTTTAAATGTTCTGTTTATCAAAAAATTTTTCTTGTATTTACCGTGTCCTTCTGCATTCTGTACTAAGGTTTGGCTTTTCATAATTAGGTCTTTCATCCACTTGGAAGTCATTTGTATAGGGAACAAGGTGAGATCTAATTTTATTTCCAATTGATTTTCTTCTTCAGGACCACTTGTCAAATAATCTATTCTCTTTCTACTACTTTTTATGCAACTTTTGTTATAATGTAAGTTTTCATATATGGTGGATCTGCCTCTGTGCTATATTTCTGATAAAATCATCTATTTATCTTGCATCAAAGTCACACTGTCTTACTGACTAAATTAGGTTAGCAAGACTTATCATATTTGTCCGGACCTTTACATCTGTTCACTCAATGAAATTAATCCCTTTGTATATTTTTATTGGAATTTCATGTAATGTTCCAATTTAATTTTTAGGACAATCACTTGAATTGTAATATTCTCTCCACCCATGAATATGATTTATCTTTAAATTTAACGCCCTTTATTTCTATTTCAGTAGTGTTGTACTTTCTTCACAAAGACGCTGCATATTTTTTGGTTATTTTATAAAATTTTTAAATTATTTCTTCTAATTTTCTAAAAAATCCAACTATTTGGGCCAATGGGCAATGTGTGAAATTAACATGTTCCTCTTTTAGGTGAAAGCTTTTAAAAGAAAAAAGTGTAATTCACTTAAGTCACATGGCCATCCCCCATGTTTCCAGAAGGAAGAGAATCAAAATATTAATGGTTACTTCATTTTAATATTAAAGTATATTTAATGTAATTATTAAATATTAATGTTATTAATTATTATTAAATATTAATGTGTTATTTCATAATGAAGTTAAGAGTGTTTCTTTTATACTGCTGGGGAAAAGTATATGGTTTGAGATTGCACCTTCAGGAAAACTTACCTGAAACCCATTCAAATCTCATGCATTTTGAAAGGAAGGTAGTTGGAAAATTTTATATTCATTTGTGTTAAGTACCAGAGGCCCAGTTTTCTCTTTTTTCCTCATTAAATCTATTTGATCTTAGCATTTTCTATGACAATGCCCATTACATCCAAATTTGCAGATTAACGCCCTAAATTATTCAAGCCATTTCTAATGATTTCTAGAAATATCTAATAGTCTTTCCTTTTATGATAAATCTTAACAGTTTTAACCATTTTACTGGTCTTTAAAAAAATAGCTTTTGGATTTGTTGATATGCTCTACTGTTTCTTTTATGTCATTAATTCTTTAGATCTTTTCTAGCTTATTAGCGTTTGAATCTTTGGTTTTTCTTTCATATTAAAGATTTTATTGATTCTCTTGGAATGCTTTGCTGCAATTCATTTTGATGTGTAATATAGATAATAGTTTTTACATATGGTATATGCAATTATATATATCTTGATAGTATTTTCATTATGACCTAAATTCTATCACGATTTTTTCTTTGGTCAACATATTATTTAGCAATAAATATTTTTGAAAAAAAAACTTTTATTAGGGGATAGTTTTTAATTGACCACTTTTTATGTTTGATTTTTATTGTTTCATTAAAGTATCCTTGACATATAATACTATATTAATTTCTGGTGTACAACAGTAGTGATTCAGCAATTATGACCAGCATTTCATAATGTATATAAATATAGTTGCCATCTTTTGAATTCTAATATAATGTCATAAAACATGGTCCATAAAATTCTGATATTTTGTTTTCATTTTCATTTTATACCCTAAAATATCAATAATCAGAAATGAACCCATATATAATTGAAAGGAATTTCTTAGAGTACAAAGTTAGTGTATACCCATTAGATCAATCTATTGATTATGTTATTCAAATTTTCTTTAACCTTACTATATTTTTGTTTGCTTTAATTTACTGTGAAGTATTATTCTTTAGTAGTTAAGAGTGCAGACTGGTTCCAAACCTGTGTTTACCGTTTAGAAGCTGAGACTTTGGGCAATTTATTTAACCCTTATATGCCTCAAGTTCCTTATATACAAAGTGAATTGAATAATAACACCTAGCATGAAGTTATTTAAAGTGATTGATATATATAATTATAAAAATAATTACAAAGTTTGTGGTACTTGTTATGGCATCCCTAGAAAAGGATTGCAAATGGATCTATTAAATGTGTCTCATTAATTCAGAAGATATCTGATCCCCCTGTTTTAGTGCCTTTCATTTCTCACAGTTTGCTGACAGTTGTTTTTTTATTATATCTGTTAGATCCTTTTAATGCACCGGGACATAATTTATCTGTCTCAAGGAAGGGCACTTACCATTCTACCAATTACTCAGACAGGATATCCAGATGTTGTCCTTGTCAATGTGCTAATCAATAACCAGAACCTGCATTACTTTCTCAGTTCTTAAATCCATCCACTTTGTTTTCTGTTCCCTAATCCAGAATGCTATCATTTCTGCACCGGAGTTGTATTTGTATCCATGTTTCACTTACCCATCCAAAAATTATTAAATAAATACTGTGGGACTAACACTTTTCAGGGGACACTGGATATAAAGGGGACAGAGATTGTGTCACTGCCCTGATAGCATTTATAACATAGTGTGGGAAGTAGATATCCATCGAACACCCTGACAGTGGGATGCAACACTGTCTCAATAACAGGAGCACTGAAGGAGAAGTTTCATAGCTTTGTAAGTGAGGCCCTTTGGAGAGTTTTTTCCTCTCTTCCCCTAGACTGGAAGTCAAAGAGAACGTCGGTGAGAACTAAAAAGGGTGTTGAGAAGGAATGCTTGAGTTTACGAGTCATTCACATTGATGATGCAGTTCCAGTGTTTTTCTGGGTTTACATTATGTTCTATTATAAGCTTAGTTTTCTATATTTAAGAAAACACACACTCGACAGAGATATCTGAAATAGCTTTGGATACATTGCCTCACTTGAGGTGTGCCGAGGTGACAACAGAACTCTAGTCTCCCTGGTACAGTGGCCATAACAATACATGGTAATGACTGTTTATATGTCAGTCTCTTCCAATAGGCTGGAATCCTCTGAAGACAGGGATGTGCCTAAACACCTGTGTTTCACACACCAAAACCGTGCAGTGCAGCTGGTGGACCCTAAATAAAAGTGTCTGAAAGAATACGCAGGCTGGAAAGAACAGACGTTTGGACTCCTTTTGTAGTAGCTCATTGAATGTGAATGTCCTGAGGATGATGAAGGGGGAGAAAAAAAACAGCAAGAGCTTGGATGCCCCACCAAAGATATGCTTTCAAGTAGAGAGGTTGTTTCACCCTTCAGCATTGTTTAATTTCATTCATGAATGAACAAAAGAACTAGGAGCTTCAGATCTTACTTACTCCCATTCCAAAGTACACCTGGTTTTCCATTTGTTCAAATGATTCTTTAATGTGAAACCCTCCATGCAACTTCCAAACAGTGCCAATTATTTTCTGAACAGCAACGAGTCAATGAGCCAAAGTAAGTGTCTTTTCTTATCATACTCTAATTAAAATTCTTCCCAGTAGGTAAAGTTTCTTAGTGCAACATTAAAATATTACTCTATAATTCAAGGTCATGTTTGCACTGAACAAATTAGCTTAATTCAAGTGTTACATTGATTAGGATATTGAGTATACACCCAAATGTTCCTAGTGCTTGGAATGTCCATGGAATGGCTGACTAAACTTTGGATACTGGCATTTAAAAAAAAAAAAAAAAAAAACCTCTGTAGCCTTAAGTTATGGAGTGAACTCCAGAGTATGTCTCTCTCTTTCTCCCTCTCTCTCCATATATATATATATATATATGTATATATATACATATATGTATATATATACACATATCCATCAGTGATTATTTGAAACATGAAGAAGGAAGCACTTCTTAACCAAAAATCGGAGAAAATTCCAGACATTCTAGAGAGTGAGGAGTTGTTTAGCATTTAAAGGGATTCTAAAATACTACAGGAATACAAACTGGTTCACAGACAGTAATTGGAAATGCAATGGATAATCTTCATTAGCCATATATTGTTTGGGTATGTCTCCCTTATTTTGCAGTACTTTGTACTTAATACAGAGTGTTCAACTCCTTCAGGACATAAGAAAATACATGAAATTCCCACATACCGGTCACTATTAGTTCAAGAATATTAATGTAATATATCATTTTTAGGCCAAGCAATCTTTGGGAAAAGAAAAGCCAGAAAATAAATGAGGGTTCAATTTGGCTTCATCTTTTAGTGGCATCACAAGATGTTGCCTCTGCTTTCTTGCCTAGGTCTGTCACTCCTTTCAGATCCCTCTAAGATAAACGTCTGCAAAAGAAAGAACAATTCTTGTAAAAAGCCAGCCAGACTTCGCTCTGAGCATACAAGCTCTGCCAGTTATAGCCAGAGGTTTCTTTCTGTGTGCCATCCTTACTCAACTGAAGGTGTCTGATTGATGCACTGTAGTCCATTATAAGCAAACTGTAAGTACCAAATATTTGGTGTAACTATGCAGGCCTATAAATCAATACAGCATTGTGAGTGTATTCCACTCAGCATTGTTGCTCAGGATGTAGTTTACTTTCTCAAAGTTGTCCGTCAAGTCTCCAGAGAAAGACCCAGTAACTTACAGGTATATTCAGTCTTTGCCAGCTCTCTACAAGAATGCCAGCTCTCAAAGAGAATGACTCAATTATTCAATGTCATGTTTTATTTCTTCCAGGCTGAAAGGCACCCTCAAAGCAGAAGAAAGTGGATTCACATGATGGTATACCAGCTCCAAGAGTCTGTAGGACAGGCTGGCCTCCCATTACATGCAGTTTGCTTGGGCAGAATTGAACCAAGAAATGAAAGATCACCTGTACAGAAGAACACACACATTTTGGTAAAACTTTCAAAATGCTTGTGGGGAAATGCTTGGATATGGGCTATTTTGACAAACTGTAGAATTAGACTTATTGAATCTTACTGAATTCTCTCACAGGTATAAACTTCTCCAGTGTCAGTTGTCCTAAAGCTTACTTGACAAGAAAAGCAATCAAGACAAGAGGATTATGACCTCAAGCAAGTTTTCAAATACAGTTCCACAAGAAATCAGGAGAAAAAAAGTTTAAGTTTGTCCACTTTTTTTTTTTAAAGATTTTATTTATTTATTTGACAGACAGAGATCACAAGTAGGCAGAGAGGCAGGCAGAGAGAGAGGAGGAAGCAGGCTCTCTGCTGAGCAGAGAGTCCAATGTGGGGCTCGATCCCAGGACCCTGGGATCATGACCTGAGCCGAAGGCAGAGGCTTTAACCCACTGAGCCACCCAGGCGCCCAAGTTTGTCCACTTTTAAAGTGGACTATAAAAAGAAAATTTTGTTTGGTTTATGTTTTGCGTGTATTGAAAAGAGGAAGAAAAAGCATTCAGTCAGGGAAATAGAGGCTAGCCCATATTCTTTCTGAGTCCACTAGGGTGACCTCTGCATATGTTAGCATACAGCCTTAGGTTTCTTATCTTTGTGGACTCCTGAAACCAGAGAGCCACATCCCTGGGTGGTCTGATACTTCATCCCTGAGTTCCTGGTGAGTCTACAAGGTAGGATCTACCTTGGCCCTGGGGTACAAATGACCAGCCATCCCAAATACTGGATGTATATCTGTATGGGTTGCTCTATAGAACATTCATAAGAAAGTAACATTCTTCTGGAGTACTGAGTCGGAATGTATAACAGTATCCATCTCCCAAGAATAAGAAAAGAAGGAATCTTGATTTAATGCCCCAAATCAGAAAAGCTTAGAAGTATATATTTCAGTATTGTCACAGACTTGAATTTGGTAAGGAGAATTAATGTAAGAGAGAAAAATTCAACACCATGATGAGCAAGCAACACTGAAATTAATCCAAAGAAATGTACAAAACAAAAACATGCATCATACATAGCACAATGTTTTGCTAGAAGAATTATTTTATGACATTCATGAAATGGAAACAAAATAATAAAAATGTTTCCTCAAAATATTTTAAGGCTGCCTCAGATTTTGGTTTTAAATCTGTATTTAGCTCAATTTACTGATATCTACAAAGCAGTGTGGCTCAATTTGCGGTATCTTAAATCTTTATACTTTGGGCAACTCCTAATATGGATAAGCACTGATCTGGGCCCTTTAGGGTATATGACATATTGAATAATAATACAAATAAATAATAATAGCCAACGCTTACTGAGAACTGACCATGTGCTAACAGTTTTAAGCACCTGACCCTCACAACAATTCTAGGAGATGGGGACTCTTATCATTTGTGAAAGAGATTCCAAAGTGAAGTAAGTATTGCCAAGAGAATCTTTCAAAATAGGGCCAGGGGAGCTCCAGCCGCGCAATCGGTTAGCGCGCGGTACTTATACAAAATAGGGCCAGGAAGACACTGATGAAGCAGGGTCTATGCATATCTCCTGTTTCAATTTTTAGAAAACTAAGAACTCTTACCTCCACTTTTGTCAGTTGCACCTGGACCACTTCCTCCAACACATCTTTCTCCTTTGGACTGGAATAAAGATTATATACTAACTACTAGCTAAACAGCTAGTACTGGATTAGATAGTTAACCTCTGGCAGCACTAACCATAATTCTTTCAAAACAAGTTATGTAACCTTGTGAGTTTTGCCTTTATAAACCTGTACTCCCTGTTTCCAACTCAGCGCACACTTGATTTCAGCTGACTTTGTAACTCTGTGTCTTCTGGGTTGTAATTCCCAAGAACTTAAAGAAATCTTCTTGATCAACACAACCTGGCCTAGTTGGAAGGACCCAAAGTGCCTGACCTCCATCTGCAGCACAGCTGTGATTTGGGTAAGATACCTGCAAGAGCCCACTGTGCCCTGTCATCCCCTCTGTGGCTTTGGATCTAGTGGTAAGTCCTCTGGATTCCAAATATGACTTGCTTGAATGTGGGTGCCCTCTGTTGGCAGCTTCAATCCTCACTCATTTCTGAGAATTCTGACAGAATTCACTTATTCTGAATGGAGTCCTTGAGTAGTACTCCATTATGGGAAATAATAATTCTCAGTGGACTTCTGATAATCCGCCTCCTGCTGGAGCTCCTATAGGATTTCTCTTTAGGAGTATATTCCTTCTTGCTAAAAAATTTTTCTCCAGTGGACCCATAGTATCTGGGATGATTTAAAACTTCATTGACCAAAATGGGACACTTTTCATATCACAAATCTAGTTTTTACCTGCATGCATGATTGGAAACCAAACAAAATGATTAGGAAGCTTATTTTCATTGGTATCTGCTTCCAAAAGAATGACTAAAAACCTGGTTTCCCTTCAGGCAGTTAACCCCAAACTTAAAGAAGGTAATCTGGACCTTTCCAAGGGGTTCTCAGACTTAGAAAAATCTGCTTTCCCTAACACCACCTGCTCCACCCATGCAACCTAGTTTAGCTGAACTCCCCAGTCAATGTAAACAATGTAGTGGTTTCTCTGGATCCTCCAGTCATCCAGGTTCCTTTTAAAGTTAGATATCATGAAGGATGCTGAAGGGACTTCAACAGTCACCTATGCCCCTTGGACTAAGGCAGAACTAGAAGCACTTACTAAGGACTTCCCAGTGCCCTTGAAGACTCTATAGGATTTGCTAAGGAATTTATTTATTTGTACCAATTAACTTGGTTATTCTGACCTTTATCAATTTATTCACATGCTTGGAAATGAGGGTCATGCAAGGGAGTGGATGGAAAAAAGATGGACAAAGCCTTGATGATTTTCCTAAGCAAAAAGCTACAGATGAAGCAGAGCTTTTACACTAGCTAAAATTTACATAAAAGTATTCCTGAGATTTTTTTTTCAAAGACTATAGATTGGAGACAATTTAACTATATATTCAATGGCCAAATGACTTTTATTATTATGACGATGATAGACTGGGGGAAAAAAACAATACTCTGGTACTGACAAAATTGAACATGAAACTTTATTTAACTCCAGCTTTGAGATGGCAAAAATAGCTTAAACAGCCTAAGAGTGCTTTCATCTCTAAGAACACAAAGAAATGGGGAAACCATGTTCATATCAGAATAGGGCAATTCCAAGGACAAAAGAGGTATCTTCCATTACTTCTACCCAACACCTTACAGAAAAAAGATCTTATTGGGATTGAGGTGACTTCAGCTCTTAAAGACACAGGAGCAACACTGTCAGTTTTAAACCCCACTAGAGTCTCTTTCCCCCTTCAGAGTACAGAAACACTGTAAGTGGTGGATATTAGAATACACCATGCCAGTTTTGAATTCTTACCTATCACTCCCTTACAAGGTGCTCATGAATTCCTTCTGGTCCCTACAACCCCTATTCACCTGTTGGGCCATGATTTTCTTGAGATTTATGAGGCATTCATCATCAGGGAAATGCAAATCAAAACCACAATGAGATATCACCTCCTAGCTGTCAGAGTGGCTAAATCAACAACACAAGAAACAGTGTTGGCAAGGATGTGAAGGGAAAGGAACTATTGTGCACTGTTGGTGGGAATGCAAACTGGTGCAAATTAGTAATAAAACTACCCTATGACCCAGGTATTCCACTATAGGGTATTTACCCAAAGAAAACAAAAACACTAATGCAAAAAGATGTTTTCCAGTATTATTTATAATAGCTAAGATAGGGAAACAGCCCAAGTACCCAACCATAGACAGATAAACAAGCAATACATATACACACAATAGAATACTAGCCCTTAAAACAAAATGAGATCTTTCCATTTGCAATGACATGGATGGACCCAGAGGATATAATGCGAAGTGAAATAAGTCAGAGAAAGGCAAATACCATATGATTTCACTCACATGTGGAATTCAAATGAACAAAGAAAAAACAAGACTGACATAGAAACAGACTATCACATACATAGAAGAAAATGATGGTTCCCAGAAGGGAAGTGAATGGGGGGATAAATGAAATCAAGGAGATGGAGAGTACATTTGTCTTACTAAACACTGAGAAATCTAGAAGTTGTTGAAACATACTGTACACCTGAAACTAATATAACACTGCTAATTATATCTCAGTAAAAAATAACATTTTCTTAGTTTATAAGTCTGTTCTTGATAAGAAATTATAAACAAGGTTATTGTTAATATAATACTGTTAATATAATCTGTCTGGGTAACAAAAATTCCGTGTCTTTGTAAAAACCACATCTTTGATTACTTAAAAATAAAAAAGAGTCTTCTCTATTCAAAAAGTGCCAAGGCTTTTGCAGCTATATCTGTCCTTGAAATATTTTTGTCATTTTATTGAGGTAGACACTTAAGTCACCAAGTGTCACAAAACTTTCAGTATTTTTGACAAACTCTTCAAAATTAAATTGTAAAGGGAGTCTTTTTTGCCCTGCAAGAATGCTCAACCCCCTTTATGTTGTATTTGCATAGGCATATGTTAAGTATTCCAGAGATTCTATGAAATTCCTAAAATTCTGACCTAAGTTTAATGACAATCTTTTCTCCTTGTAGCAGTATGCCCAATGCTCCTAATTACTTTGATCCACAGCCGATAAAAAGGGACACACTTCAATTTTGCAGAAGCCTCTTCAAATCCATAGAGACTAATCATACTTTAGTAGCATGCTGTAGAAGTAGGAAGACTGTGAACATCAACACCTTTAACCTGGAGACACGGTGCTCTAGAAGACACCTGCACAGAGATTCTCTGCAGCCTCACTGGAAGGGACCAAACCAGGTATTGCCAACCAACCTGTGCACCATTCAGTTAAAATACACTGATTCATGGTTTCAGGTCTGTTATTTTTTAAAAAGGCTCCAACATCCAAGCTGACTACTAAATCACCTGGAGACCTCAAACTGACTGTACTCTGGAGGAAGCAGCAGATGTCATCTGAGTAGATCACTTTCCTAAGAGTCAGAACCAGGCCATTATGATACCACTCGCATATTTGCCCAAAATGTGATGAAAACATTTAAGCTGAGATCTTCATTCTACTGTTAATCTGGGTAGGAATTCTTATGATCTTTGCTGTCTGACACTCAGTAGCACTTCTTCACCTATGGTAATCAAATCTCAAAATTTTCTGCATATCTGTTGGTCCCTCCTTGCCTTTATGTTTATCAATGTGTGTATATGTATATGTATGTATGTATGTATGTATGTGTGTGTGTTTATACACGTGTATGCACACATATTCTAAGAGGAATACTAGCATACTAATACCTCACAAGTAGAACTAGAAACCACTAAGTTACTCAAACTAGTTGGATTCTTAAAGGGACATATGAGCTGCTAACCTTAAAAGCATTAGTTATCTTAGCAGCAAAAATGGGTTTATTCAAGAATAACCAAAGAATTGCAATTTGGGACAAGCAAGCTAAGGCAAAATCATAGGGCAAATTAAGTTCCATAAACTCAGCAGAGAAATGTTATTTTATGGAGAAGGAGGAAATGGGGAGGGGTTGTTTTGAATAAAAGTCCTTTGGAGAAAAGCAAGGGTACAGGGTGATGACAGTTTTTCATTGGCTGAGTTGTAGGGGTAGTTGATTTCCCATAGGAGATGCATTGTACATTGTCCCCGGTTGGGGCCTGTAATTGATAATTCTTTCCTGTTGTGCATTCTTCTATTGGGGGCCTGCAGTTGATAATTCCTCCTCTAAATGGCATTGAGTGACATGGTTCCCACTTCTAGTCTCTCAAGTCCACTTTAGTGAGGGTCTCCCTTTTTGATCAGCATCACTGATCAAGAGTCAGGTTTTCTGTATTTACTGGTTTTATCCCTAGATGCCAGGAAAGACCTTCTTGGTTGCATGTCCTATGTCAGAGGGAAAGTATATAACAGTTGAAAACCACTTAAGTCCACATTTGGATAATGAGAAAGCTCAAGAAGGAAAATTCTCAGGTACTTCCCATCTAATGCCTGTATCTTCTCAAGGGCATCAGTGTTGGAGACCATCACCTTATTTGAAACATCATTTTTACAAAACAGGATAACTAACAACAATCTCAATTGTATGATGGTTCTAAATCAGGACCCTAGATCTGAAAGTAGCCAACTGAAAATTGCTAACAAGGGGAGAAAAATTCTCCTGCCAGGGGCAAGCCCAGAGTCATACATGCCTTCTAAAAGTCCCCGCTCAAAGTGGCCATGAACCCATAGTGAATACTTCCAGAGCACACTGAAATAATTAACTAAGTGCATTTGGAAAAATGCAGTGCAGGCATGCTAATGAAGCTTTAGCAAAATCACCAAAACTTCAAAAATGTATTAAAACAGTATTATCTCAAAAGAACTATTTGAAAACAAATGTTATCTAATAATACAGTTGGTAAGGTTGAAAATTCAGAGACCATAAATTTGTATTAGGAATCCAGAGTCAATAAGACTTTTGTGAATTTTGAACTTTCTAACTCTTTAGAAAAGGGGAGTGAAGGAATCATTTGTCCTGGGATCATGAGGAGGCTACTTCCAAAAGGCTATAATCCAAAGAGGTTTTCTCATTTTGCAAAGGTTTGGGAAATGCACAAAAAGCAGGTCCCTTCCATGAAAGAGACAGTAGAAGCAGACAGTGAGGAAAAGGTACACAGGCCTGGTCTGGGCATCTTGAAAAAGTGGTTCGCCAGACATCATCTGCTTCAATTCCAGGACATCTTTACTTTCAGGTCACCAGCTGGTGTGCAGGTCCAGTCAGGGTTTGGTGCTTTCTTTAAACATGTCACATGAATCCAAGAGTGTATTCCTTGGAGTTGGATGGCACAAGGACTAATTAGCAGTTTCTTGAAAGAACCTTTCTATAAAGATTGAAAAGACTCTTTCTGGAGGTGTCTTTTGCTACAAATGGAATCTCCAGGTTGCATGGTGGGATGCTTACAGTGGTTATCTCCCGGGAGTGTAAAAATTGCTTAACCAAAGCTTGGTTATTTTTAATAGAAGTAATTAGGTGTTTACAATATTGAAGTATATCTCCTTCTATCAGCTGTGGGTCAGAGGAGGTAGGAGCTAAGTTCATTGGATGCGCTATGACCATGTCAAAAGATGAGAGTCTGAGTTTCAGAGGAGGTAGAGCTGAGATTTAGAGGGAGCAATAGAAGTGTTTTTTGGCCAAGATACTTGGAGGGTGGCTACAAATTTTGCTAACTGAGTCTTCATAGTGCCCTTAGTGTGTTCAACTAACCCTGAGGATTGAGGGTGATCTGCACAAGAAAGCGTGTATAAGACCTGCCAAAGCACCGAACTGGTGCAATGATTTCCCTTGTCACTCTGAAGTTCAAAAGGAATTCTCCAAATAAAGAGGATTTTTTTTTTTCTAACTGAAACTGTAGCTATAGAAGCAGCAGTGACCTAAGTACAAGGGAAAGCTTCAGTTTAGTGAGAAAGCATGCAAACCATGACTAAGACATTCTGAAATCTATCGTTCTGGACAAGTGGGACAAATAAGGTGGGCCCCTGTAGTGGCCTTATTAATATTTCCCCCTTAATAGTGGTTTAGGAGTGCTATTCTTGTGTGATTAGTCCAATGGTTTAATCCATGTACACTAGTAAGTAGTGAGAATTTTAGGATTTCTGATTAGGACTAGATTGTTATTTGGTCAAAATTAGACTTCTTTTCACTCAACTAGCAACTGTTAGATATCCTTGTCAATTTCTCCAGATTATTATTTGGAAGAACCCCTCTTTGGATCCTGATGGAAACTATGGGCTTCCTTGAGAGCAACATTTCAGGCAGAAATGTCAGCGAGGTGGTTTCCTTCAGGACTCTAATGAAGAGTCTCGAAGGCCCAGTGCCTTAGTAATAGCCAAAGCCACCTGTAAAAGTATGGCATCTGATATATTTTGGACATAGGAGCCCTTTTTAATTTATAGCCATTAGAGGTAAAACAACAAAAATTTTATTGTTTCCATAATATTCGAAAGTCACAAGCACCCGAAAGACATACTGGCTATCAGTAGAAAATTCTGTAGTTTTGCCCTTATTCTGAATACAAGGGTAGTCAAAGGGAATCCCATGATTATTTCTGCAGTGGCCTTAACTAAAAGGCAGAGTTAGAAATGGCTGGGGTAGGGCACCTGGGTGGCTCAGTGGGTTAAGTCTCTGCCTTCGGCTCAGGTCATGATCCCAGGGTCTTGGGTTCGAGCCCTGCATAGGCTTTCTCCTCAGCAGGGAGCCTGCTTCCCCCTCCCCCTCTGCCTACTTGTGATCTCGCTCTCTCTCTCTGTCAAATAAAAGAAAGGAAGGAAGGAAGGAAGGACGAACGAACGAGCTGGCAAAGGGATAAGGCCTGTATGCGAGGGTCAAACTGCTGAAGGAGGAGAGGGAGGTGTTGCTCAAAACATTCTTAGGTCTGGAATTCCATTTCTTAAAGACTGTTCTTTAGAGCAAAAGGAAAATTACTAATCAGCACAGTATTAACAGGAACGGTCTGTTCTGAAAGGAATCCAACCAAAGACCAGCACAGGAGTTGAACTGAAAGCCAGCACAGATCCAATAGGAATAGTCTGGGTCTAAAGACAAATCCACTGAAGGCCAAATTAGTACTCTGGGAAAGGACAAGGCCTTAAAACGCATCTTAAAGAAAACCTGGAGAGCTGAAGCACAGAGAAAGCAGAGTTCAAATTCCAGGAGAAAATTTACCTTCAAATTCCAGGGTCAACAAAAAAACCAGTGAACCCAGTTAGTTCTGTGGGTACAAACTCCTGTTTGCTCACCAGCCTCACACTTGTTGGGGGGTGCATCTTGATCCTCTTTCTGATCATTACATAACGTTAACCTTAAAAATAAAAGTTATTTTACCAGCTCTCCCCAAAAAACTTATTAGGGAGTAAGAAAATTTCAGTTCAGGATAAGCAGGTATAGAAAATCCATAGGTGAGATCAATAATGGGGAGAACATTATTTTATGGAACAAGATGAGGAAGTTGGGAGGGGTTGTTTTGAATGAAAGTCCGTGGGGAAAAAAGCAAGAGTTCAGGGTGATGATGGCTTTTCATTGGTTGAGTTGTCAGGACTCCCAGTTCTTACATCCCCAGTCTACTTTAGTGAGGTTTACGTTTCTTAATTTTCACAAATCTTCCCCCAGGATGGTTCAGCCCTAGGTTTACTTGTGTTTTCAACTGGCTTACTTCCTGACTTAGAGTTCTCCTGGATTGAGGTTTTCAAATTACATTGTTGATTATTTTAATTTGTGCTTTGTTTGCTATTTTCAAATTGCATGTGCTATGAATTTCTGCTTACTGTTGTACCACTACTTAAAACATCAAACTCAAAGCCATTCATCAGATGTACCCTTTGACTAAAGGAAATGAGAACCTAGTTGATGTCTACACCTGATGTCCTCAAACCTCTTTGTTCAAATGTGGCCAAAGACTTTCACCTAGCATGCTTGTTGAACATAACAAGTACCAATGAACTATAAAACTCTGTCCTCCGCAGGACATGATGGACCCAAAGCAGGCTGCCAACTACTCTAGCAGTGAAATGGGCCTACACAGTCATTAAAATTGATCATCAGTGCTTTTCTGGCATTAAGACCCAAAGGAGGAGATCTAAAAGAAGATTCCAAAGTGAAGCAAGCATTGCTAAAAGAATCACTCAGAATAGGGCAGGGAGGACGTTCAGGAAGCAGAACACCAAGAACTCTTGTCAACTGCACCTTGCCAGTTGTACCAGGACCGTCTGCCTCCTGAAACATAGATAATGTAACAACTGCTAGCTAAATAGCGAATCATGTATTAGATAGTCAGCACCAATCAGAATTCTTTCAAAACAAGTTATGTAACCTTGTGGATTTTGCCTTTATAAACCTCTACTCCCTGACTGCAGTTCAGAGCACAAGCACAATTGTGATGTCTGTAGTCTCTGTGCCTCACAATTTATAATCCCTACAACCCCAATAAATGAAGAATAAAATAGAAAAAAGAACAGCTATTAGGAAATGCCAATTCTTTTTTGTTGTTGACATAGGAAAGATGGCACGGGAGTGGGACCGATATGCAGAAGAAGCACAATGAAGAAAGAAGTCAAAACGCCCAGCAAAACTGAGGAAGGCTCGGGATTTGGAGAGACCAAGTACCAGTGAAGACTTGTGGTAAAACATGAGCCTGAAAATCAGATACCCAGGGCCCCTTCCCACCCACAAGCGTAAGTCTTGCTAGCCATTCAGAAGAACACTGGAGAGTCTAAAGAAACTGGGCAACCATGGCTTCACTTGGGCACACTAGAAAATGCTGAGATAGAGTACTTGACAGAAGCAGGCCATTGACTCCCTGTGATGTCTTGATCCCAAAGGGTATACAGCCTCTAGGACAAGATCTCTGGAGGCTGACACTTGGGGACCTCCAACTGTGAAGGCTGGCTCCTATCCAGCCACTGCATTGTAAAGTCCACTTTCCCACACATCTTCCCATGGGCCTCTTCAATAGGAACATTTGATATTACCAGTTATGAACATAAGATTTTTTTTTTAAAGATTTTATTTACTTATTTGACAGAGAAAGAGAGAGCACAAGCAGGGGGAGAGGGAGAAACAGGCTCCCTGCAGAGCAGAGGAAGCTCGATATGGGACTTGATCCCAGGACCCCGGGATCATGACCTGAGCCGAAGGCAGTGGCTTAACCAACTGAGCCACTCAGGCACCCTGAACATAAGATTTTTTAATTGAATATGAAAAATTATTTTTCTCTGACAGATACTACATCATGAAACAAGTTAAAAATATATTTTAAAAAAGCCAAAGACCAAAAGTTAGCCCCTCGAAATAATATCAGAAATAGAAATAAAAGTCTGGGAAGAGAAACTACTATACAAAAGAGAAAAAAGAAAGTGAGTTAAGAAAGTTGATCCAAGATGTTCAGTATTCTGTTAACAGGAGTTCCAGAAAGCAAGGAAAAGTAGAGGAAATTACAAAACAAAACCCACAATTTTCTGCCTTGTCTGCAGCGGAAAGAGCCTCACAAGCACCAGACACATAGAGACGCGGTGTCCGTAATTGTCACATCACCATGAAAGCTCAGAGCACCAGAAGGAAGAAGAAGAGCCTAAAAAGAGCAAGGAAAAACAATTCACACACATACAAGTAAAAAAGCAAAATCGGAATGGGTATTTAAGATTGTTGAGCAACATCTTCAAAATTCTGAGGAAAATGTTTTCCCACTAGAATTCTCTATCCAGCCAACCCATCAGCCCAATAAGTAAGTTCTGAAAAATTTTACCACCCAAGCAGCATTCTTTTCTCAGGAAGCTATGAAAGACTTGTTCCACCCAAATTCAGAGAAAAAAATCTAGACGAAGGAAAACAGAAAACAGAGAATCCAGGAAACAAGAGCTCTAATGCAAGGTTTTGGTGTGAGGAGGGAAGTAGGTGCCAGGCTTAAAGTGCTAGTTTGTACTGGATCAGGAGAAAACAGACCTGCAGAAGTGGAGAGTGTCTCCAGGGAAATAAAGAAACTGATTATTTTGTTAAAGCATTTGGAAAATTTGTGAACAGGCATCCTATAAACCGTTGAGAAAATTACCAGTAGGTAATAGGAAATTAGTAAAAAATATAAAAAAATGTTAAAAAAAAGTTAAAAGATAGTACCACAAATGTACTATTGGGCTCAGGGATAAACAATATTTATACAGTCATAATAAACATTGACAATTGATTTAATCCCAAACTGTGAAACATGGGTTTTTATTTTAAAAGGCTAGGAAGAGTGGAAAGGATTTCAGAGCAGCTGCATCTGCGTATAGAAATAGGAAGTATAAAGGAATGCTTGTTTTATAATCATGTATTATTTTTTTCTAATTTTGTATTATGAATTCATATATGTGAGTATGAAAAATTCATATGTCAAATTCATATATTTATGGAGAGGTTTTATTTTTTTAATTTACTTTAAATTCAGTCCTATTCCTCTCTTCTTCCCAGGAAAATAGCCCTCGCATGTTTTTACTACCATATTTATATGGCTTTACCTTTAATGATGAATGTCGCACTGTTTCTGGGCTTTCCTAGTTTTTAGAAATAGCATCATACTGTACACACCATTTCGCAACTTACTTTTTCATTGTGTACTATGTTCCCGAAGGTTAACCATGCTAAGGCATACTTTTAGATCATTTTAACTGCTGCATATATTCAACAGAAAGAAGATCACACCATTTACAAGTTTGACCTCCTGTTGATGGACATTTTAATTGTTTCCAGCATTACTTTCAGTAAAGCAATGACCATTCTTGTATGTGTCCTCTGAAAAAATGAGGTGGAATAGCACACCACAGGGTCTGAATATTTTAAATTTTACTAAATAGAACCAAATGAGCTCTTAACAGACCTTTTGTAATGGTCATTATCATAATTGATTTCAATATTTTTTGAGAAGGAGGATGCTTTTCAAAGACAAACACACACACACACATCATTACCCTCTCTTCGTGATGGGGCTATAGTATGTATTTGCTAAGCCATCATAGAATATAAAATTATTGGGAATTTAATATCACTTTTTTATTATCTTCAGTATAGCACATCATTGGTTTCTGATGTAGTGTTCAATGATTCATTAGTTATATATAACACCCAGTGCTCATCACTCCTTAATACTCATCACCCTATTACCCCCTCCCCCTCTCTCTCCCCTCTGAAACCCTCAGTTTGTTTCCTGGGGTCCATAGTCTCTCATGTTTTGGCTCCCTCTTTGATTTCTTTGCATTCAGTTTTCCCTGCTTTCCCCTATGGTCCTCTACACTATTCCTTATAGTCCATGTATAAGTAAAACCATAAGATAATTGTCTTTCTCTGTTTGACTTACTTTACTGAGCATAATCCCCTCCACTCCCATCCCTGTCGATGCAAATGGTAGGTATCCTTCCTTTCTGAGGGCTGAGTAATATTCCATTGTATTGTTGAACCATATCTTCCTTATTCATTCATCTTTTGAAGGGCATCTCAGCTCCTTCCACAGTTTGGCTATTGTGGACACTCAAAAACAACCCAGTCAAAAAATGTGAAGAAGACATGCACAGACACTTCTCCAAAGAAGACATACAAATGGCTGATAGACACATGAAAAAATATTCAACATCACTAGCCATCAGGGAGCTTAAAATCACTTTTAAGTGGACTTTTAAAAATTTTATCACAAGAATATCTACATATTTTGCAGACTGATTGGGTGTGTCTATCACAGAGCCTTGGGACACCCTGTCTTGAAACTTTTTCAGCCTCAACTACCATGCCCGAGTACTCTCTGTGTACAGCTCCAGAACGCTGTAGCTTAAACCTACTTTAGTCATCCTGTTGGTACACCTTCTGCATCGAGAGCCCCAGGATGACCCCAGTTCCACCCATGTCACCAGACCCCCAGCTCGTGTCACCTGGCACACATAGTCTACACGGGGGATGACAAAACATAAGACCATTCTTTAAGTTTAAGAGAAGATGCTGTTCTAATTTATAGAAACAAACACATAAAGCCAAGCAAAATGAGGAGACAGAAAATGCTCTAAATGAAAGAACAACAGCAACAAAAGACCTCAGAAAAGAGTACTAAATGAAGCAGAGATAAGCAATGTGCCTGGTAAAGAGTTTAAAGTAATGATCATAAAAATGTTCAGCAGACAGGAGAGACAAAGTAATGGAAGATATTAACAAGACTGAATCAGGGTTGAAGAATATAGCTGGAGCAAAAAATACTCTAGACAGAATCAACAGATTAGCAGGTACAGGGATTAGTGATCAGGAAGACAGAGTAATGACAAACAGCCAAGCTGCACTGTAAAAAGAAAAAAATAATTTTTAAAAATGAGGATAAGTTAAGGGATCTCTTGGGCAACATCAAGCAAACAAACATTCTCATTAAAAGAATCTCAGAAGAAGAGGCAGGGACAGAGTGATTCCCTAATCTAGGGAAGAAAACAGATATCCAGGTTCAAGAAGCACAGGGATTTCCAAACAAGACGAACCTAAGGAGGTCCATGCTGCAGCACATAATTTTAAAAGCAGCAAGAGAGAAGCAAGTTATATGAAAGGAAAAACCCTAAAAAGCTATCGGCTGATTTTTTACAGAAACATGATACACCAGAAGGAAGTGGCAGGATAGATTCAAAGAGCTGCTACTAATACTATGACAAACTTAACATTCACCATTAAAGCAGAGATAGTTTCCCAGACAAAAAAGCTGAAGGGGCTCATCACCACTAAACAGGACCTCTTTAAGTGGAAAAGAAAAGGCTATAATTAGAAGAAAATTATAAAAGATGTAAAATATGACAACATATATAAAATGAATAAAAAAGTTTGAACACATTCTGAAAGAACTTGTTAAGTGACCATCAACTTAAATACCGACTGCTATTTGGGATGTTATAGATAAACCTCATGGTTACTACAAACCTGCAACAGATACACAAAAAATAAGGAGAAAAAAAAACAAGTGTAGTACTAGAGAGGGTTAACAAAAAAAGAGCAAGAGAAGAAAAAAGGAAGAAAAACAACCAGAAAACAGTAAAATGGCTATAAGTACATACCTATCAATAACTACTTTAAATGTTCCAATCAAAAGACATATGGTGGAAGAATGGATTAAAAAAAAAAAGTTATATGTTGCCTCCAAAAGACTCAATTTAGATGGAAAGACACACAGAGACTAAAAGTAAAATGATGGAAAAAGTCCATGCAAATTAAAAAAAAAAAAAGGTCATGGTAGCAATACTTGAACAAAAGACAAAGAAGGGCACAACATAATGATAGATCAATCCAACAAGAGAATATAGCAACTGTAAATATATCTGTACCCAACACAGGAGCATAAATACATAAAATATTAATGGACATAAGGGATAAACTGATGGTAATACAATGATAGTATGGTACTTGAATACCCCATTTACATCATTGGATAGATCATCCAGGCAAAAAAATCAATAAAGAAACAATATCTTTGAAAGATACATTGGACTTAGCAAATATATATGGAACATTCCATCCACAAACAATAAAATATGCATTCTTTTCAAGTGTTCATGGAACATTCCCCAGGGTAGATGCCATATTATACCACAAATCAAGTCTCATAGATCTAAGAAGATCGAAGTCATATCATCCATCTGTTCTGACCACAAGACTATAAAACTAGAAACCGATCACAGAAAAGGGCAAACCCCACAAATATGTGGGGTTTAAACAACCAATAGGTCAATAAATCACAGAGAATCAAAAAATACATGGAGACAAAAATAAAAATACAACAGTCTAAAATCATTGGGATGTAGCAAAAGCAAGCAAAATATGCCTACTTCAAGAAAGAAGAAAAACCTCACACATTCTAAACTTACAATTAAAGGAACTAGAAAAAAAGAAACATAATGCAAAAGTGTAGAAGAATATAATAAAATCAGAGTGGAAATAAATAAAATAGAGAATAATTTAAAAGAGCTCATTCTTTGAAAAGATAAACAAAATTGATAAACCTTGAGCCAGACTCACTGAAAGAAAAAAAAATACCTAGGTTAAAAACGAACTAACAAAAAACAAAAGAGAATAACCATACCACAGAAATATGGAGGATTATAAAAGACTACTATGAGTAATTATATACCAACAAATTGGACAACCTAGAAGAAATGGATAAATTCCTAGGAACATAAACTCTTCTAAAATTGAATTATGAACAGAAAATATTAACAGACCAACCACTAGTAATGAAATTGAATTGATGATCAAAAAATTCCCACCAAGACAATTACCAAATGATCTCTCTGATAAGAGGAATTTGAGAGGCAGGGGGTGTGGGTCATGAGGGGAACGGAGGGAAAAAATGAAACAAGACAGGACCTGCAAGGGAGACAAACCATAAGAGACTTAATCTCAGGAAACAAACAGCATTGCTGGGGGATGGGGAGAGAGGGATAGGGTGGCTGGGGAGGGTATGTGCTATTGTGATTGCTGTGAATTGCCTAAGGTTGATGATTCACATACCTGTACCCCTCAAGCAAATAATACATTATGTTAATAAAATTTAAAAAAACAAAAACAAAAAACTCCCAACAGCCAAGTCCAGGACCAGACGGCTTCACAGGTGAATTCTACCAAACATTTAAATAAGAGATCATACCTATTCTCCACAAGTTATTCCAAAAAAATAGAAGAGGAAGGAAATCTCCCAAATACATTCTACAAGGTCAGCATTATCCTGATGCCAAAACCAGAGAAAGACACTATGAAAAAGGAAAACTATAGGTCAATACCCCTGATGGAAACAGATGCAGAAATCCTCAACAAAATATTAGCAAATCAAATTTACCAATTAAAGGATTATTCACCATGATCAAGCAGGATTTATTCTGAGGATGCAAGATCATTCAATATTCACAAGTCAATGAATGTGACAGACCACATTAGCAAAACAAAAAGGATCAAAATTAGTATCATCTCCATCAATGCCAGAAAAGGATTTGAGAAACTCAACATCTGTTCTTGATTAAAAACTCTGAACAAAGTAGGTTTAGAGGGAACATAACATAATAAAGATCATATATGATCAGCTAACATTGTATTCAGTCGTGAAAAACTGAGAGTTTTCCACCGAAATGAGAAAGAGGGATGTCCGCAGTCACCCTTTTTTTTTTCTACATAGCACTGGAAGTCCTAGCTATAGCACTCACAAATAAATGGCATCTGAATTGGTAAGAAAGAAGTTAAACTGTCACTATTTGCAGATGACATGATACTACACATAGAAAATCCTAAAGAGCCCACCCAAAAAAATAAATAAATAAAAATAAAAATGCTAGCCATAATAAATGAATTCAGCAGAGTATACAAAATTAATACACAGAAATTGGTTGCAGTCTGTATACTAATAATGAAACAGCAGAAAGAGAATTTAAGAAAAATTATCATTTACAACTGTCCCAAAAGAATAAAATGCCTAGGAATAGACCTAACTGAATAAGTAAAAGATCATTATAAAATACTAATGAAAGATGCTGAAGATGGCATAAACAAATGAAAAGATATTCCATGCTCATAAAGTAGAAGAATTAATATGGTTAAAATATCCATACTCCCTAAAAGCAATCTACAAATTCACTGCAATACCTATCAAAATACTAATAACATTTCTCACATAACTAGAATAATCCTAAAATGTGTATAGAAGCATGAAAGACCCCTAATTGTTAAACCAATCTTGAGAAACAACAAAGCTTAGAAGTATCACAATCCCAGATTTCAAAATATACTACAAATCTGTAGCAATCGAAACAGTCTGCTACTAGCACAAAAAAAGACACAGATTGATGTAACACTATAGGGAACCTAAAATAAGCCCATGCTTATATGGTCAGTTAATCTATAACAAAGTAAGCAAGAATATATAATGGGGAAAACACAGTCTCTTCGATAAATGGTACTGAGGAAACTGGATGGCCACATGCAAAGGAATAAAACTGGACAACCTTCTTATACCGACACAAAAATAAACTCAAAATGGATGAAAGACCTGAATGTGAGACCTGAAACCATAAAAGCTGTAGAGGAAAACATAGGCAGTAATTTCTTTCATATTGACTTTAGCCACAATTTTCTAGATATATCCTCATATGTCCCCTTAGGCCAGGGAAACAAAAGCAAAAATAAACTGTTGGGACTTAACCAAAATAAAAAGATTTTCACGGTAAGGAAACTATCAAAAAACCCAAAAAGGCAACCTACCAAATGGGACAAGATGTTTACAAATGATATAAATGGTAAGTGCAACTCAAATATGTAATTATATAAATATATATATATAAAATTTGTATTTATATATATGAATATAATTTATATAAAAATATTGTATTTGTATATTTTATATATAAGTACATAAAATATATAATATATAAATATGTTTATATATAAATATAAATTATATTTTTATATATGAATATAAATTATATTTTAATATAAATTTTATTTATATATAATTATATAAATATAAATGCAACTCAACACCAAAAACAAGAAATAATCTGATTTAAAAATGGGCAGAGGACCTCAATAAACCTTTTTTCCAAAAAACATACAGCTGTCCCAACAGACACATGAAAAGAAACTGAACACCATCAATTGTCAGGGAAATGCAAATCAAAATCCACAATGAGCTATCACTGGCCAGAATGGGTAGAATCAGAAAGACAAGAAATATCAAGTGTTGGAGAGAATGTGGAGAAAAAGAAACACTTGTGCACTATTGGTGGGAATACAAACTGGCACAGCCACTATGGAAAACAGTATGGAGTTTCCTCAATATATTAAAAGAATGCCATGCAATCAGTAATTCTACTGCTGGGTATTTACCCAAAGAAAAAGAAACACTAATTTGAAAAGATATTTGTACCACGTTTATGGCAGCATTACTTACCACAGCCAAAGAAGGTATGGAAGCACCTTAAGTGTCCATCAATAGATGACTCAATAAGGAAATTGTGTATGTACACGCTGGAATGTTACTCAGCCATAAAAAGGAATGAGCTCTTGTCGTTTGTGACACCATGGATGGATCTAGAGGGTGTAATGCTAAGTGAAATAATTTAGAGAAAGACAAATCACCACTTTGTTTTAAGTTCACTCTAAAAAAAAAAAAAATGCATAAAAATACAGAGAATGGTTGCCAGAGGGGCGAGAATTGGAAGTTGGGCAAAATGGGTGAGGGAGGTGGGAGATACTGGTTTCCAGTTATGAAATGAATAAATCATGAGGAAAAAGGTATAGCATAGGAATGTTATATCTGAAACAAATGTAACGACTCTAGGTACATCACGACCTGTATATTTAGTCGCCCATTCAAGGACAATATTAGATTCAAAATAAAAGTATCCTGAAATTTTTTTTAAAAAACCTGTTAAAAACAGTTTAAATAAATCTAAAATTTCCAGGAGGTGTCCAAAGGAAGACCATTGTTCACACATAGCAAACAGTTTTAAAATCCACTTCCTCAGCTTTTTCCTCAGTTCCTTCATATCCTGTTACTGCCTTAACTTTCCAGTCCTATCACCTAAACTCCCCGGAACTTGCTCCAAACTCGACCTAAGCTGTTGTTTCTGTGTCCTTATCTCTCACCAGCTGCCCCTCTGTCTCTCTCCTGATTCACCCTCTAAATGGTCACTTTCCAGGCTATAGTTCTACCCACTTCCCTGAGTAGAACCACAAAGGCCCAGGGGTCAGCAACCCTCAAATTAGAAGAATTCTTACCTAAGAGGCTGGGGTAGGGCAAAGCTGCTTGACTTTGTCAAGCAATGTTAGGGATTTTCTCAAACTCTTCAGTCCCAAGGGTCCCTGACCTATGACAGAAACTACTACCTCTCTTATACCTCCCTTGAAATCTCTGCAGGACCCAGCTTAACCAATTATATGGTATATTTGGTGACAGTACAGGGCAGCAATAATTTCTAAATCCAAACTCCTATTGAAACACACCCATTCAATAAATCAAGGTCCTTACCTTGACTAATTTATTGACTCATGACTCACCTGGATGGGAAAAAGAAGGTCATGGACAGCATTGGAGTGAATTCATATTGGTCTAACTGCCAAACAAACAAAAATAGAAAGCATTTCAGTATTTATTTACCCCATAAATTGATCAGTTTTCCATATAACTTTTTTTTTTTTAATTTTTACAACAGTATCTACTGCCTCACATCTGGCATTTTGTACAATTTATGTGAAAAATACTGGAAACCTCAACAGAATTAAAGTTAAAAGGTTGAGAAGGGATAAAGGAGGAAGAAAGGGGCAGGAATAAAGTATCTCATTTATAAGAATTAGAGGGCTGGCACCTCATTGTTTTAGCCCAAACAGAAAAACCATGCTTGTCCCACCATAAAACCCTAGTCTGGAGCATTCTAAAACATAAAAGTGAACATTTTCGAGGCCTTCTTTCCAGGCCTCCTTCCTGGAAAATGTCTTCTTGGCTCCTGAGAAGATAACCAATGAAGAAGGAAAATAAGCAGGAGTACAAAGAGATAATAAACACACACATACACACATGTATTACCATGTGCCACGAATTGGGAGCAGGAAGAGCAGAGCAGTCACGAAGAACATTGAGCCAGATGTCAGAAGTTGTGCCTTAAGACTGGGCTCTCACACTAAATGGTCTGGGTGCAGGTAGCAATTCTGTTCATTTTTCTAAGGGAATTCTGGCTAGGTGATCCCTAAGGTTTTTTGCAACTCCACAATTCAGAATTCTCCTCTGAAATCAGACTCTCCCATTTATCTTGAATTCTAACAAAAGCTAACACAACAGAAAGAGCATTACATCTGGAGTCAGAAGAAAGATTTCTATCCCAGCTCCCCTCCAGTGTATCATCTTGCACAAGTCATTACCTCCTTCTCTTCTTTTCTCTTTATTATTATTAATTCCACAAAATGTAATATTTTTCTTACCGTGCTGCTGAGAGGTGTAAATAGAATATATACTAACTGACTAAATACTATGTGAATTTTGGTCATTAATATTTGCCTGGCTCTGTTAACAGGGTTTATTTCTCTGTTGACAGTGAGATAATGATATCTTGAAATTTTCCAAGATAAAGGCTAGTGTATAATATTCCTCATCCCCCCCAAAAACCATTTGCACAGACCCAGTGGCCAAAATTGTAAAATATTCTTTTGTTTAATTATTCTATTTTAAAAATCTGAACTAATTTCCATAACAAGATAAGAAAGATCATCAGCAATATCACTTCAAGTAATTAAAAACCTATTATTATAGTTTCATTTTTAATTAAATAGGCAGGGAATAGTGTCTTAGTTTTAGCTGCTAAAGCAAAGTATCACAGATTGCGTGGGTTATCAATAGAAATGTATTTCTCACAGTTCTGGAGGCTGGTAGTCTGAAATCAGGGAGCCAGCATGATCAGGGTGCTACTGAGGAAAGTCCTCCTGAAGGCTGCAGACTGCTGACTTCTCATTGTGTTCCTCACAAGGCAGAAAAAGAACAAGAGAACTCTCTGGTCTCTTCTTATGAGGGCCCTTATCCCATTCTTTAGGTCCCCACCCTCCTGACCTAGTCACCTCCCAAAGGTCCCACCTCTAGTTACTACCATATTGGGACTAAATTTCAACATATGAATTTGGGGGAGACACCACATTCAGCCTGTAACAAATGACATTATACCAAGGTGAGAGAGATAATTCAGCAAATTCAAATATGCTGATGTCATTCAAAAGAGTCTAAGATGAAAATCTTCCATTTCTATGCTATTTATTTTCTTAAATTTAGGGATGGAAAACTTCTTTCTAGATGTTTATTTTCCCTTCACCTTCAGAACTTTTGGACTATTTTTCTCTCCAGACTCCTAAATGATTTTGCTCAACCTTCATTATCTGTCTGACCCAGAGTCACCAAGAGATATTTACTCTGGGGGGAAATAAATTAAAAGCCAGCAGTGGCTGCTGTCTTCACATGGAAAGTTATGCAAATGTTCATCTGTTCTCTTGAAGCCTCCAACATCCTATGGGACCAACGGTGTGGTTGCCAGAATTCATCAGCCTACCACTTAAAGTGAAGGTGCATTTACCTGTAGCTCAGAAGCAAGATGGCCAACAGTGTTCCCAGTATCAGAATGATCAGAAACTGCTTCCAAATACTAAAGTTCATAGTGGAATTGTGGTTCTTTGGGACTACTAGAACTGTCACTCACTCCACTGAGTTTCCTCCCACTGCACCAGGAAGAAGGGTAGATTTGAGCAATCCCAGCCAGGGAAGCCTTGGAGACAGAGAAAAGAACTCAACACTTTCATGGTAACCTTCCCTTCTTCCTTCCAAAATGGATAAAACTTTGACTAAATGAAATGCTCCCAGAGAGGGTGTTAATTGGATTGTTTGGCTATTGAGTGAATAGGGAGGAACCCATTTTCCCCCCCAGCTCCTGGCTAAAAACATCTTCCCAAAGAAGAGGACCCAATTTCCTGGCCAGATTTAAGGTTTGATTCAGTGTCAAACATTTTCAGGAAAACCTGTGCCTCAGCACCGTCACAATCTAAAGAATAACAGCAATACTGGAGGGCAAGGAAAGGCTCAGAGGCTATTTTCGGAGAAAGAAGCCCCGCTTCATGGATTTTAAGCTCCCTAGAAAGACAAAGATGATGGAGCTTGTGCCAGGAGCCTCACTGCTGTTATAGTCTTCTATCTTTGTGAACAATAATATATGCAGGTTATTCCAGCATTCCACGGGTTTTAAAAAATCCCTGTGGTAGGGAAGTCCCTAATGATAAACAGTGAGAAAAACTGTCTTCTCTCCTTACAGTACAGCAAGACTAGACATGCTAAAAGCTACAGGTGTAATGAGTGAGCTGAGAAAGAAATGTGGGGTGTTCTAAGAAAATACACAATAAATAGGAATTACCTGGGCAAAGATGGGGGAGGTGGGAGGGGCAGACCAGTTATTATCCTTTTTTTTTTTTTTAATTTATTTGACAGAGATCACAAGTAGGCAGAGAGGCAGGCAGAGAGAGGAGGAAGCAGGCTTCCTGCTGAGCAGAGAGCCCGATGCGGGGCTCGATCCCAGGACCCTGGGATCATGACCTGAGCTGAAAGCAGAGGCTTTAACCCACTGAGCCACCCAGGCACCCCCAGTTATTATCCTTTTTGACAGATAGTACAGGTGAAGCCCCAACAGATTATTTCCCCACTAGTGAGAGAAGAGACAGGATCCAGATCCAGATACCTGTCCTTCGAAGTGCAGGTACTCAGAAATGCCCTTCTGCAACTCAGGGCACAGATTCCCTGTCTATGCCTGTGTAGGGATAGGAAGGGAATGGCCTAGGCGCAACTGCCCTCAGATTTTTCTCCTAAATTGGGGAAGACTCAGGAAGGAAGAAATTTAGCCAACTGCATTTAACAAATAAAGCAGATAGCATCTATTTAATATGTTTTCTAGAAGTAGTCCTAAAAAGGAATTTTGTATTACTAGCTGGAACTTTGCAATGAGAATTCTGAGAGCACTTGAGCCTTGAACTTGGGGCAAGATTGGGAAGATGAGCTGTCTGAGCCAGCAGCCCCACGTTCAGAGTCTGTGTCCACAAGAACTACACCCTAATCCACCAGGCTCCTGGTGACCCTGCATCCCAGATGCCAACAAGACTGGCAAATGCTATGTCAGCCTTTTGCCAATCTCACAACTCAGGCTTGTTTCTTCCAGGACCTGAGCCATCTTTTTGAAATGTAGCTACCAAGGAAGATAAAATGCCCAATCTTCCAGTTTCTTGGGAGGAGCAGAGCCTAACTTCAACAATCACCTGACTCCAAATTCCAAAGCCTACTTCCAGTCATGCCTATAGGAGAAAATTTGCAAATCTATCTTGAAAATATGAATGCAATGAGTTGCATCAACTTTGCTATGTAACTGAGTGAGATTTCTTTCTGTCTTTGCAATCTCTTTAAGGGATGGCCTGTGATGTGCATCACATTCTGCTTTAATGCTGACTCAATAGTAAAGCTGTCTGCTCTCCCTTCTACCCTCTGTGGAAAAGTGTTCTGATTTGGGAGATTATGTTTTTTGATTTTTTTTAATTTTTTCAATTTATTTATTTTCATAAAAACAGTATTCATTGTTTTTTCACCAAACCCAGTGCTCCTTGCAATCCATGCCCTCTATAATACCCACAACCTGGTACCCCAACCTCCCACCCCCCCCACCACTTCAAACCCCTCAGATTGTTTTTTTCTCCAACACTACCTGCCATTTTCCCAGTGATAGGAAGAGATAAATTTTATGACTGCCTAGAGTCTAGAGAGAATGTTGACCTTTCACCAGGTCTGAGAAATGAAAGAGTGAATTGTTCCCCCAAATCACGTGGGAAGCAATTTTCAGCAGCATGCTTAGCCACACTCTCAGAACACAAGGTCAAGAGCAGCCTGAGTCCCCTGTCAATCTCCCTCAGTGACAATTTAATCAAAACTAGAATTTAAATTGAAAGGATGAAAGTATCCCCCTGGCATGGCCAGGGAAGTTGCAGAAGGAAGAAAATGAAGTCAGGCTCCCAAATCTACCAAAAGGAATGGGAAGCCCTGATCTCGAAAGACCCTGAACAACACTCCCCTGCTTGTTGCTTATGTCTTTTCCCTGCTGTGCTTCCCAGCTGTCTGCAGCAAAGTGAGCCCTGCATGTACCTACCAGACCAGCAGCGTGCAGTTCAGAGACTCTGCTGACAGACTTTGGTGGGGAGCCCCCCAAATGGTGAGGGTTGCTGTAAAGAGGAGGAGAAGAAACCTAAATGCCTGAGACCTCCAAAAGAGGAAAGGAGAGCCTGGGGGAAGGTGAACATCTTTGTGACCTGGGGACAATGTCCATTTTGCAGGGGGATCTGCTGGGACATCTGGAAGACCCCTGAGGTCTGCCCACCTCCAGGTTTAAATGTAGGATCCTCTACTGTCAGCACGTGGTGGCTTTGGCTGATGACCTGATCATTGTTAAGAGGATTAACAGTTTATTGAGCACTTGATATGTGCCTAGCATCTGAGAAGGACTCCAACGCTCAGGCACACACTCTGTTTAGGAAGTAAGATAGACAGACAGACAGATATATAGATCTGCCTATCTGGATTCCTAGATCTTTGTATTCAGGTCTTCGTTCAAACAACCCCTCTTCATAGAGGCCTTCTGTGAGCCCCTATCTAAAGTAGTCATTTTGTCTCTCATTGTTACAACATCCAAATGTCAATCTCTTTATGGCTCTTATTCCTACTTGCAGGGAAACCCATCTGTCTCATTCTCTGCTGTGTCCCAAGGGTTAAGAGCAGTGCCCAGAACCCAGAACAGGCACTTGGTAGCTATTTGTCTGTTTAATTCATTAACTGATGGCAAGTGCCCAAAGGTCCAGAGAGTCTTTTTGAGTTACAGGGAAGTGGAGAGAAAGAACAAGGATGCTGCTATTTGTGGGCAATGAAAAAAAGAGGGAGAAAGGATTTTAAAAATATAAACAACTTCTCTCACTTCCCAGTTTTGCCCAGGGCTGCAAATGGCACTGACAGAAATAGTTTTACTCAAGAGTCCTATAAACGCAGGGTTGCTGTGCTCTGTTGTCCCCCAGCCAGGAGGAGACAGCTCCTCTAACTTCCCTGGTACCTCCCTTGTGTCACTTGCCATCACTTTGCACTCAAGTCACCTTCTTGCCTGTTTGTGCTGCTCCAAGGACCCCTACTAGGTCTGAGTCCACTCATTCCCCTTTCCCTCTCATGGCCTGGCCAGTGGTCAAGGTCAGGTGTTACAAAGGTGCCCTGGGTGAATGGCCACAGGGCATACCCTAAATCTACCCTTGCAGAATACATGCTACATGCCTGCAAAAATAAAATAGTTAATGTAATCTTGTTTTCTTGTCATTTACTTTTCGCATCAAAAGTGTGACCAAAAATAAAGCAAGCAAGCAAGCAAGAAAAAAGACGGCATTCTATTTCACTGAAGCCACCACCAGACGGTTCTGGTTAATTGGGGTTTTTTGTTAGGCTCTCTTTAGGAAAGACCCTGTCACACAGGCTTCTTTGAATCTCTTTCCATGCCTCAGAGCTCAGTGTTTGGGGAACATATGCTCTTTTTGAGAACTGTAGTCTGTCCGCTCCAGGAATTCTTCCAAAGTCCCACTAGTAGTGCTCATTATGACTCTATTTCCTCATAAAATTGCCATAAGGGTTACACCACCACATATTTTTACAGCCTTTTACAATTCACAAAGCACCTCAACATCCATGGTCTCATCTTCACCACAGGCTGTTTGCTCCTTGGAAAAAAGAGACTCCATTTGGAATCTAGATTCTGGAGAGCAAAGGAGGATGTGCAGTGCCTTCTGGAAGGAGATTAAGGAACGGACACATCCTAACACAGCTTCTCGTGACACAGCAAGAGTAACGCATCTGTGTCCCTAACACCAGCTAGCTTAAGGGCTGGGGTCACACGGTGTCATTATCAATAACGACTACTGTTGACCCAGCATGTGCTGGGTTCCGTGCCCTAAGAAAGGTTACAAAATCCCATGTTATCGGTATGGATTTACTGAGAGAGCAGCATTGGGGAATAAAAGGCTTTTCTGAAAGCAAAGCCTAGGCCAAAGTCTACCACATGTATAACAGAAGAATGAAACTCTGTGAAGTGATCCACATCATGGCTGGATCCTTAGATCTCTCCGTCCTCCCTTCACTGATCACCCCTGCAGCCACGAGGACAACTCTGGGGACTGTCCAAGGCTAGGCAGAGCACAACCAGAAAGTGATATGGAGAAACCTCGGCTGAGAGAAGCACCAGAGAGGACAAAGTGAGAGGAGGACAGGAAGGAGGCAAAGGAGCCATTTTCCCGTGTGACGCTTCATCTGCTCAGATAGTGAGGGGCTCAGCTGACATGGCACCTCCTCATGGCAGACACAAACCATCTCGTGTCCCCAAGCACCCTTCCTGTCTAGACACCTGCTGCTGGAAGTGACAGTCACCCTGGACACTTGGCCTCTCTCTCCATATGAGCGCCTCTGTGGAGGCAGAAGTCGTAAGTCTACCTGCCGCCCATTCCCCAGCATTCTCAAGTCCTTGTGAAAGGCATCCAGGCCAGCTGAGAGCTCTGCCTGCAGACTTCAGGGCACCTTGACCAGTCTGACTTACCGCATCTCTCTCTGTCATGCTGCACCTGACAGATACTGATTTAGCAGAAACATGGATGGCTTGCAGAACTCACCTTGCTCTGACTTCACAGCAACCTCTCCACAGAGTTAGATGAAGGCTCAGGAGCCTGTCATCTATCATACTCACCTCTCATTTCCCAGACAGCCTCCCTGGGTGTTTTCCTACCTTGTCAATGCTAACAGAGCCTCTCCCAGTCAGAGGGCTCCTCCACTTTCTGTGCTCCCTACAACAAAACCCTCTAGAATCACAGCACTGGAAATGCATAAATCAAAGCCTGGTCTTTCTTTTAACATCATGTTATAATAAAAAGCATATATGGAATTGGGCATACATAAAAATATAGCCTCCGGGCACCTGGGTGGCTCAGTGGGTTAAGCCGCTGCCTTCGGCTCAGGTCATGATCTCAGGGTCCTGGGATCGAGTCCCGCATCGGGCTCTCTGCTCAGCAGGGAGCCTGCTTCCCTCTCTCTCTGCCTGCCTCTCCATCTACTTGTGATTTCTCTCTGTCAAATAAATAAATAAAATCTTTAAAAAATATATATATAGCCTCCTCATTTTTTGTAGCTCTAAAATTGGAAGCGCCATCATTCCCTCTCAGTGGATTTCCTGAGATGGTATAAAAAGTGCTCCATGCAGCACCTGGGAGAGAGTAAGTGCTCAATAGATACTCATGAGTAAAGACATTGACATGTAAATGAGTACAAATATAAATAGATAAATATAAATAGATAAACAAATGGATAAAGAATAGTAGAGCACAGGACTTGGGGTGGGTTGCCATTCTCTCTTCTTCCCTGTGGAGACAATCACTATTTACTAACATTTATACTTGCTGTGATTGCTTAGAAACTCAGATCTCATGTGAACTCCAGACACGTGCCCTAACCAAGAGGGCAGCAGAGATAAGTCCGTGAGAACAGGGCCCGTGGAGCCAGATCACAGTGGACCAAATCCCAGTGGTGCCGCTTAATAGGTGTGTTACCATGTACAAGTTGCTTAACTTCACAGTATCTTAGTTCCCTCATCTGTAAAACAGAGGGAGAGACAGAACCAGACTCAGGAAGATGGCAGAAATGGTAATGAGATAATGCAGAAAAGAGCTTACTCCACTGCCTGGCACAATGCAAGGGGCCCCCAAAATCTGTTGGTGACAGAAATTGCTGCTGTACCTATGACCACAGTAACTCTAGACAGATATTTACTTGCCTCACTTTGGGACTGCCATCCCTGAACATTCACCCCTGGGTTGGACCCATTTGAATGATCTATTTAGCATTAACCCCCTGAGATCACCCTCCCCCTTCTGGGCAACACACAGGCATTGCCAGTTACCCCCAGGCACCCACTCTGTGGGGAAGTCTGTGCCATTGGCCCCCATTCAGCCCTTCCTTCTCCTCCCCACAAGCTGAACCACTGAGGTCCATGATGCCCTGCACTTGAGCCTCCCTAGGTTATTTTGCTTATAAAAGGCTATTCTGCTCCCCACGCACATCGCTCACAGGCTAAATGTGTGCAGGACTGCTAACCCTGGAGCCAGCATAAAAGCAGAAGAATAAGCATGACGAGGATTTGAGTTGTGTGCTATTGGACTGGTGGGTTGTAGAAGTCGTGACATCCCCTTTAGCCCAGGCTGAAGGCAGGCAAGCTCTAAGACAACCATCCACAACATCACAGTGCCTCAGAAGCAAGATCAGTCTCTCATTCCCAGGCTGGAGGCCTGCTGAGTTGCGGACCCGAGGTTCACCCTGGGGCTACCATCAGAGCAGCTGGGATCACAGTGGGAAAGTTCGCAGAGCTGGACAAAGCCCCATCCCACAGGGGTACATGTGAGCCCAGAGGTGGTGCCTGCTGTTGGGCTGGAGAATTCTAAATATAGGGAGGTGGCTGGAGCAGTTGGCTGGATGGCAGGAAGTAAAGAGGAAAACTGTAGGCCAGGCTGGACTCCCATCTTTGGTTGTCACCAGGATGCCGAGTCTTCCCATAGCCCAAGGTGGTGCCATAGAAGGAAGCAGGCTTGGGCCACTTGAATGTATTATCCAAAAAGGAGGGTTTAAACAAGGGAACTCCATTACAAAGGCCTATGGTTTTTCTTCAGGAGGTCAAAACTGGTCAGCCAAGGAACCCATCACCCATGCCAGACAACTCTGTATCGTGATGATCCTACAAGATCTTCCTAAGAACCTACATTCCTTCTCAAGACACAGCTAGCAATGAATATCTGCCACTCCGCATCAACTGCTGGATTATAATAGCACCAGTTCAGTGACACTTTTTCCTTTCAACATTTGAGTCTCAATCCCTCCATTGCCCAGGTTAAGAAAGAGCCAGGAAGAGAGAGAAAAGTGGTGGGAGCTCTTTTCCCCCACTAGGTGCCTCCCTGAGCAGGAATCCGTTGCCGACTATTTCAGAGGGGAAAACCTTGATTTATAGTAGTGAGCAACTTCCATGGGGCAAATCCTCTCACCATAGCTGATTTTCATCCACCAATACATCTCTTGAGTTCAGAGTTGGAGGAGATGTTAAAAATTGGCTTTTGCTGAAACTTCCAGTACACAGCTGAGCTGAGCCGCACAGAGCAGGTCTGAGCTGAGATGAGAAAGGATGGGGGTGTGATGAGGGGAGAGTTTGAATTGGGAATGAGATTGAACGTTTTATTTACACCAGAATGGACTTTCTTTATAATGGAAAATGAGGTCCAGTAGCCAAAGTGGACCTAGTCTTAGAGTTGAATGTGGTCAAGAAACTTCTCTCCAGATGGTATCAAGAGGTTTGAGAACATCAAACAGATTGTTTTTAAGATAGCAATGAATAGAAAGCAAAGACATTCCTGGTATGTCATCAAGATTACACTGTTTAATATTCAGGTTATATTTTAGTCCCAAAGGCTCCCTGAAGAGCTGATCATCTATTACATTCCACAGGAAGAATTAGTCTTTTGTGGATCCTGTTACCTCTCATTCTGACCATCCTCCTTCAGGGAAATGAAGCTGGCCTATCATAATGAGAGCTCATCACATTTATTTTGGAAAAATTTTTTTAAAAAACTGAACAGCATAAATGCCTCCAGTTATAAAATAAAAGTCCAGGCTGGTGGGGGCATGTCCAGGCTGTGCCCTGGTCTGGCTGCTCCCTGGATCACCCCTGTATTATGCATGGCCAGCACACTGAAGACCCTGTGTAGCAGCTCAGCCAAGTCCTCAGAAGCCCACTTACAGTGGAAATGTCCCTTGCAAGACATTAAGCCATAAGAAAGAAGGACTGCTTTGGCAAGAGAAGTCATTAGGGGCTAAACGACTCTTGACAAGAAGTTCATTAGACCTTGACCCATCACAGATAATTACACCCACACAGACAACTTCACTCTAGAATCCTCCACATGCACGAGCACCAGTGTGGGCCAAGCCTCCATCACATCCTGCCTGGAGAATCAGGAGTCTCCTAACTGTACTCCTTAATCCTGTCCAATCTAACCCACACAGCAGGAGGAGTTATCCTATAAAAACCTAGGTCAAATCTCTGCCAAAAAACAAAGAAAGGCTCCCCAATTCACTCACTAAAACCCAAAGTCCTTCTAATGACCAAGGCCTATAAAAACTGCCCAGCTAATTCTCTGATATCACCTCCTACCATTCTTTCCTTATCCACTCTTCTCCAGCCATAATTGATCTCCTTGTTATTTCTCACACCACCAAACATGTTCCTACCTCAGGGCTTTTGCACTTGCTGTTCTCTACCTGGCATAGCTTCTCACCAAATGCCATGCCATATACTCTCTTTTCAAAAGAATATTTTCAGCAATGGCATTCTGACCACCTTATATAAAAAGTCCTTTGTCCCTGGCTCAGAACTTCCTATTAATTCCTATTAATTTTTCCTCACCATGTTATCACCATATAGTATGTATATATTAGCTTGTTTATGGATCATTGTCTTTACATTTGCACTGTAATGTAAACCCCCTGAGAACAAAGATTTTACCTGATTTATTCTTTAAGATTTTATTTTTGAAGTAATCTCTACCCCCAGTATGGGGCTCGAACTCACAACCTGAGATCAATAGTCAAATGCTCTATTGACTGAGCCACCTGGGTGCCCCTATGTGATTGGTTTTTGGTGCATCCTTAGCATCTTGAGGAGCACCGTGCATGTAACAGCAACACAGTAGATACCTACTGAATGAAGAGGTGTTCTCCTGAGTAACATATGACCAGTGAACACAATCTGGGGAAGGAATCCCCTGAGCCTAGAGAGCAAAAGGCATTCCATAAAACACTTATTTCCTTTCTCATGATGAGATGGGTACCCAAAGGAGAAGAATCACCCCGTCTGGCACCCTATTTCTATAGAAAAAAACTCTAACCCCTAAAGGGAGGAAAATAAACACATATCCCAAAATATTAAATGCGTCCTGAGTTCTGTTTGTCCTATTCAATCACACTGACTGTGTCCTCATTTCCCTATTTTCATATCTAACTGTTCTGCACTCACTTGATCCAGTCACATGTCTCGTTAGCTTGGGAAGGAGAAGTCTCAACAGATCTGCTTCACAGTGATCCCCTTTCATGTTTCATCCCTTTAGCAAGCACAGAGCCTTAGCAAGCACAGAGCCCTCTTAGCAGGTCTGATGTTCTCTGCCTAGCCAGTGAGACATTTAAGCTGAAATAACATTGGTTCCGTGTTTTATTGAGATACCATACAGTGAAATACACAGATCCTAAGTGCATGGGTAGAAAGAAGTTGATAGAGATACAAACCTGTGTAGCATACACACCAGTTGAGACAGAGAATATTTCTGTGACCTCAGAATGATCCCGGTGTCTTTTGCAAGCAAATCATTGTCAGAAGAAACCAATGCTCTGATTTCTACCAACATCAGTTAGTTTTGCCTATTTAGGAATTCTACATAAATGGAATTACATGTACTCTTCTTTTTTTTTAATTTTCATTACTTTTTATCGAAAACTGCACTGAACGCTAAATGTTCACCTTACAATAAAGGTGTTCACCTTACTGTGTCTACAGTAGTGGTAACTCACACTAAAACAAAACACTTACAATAGCCATTATTTTTCTGTTTGGGACAGTTTTAAAGGATTTTTTTTTTTGGTCACAAAAACAGGAATGTACCTATACAAAGGCTCAAAATAGGCCATCTTTTAAACAAAAAGGCGATGACTCACAAAAGACTATGAATATAACATGTAACTAGTTGGTACAAATCTAATAGGATTTGTTAAAATCAGTCACATCTAGTTATACACCTGAAGTGTTCTTGTATAAAAGATCATGTGAAGAAAAGAAGATTTATCAATGTCTAAAAAAGTGGGTTTGTTCACAATCTGACAAGTTACCATAAAAAGTGTTTCCTGAGACATAAAGAAATGCAACATTATCTTTCTTGAACTCTTTCAGCTCAAGACTTTCCACTCAATAAAATAGCTGAGGATCGTTTTTTGTCTGGCTTCTCTTTTAGCATATTTTCAAGATTCATCCATGTTGTTGGATTATCAGAAATTGCTCCATTTTATTGCTGAGTAGTATTTCATTGTGTGAACATACCACAGTTTACTTATCCATTCACCTTTTAATGGGTATCTTGGCCCTTTCCACATTTCCATGTTTTGGTGATTATGAATAAAGCTGTTGAACATGTGTGTGTAAATCTTTTTGTGTGTAGACAAGGTTTTTATGAACCAAGCACATTGTTGCTCTGTTTTTTTCTCTTGAGTGAAACCTGGATCTCTAAGATTATAAGATTCATATGGGCAGTTCTTAAATTTTTTTCAGTAGTGTTCTATAGTTTTAATTATAGAGTGCTTGCATATTTTTAAATATTTCATATTTTTGATGCTATAGCAAATTGTATTGTTTTTATTTAATGCTGTATTTCAATTAGCTCACAGAATAAAACTGATTTTTGCTTATTGATTTTTATATCTTTGATAAATTCTCTTAGTTCTAGTATTTTTCAACTCATTAGAATTTCAACATAACAAGCAAGTGATCTACTATTTATGATCATTTCTTTTATGTGTATTACGACACTGTCTAGTTCCTTCAGTAAAATGCCAAATTGTAGTGATAAGAGTGAAATTAAATTTTCAGAGTCTTACATATTTTATCATTAAATATTGTGTAAGCTGTAGGTTTGACAGATACAACTGGTTGAGGGAGGTTCCCTGAGTTCCCAATTTGCTAAGAGTTTTTTATTTTTGTTTGTTTTTTTTTTAATTTTTGTTTGTTTTGATCATGACTGGGTATTGAATATTTAAGCATTTTTTTCACCTACTGAAAGGATACTCTCTCTTTTATCCTCTTAATATATTGAATGGCAGTAATTTATGAGTTAAACCAAGCCTGAACTCCCAGACAAATTCCATTTGTTCTTGATCTAATATCCATTTGATATATTGCTAGATTTTATTTGGCAATACATTTTTGAAGATTTTTACATTTCTTTTCATGAGGCATACTGGTCTACAGACTTCTGTTCTAATCTCTGGATGGTTTTGGTATCAGGTTAGTGCTAGCCTCAGATATTTTCTAAAAATCTTTAAAAGATCTGTATTATTTCTTCCTTGTATATTTGAGAGACTTCAACAGGGAACCCATCTGGCCATAGAATTTTCTTGGTGGGAAGTTTGTTAACTATGAAACCAACTTATTTAATAAATAAAAGGTACTTCTAAGATTTGCTTTTGTGTCACTCCTGGTAAGGGATTTATCAATTTAGTGTATCTGGTTTATGGGTATACAGTTGTTCATTCTATTGATGCTAGGACTCAACAACTGTGTAGAAGTTCTAGTGACGCTGACACTGTCGTTTAAGATGCTGACCATGTGTGTTCTCCCTCATTTTTTTCATGATTTATCCAGCGTGAAGTTCATCAATTTTATTGATTTTTTTTTTAATGGAGCATTTTTTGCTTTTGTTGGTATTTTCTACTCTTTGCTCCTTTGCTTCATTAATCTCCACTCTAATCTTTGCCACTTCCATGGGTTTGCTATTAGATAGCTTTAGGTTTTAATGTTGGTTCTGCCACTGATTCACTGAACAGGCTTAAGAAATGGACTTAACTTCCCTGAAACGTTTTCCCTTCATCTGTAACCTAGGGACAATAATTCCAACTTTCCATAGTTTTTGTGAGGCTTGCATCAGTTATAAATGCAGTATCTATAACACAGTAAGGGCTCTATGGCTGTCAGTTCTTCCCCTTCCCCGTATCAGAAAATAAAAAGGGACATATATAGGGAAAAGTTCATGGGTCTATTGGGGCCAGATTTGGATTCTCTGAAAAAGTCACTGTGTCTTAGTCTCACAGTCTATAGCTTTCTGTCTCATGAGAGACTGACCAAGGGATCACTGAGTTTTCTCCAGGTGCAACACACATTTCATGTGTCTGGGAATACAGACTAGGTCCTGCCTACAGCCTCATGACTCCGCCCTTCCAGCTAATACTATTCCCGTGACACCTAACAAAAAGGCAATAGAAAGAAGTTAAGGAAACAAGAGATTAAAGGAAAATGATGAGACAGGCTTCAAAGCACAGAGAGAAGGAAAGAAAAGGCAGGGGAATGGAATAGAAATGAAAGTTAATGGTAGACAGCAAAACAGGCGGGGAGCTGTGTTGCTGTTGGCGCTGTCAGCTGAGAACCTGCTCATTGGAATTCACAGAAATGATATGAGAAGGAGAGAAGCCTGCCTGGGCTGGGGGCTGCTTTGAACAGGGCTCAGATCTTCCAAGGCAGAAACTGCCTAAAGCATCACAGCTTAATTTCTGAACTTCCAAATCACCAGCTGAGCTCGGCTTAGAAGTGGTAATTCTAAAGTTCTTTAAATTTTAACTTTCTTTCAAGAAAAAGAAAACCCTAATTTTTCACTGGTTTTGTCCCCTAAAGACTTAATTCGTGTTTTCATTTGGAAGGAATCAGTGAGAGAAGAGAGTACGTTGTAGGGAAAGAGTGATCATCAGTAAGAACACAGTTAACCAAACTTTGGGTCAGATACTGTCAGGTGCTTCTGCATATTGCATTTCAATTTGCCTTCATGATCCAGGCACACAAGGCAGCTGGAATGTAATACTGAAGGGAAAAACTTACTGAGCTAATTCAGGGACAACGTGTTTTATCTGAAGTCCATGGGTGTTCAAACATAAGGCTAGGAGGCAAGAGGCACATCAGAGAGATGTGCTATGCAGCCTTCAGTTCAAGGATCAAAGGATCCCATCACCAGGGAACTTCTTCGAAATTCAGAATTTCAGATGCTTTTAGAGATCTTGAGTCACCTTAAAATTTGAGAATCCTTGATTTAGAAAATAAGAAGATCTGGGGCGCCTGGGTGGCTCAGTGGGTTAAGCCGCTGCCTTCGGCTCAGGTCATGATCTCAGGGTCCTGGGATCGAGTCCCGCGTCGGGCTCTCTGCTCAGCGGGGAGCCTGCTTCCTCCTCTCTCTCTCTCTCTGCCTGCCTCTCCGTCTACTTGTGATCTCTCTCTGTCAAATAAATAAAATCTTTTAAAAAAAAAAAAAAGAAAGAAAGAAAATAAGAAGATCAAGCCAATTATCCCTATTGCAATTATAACAGGCCATTTACCTTCAACATTCTGTTTTCTTTCCTTAATACTGATGGCAAATACAATTCAGATGGCCATTTTCCATGCTGGATACTCATGAAGTAGGAATGAGACTTGGGCCAAAAGCATCACTTTGTCACCAGTATGAAAACACAGGGAAAGTTACTTATGTTTTTTAAGCTTTCACATCTGCTTCTACAAAATTAAGCCAATTCATGTAATTAATAGTGTCACAGGGTCGAGAGGGAGATATGAAATAGAGTATGAATCATGCTCTACTTCTGCCTGGGAGCCTTCAGTAGTTCCTCCTAGCCTCCAGATCAAAGGACACTGTCTTTCAGGGGCAAAGTTCTTTACTCTAGCCCTATCCTACTTTTCTGTCTTCATTTCCTCTCATATATTTCCATGACTCTTATACTTCTGCCTTTTTCTCAAATAGAACATTCATCTTCAGTTTCCATTCCTTTGTCCATTTGGTTCCTTCTGCCGGGCATGGTCTCATCTACCTCTAATTACCAAAATCCTACTCATCCATCATATCATTGATATGATATGATATCATATTGATCATTGATCATATTGATATGATACAATATCAATACTGATACTGTATTTGTATCAGTCTGGTCAAATACAGGTGCTTAATCAAGTTGTTACAAGTAGCACTAATCAGACGTCACTCAACATTTCTCTGCTCGGTTCCATGACTTGCCCTTTTCTCTACAACAGCATTATTTCATTCTTTTTTGAATAGGAGCGAGTTGTGTATGCACCTGAACTCACCTATGGAACACAAATACTCTGGGAGAGAGTTACTATCATTACTATATTCATCATTGTAAACCCCTCAACAACCAGCACAGTACTTTTTACATAATATATAAACTTTTGAAAAAATTGGAAAGGAAAAAGAAAACTTCAAGACACTAGAGATACTTTTACTCTGGAAATTATCCAACAACATTCCTATATGGTAGCAATAGATTGCTAATAAAATATGTGCCTATCTAATGATAAGATGGTGGCAGAGATGGCATACATAATTCTATAAAGAGAAATCTCATTAATTTGTGCTTCAGTCCATACATTTCAAATGCCTGCTGTGTGCTCCCTGACACCCAAGATGTATCTCCATGCTCTCATTTAGTTTGGGACATTGGAGAAGCAAAGTCTCAATCACTCCCCACTAGACTGGAATTATCTTGATAACTGCTCATTTGAGATCAGCTGAAGGTTCATATCTTGTGAAAGCATGGACATCCTTACACAAGGGCATAAAGGCTAGTTCTCACTGAAAAAATAAATTTCAGTAAGAGAGACTGTTACAGAGAGAATACTGAGCAGGAAATCAAGAGATCGGGATTCAAGTTCTAATTCTGGAACTATGTGACTTTGGGCAAGTCACTTGACCAGTGTAAGCCTTTGTTTTCTAGCTTTCAAAAGTGATAACTATGATCAAATAGATACCATTGCTTAGCTTTCTATAATTTATGAACTGTAAAGAACTATATATGTGCAGCATATCACTGGTAAATTCAGCTAGCAGGACAAGTTCAGACAGACCAGCAGAATGGCACAAGGCACAAGGAGCCAAAGACTGTACAATTTAGACCTAGTCCTCCCTCTGTGTTGTAGAACAAGTAAGATAGACAAAGAGTGGCACATTTCTTACTATTTTTCCTGCTCTGGCCCCAGATAAATTCCCCTCTCATATCTCTACTGAACCAGCAGACCCACAGAATTCTTCCCCCACCTGCCACCTATTTACTAAAGCAGGACTTCAATGCCAGAGTCCAAAACATCTTCTAAAAATAGCCTAATGTCAGGAAAACAACAAATGAAGTGACTTTGAGATGGAAGTCAAAATGGCCATTTTCCCATCTCAGTGTTGTGAGATTGAACCCTGCATCAGGTTCTGTGCTCAGTACTGCATGTGCTTGAGACTCTTGCTCCCTGTACTCCACCCCACTGCATGCTCTCTCTCACACAAATAAATAAATCTTAAAAAAAAAAAAAAGATCTTATTCTACTTACAGCATTTCACCTCTAAACACACAACTTCTAGCACAAGAGTACAGTGGTGAAGAATACAGGGTTTGGAGTCAGACTAACTTGAACTTAAATCTAGGTTCTGTTGAGAGCTAGAAGAGGCTGGGATTTGTCCTCACCAGAGAACAGGTTAGCTTACCACAGTTTCCAAGATGCTGATATTAAATATAACACTCTTGGATCAGAGACAAAGTTCAGTTTCTTACTCACAGAAGTAACAATTAGAGTATAATCATTTTTGTCAGTTCTCCAAGCCCTACTTCCCATAGAGTGGGAAGGTCAGCTGATATGTGAGGAGGGTCAGCTGGAGGACCCATGGAGGGTCAACTGATATGTGTACACATGTGGGCTATGTTCTAGAAGAGGGACTTTGAACTCAGGGGAGCCAAATCTTGTATAACAGGTAGTCAGCATGCCTGTCCTATGCCTCAAAGAAAACCTATTTTACTGTCTTCACTTTTGTAGACATTAAGCCAGCTTGACCTTTCCCCAGAGGGACACTATCCCTATCTTCCAATCTTCATCATGCAAACATCCTTGAAAAGATAGTCCAGAACAAAGGCAATCAGTTTCTGGGCTTACAAGTTGCACAGAAACATTAAAGATCCATTGAGAATTGTCTGGCACCTACAGGATACGATTAAGAATCAAGTCTTACTTCTCTCTGAGCATTAGTTATGGCTTTATCCATCTGTTTGTACATAATGCTGGTAACAGCACACATCTCACAAGGACAAAATGCGATAAGTGCTTATCATACTGCCTCGTACCTTACTGGTTACTAGTTTAAGGCAACAGAGTGACAACAGAGGTGTGTGTCGAAATTCCTTCAGATCCTCCCCTAACACACAGTCCATTCAGATTGCTCAGCAGGCACAGAGGCAGCTCAATGTGATCCTCAGGACTAAGTAAATATAAGAAGTAGCATAACACAGAAAAGCGAGGCTATTCAGCTCTCCAAATTACCAAGTAGGTGACCTTGGCCACTTAATCTTGGTAAAACTTATTTTCCTCAACAAAAAATGGTCCAGTTTATCAAGCGATTATAGCATTTAAAATGGGACAATTATGTGACAGTGTTTAGCACAGGGCAGTGCTGTTCAGTAAACATTGGTGGACTATCATTAAATACAGGTAATTGCCCTAGTCAACGGGTTCAAGGTAACACTGAAAGTTGTTTCAGAGTGCTTTCATATCCACTACCTTCTCTGCAGAGCTCCTGACCCACCCACGAATAAAGAACTGACTGAAGAGCAATCAAGACTCCACACTCAGTCCACTAATAAGGACAGACAATGTCCTATTGAAAGTAGCACCTTAAAACTATGTAACATGGCCTCTTAAGATCTAAGAATCCCAGATATTGAGCAGGAATGACTGATGCATCAGAATATACTTCTTTTTCATAGAACTCAGTTTCACAAGCTTGGCAATCTGAGCTCTGACTTACCAAGACTAAGAAAATCTTTCGCCCTCCCCTTACCCTCTCATTCACTAATTAAGAGCTCATGTGATCACTTCTCATTCCATCCACCCATCCATTATATCATCGTCCTTTCTCAGCTTTCCTTTCTCTATTTAATTAAATTTTGATTTATTAATTAGGTATTTCTGTGACTACTGTGTATGACCATTCAGCTAAATGTACTCCAAACATAGTAGAGAACTAAAGGAGGTAAAAATTGTGAGGTTATAATATGATACAGAGTCACAAAAAGAATCAATCTAGTTGGGACTGCAAAGATGTTCACATGTGAAAATTTAAAAATAAACAGCAAAAATACTGCAGTCATTCAAGAATCATACACATATGCACACATATGGGACCAAGTGTCCGTTTCTCTTTAGCAAATTCTTCACTGCTCCTAACTCAAATCACTTGTATAAACACATGAGATGATAACTAAAATAGAGACACAATTACATGTTCATAATTTGGGCTGGGTAACAGATAAATTAAATACTGATAAACTTGCTAGTGTCTTGCTTAGAGCTAGGAATGAGGGCTAGGGGCAGGCGGTAAGCAGAACCTGACTCTACCATTGCCCGCTCTCAGGAGAGCAGCAAGAATACTGAAGAATAGCAAACTTTAGTTTATTTGTTATCCCTAGCCACCGAGCTTGAGCTGAACATGTCAAAGGAAAATTGGTCGTTTAAACCACTTCAAGAAGCAGGCTGTGTTGATGACAATAGTCTGGTAATCTGCCCCTGACCAGATGGTGCTTAGCAAGGGTTTGTTGAATGAGTACATAAATGTATAGCTTCCATTATCAATGGAATTTTGCTACCTCCCTGCATCTGGGACACTGAAGGGTCCTGGGCAAACAGCCCACCCAGATTTGTTCTGTTTCCAATTACATCTTTGTGTTATAAACCGTGGAATCATGTATAAACCATGTGGTACAGACAGCCTAATTTAAATCCTGAAAGACTTAGGGAAACATTATGTCTGCTCAGGAGACTCACAATATGAAATGAGACTCGCAGGCATTGTTAGCCATAAAACACTGAGGAGAGGGAAGATTTCCCTCAGGCAGCAGGCTCAGACACCTTTTCTCCACAGAAGCCTCATCTTTTGTTTTGAGAGTCTATCCCAGCAGAGGAGGATGTCTGGGATGTCCTCACTAAGAATGTAAGCTCTGAATTTCCAAGACAGGAGGATAAGAACAAGAGGATCTACTTCAGATGGAGAGAATGGCCTGGGGACTTTCCATGTTACATCTTATTTTAGGGAATGCGCTCCACTGTCATCCTGAGAACACATCAGTTTATATCAACAGTATTGTATCCTTCAAGTCCTGGGAGGGTTTATTCATTTCATATTTACTTAACACACAACTCCAGATCTTTAACAGTTACCAAGAGCCTCATTTACTTTACATATGCTCTCTCATTTAATCTTCAAAATACCCCTGAGAGGTAGGTAGCATTACTCTTACTACAGATGTATTATGGTTCAGATCAGGAAAATGGGGCTGAAAGCATAATTAAGGTCAGAACACACAAACTGCAAAGCTGGCCTTGGGACCTGGGAGTGTCTGGTTTTAAAGCTCATATTCCATTGTATAGAAGCGGTAGTGACTACTCCACTGGCTCAATGGCACAGAACTGAAAACAAGAAAAAGGAAAAGTCATCCTGTGGGATCATCATGTGTCCAGTCAGTCCACCTATGAGAAGAACCTTAAAGGAGACTGAAAAGATATGGAAAGAAAAGAAAATTCAAGAGTATAGGCTGTCCTAGACTGTATCATTTCATAGTTTAAGAGACACCAGTATGCTGATAATTCACAAATGTCTGTCTCCAGCCCTCTCCCCTGAACTCCAGCCTTGGATAACCAACAGACTACATAACATCTCTACTTGACATCGAACAACCACAGCAAACCTAACATTTCCCACATGGAGTTCCTGATACTTCCTGATACTTCCCCTGAAGGAGCTCCACTAGGCCTTTCCCATCTCAAGGAACAGCAACTCTACCCTCTTTTCCTACCCCACACCCCATGGTTCAGAAACTTTTGCTGGTCTTACCTTTTAAATATATCTAGTCGCTTCTCCCTTCTACTTTGCTGCTGCCCTGATCCAAGCGCCTACCACTGGATCCCTACAAAGGCCCCTTCTAGTTTCCATTTTTGCCCATGTCCCCATTAGCCCAATTTCAACACAGTAGTCACAGCCACCTCCAATGGCCTGCTGACCTACAATTCCTTTTGTGATCTCTCCCACTACCACCCACTACCTCTCTGACCTCATTTTGCACTGCTCTCAATGCAGTTGCTTGGCCCTATCTATCATCTACTGAAATGTCTATCTATTGAATGAATTTTTCCCAGGTTCCCACCTTCTCCAGGTTTTTTAATCCCAATATCATCTTTAGGGAGACACTGCCTGGCCACCAAATCTAAAATCACTCCAAATGTTTGTTATTTCTTATTTATCTTTACTCTCCCCCTTAACGCTTGTAAATATCAGCATGCGACATATGGGGGTTTGTATTAAAGATCATTTCATTCCAATTTAAGTTCCAGGAGCACAGAGTTTGTGTCTGTTTCTTTCACTGGTATAACCCCAATGGCTGAAAGAGTATCTAATACAGAATAGACAATAAATATTTGTTGAATAAATGACTCACCCAAAGAATACCTATTGTTGGTTTAAGGTAGTTATCTCTTATTGTTGATAAAGAGTTTCTTGACATCTTCTGTTTCTTTCTAAGTTTTGGATGTTCATTTTTACATATCATGTCTTCATTTATTGAGATTATTATGTACTTTCTCCTATTGGCCATTAGTCTGAAGAATTTACTTATAAATGCCCTGCCATTCAATCATCTTATATACTTCAGATAAATGTTACTAACAGTAGATGATCTGCTAAACATGCTTTCAAGTTCAATCTGCTCATTTTTATTTAAGACCTTCGAAAAAAAATTTTTTGGCATGTACTATGTTTGTCTGAGTTGTGGATAAGCATATGCTATCTTTGTAAAATGATTAGATAGCTTTTTCACAAGTTTCTATGCCTTTATACAGTTTGTGTAATAAAAATCTATTACAAAGCATCATTTGTTTCCTCAAAGTTTAAATATTCTAAATGTTTTTGGAGATAATTCTTAAATAACTTGTCGACTTAGTTCTTGGTTATTAGTAGATTCAAGTACTCTGCTTATTTTTGAGTCAATTTGATAAGACATTCCTGTTAGGCAAAGTCATCCACTTCACCAAATTTTTAATGTTACCGTGCAGTTTTTTCTAGTGTATTTTTCAAATTGTAAATTCTTCTGTGCTTATTATTATAAACCCTTGCCATTTCAACTTTTGTTCATTTGGGTTTCTCCCTTTTTTTTAAATTAGACTTTCAAAAGTATTGGTTTATTGTTTGTTTTTTCAAAGAACTATCTCTTGCATTCAATTCTATTCTATTACTCAGTTCCTTAATCTTTGCTTGTATCTTTGTTGTTATATTTCTTTAAGAAATATGTAACTCTCCTGTGTGCATTTTAATTTTGTCACCTAATCTTACTTGTTTTATTATCCCTCCTCATCTTATCTTCTTTGTCCCACTCCCTTGTCATTATAAATCATCCTCATCTTATGAGGCATCTTAATAGCTTCTCCCTTTCAACTTCCTGCTCTTGTTCCATAGAAGTCATATCTTATTATATCTAACAGAAATCTGCAAAAGTTTTCCAAGCACAGGGTGGGGGGGGGTCTTCATAATAAGTTACTTCCTGAGTCTTTAGGTCAGTTGTGTCTCTCCCTGTTTTATAAATATGGGGGATTTTGCTTGTGTGTTGTTTGGATTTCTTATCATTGTTTTTTCTGCATCGGCTAATGTTTGCCTTCGGACAGAATGCATGGTGGCACCTGACCTCATTCACATCCAGTTAAAGACTAGTGTAATCTTCTTCTCATATTATCAGGAGCACAGATCAATCACGATTTCTTGATCTGGTTTGCTTTACTCACGTGTTCCACTTGGCCAAGATGGGATCGTATCTAAACTCCTACACTCATAACTCAGAATAAATATACAATGAAACCTACAGCCTCCACTTGTGTTACTGTGAGGGTTCTCCCAGTCTCAACCCCCAGCCGCAACACTTTTCTACGAGGTTGCCATCTCTCGTCACTTATTTGTCTATTCCACAAATATTTACTGAGAACTTTACGTGGGCAAAGTGTTGCTTCTTAGCATTTGTCTCTCCTTATTTTCTGTGAAGCTATCTTCTGAGGCTTCTTGGTCTAAACCAAGTGATCAGAAGGGGACAATATTTGCACTACCCCAAAATACTACCCATTTAGAAGACAGCAGTGACTTAGCTCAGGCTGCTGTAACACATTTATCATAAACCGGATGGCTTAAACAACAAACATTTATTTTTCATAATACTGGAGGCTGAGAAGTCCAAGATCAAGGTGCCAATAGAGCTCATGTCTGGCGAAGGCCCTCATTCCTGGTTCGCAGGTGGCCATTCCTTCTCATTGCAGGGGACTCGTTGCAGAGAACAAGCTCTTGTTCTTATGAATTCTTCTCAATGAGGTCACTGGTCCATTCCTGTGGGTTCAACTCTCATGACCTAATTACAAAGCTTCCATTTCCTAATGCCATGACATTAGGGGTTAAGATGTTAATATATGAACCTCCAGGGCCGGGAAACGTTGGGGGGGGCAGCGACACAAACATGAAGTCCATAACAGATAGACACATAATTTTCTGCTTGAAAAGACCTGGGTGTCTGATCCAGAATGAAAGACAAAACAGAGGAAAAAGAATGTCCCTCCCTCTTTCAGGCCAGTGATACTGCTCTTTCATGAGGTGACAGAGGATTATAACCACCAGTTATTGGTATCTATCCATCTTTCAAGTCTTACAGTAACAGAAATTAGAACTGGTCCTAGATTCCTGCCATGGGATGTCTCACTGACTTTCCGTTCCCAGTGCCTTTTTTTTTTTTAAAGGGAATAATCAAATTGTATACTGAAGGCCATTTAGGCTGTTCTGAGCGTCCCCACTTCCATAGTCTGGCATGTTCCTAGGCAAAGGCAGAGCCCTCAGGCATATTCTAGCTGCTGGGGCACTGAGGAGGACAGCCATGCACCACAGAACTCTGAAATAAAATAAAATGAACTAGAAGATCAGCCTCCTCAGAATGAATTCTCAAAGCATAAAATCAACACTTCCTGTTATGCTTCTGCCCAGAGCCTGCTGCTGTCCATTTGGATAAGAGGCACAGCATGTGTTTCTAGCAACAGCTGCCTCTCTTTTCTCCTTTGGCAGCCAGGACATTGCAGCTAAAAGGATCTATTTTCCTCCTAGCTGCTACAAAGTCAGAAGCAGTGTAAGGCCTGTAATACTCTGGCCCATATGGTGTCATCTGTCAGGGGCACACGGGGGAGGATCTGAAAGTCACCAATCACAGATACAACCTATGCAGACCCTCTGGCTCCAGGATGAGCAGCTGAGGTCTAAGAGAACAATTTGGAGTCTGTTAGGCCTTACGAGTGAGAAAGAATGGAGCTTTGCAGTCCGACATGCCATTTTAGCAAGTTACTCTTCTCTCTCGACATTTGTCTTGTAGCCTGTTTACTCATGTAAAGAATGAAGGTAACCCGGGCTATCTCACAGAAGTAGGGAGAGGACCAAATAAGAGAGCTGATGTTAAATTTCTGGCATATTAAGTATGCCCTCAAAAGGATGATTCTACTCAGAGCCAGGACTAGGATAAAACATATAAGGCATTCTCCCAGGGCCCAAAGTTTAAGGGGAACCAAAACAACCCAGAAACCAAAGTCAAAACTATTTTTAAGTAATCTCTTAAAATTTAAAAATAAAAAATTAAAATTAACACAAAAATTCTATAATGGACAAAATATCTAAATTTTTAGATTCTTAATCTGTATTCTACCAATATTATTTGCCTCATCCTAATACCAGCCCTGTTTTCAGTACAATTTTACTTACAAAATTAGGAACCAGCCAGTGGGCTATAGTTTATTTGATTTTTTTAATATTGCATTAAAATAGTATTTATATTGATTTCTGAGTTTTGGGGGCAGCCATCTTAAATATTGTTTGTCCCTAAGATGAATTCCTTTCTCACCTAACCCTACTCCAAACTCTGGTTCTGTTAAGTACCATTTCTTAGTAATTTCTTATTTGCTGTTCTCAATCTCAGTGAGAAAATCCACATATTCTTTCCTCCTTCCCCTAGACTTCTCTCCTCTCTTGTTCTCTACTTAGCATCAGGAATTATTATCAGCATGCCCCTAGCTACAAAACATGGCCACATTCATTACATATTAATATAAATATTACTACAAAAAATACTACATCTTTTTACAAACATGGCCATATTTAAGGAAATGCCCCAAATCTTAATGGTCTTGCCCAAGTTGCCTTGAATAGTAGGAAGCCCTAGTTTCTCTAGAAGTTCCATACAAAATATTTCCACAATGTCTAGGGTGCTTTCAAGTACTGTCCAAATGTCCTCAAGGCCCCAATGTTTTATAAGCCAAATTTCAGATTACTTTCCCCCTGGAAAGCTATTATGGGGGTGAAAGATGTCTTACGACAAGTTTTAGGGAAATACAGATGGGTGTAAAGTATACGTATCTTCAGGGAATTTAGGGACTGAAGGGTAGGAATGAGAAAGTTGTGTAAAATACTAATAGTCCTCCACTGGGTGCATATAACATATTAAAGTCTGTCATATGTATCATCTCATTTAATCCTCATAAAAAGATTTTATGAGGTATGCTGGTAGGAAACAGCACAGACTGACATGCACAATCAGCTAGTAACTACCATTTCTAGGGTCTTTCCTGATTAACCACAATGAACTGTACACAAAACTTTACATCTTAGGAGGTTTCTTTCAGATATAGTTTCCACTTTGGTCCTTTTGGAACCTTTGGAAATAGCATTCCCATTTTCCATAAGAGGAGACTAGGGTCCACAGAGCTCCCCAAAAATATTTTCCAGCACTCTATCCTTAACAATTTGGTGTTTCTCATCTAGGAATTCTTCAAAACTCCCTAGCATTGTAAGTAAGTTGAATAAACGATGTCTTATGTAGACTCATGGGGCAAACATTATATTCAGCCCAAGCTTAAACCTATTCAGGTCAAGCTTAAACATCTCCTTCTGTGCTAGGCGGCATCCTCCAGAGCACTGTCCACCCTCCCCCACACCTCACCCTGGAGGCCAACTGCTATGGACCACACCAACAGGTACCTCTGGCTTCCCACTGGAATCTGCTAAGCAGACAGCCCCAGTAAGAAAACTGAGAAAGAAGGAAAAATGAAGTTGGGTCTCCCTGACTCCCTCCCTGTAAGAGGACCTCAGGCCAGCTGTCCCACCACAACAGCTCCACTGCCACTCCCTAACTTATTATATATCCCTGTGTGCCTTCTTAGACTCTACCCACATCCTTGTAAACAGTCCCTACTTAAACCCTACTTTACATGTGCTCTTCTGTTTGGACACTGACTGACATAGCTCCCCTATGAACCTCAAAACTGCTATGAAGCTGCTTTGACAGACCTGAGTTTGAATCCCAGCACCTCTCCTCTGTGCCCTGAGAGAGATTTTCATTTTCTCTGGGGCTCAGATCATCACCCATGACTACAACTAGGAACACTCATTAGGAATTATTCATTTCTCATCATGTCTTCAAGACATACTTGTTAAGCCTTCATTATGTGCAGCACACAAAAGAAGAAAAAAAGGTCTATCTTGACTTCCCCCAGAGAATTCACATTCCAACTGGGATATGTAGATAGTAGAGGTACACAGCGGTCTCTAAAGGGACCCACAGCATCAGGCCAAGATGGAAACAGTGAGCCCCTACAGAAAGGTGTCTCAAGGGCCTCGCAAACTCAACAAGCCCAAATCCACAAACTCCATCCTCTTCTAAGAGCTCCCTGCCTCAGTGAATGAATACCACCCCCATCCCACCCATGCAGGCCAGACACCCAGAAGCCATCTTTAGGAGCCCCTCTCCTCACTCCCCATATGAAACCAATCAGTAATTTTCATAATTGCCTCTTAAAATATCCTTAGAATCTGCTCATTTAGTCTCACCCATAATTTAAAACAAGCTACTGCCAGCACTCACTTGAATTGCAATGACTTTTTCCATATATACTTGCCCACAACCCTTTCCCCACCAAGTCATCTTCTCTATAGCAGCCACAGTGATCCTTGTAAGGTGAAAATCTTAGCAGGCTGGCCTGCAATGGCTTTGATTTCAAATTAAAAAGCGTCTCATTAAAAATGCCCACCTTTTCTCATGTGGTTTGGCTCTTGGCTACCTGATCTCAGCCAAGGGCACGCTAGCTTGTTATCTCCCTACTCTCCCTCCTCCCAACACTCACCTTCTCTCAGACCCCTATCTCATACTCCCCTCCAATACAGGAGTCTGTTTCCACTCCCTCTGAAGTCTTGCCTCCCCCCTCTTCACCAGGTACTTCTCATCTTTCAGGATCAGTTTCTTGGGGAAGACCTGTCTGATCCAACTCTATCACCCACTGTGCTATGGGCTCACAGAGAATGGAGTCTCCCTATTGCATGGCACAAATCTGCCTTTGTCTGCATTCAAATAACATAATCCTTATTCACTGAACTTTAAATATTTGTTATGTGGTCTGAACATCAAACTGTTAGTAACATGAGGACAGGGACAATGTCTTAATCTGTTCATCAGTGTATCCTCAACACATATTACAATGCCTAGCATGAACTAGGAGTTCAAAAAATATCTGTTAAATTTTTTTTTAAAGAACTGATTTATTTGAGACAGAGAGAGCCTGCATGCACATGAGTGCACTAGCTGGGGGGGAAGAACAGAGGCAGAGGGAGAAACAGGCCTCCCACTGCAGCAGGAAGCCCAACATGGGGCTCAATCCCAGGGCCCCAAGATCATGACCTGAGCCAACACAGATGCTTAACTGACTGAGCCACCCAGATGCCCTAATGTATGTTAAATTTTAGAGCAAAATCCCCCAGGAAGGAAAAGAAACGGCAGTGCCCCCTCCAGGTTAAAAGGCTCCCATCAAGCATCAAAATACGTCATTTTAAAGCATTTCGGAGAATATTACATTTTCCCTGTCTTCTTAAGGTACATTAGAAATAACTCTATTTATTGAAGGCTCTAAATCTTTATTAGGAACCTCAGTTATTGGATTTTCTTCTGACACTGGCTGGCTTTTGACTTCTGTGCTTTTTAGATTGCTCAGACTGCAGATTTCTGCTTTCTGCCTTCAGAGCTGGCAGTGTCCTTTCTGGCCTGTGTCATTGTGCCTGCCTTCAACAGCCCCTTTCATGCCTTCTCATTTGTTGCTCTGAATCTCCTGCAGACTGGGAAACTAGATAACCAAGCCGGGTGTATTGAGTGTGAAGTCAGATTGAAACGTTCCAAATGAACCCACAGGGTTCTTCTAAACTAGAGCTAATGACTTCCAGTACCCCCTGCATGCCTAAGACCAGCCACTCTCATCCCACTTTTGCACAGTTCTTTGCTTCTTCCTCTTTTTCTCCCTCTTAATAGCCTTTATTTGGCAAGATTGGCCTCTTACAGACTTGGCAGCTGATAGGAATTTTCCTTTCCCCCTTAAGGAGCAAACCCACCAAAATGGACGTGACCATCAGGATTTCAATGCCCTTATTGGTTTTCACCGTTCTTAGGAACAAAATAATATATGCAAGAGTTTACTTCTCCCCAAGTTTCCTGCAGAAGCTCAGAACTGGAGAAGGCTGCTGTATGTGTGTGTGTGTGTGTGTGTGTGTTTGGTTTTGTTTTTGGATAAATGGAGTTTTACCCAAAAGAGATGGATACCAAAGATATCAAGCAGTTATTTGGAGCATGTGAGATTTTTAGCAGCAGATAAAACCTGGGTGTCGGTGATAATGACCTTATTTTCTTAGTCATAAAGAACCTTCCTATCTTTATATCCAATTAGAATATTAATTACTTCCACCTTGAGTTAAAGGGAAGCAGAGGGAAGTCAAACTGCTGATTAAAAACTTGGGAATGGTTTTGCTGGCTGTGGAGGGACACAAAGTAAGGAACTGGTGTGGGGAATTGCTCAAGTACAGAGCAAATGAGAAAGCAACAGCTCTCAATCCTATCTCCAATTTGAGCCCTTGGCCCTTTCAAGCTGACTGCATGCTCTGAAAATGCATTAAGGAAAAGCAAGGAAGATGAAGAAAACAAAATTTGGAATGACAAGGTAAAAATCACGCTCTGATTCGAAGGGCAACTTCTCAAATGATTCTGAAAACTTGGGCTAACACGTGGCTTTGTGTAGTCAGCCAGAGCAGTCTTTTTTCTGTTAGGCCATTACTCCCATTGATGTATATGTGATGTTAACGGCAGGTTAGAACCAAAGGTGAACAAAAATGACAGCACTATCTCTTCCCTGAAAAAAAGAACAGTACGACCACAGTTTTCTACATGCTAGGAAGAGGCCAAATGCACCATTTGGGGCTGGAAAATACCCTGATGAAAAACTGGGAGGCCAGCAAGAAAAGAAGCGGCTGAGCTTGGCAAACAGCTGGCCGAGCAGGGGGTTCAGGACTAGACATACTTACATAAGGGAGGTCCCAATCCTCCTGCATTTGTGAAGTAACAGTGACTCTGAATAGTTTCTTGAAGTAATTTCCCACCCACGTACATTTTTTAACTGTTTTCCACCCAAAGAGCTTGTCTCTTAGAATAGGCTTGAAAACTCAGCTGTTCTAAGAAGCTTGTAACAGGCAAACAAGGTGTTAGCAAGAATCGGATTGATAAGAAGGGCAGGTGCCAAGGTGTAGAGGAAAAAGCCCCAGACGCAGAGCAGATGATCTGAACACTAATCCAATTATGTCATTCACTAACTAGCTCTGTGACCTTGGACACAGTGGGTGCTGAAGCCTCTGGTCTAGTTTCTTCAACTTTAAGTGGCCGAGTTTAGTCACATTCTTCTATGGTTACATTCAATGTACTAGAGAATCTGTGATTTTTAGGAATTTTGGACGCTTGAATTCTTATAGTTCATCACGCTATTGGATGTTGGACAGGACAGTGAAGAATAAAAGAAACCCTGGTCCTGCAGTAGAAAGAACACTAGACTTCAAGTAACAAGTAGCATTTGATTTCTCTAAGCCTTGATTTGCATTTCTGAAAAATGGATATAACAATAATGTACTTCACAGGGTTGCTGAGTACGTTAAACAAAACCATGTATGCCTAAACTATTTCTGTAAATCTTTTAGGAAATTGTGCTCCAGGTCCTCAAGGACTTCAGACTAGTTTATTGGGTGGATGGGAGGGCCCAAGACTAACAGAGAACCATGGTTCTCAAACCTCAATATACATGAAATCACCTGGAAATCTTGTTAGAAATGCAGATTCTGGGATGGAACCCCAGATGCCGTATTTCTAACACACTCGAGACAGATCCTACTGATTCCTAGTTCGCATTCTCAGTAGAGAGGCTATCAAACAGACATGTTTAAAACAAGACACTCTACACTAAAGCAAGTGCATGGTGCATGTCATGAGTGAAAACCTCTACTCCTTCCCATGTACCCAAGTCCTACCCTCCCTCCAAGACCAGTTCAAGCAGACTGGTTCAGACTACCACAGCCCTCTTTTTTTGTTAAGGAGTGGGGCAGAATGCTGGAGTCCAATAACTGTCTCAGGTGACCAAGATATTAAATTGGTTTAGCACCAAGCACTACAGGCGGTGGTTCTCAGCCCTGGCCACATGTTAGAATCAATTGCAGAATTTAAAAAATGTAGAGGCTCAGACCCTAGACCAGCTAATGAACTGTAAGCCATTAAAGTACCCCAGGTGGCTCTCATGTGACCCAGGTTTGAAAACTACACACCATACTCCAGTCTACTAGTGAGGGCAGAGACCACGTTGGCTTGGTTTACCACTCTATTTCCAGAGCCTGACACAAAACCTGGCATTCAACAAGTATGTGTTGAGTGAATAAATCATTAATAATAAATAAATAAATAATAAATGAACCAAAGTAATGAAAATTTAGGTTGCCAGTTACTTCTTTAATCTCTTTCCTGATCAAGTACTAAAGCATAAGGCTAAAGTTTACCTCTGGAGTAGAGTGCCCAGGTTGGAATTCTGACTCTGCCACTCAAAACCCATGCAACCTTAGGCAAGCTTCACCACCTCACTGTCCCCTAGTTGCCTGCTTAAAACAATATTACCCACTGTTTGGAGTTTGGCAGTAATTAAACGAGTGAGGACATGGGAAGCCTGCGGAAAAGTGTCTGCCACATTGTAATCACATAAGGACTGAACACTGTGTTTCTATTCCATCACTGAGCACAGAGTGGTTCTAAGAGTTCTGCAAGTGGTAAGAACAATTAGCATTCTCCTGTCATTCTTCCAGTTGATATTTCTTAAACATCATCTCTAGTCCATGCACAGAGAATCTGTGACTGTAGATATAGCAGTAAAAGGAGAGACACAGGACTGTTCTTACGTTATTTAAATATAGTGGGTGAGGTGTACATTGAGCAAGTTATTTCAAAGTGATGAGTAACAGAAAGTTATTTTAAGTGTCCTGAGTATTACAAAGGGAAAAGGACCATGAAGACAGAAAAAGGGGGTGGAAAGGCAACTCCAACTATGTCTAACAGGGGCGGTTAATACTGAAGGTCAGGGAAGACTTCCTAGAGAAGGAGGGAAGATCAAGCCAATTTGGATGAGAAAGGAAGAGAGGCTGCAGAGCCTTCCAGGAAGAACATTCATAAAAGCTCTGAAGCATGGAAGAACAAAGTATGCTTTAGCCACTGAAAGAAGGCAGGTGTGGCTGCGACATAAGAGAGCTTAGGTTGGGTTTTGAGGCCTGGGTAGTCTTGGAAAGGCAATAAACAAAACAGAGGGAGGAAAAACAGGAAGGTGAAGGTGAACATGGCATTTATTCATTCAGGAAATAAGCAAGGTGACATGCTGGGAAAGAACAAAAATGTCTGAGAGCCAGAAGGAGGTATGTCTCATAGGATCAAAAAGGAACTACTGATCACCAGTGATGTGGTTCTACAGGCATGGCCAGGCCAAATTGTAGCCACCCTGGAAAGATTGGCAGATGACTTTGACATCTTTAGAAAGGAGCCTGTTCCCTTTGTGACGATCTGTATTTCTGCCCTCCTTTCTCTCTCCTCATGATTCCTTTCCCTGCTCTACTAAGGTTCCTTTATTAACACATCCTCTCTTTCCTTCTCTTCCAAAAATCATGTAGAGAAGGAAGTATCACATAGAAATCACTGGTATGTCCCAGACATGAAATTAGAAAGAAATAATTTTGAGGTATAAGCTCCCACCTTTATTAGTTATAAGACTTGAAACTTCAGTTTCTTCATCTGTAAAACAAAGTAATGAAATCTGTATTAGAGATCTCTAAAAAGAGAAGAAAAGGATATGCATATATGAGGTGTGTGTGTGTGTGTGTGTGTGTGTGTAGTGAGAGGGGAAAAAAGATAAAGGGGGGGGGGATTATAAGGAACTGGCTCATGTGATTGTGGGAGCTGGTAAGCCTGAAATCAGCAGGCAGAGAGAAGACCCAGAGAAGACCCAGAGTTGACTTTACAGCTGAAATCTGAAGGTGGTCAACAAAAGGCCCAAGTCCTTCAACAAATGGGATGAGATTCCCCCCACGGATGGCAGATAATCAAAACTGTTCAAAACCTACTGAGTCATATGTAAATCACATCCAGAAAATACCTTCCCAGCAACATCTAGATGACTTTTGACCAAACATCTGGCCACAGCCAGACTGATGTAAAACTAACCATCACACTATCCCTTTACCCACACAGGATGTCACTTGGATCACACTGATTAATACACATGGATAAACATGGGCAGGTTCCTTTGTGTCTCTAAAGCTCAGTTTCCTTATCTGTAAATTGCAAGTAAGGCTGTCTTGCAAATCAGAATGAGAATGAGCTATCACCTCACACCTGTCAGAATGGCTAAAATCAACACAAGAAACAACAGGTGTCAGCAAGGGCGCAGAGAAAGGGGAACCCTCCTGCACTGTTGATAGGAATGCAAACTGATGCAACCACTGTGGAAAACTGCATGGAGGTTCCTCAAAAAGTTAAAATAGAACTACCCTATACTCTAGCAATTGCACTACTAGGTATTTACCCAAAGGATACAAAAATACTAATTCAAAGGGATACACACACTCTGATGTTTACTGTAGCATTATCTATAATAGCCAAATTATGGAAACAGCCCAAGGGTCCATCAACTGATGGATAAAGAAGAGGTGGTACATACATACAATAAATATTACTCAACCATCAAAAAGAATGAAAGCTTTCCATTTGCAGTGACATGGATGGAGTAGAGAGTACTATGCTAAATGAAGTCAGTCAGAGAAAGAAAAATACCATATGACTTCACTCATAAGTGGAATTTAAGAAACAAAACAAATGAGCAAAGAAGGAAGAAAAGAGAGGAAACCCAGAAACTGACATGTTTTAACAATTTTAATTTTATTTCTTTTCAGTGTTCCAAAATTCATTGTTTATGTACCACACCTAGTGTTCCATGTAATAGATGTCCTCCATAACTCTCACCACCAGGTTAGCCTCCTACCACCCCCTCCAAAACCCTGTTTGTTTCTCAGAGTCCACAGTCTCTCATGGTTTGTCTCCCCCTCCGATTTCCCCCAACTCACTTGTCTACATCTCCCCATGTCCTCTGTGTTATTCCTTATGCTCCACAAGTAAGCAAAACCATATGATAATTGTCTCTGCCTGACTTATTTCACTCAGCATAATCTCTTTTAACTACAGAGAACAAACTGATGGTTACCAGAGGGCAGGTGGGTGGAGGATTGGTGAAAGAGATGATGGAGAATAAGGAGGGTCCCTGCTGTGATGAACACCAGGTGATATGTGAAAGTACTGAATCACTATATAGTACACCTGAAGCTAATATAACACTGTATATTAATTAACTGGAATTTAAATTAAAGAGAGAGAGAGAGAGACTACTTATCTCAGAGCTGTGATGACAGTGGGGCAATCAAAAAAAAAAAACAAAACAAAACAAAACTAAGCACAGTGCCTAACACCTAGTAAACTCCCAAATGTTTCTGTCAGTTATTATCTTCATGCTAGTATTATCTGCGCTGAGAACTTGGCATTTTCTTAACTCATAACCTTAGCATATCCTTCTATGCCTACCACTTTCCACTGTGACTAAATTCAAACCATATTTCAAGAATCAGCTTACATGGGAATCCCTCCCTGACACCGTCTGCCTTATATTCAGGATTAGCTGCACTGTTTTCATGTGTCTGTCATAACACAGAGCATGCTTTGTTTTATTCTGTTTGGTTGGCAGGCTTCATAACTAATGTAAATCCTAGAGGTAAAAATGTGACCTTCATTCCCATGTCCCATCACTTAGCAGAAAGCAGGACACAGAATATTTGATGTAATTGCAAAATGAACAGAAGTGCACAGATCTGTTTGTTGCTCATACAATGAAATGTACATTTGGAGGCATTTTATCCCCCTCAAATTATATCCATTCAGCCTTCCTCACACCTCCATGTTGACCATGAGAACTCCAGCCATGTCCCAACCTCTGGAATCACAACCTCTAATATTTATGCTCTATTTAGTGACATCTTTCTTTTGTGTAGGCAAGTAGGAAAAGATGTTCAATATTTATTGAATTGAAATAAACTGATACTGGCATAATAGGATCTAACAGATTCAATATGTAGTTGTCATAGAGGAGTCAGGTATGGCTTGTTTAAACTAACAAGAGGGAATGTTTTGGGAATGATAGAACTGTTCTGTATCCTAACTTAGATAATGGTTATATGAATTAAAATTCATAAAACTATATACCCTAAAGTCAGTATTACTGTAGCCTAATAGAAATAGAAAAAAATCAACAAGTGAAAAGTGTGCATAGTGAGACAAATATACAGACAATGGCCAGACAGTAAAACTTTTAGGACAATCAACAATTTCATAACAACAAAATTCTGCCCTATTACCCCTGCAGCAACCAAGCCAAGAATTCAGAGCCAGACCATAACCTCTGTAAGCAACTGGCCCAGAATGGCCATGACTTGGTGATAACTGTTCAACTTCCCTACCTTTCATCCCCACTTCCAACTCAGGGCCAACCAGAGCAGGCCAAACCAATCACCAGGAGGCTGTACTTCTAATTACCCCACGCCCAGCTTCCCCAGGCCAACAGTCTGCCAATGAGGGCACATCTGAAGCCTTCCCTTTTCTTCTCTGTACTGCTTTCCCACCCTCCTGCCTGCCTTTGAGTCTGTCCAACACAGTATAGGGTGCTGACTCTCTTGCTATAAGCAGCTCTGAATAAGCCATTTGGTTTTTCCTCATGTGGATGGTCTTTGTTTATTTCCACAATACTATGCTATCATTTGGGATAAAACAGAAGTAAATGTATGTGTTTGTGTATGCATAGATTGTAATTAAAAGTACATCCACACACATGAAAACAAATAGGATTGTGCTTCCTAGGTAGGGAATTGGTTGGTTGAACAATAGGGGTAATAGGCTGATTTTTCAGTGTTCCTTTTTGAGCCTTTTGAATGTCCCCCCACCACCAAATCAATGATTTATATAAAACTAAAAAGCAAAAGTGACATTCAGTAAAATACAAAGACTTCTAGATTATAAGAAGTATTTATTATTCAAATTCATACATGACTACAAACAGTCTCTAGAAGTAACCAGCCTGATCATTATTATGTTTAGAGTAAATTGGGGAGAAGGTGTTTGGTGAGTCGTTTCACATCTCTGAGCTCCAATGATGTCACGAGGGCAGCCCCAGCCCAGGGAGAGGGCAGGCAGGACTCCCTCCCACTTCATATGCGTGGTTCCTGTCATATCTTAAGTGCATTAGCTGGGCTAGACCAACTGCTAAAGAAACACAGCCCAACACTTGTTCTCAGTTACAGTGAATGTTTCTTTCTTGCTCAAGCAACAGAGAGAGTGAATGAGGTGTTGGGTGGTTCTCCCCCGCTCAGTTGCTCAGGAGCACAGACTGACTGCTGTCCTGCCATCTTCGATGCGGGGCTTCTAATGTCTCCCTGGGTAGCATCTCTATCCATCTAGCTCAAATAGGAAGGACACAGGGAAACACAAAAGTGAGGCTCTCTGGGCCGTGTCTGGGAATGTGGACTGTTACTTACAATCGCCAGATTTAGCAAATGATGGGACACTCTGTATTTTATCCGGGAAAATGTGAATTCTGGATAAATAACACAGTATTCTTTTTAGTATAAGTAGTAAGTCCCATACAGGTTTCAGTACCTATTTATTCTAAAAAAAATTATTTATCTAAAATTCAAATTTGAGTGGGAATCTTGTCTTCTACCTGGCAATCAGGGGCCACATTCCATTGGTTAGAAATGAACACAGGCCTCCATTAGTTAACAAAGAAGGCTAGAAAAATGTGGGTTTTTTGTTGCCCCAGAAGGAAAGAGTGTGGGTTTTGTTAAGCAGCTAGCATTCTATGCTGCAGGAAGAAATGAACAAAATTTAGCTCCTTCCTTATTTCTACACTATAGGTGTTATAGGACCTAGAGAAGTAATAGAAAATAGCAGTTCTTGAGCTCTGACATGACTTAGAATTTCTGGAACGCTAGTTAAAAGATTAAAATCTTTTGTCCCAGATTCTTGACCATTCCAAATTCTTTCAGTCTTAGAGCTCAGGATCTTCTTCCTTATCCAGTGCCCCATGGGGCTCTATCGTAGGCAGTGGAAGCAACATACTTTGAGATCTTAGGGACTTGGACATATGTACATGAAAACATTAAGAACTCAAACAGTTTGAAATGAAGCAGTAAAAGAGGCATAGTTTCCTCTAACTAAGCGTGCAAGAGGCCACCCATTTGGGGAACAGAGCACAACTCAAACACCTGCCAAAACTATCTCCAGAGGTTCTGCCACTTGAAACAGTCCTCAGTAGATGACAAAAATAAAGTAACAAGAAGAAAGTGACCCAACATTCTGGTCCTTCAACAAACTCAGACAGTCCTCCTCCCCGGGCTGCAGGGCCAGCCACTAGAGTGAGCAGGACAGCCAGTGTGGACTCCACTAAGTCATCTGCTTGGAGTGGTGTGATTTGCAGAGCTGACTGCTGTCTCCAGTAGTTTAAAGAACAAGAGAGGTATTTTTTTTAACAAATCCTCTTGTAATGGTTGAAATCCCGGCATCCATTTGTATTCATTTTGGAAGCTGGCACCCATCGCTTAAGGGACTGGTAATAAAACTGACAATCCGCTACTGTGGAATCCATGCAGGTATTATTAACTTTAACTGAATTGATCTCAACTAGATCACTGTCAGAGAGGATATGGTAACAATCGATTTTTTTTCCAGCTCTGAGAGCATTATCAGTTGACTTATTACCATTTTTCCAGTCTTTTTTTTTTTTTTTCTCCTTTTGCTTGAAGGTTTATGGCAGCATTTCTTTCTTCTTGCTTTCTCATTTCAATTTGTAAATAGTATGCTTTTAAGCACAATATTTAGGGAGGAGAGGCAATGCAGCTTCAAAAACAACTCATCCAAGCCCATAAATTTGGCAGCTGTAGAATATGCTTAAATAGGGATTGAGAAAAAAGAACACTCTCTCTGAACATGACGCATTTCAACCATGCATTATGGATGGTTAAGCCATCCATAATGTCCATCCTTTATGGACAAAGTATGCTCCCCAATTTCATATGTTGAGGCTCTAACCCCCCAGTGTGGCCATATTTGAAAGAGGTGATTTTATAGAGGTTAAGTTTAAATGAGGTCATACGGATGGGCCTTAATGCAGTAGGACTGGTGTCCTTATAACAAGAAACACCAGGGAAACACACACACACAGAAAAGGCCAGGTGAGGACACAGCAAGAAATCAACAATCAGCAAGCCAAGGAGAGAGGCCTTAGGAGAAACCATAGCTGACAACACCTTGAACTTGGGACTTCCAACTTCCAAAACTGCAAGGAAATGAATTTCTCTTGTTTAAGTCCCCCAGGTCTGTGGTGTTTTGTTAGGATAACCAGGTTGACTAATGCACGCACCTACCCAGAGGACTGGAGTGCTAGGCTACAGTGTTTTCCTGATGGGCTTGGGAAGAGCACCACATGTTCTCTATCAGCATTAAGGTGAACGGAGGCATCACCCTGCATATTCCAGGCACACACATCCTGTTCCACATACGTAGCATTTGCATCTGCCTCTCCCACTGTGCTCACCTGTATCAGCAGCCAGTGCGAAACCAGAGGCCTTACAGGGAAGGATAAAGCATGGAACTCTGGTATGGCTGACCCTGGCCCTGCAGTTCTTTCCTAGCACTATGACCTTGAGCACTGTGACCCTGGAAAGTGAACCCGCATAGACTTCAGTGTTACTACCTGGAGGATAGGGAGACCACCACCTGTTTCTGAGAGGTGTTACAATGATCCAATGGAATAATAAATATGAAAGTATATTGTACAATGTACAATGTAACAACTAGTAACAGGTGGAGGGATGCCTACTTGGCTCAGTCATTAAGTGTCTGTCTTCAGCTCAGGTCATGATCCTAGGGTCCTGGGATTTAGCCCTGCGTTGGGGTCCCTGCTCAGCATGAAGGCCACTTCTCCCTCTCTGCCTCCTCCTGCTTCTGGTGTTCCCTCTCTCACTGAGTCTCTGTCAAATAAATAAATAAAATCTTAAAAATAATAATAACAGGCAGAGTAAAGTTCTGATAGTAGAGTGTTATACGAGTCATTCTTTTCATTTGTTATCTCAACTACTTCAGGAATGTATATTTTAAACTTGAGTCTATGGGGGGGGGAGATAAACTTTTCTACTGCTAGAAATCATTTTTTAAAGATTTCATTTTTATTTATTTGACAGAGAGACAGAGAGTACAAGTAGGCAGAGCAGCAGAGGGAAAGGGAGAAGTAGATTCCCCGCTGAGCAGAGAGCCCGATTCAGGGCTCGATCCCAGAACCCTGGGATCATGACCCGAGCTGAAGGCAGCCGCTTAACTGACTGAGCCACCCAGGCACCCCTGCTAGAAATTATTTTAACAAAATCAGTAAGACAGAGGTCTGTGCCAATTACAAAGTGATTCCTGAAGATGTAGGAGTATATTAAGACAAATTATAAATAATCCAAGGTGTACGGAAAAGTCAAGAATGCTGGTTCCTTAAAGCACAGGGCCTGCACTCAGTCCCAACTCTGAGTATGATTTTCATCTTTCTCTTACAAATGATGTATTAGGGGCAGGTTATTTAATCTTTCTAGGCCTTACAGGTTTGTTAAGGGTTAAATATACTATATGTGTATATGAACTACCATGGCGCTTTCTGTGTAAGAAATGTGCATTATTGGGGCGCCTGGCTGGCTCAGTGGGTTAAACCTCTGCCTTTGGCTTAGGTCATGATTCCAGGGTCCTGGGATTGAGCCCTGCATCAGGCTCTCTACTCAGCAGGGAGCCTGCTTCCCTCTCTCTCTCTCTCTGCCTGCCTCTCTGCCTACTTGTGATCTCTCTCTCTGTTAGATAAATAAATAAAATCAAAATTTAAATAATAAAAGAAATAAGCATTATTATTTCCTGTCCTGATTCCACCAACAATTTCCTGTGTGACCTTGAACTCAACCTTCTAAGCCTGTTTCCTCACCTGGATGCTAGGACTTCCTTCGAACAGGCTATCATTTAAAAATAATGAACATTGTGGCTATATTGTGAGGCTGATTGATAATTCAGACTATGCTACTGCGAAATAAAACTTACAAATCAGGACTTTAAAAAAAACCACCAAAAACAAAACAAAACAAAACCACCAGTGAATTGATTTGAAAATGGTTCTCCCTAAGCACACAGGGTCATGAACAGAAAACCGAGCCTCGTGAATCTTTTTCCTCTGGACCAGTTCACCATTGCAGAAATGCACATCACATACCAACTCCGTGCAGAGCATGGTTCTAGAAGCCAAGAACACTGCCAAGGCAAGCTCATGCATGGTAAACCATACAGTTTAGAGCATTCACTGCTGTGCCATGCAAAGGACTTTAGGATAGATCAAGAGAGGGGCACCTGGGTGGCTCAGTGGGTTAAGCCTCTGCCTTCGGCTCAGGTCATGATTTCAGGGTCTTGGGATCGAGCCCCGCATCGGGCTCTCTGCTCGGCAGGGAGCCTGCTTCCTCCTCTCTCTCTCTCTTTCTGACTGCCTCTCTGCCTACTTGTGATCTCTCTCTGTCAAATAAATAAATAAAATCTTAAAAAGAAAAAAAAAGATAGATCGAGAGAGAGCAAGCTCAGCATCGAGAGGAGGTTAAAGTCGCAGAGCTGGATGTCAGTCTTCAATATTTATGAGGTGGAACAATTCTAGATGAGCACAGCTCCACTGGCCTAGAGCTGTCAGAATGAGAGCCAAACCGTGTGGGCTTCTCTCCTGGTGAGGTGCTGGGCCCTCCACCCTGACCTCATGGTCCTGTGCCAAGCATGCTGACAGAAATTACCCAAGCTTGTCCTTACTTAACTTCCCAAATCACTGTCTTTCTGAAGCCACAACCAGGTCAGGAGGTCAGGCAATGAAATCACCCCCCTGCATGTGTGTGTTGGTTTGTTTTTACTCATCTGTGCAATGAGACCTACTTCACAGGGTTTTTCTAGAAATAAAATTAGATACTATACAGCAAAATGCTTATAGAAGCATCACAAATACAAATGCTCATCATTGCTGCCATCATCTGCCTCAGAGGGCTCCGCCATGTGAAACCACACACTTCAGCCTGACCCCACAGCAGATGGCTGCCAGAAATATCAATAGCAGCAATTTCTCCAGTCATTCTTCAAATTCTGCTTAGTGTTCATTATCACCTTTATTGACTTAGCCCAGCTGCAGGCACAAGCTCAGCTCCATCATTCTGTCACCAGGATTCAGCTGGGCAATTTGTGATTTCCCAAGGAGGAAGGATGTTGGGGCAGGAATGCAAATAGAATTCAACAGCACAGCCTGAGGGCCCCCTCCCTCCCACTGTCCTCTGTCATGGCTGGGTCCCCACAGAGTAACAGCTGGGCTGTTCCTTTCTGATCCTGGGGTCAGGAGGGCCCTCAGAGCTGGAATCGATGTTCTGCAGGGCCGGCCATCACTTCAGTATTAGCCTTTTACAGAAGCAATGTGACATAGTGGGAATAACAGTAGTAATGCCCTGTTTGCTGGGCAGGCGGGGGGGCGGGGTTGCTATGTTCCAGTCTCTCTGCAGAGGCTCTAAAATTGCCTAGATTTGGGGCCCCTGGGAGGCTCAGTGGTTAAAGCCTCTGCCTTCGGCTCAGGGGTCATGATCCCAGGGTCCTGGGATGGAGCCCCATCTGGCTCTCTGCTCAGCAGGGAGCCTGCCCCCCACCGCCGCCTGCCTCTCCACCTACTTGTGATCTCTGTCAAATAAATAAATAAAATCTTTAAAAATAATAAATAAAATTGCCTAGATTCAAACGTCAGCTTTGCCCATTTCTATCTGTGTAGCCTTGAGGATGTTACTTAGTCTTTCTGTGCCTCAGTTGCCTCATCTGTAAGATGCTTCTGCCATTATTTGGAGGATTATATAAATATATAGCATACAAAATGTACACAAGTGGAAATATATAAAGTATGAATATGCAAGATATATACTACACAATATATAAAACTATATAAATCTACAAGACAACCTATGTATCTTATGTGTCATATTAATTATTAGTTACATTGTTACTACCATTATCATCATTATTATGACTCTCCTATATTCATTTCCTGTTATGGCTATAACAAATTACCATAAAATTTGTGGCTTAAAATAACACAGACTTACTATGTTACAATTCTAGAAGGCAGAGCTGTGTTCATTCAGGAGCCTCCAGAGGAGGACATACTTCCTTTCCTCTTTCAGGTTCCTGAGGCATCTCCGTTCCTTGGCTCATGCCCTTCTCTTTGCACCTGTCCAACCTCTGTTTCAGGCCCTGCTTCTCGACTCTGGTCCTCCCGCCCTATTACAAGGACTCCTGTGATTTCATTAAGCCTAACACAATAACCTAGCACTTCACCCCCATCTTGACAGCCTTAACTCAAACACGCCTGCAAGGGAAGGCAACATATTCACAGGTTCTGAGAATTAGCATGGAGACATCCTTGAGGGGCCACAACTGGGCATCCCACAGCTCCTGAGAGTGAAATATCTGCCAGGGTATTTTACAGTAAGGAACAGAGTCTTGGAGGAAGTACAAAAAAGCTAAAAATGCTAGAAGTGGGTTCCAGACAGAAGTCTTTTTTTTTTTTTTTTTTTTACAAAAACCCATATTCTTTGTGCTAGTTCCTCCTGGACAAGGAAATGGACGTTCTGAGCTGGTGTCCCAGCTCTGCTCCAAGCTGCCGGATGGCTCAGGGCCACTAAGAGATGTCAATGAGAGTATGGCTCTGGAGTGGATTTAAACTATGTTTCACTAGTACAAGGCCTCCCTGCCCCTTGTGTAGGGGTCCAGGTAGAGAAACCAAGGCCAGGGGAGTGGAACGATGTAAAGGACACCTAGTAAGGACATAGTAGAGCCAAGATTTCACCCCAGATCTGCTTGACTCCAAAGAAAATAACAGCTGTATTCAGTGAAAATTATAAAGAGTCATGGCAAAAGAAATGTGCTTTTGTGATTCGCAGCTGGAATATATACGGTGTAACCTTTTCATACTCTCATGTACATAACCTTTCAAGTACAAAGCATAAAGTGCTTCTATTCAGTCTTGTACTTTATACACTACAACCTTTACACTTTCAACATGGACACATTTGGGGCTGAGAAGCTGGGACTGACATCTGAACACAGAAGGAAAAGGTTATGGCTCTCTGCTAAAGAAAGGGGAAGGTCAAGAGAGGACAGGCTCAAAAACTCAAATACATGACCCCCCTCATATAAGCAGAAACCCGACTGGCTCACCCACTTCTGGCAGAAAGTACAAGAAAACACCTTAGAATAAAGAGGAAGTCGTTTTTAGTGCCAATTAAATCAGGTTCTTTCCACTGTGCATGGTGGATGGCAGACTTAAAGAATGTATTTCTTTCCTCTTGCCCAAGTTAGTTACATTTGAAAATTTAAGTATGTCTGAACGGGGGTAGGTTAAGTCAAATGAATTAAGAGCATTGGCTGGCTCCTAAGAGGAACTGAGCACAGCCTTGCCCATAAGGTTGGCCGCCAAGGGGCTTGGAATATGATGGTTTGGATCATGGGATCAAATCCCCACTCTGCTTTGTTATACTGAATAAATTTTTTTAAGTTTCTATTTTAATCATCTGGTGCCATTTACAAGTTCCCTTCTTAATCCCCATTCCCTATTTCACCCATCCCTCCCATCCACATCCCCTCTGGTAACCAGCAGTTTGTCCTCTGTAGTTAAAAGTTTATTTTTCGGTGTCTCTTTTTTTCTCCTCTTCGCTCATTCATTTTGTTTCTGAAGTTCCACATATGGGTGAAATCATATAGTATTTCTCTTTCTCTGACTGATTTATTTCACTCTCTAGCTCCATCCATGTTGTTGAAAATGGCAAGATTTCACTACTTTTTATGGCTGAGTAATATTCTACTGTGCATACACACATACACACACATACATCTTGTTTAACCATTAATCAATTGATGGGATACCTGAGCTGCTTCCAGCCCATATCTTGGCTGTTGTAAATAATGTTGCTACAAATGTTGGGGTGCATATATCCCTTTGAAGTAGTGTTTTTGGGTAAATTCCTAGTAGTGCAATTGCTGGGTCACAGGGTAGCTCTATTTTAAACTTTTTGAGGAACCTCCCTACTGTTCTTCAGAGTGGCTGCACCAGCTTGCACTCCCACCAACAGTGCAGGAGGGATCCCCTTTCTCCACATCTTCACCACGACTCATGTTTCATGTGTTGCTGATTTTAGCCACTCTGACAGGTGTGAAGTAACTTCTCATTGTAGTTTGATTTGCATTTCCCTGAAGATTAGTGATGTTGAGCATCTTTTCATCTGTCTTCTGGTCATCTGTACTACTTCTTTAGAGAAATGTCTGCCCATGTCTTCTGCCCACTTTTTTTTTTTTAAGATTCTATTTATTTATTTGATAGACTGAGATCACAAGTAGGCAGAGAGGCAGGCAGAGGGGGAGGAGGAAGCAGGCCCCTTCCTGAGCAGAGAGCCCATGTGGGGCTCGATCCCAGGACCCTGAGATTATGACCTGAGCTGAAGGCAGAGGCTTTAACCCACTGAGCCACCCAGGAGCCCCTTCTTCCCACTTAACTGGATTATTTGGTTTTTGGTGTTGGTATCAGTTCTTTCTATGTTTTGGGTACTAACCCTTTATCAGATATGTCATTTGTAAATACCTTCACCCATTCAGTGGGTTGCCTTTTAGCTTTGCTTATCTTTTCCTTTGTTGTACAAAACCTTTTTTCTTTTATGTCATCCTAGTAGTTTATTTTTACTTTTTTTTTCCCTTGTCTCAGGAAACACATCTAGAAAGAAAATTGCCACAGTTAATGCCAAAGAAGTTCCTCCCTGTGATCTCTTCTAGAACTTCTGTGGTTTCAGGTCTCACATTTAGATCTTTAATCTGTTCTGGATTCATGTTTGTGTACTCTTAAGAAAGCAGTCCAGTTCCATTCTTCTGCATGTTGCTGTCCAATTATCCCAGCAGCATTTGTTAAAGACACTGTCTTTTTCCCATTGGCTCTTCTTTCCTGCTTTGTTAAAGATGAATGGACCAAATAATTGTGGGTATATTTCTGAATTTTCTATTCTGTTCTATTGTATGTCTATTTTTGTGCCAGTACCATACTGTTTTGATTATTACAGCTTTGTAATATAACTTAAAGTCCAGAATTTTAAACTTTATTTCTTTTTTTCTTTTTTTTTTTCTTTTCAAGATTGCTTTGCTTATTCACAGGGTATTTTGTGGCTCTATACAAATTCTAGGATTGTTTGTCCTAGCTCTGTGAAAACTGCCGTTGGGATTTTGATAGGAATTGCATTAAAGTTCACTGGATGAATTCTTAACCTAATGAGCCCCACTCTTCCTCTATAAACAATCATGTATATTCTTCGGGGGTTTTTAGGAGAAAAAAATGAAAAATGATTTGTAAACCACTTTGCAGAGTGACTCATACATCACGTGCACTGATGTGTTGATGGTGTATGTTAACTGACATCTTCCCACATTATAACTCAGGGGCCTTTGACCAATCCTGGCATTCCTTTTACAAAGTGTAAATTCAGCAGAATGCATAAGAAGCTTCTAGGAGCTTATTTCAAAAACTATTCAAATAAGAAAAAAAAGGGGCACCTGGGTGGCTCAGTGGGTTAAGCCGCTGCCTTCAGCTCAGGTCATGATCTCAGGGTCCTGGGATCGAGCCCCGCATAGGGCTCTCTGCTCAGCGGGGAGCCTGCTTCCTCCTCTCTCTCTCTGCCTGCCTCTCTGACTACTTGTGATCTCTCTCTGTCAAATAAATAAATAAAATCTTTTAAAAAAAATACGAAAAATAGAAAAATATACCAAAATGATGATAGTTAATATTTATTAAGCATCTGTGGTGTTCCAGGTACTCCTTTAGGTATTTTACGTATATTAATAATTTAATCCTTATATAACCATGATTATAGATTTAATATCAACCCATTTTAGAGATGATACAACTAAGGGACAGAGTTCACAGTGCTAAGAAATATTAGGGCCAGGGTATTAACTCAGGCAGTGTGGTTCCACAGCCTACACATTTTATAATTACACCAAGATGGCTATATAGTTTACCATACAATCCAGGACACTTTTTAGCAAGGAAAGCAGGCAGAAATCTGGAGTGTTCAGGCTAGCCAGGATATATTGCCATGCTAGCTCTACTGTCCATGTAATAGCCTTCAAGACCATAAATGGATCTTAATCATCATCTTCTGCTTGCCTTTAATGAGGAAACTTTAGTGTCTGTCTCATGGCAGGAACTCAATAAATTTATGTTAAATGAATGAATGAGTGAGTAAATGAGTTGAATAACTTGTCAAAAGGCTGAAGTATCATTTTCTGTTATTCTTATGATGTGATTACATAGCTTGGCAATATCTGGGTTGAAGTTGTCTGAGCATTTTCCTGTACTTTCTCTCATAGGACAGATAGTGACTATTAATTACTTCAGGATTAATTCCAGAGATAAAACAACTTACGGGGGGTGATGAGAAAAAGATCTGAGAGCAACACATTGTTATGCAGACAACTGAAACACTGTGCCTGCAGGAGAGTCAGGACAAAAGACTGACCTCTGTCTCCCTGGCAATTTATGTATAAGAAACAGATCATATCTAGTCCTTCTATATTCCATATTGTCCCATAACATCAGAGAAAGTTTTGCATATTTTCTTCTCAGGCAGTTCCAGCAGGTGCCTTGGAAAATAAAACAGTACCTAATATTCATGGTTCTGACTATACACCAAGTATAGGTCTCAACAACCTTACATATAGGAACCTTTACCATCACTTACAAGGCAGGTACTACTGTTATCCATTTTATGGAGCAGGAAATACACATAGCTAATAACTTTCAGTGCTGGGAATTAAGTTGAGAAATTATGAATTAAATAGTTCCAGAGTCCATGCTCCTCACTGCTATGCTCTGCTGCCTTCTTATGCTGATGCAAATGATCAGCTCTGTTATGAGAAGCATCCAGATAGATGGAGGAGGGGAATAAAGAAGTGTTACAGAGAAGAATTACTCACTAGAAGAGAGACAGGAAGCTCTCACCAGAGAAAAAATAAAAGTTGTAGAAAGATGGGCGTTACTAGCCTTGTGGGCTGGTTATGGAGAGAGTGTTCCCTAACATCAGGAGAGTAAGAAAGCAGTAAAATTTTGGAGGACAGCTATTTCTCAGGTGGCAGATTTTGAGAATATCAGCAATGAAAAAGAATTTTAAAGTTATTTTCCTTTGTTCCAAGAATATACTTCATCACCACCCTAAAAGTTAGAAGTGATTTTTAAGAGGCCTAGTAAAGTTTTTACTATATTTAAACTCTGTGTTTTCATAGAATGTCTGTTCAAATTGACACAAATTTGTTCCATTTGGCCTTCACATATAGTATCCCATCTTATCTGTACAAAGGGACTGTGAGGTAGATACTACTAACGCCACATTGTAGATGAAGAAACTCTGGATCAGAGAAGTTAAGTAATTTGCTTAACATCACCCAGAAAGTAAATATTAGAGCTAGGATTTGAACTAAGGTCTGAGTCCAAAAAGCCCTATTCTTACAATGCACAATAAATTGGTTTGCTCCTCCTGTGACAAGGCCAAAGTTCACCCAGAAACAGAGAAAGATCTAGAATATCTAATTCTAGTGACATTATAGCTTCCCTTATTGCCTACATCTCCTCCCAAATGCATACTTTATACACTCTCAGGATATTTCACACATAGAAAGAAGGGAAATTCTAGACTGGAAGAAAATGTTAGTTTCCAAAGAAATCCCTTCCAAATGTTACTGATATTTGACCTTGCACCTCACTTTTTTCAAAAATGAACTACAAGAAATAAGATACACCCACACATATTACATACACATACATATGTACATACATATATGCAATAAGACATTCTTTGAACTTGTGGTAAAATGGAAGGCCATATACTATATCCGTGAACAGCTCTGATTTGGTGGGAGACACATGTGAATGTAATACCAGTCCACCTTTCAGTATCTATAGGATTATGGACATTTAATTCAACTGCTCTGTTTCTCAACTTTTTCATTGGTAAAATAAGGGTAGTTATTCCTCCTTATAGTGTTGTGCTGATTAAATAATATATGTGTGCTGATTAAATAATATAAGGACAGAATAAAAGATTGCTTTTATTACTTCAAATAAAAGCTTTCTATTGTTACCCAAATTAAGCTATCAAAATTCACTGTGGCTTAGGCAGTTAAGTATCTGTCTCCAGCTCAGGTCATGATGTCAGTGTTCTGGAAGCCAGTCCTGCATTGGACTCCCTACTAAGCAGACCACCTGCTTCTCCCTCTGCCTGCCACTCCCCCTTGCTTGTTTTCTAACAAATAAATAAATAAAATATTTTTAAAAAATTAATTGAGCTTTCTCAGTACAAAACACATACAGCAATGGCCAAAACCACTGGCCTTATCATGTAAAGGACCATGAATCAAATGGTCACAAAGTCACTCATCTATCTTAATGGTATAACTAGATAAGTCATTTCTTTTCCTGAGCCTTTTTTTTAAATCAATGTCATCTGATTGAATCAAATATTATTATGGGTAAAGCAATGGTTTATGTTCAGTTCTGACATTAAAATACCAGTTCCTAGGCACAGTAAAATGTCAACAGCACCCTCTTCCAACATTAAGAACACTGATTCTTGGTTAAAATGTCCTCAACAGGTCATCCTAGATGAAACTGTATGGAAACAGGACATTCTATCTTAATGAACAATTTGTGGTCCTATAAAAGGTTGTCACCTCAATTTCCTTCTAAGAAGGAAGCATTTCTATCCAGATCCTGAGGGAAGGGTAGGGATTAGTACCTAGAAAAGTAAGTAGACTTAGTTCTGACTTCCTCCCACCACATGAGCACACAAGGTGATGTCACAACAGTCAAATGAATACTGCTCTGGAGATAAAGGCATCTGTTAGCTATCCTTCACATAGCTCTAGACACTGTCAGGCCATCCAATGTCATCCAAAAGTAAATACTACAACTGAGCTGACCACTTTAAAATGTAGAGCAAGAGGGCGCCTGGGTGGCTCAGTGGGTTTAAGCCTCTGCCTTTGGCTCAGGTCATGATCCCAGGGTCCTGGGATCAAGCCCCGCATCGGGCTCTCTGCTCAGCAGGGAGCCTGCTTCCTCCTCTCTCTCTGCCTGCTTCTCTGCCTGCTTGTGATCTCTGTCTGTCAAATAAATAAATAAAATCTTTAAAAAACAAAATAAAATGTAGAACAGGGCACCTGGGTGGCTCAGTTGGTTGGGTGACTGCCTCTGGCTCAGGTTATGGTCCTGGAGCCCTGGGATCGAGTCCCGCATCGGGCTCCTGCTCTGTGGCGAGTCTGCTTCTCCAGCTGACCTCTCTTCTATCATGCTCTCTCTCTCATTCTCTCTCAAATAAATAAAGTTTTTTAAAAAAATAAATAAAATGTAGAGCAGCCATCTATTCAATTCTTTCCATTTTTCATAGAAAAATCAAACACATGTAAGTAACTGGCTCACAGATTCTTTAATTCATTTATAAATTCAAATTCCTTTACGAAATGCCTACTAATATGCTAAACATATGGGAGAAATTAAAATACAGTTTTTGCCCTCAAGGCTCATAGGCAAGACAAACTACTAACGTGATGCCAGCATGAGAAGGTGCTGAAAAGTACTATGAAGACACCCAAACACACTTGAGGGAGTTAAGGCAGCAGTGTGCTGACACACTGGCTCTGGGGGTGGCAGGAACTCAGATTTAGAGCTCTTGCTGATTTCTGTGATGTTAAAAACTCCACAAAGGCCTATTTCCAGGCTTCATCAAAATAGTCCTGAACAAAGAGTTGGGAAGAGGGGTGTGTAATTAGCTCTTATAAACTAATCTACCCCAGCAGTAAAGGGCAGAGTCTCAGAAGTACTGACAAAGGCTTTCTTATGTGTTTGACCTTTCAACTAAGAGAGTTCTAAACTAAGAGATTCTACCAAAATGCTGGTACAGCATTCTACCAAAATGCTGGTACAGACAGGACCCATAATATTTATTAAATTCCATGCAAGGAGCCTAGACAAACCTAACGTCAGAGGGTTCTTTTGTCATCGAGGGCAGATATGCCTGACTGCTGAGGTCCACATATGTTTACCTGTGTCTAGGAAGAGTACTTAGCATTTTGGAGTGGTACATTTGTTCAGATTATCAACTGCATGCCCTCAGAATAAAGATTCAGTGAACCTGCTGTCAGAAGAATTTCCCCTGTGGTGGCAGAATGAAATCAATGTGTTTGGTGGAATACAGTTAAATCAATAAGTAGTGCTGTTTTAACACATCTCAGACACTGCCAAGAAACCTGACCTGAGTTTAAGAACATGACGAAAGCCAAACTTTCTTGTTTATACAGCAATTCAGGGATATTAGGGGAGTTATTCAAGACATTTAGCTCTTTCATAGTAACAGGCCCATACAATGTTAAATGAGTAATTTAATAACTAAATTTACTGTTCTGTAGTCCAAACATTTGAAACACTCTGTTTCACTGTGTAGTGGGTTTTTCTAGTGCAGGATTTCTCAGAGTTTTTATTCTGCATTAATTATGGCTACCTTATTGACCCATATTAAGTTATATCAGTCAATCATCTGTCAAGCACTTCAAATATGTTACCTCTTTTAATCTTTTTATCAATTTTGTGAAATAAAGATGATCATCTACATTTTTCTGGAGATGCAACTAAGGCTTATAAACTTGAAACACTATGTTCAGGATGATAGACCCACTGAGCAGACACTTTTCCAAAGAAGACATACAAATGGCTAACAGACACATTAAAAAATGTTCATCATCATTAGCCATCTGGGAGATTCAAATCAAAACCATATTGAGGGCGCCTGGGTGGCTCAGCGGTTGGGCCGCTGCCTTCGGCTCAGGTCATGGTCTCAGGGTCCTGGGATCGAGTCCCGCATCGGGCTCTCTGCTCAGCAGGGAGCCTGCTTCCCTCTCTCTCTCTCTCTGCCTGCCTCTCTGCCTACTTGTGATCTCTGTCAAATAAACAAAATCTTTAAAAAAAAAAAACAAACATATTGAGATACCACCTTACATCCAGTTAGAATGGCCAAAATCAACAAGACAGTGAATAAGTGTTGGAGAGGATGTGGAGAAAGGGGAACCCTCTTACACTGTTGGGGGGAATGCAAGTTGGTGTAGCCATTTTGTAAAACAGTATGGAGATTCCTTAAGAAATTAAAAATAGAGCTTCCCTATGACCCTGCAATTGCACTATGGGATGTTTACCCCAAAGATACAGATGTCGTGAAAAAAGAGTCATCTGTACCCCAGTGTTCATTGCAGCAATGGTTATAGTCACCAAACTGTGGGAAGAACCAAGATGCCCTTCAATGGACGAATAGATTGGTATGATATGGTCCATATATACTATGGAGTATTATGCCTCCATCAGAAAGGATGAATACCCAACTTTTCTATCCACATGGACGGGACTGGAAAAGATTATGCTGAGTGAAATAAGTCAAGAAGAGAGAGTCAATTATCATGTGGTTTCACTTACTTGTGGAGCATAAGGAATAACATGGAGGACATTAGGAGAGGGAAAGGAAAAGTGAATTGGGGGAAAGCAGAGGGGAAGATGAACCATGAGAGACTGTGGACTCTGAGAAACTGAGGGTTTTAGAAAGGAGGGTGGTAGGGGATGAGTGAGCCTAGTGGTAGATATTAAGGAGGGCACATATTGCATGGAGCACTGGGTATCGTGCATAAGCAATGAATCTTGGAACACTGAAAAAATAAAATTAATTAAAATAAATAAACCCATCTTAGAAAAAAGTCATAAAAAGAAGAAATACATTTACAATACTGTACTGGGTTTATTTTTTTAAAAAATCCACGTATGGGGCACTTGGGTGGCTCAGTCATTTAAGCATCCAACTCTTGGTTTTGGCTTAGGTCATAATATAAATAAAGGTAATGAGATCAGGCCTCCTGTCAGGCTCTGTGCTAAGCATGGAGTCTGCTTGGGACTCTCTCTCCTTCTACCCATCTCCCCATGAACACACACACACACATGTTCTGTCTCTCTCAAATAAAAACCTATGTATAGGTGGATCCATGTAGTTCAAACCCATTATTCAAGGATCAACTCTATTAAGGGCAAAGGTGGGGTTGCAGAAACTGTTCAAGTCTTCAGAAATGGGTTTCTGTCCTGGAAACATCACAGACATAACCTTGAACAAATTGTTTCACCTTTCAGGCTCAGTCTTCTCTGCAGAGTAATGGTGTTACATGAAATAATCTCCCTGCTCCCTGGTGCTGGGTTTCGTCTACCATGGATGTCCTGCACTCCCTCCATGTCTTGCTGCATAAGCCCAATTTACAATGATCATTCTTTCACTCTGGGCAAGTGCCTTATAGAGTTTTTCATGCAGTCAGCAATTCTGAAAAATGAAGAATGCACTACATGGACCTATGCTGTGATGAGTTCTCCCTCTGGTCAGAGAATATGCTTGCTTGCTGCTTGCGATAAAAGCAGGGGATTCCCTCATTTTAGAACATCTTTTTGTGGTGTACTCCACTGAGCATAAAGACTCTACCTGGCCCTCTTTGTTGTGTGTGGAATTTAGGGATCACGGAACTGGTTTGGCAATGGTGGTATTCCTGTTACTGATTTTATAGCAATTTTTATAGAGAGCTTTGTCTCTGACCCAGGAGTCTTGTATTTTCTAGCAGCACCCAAGCAACTCTACAAGGCTAAGCTGTCAGCTTATGAAGTTGTCCTGCTGCTAGCTCTTTTCTGCACTGTCAAACTTATTTAACTAGGGTAAAGTCCTAACAGATGGCATAAGGGAGCACATGGTACTCCCTAAATTTAGCAGAATAAAGAGAAATCATGAAGTACAAGATATGACTGGTTGTGGGTTTCTTTTTTTGTGTACCATTCATTTATTCATTCATTTAGCAGACACATTTTAAGTCAATGTCCTATGTCAGACCCTAAGCAATACATGATATGGAAAAAACAACTCCAATTTTCAACAAGGCAATAGAATAGAATAGATTAGAATCAAAAAATTCTAGAATAAGCAACTAAGAAACTGCTAAAGGTTTAAGTATGTCTGTTTTTAAATGGATTAATGCTGCACCAAAATAAAAGGTTAATCTGCAAAAGTTGTCCAAAAACTAGATAACTAATAGAGGAGAGACACTGAAGTTGCCATTGACATAATGAGACCAGATAGTGTATGTGAGAGTAACTTGTGTGTGACCCCTTATAGGTGCTAAGTAACGCTTTCCTAAATCTTAAATTCGGAGAGCCTTTATACTTGCGTATGTTGGTTCTAGTTTTATTTCAAAACCAGATGCAAGTGGGCTAATTGTTTCCATACAAAAATGACAAAATATTAAAGTCCATTCCATATCTAACAAAAGTTCACTATATTTGATGTTAGTTGTGATCTCTCCTCTTTCATTCATGATTTTATTTATTTGGGTCCTTTCTCTTTTCTTTTTGATAAGTCGGGCCAGGGGTTTATCAATTTTATTAATTCTTTCAAAGAACCAGCTCCTAGTTTCGTTGATTTGTTCTATTGTTTTTTTTTTGGTTTCTATTTCATTGATTTCTGCTCTGATCTTTATGATTTCTCTTCTCCTGCTGGGCTTAGGGTTTCTTTCTTGTTCTTTCTCCAGCTCCTTTAGGTGTAGGGTTAGGTTGTGTACCTGAGACCTTTCTTGTTTCTTGAGAAAGGCTTGCACCGCTATATATTTTCCTCTCAGGACTGCCTTTGTTGTGTCCCACAGATTTTGAACCGTTGTATTTTCATTATCATTTGTTTCCATGATTTTTTTCAATTCTTCTTTAATTTCCCAGTTGACCCATTCATTCTTTAGAAGGATGCTGTTTAGTCTCCATGTATTTGGGTTCTTTCCAAACTTCCTTTTGTGGTTGAGTTCTAGCTTTAGAGCATTGTGGTCTGACAATATGCAGGGAATGATCCCAATCTTTTGATACCGGTTGAGTCCTTATTTAGGACCGAGGATGTGATCTATTCTGGAGAATGTTCCATGTGCACTAGAGAAGAATGTGTATTCTGTTGCTTTGGGATGAAATGTTCTGAATATATCTGTGATGTCCATCTGGTCCAGTGTGTCGTTTAAGGCCTTTATTTCCTTGCTGATCTTTTGCTTGGATGATCTGTCCATTTCAGTGAGGGGAGTGTTAAAGTCCCCTACTATTATTGTATCATTGTTGATGTGTTTCTTTGATTTTGTTATTAATTGGTTTATATAGTTGGCTGCTCCCATGTTGGGGGCATAGATATTTAAAATTGTTAGATCTTCTTGTTGGACAGACCCTTTGAGTATGATATAGTGTCCTTCCTTATCTCTTATTATAGTCTTTGGCTTAAAATCTAATTGATCTGATATAAGGATTGCCACTCCTGCTTTCTTCTGATGTCCATTAGCATGGTAAATTCTTTTCCACCCCCTCACTTTAAATCTGGAGGTCTCTTCCGGCTTAAAATGAGTTTCTTGGAGGCAACATATAGATGGGTTTTGTTTTTTTATCCAGTCTGATATCCTGTGTCTTTTGACAGAAGCATTTGGCCCATTAACATTCAGGGTAACTATTGAGAGATATGAATTTAGTGCCATTGTATTGCCTGTAAGGTGACTGTTACTGTATATGGTCTCTATTCCTTTCTGATCTACCACTTGTAGGCTCTCTCTTTGCTTAGAGGACCCCTTTCAATATTTCCTGTAGAGCTGGTTTGGTGTTTGCAAATTCTTTCAGTTTTTGTTTGTTCTGGAAGCTTTTAATCTCTCCTTCTATTTTCAATGATAGCCTAGCTGGATATAGTATTCTTGGCTGCATGTTTTTCTCGTTTAGTGCTCTGAAAATATCATGCCAGCTCTTTCTGGCCTGCCAGGTCTCTGTGGATAAGTCAGCTGCCAATCTAATATTTTTACCATTGTATGTTACAGACTTCTTTTCCCGGGCTGCTTTCAGGATTTTCTCTTTGTCCCTGAGACTTGTAAATTTTACTATTAGGTGACGGGGTGTGGGCCTATTCTTATTGATTTTGAGGGGCATTCTCTGAACCTCCTGAATTTTGATGCTCATTCCCTTTGCCATATTGGGGAAATTCTCCCCAATAATTCTCTCCAGTATACCTTCTGCTCCCCTCTCTCTTTCTTCTTCTTCTGGAATACCAATTATTCTAATGTTGTTTCATCTTATGGTGTCACTTATCTCTCAAATTCTCCCCTCGTGGTCCAGTAGCTGTTTGTCCCTCTTTTGCTCAGCTTCTTTATTCTCTGTCATTTGGTCTTCTATATCGCTAATTCTTTCTTCTACCTCATTTATCCTAGCAGTGAGAGCCTCCATTTTTTATTGCACCTCATTAAAAGCTTTTTTGATTTCAACTTGGTTAGATTTTAGTTCTTTTATTTCTCCAGAAAGGGCTTTTATATCTCCCGAGAGGGCTTCTCTAATATCTTCCATTCCTTTTTCGAGCCCGGCTAGAACCTTGAGAATTGTCATTCTGAACTCTAGATCTGACATATTACCAATGTCTGTATTGATTAGGTCCCTAGCCTTCAGTACTGCCTCTTGTTCTTTTATTTGTGGTGAATTTTTCCGTCTTGTCATTTTGTCCAGATAAGAGTATATGAAGGAGCAAGTAAAATACTAAAAGGGTGGCAACAACCCCAGGAAAATATGTTTTAACCAAATCAAAAGAGATCCCAAATCATGAGGGGGAGAAAGGGGATAAAAAGAGGTTCAAAAAGGAAGAAAAAAAAAAAGAAAAGAGAATTTTAAAAAAGGAAAACGAATAAAGAAAAATATAAAAAAGAAAATATATATATATTAGATAAACTAGTTAAAAAACGTTAAAAAAGAAAAGAATAAAAGTTCAAAAAAAATTTTACCAGAAGGCGAGAAAAAAAAAAACAAAAAAATGAAAAAGAAAAAAATTAAATTAACTGCAAGACAAAAAAAATCACAGGAAGAAAGCCATGAGTTCCGTGCTTTGCTTTCTCCTCCTCTGGAATTCTGCTGCTCTCCTTGGTATTGAAACCGCACTCCTTGGTAGGTGAACTTGGTCTTGGCTGGATTTCTTGTTGATCTTCTGGGGGAGGGGCCTGGTGTAGTGATTCTCAAGTGTCTTTACCCCAGGCGGAATTGCACCGCCCTTACCAGGGACCAAGCTGAGTAATCTGCTCGGGTTTGCTCTCAGGAGCTTTTGTTCCCTGAGCACTTTCCATAGAGTTCCGGAGGACGGGAATACAAATGGCGGCCTCCTGGTCTCTGACCCGGAGGAGCCGAGAGCCCGGGGCCCACTCCTCAGTGCGCCCTCAGAGAACAGCGCCCAGTTACTCCTGGTTGCCTGACCTCCGGCTGCGCTCCGAGCTGGCCGAGCCTGTGGCTGGTTCAAGGTCACCCCGAGCTGTGAGCTTACTGTCGGCTCTGTCTCTGTAGCCGGCTTTCCCGTTCCAATACCCGCAAGCTCTGCAACACTCAGACACCCCCGATCCTTCTGTGACCCTGCGGGACCTGAGGCCACGCTGACCCTGCGTGGGCTTCGCCCCGGTATAGCCTCTGGAGCGATGTCCCTCAGCAGAACAGACTTTTAAAAGTCCTGATTTTGTGCTCTGTTGCTCCGCCGCTTGCTGGGAGCTGGCCCCTCCCCCCGGGGTCTATCTTCCCATCGCTTTGGATTCACGTCTCCGCCAGTCCTACCTTTCAGAAAGTGGTTGTTTTTCTGTTTCCAGAATTGCTGTTCTTCTTCTCTTCAATCTGCTGATGGATTTGCAGGTGTTTGCAATCTTTAGATAAGCTATCTAGCTGATCTGCTAGCTGAAGTAGTCTCAGCCTGCTACTTCTCCACCATCTTGACTCCTCCTCAAAAGTTCACTATATTTGAAAGTCAAATCATTCATGGCATGAAATTAATACATGATCTGGACAAAGAAACACACAAAACAGTGAAAACCTTGTTCTCAGTAAGCTCTCTCAGTAAGCTTTTTAATTTTAGTTTTCATGAATTAAAGAAGCAGAGAAAGAGCGAAATTACAGTACCCCATATGAGGAAAACTATTCACCTTGGTGCTCAGAAAGCAAGGCCAATGGTTCCAAATAGCCCTAAATGTTGCTTAGTGATTTTTTCCAGGCCAGTTTATTATACAAGTGACTGCTAAAGAGCACTGTGGCCAATGCAATTATAAAATATGGATGATATTTATCAAATAAATTACTGAAAAGAATAGGTCTATAAAGTTTCTTCACATATTAATTCTTCTAATAAATATACAGAGTCTTATTGTGTGCCAGGCAATATATGAGGTGCTGAACCAGAATGAAGGGAAGTATTTGTAATGTGTTTGAATGTGAATTGTTAGGGTAATTGAAGCTGACCGCAAACACTGCAAAAACGAAGATAGGCTTAGGACTCCTGATGCGGGAATCCTTCTGAATGAACAGAGCATCTTCTGGTTCAGAAAGACAGATTTTTGGTGAGAAGTCACCAAAAGCTAACATTGCTGGATGGAGAAGAGCCAACTCAGATCAGTTTGTAAAGGCTGCTGGAAACAGCAGCCTAAGACAAAACTGTATTCTCTCCTCCGCGTGGGCATAGGACGGAAAGCAGACCAGTCGCATGCGGGCAACAGAACCTCAGTCCGGACTTAGAGCTATGATGAACTCAGGAGCCAGGAGTTTAGAAGACAAAGACAGTGAGTGCCTTTATGGATTTTGTGAGAACCAGCCAGATTTCCAATTTAAAGATATGCAGGTCACTGAGTCAAAGCTCTAGCATGCCAATGAGTATTCTTGAAAGGCTAACCCAAAAGACTACTGCCATTATTAAAATTAGAAAAAGAATCCAGATAATATAGAAACCCAATAAAGCAGAATTCATGGGAGAATGGGGAAATAGGTTCCAGATAAGTTTCTGTTCTGGCAGCATAAGAATGTCCTTTGCTGTGCAGGAAGGCCACCCAAGGCTCCAAGGAAAACATCCGAATGCAAGCTAATACACTGTTACCCAGAGAGGGATCTGATCTCCCAGCCTCTCTTGCAGCTGGGTATGGTTATGTGATTCAGATCTTGCCAGTGAGATGGGAGTGCAACTTCTGTCTCAACTGCTTAAAGTTGCTTAGAAAGTAGGCAAGGATGGTGCCCTTGAGATGGCAGAGAAACAAGATTGAAGGAAGCTAGGTAGGTCCCTATGTGACCTCAGAGAGCCAACAAGCCCCATAGACCCTGACTGCTACCTGAGACAGAATATTCTGTTTTGAAATCTCATTATGACATCAATTCACTTATAGTTTTTGCCCTAACACAGTTACTCAGAGAAAGTGCTCTGAAAGAGACTAGCGAAATTTGAGCAAAATGTGAAGGATGCACATCTGCGATTTTAAGCAGTTAGTCTGAAGAGTTGACAGGAAAATGTGCTTGGGAGAAAGATAAGGGACAGTACAGACATGTAGAGAGGTTATAGTGTGCTCACAGAGCTGCAAGAACTTACCACCAGAGCACAATGATAGGAGACAAGCTCGCTCTCTATACATGATCAACCAGCAGCATAAATATTAACCCAGATTACCTCCAAACAGAGGCTCCATTGTAGTCACACAGATTCCAGAAGATGGTATATACATTTCTTTGTATTCCTATCATGTTAGCCACGTTGGCCATTTAGAGACCTTTCATCTTTCTTCTTCCCCTCATCTTTTCTACCTGTCAGCTCTCTTCCCAGGCCCCAGCTCCAGAGGGCCACAAGCTCAATCAAGGAGACAGACACACTACTATCTCCACTTTACAGAAACTGAGGTTCAGCGAGAGTAACTGACCCCAAGTTTCATGACCAGCAAGTGATACAGCCAGGATCCAAACTTGGGTAATCTGACACAAAAATCCACTCCTTTAATTACCATCCTCCCTGCCCTGGCAAGCTCAGCTAATCTTCAAAGTGGAGCATCTTCAAAGCAGTAAAATCTTTATCATGCTTAGAGTGAATGCTACTAATAACATAATCTTCCTATTAAAAGGTCTTCATTCTTCCAGGGATAAAGAGGAAGAAAAGGAAGATGAGGGGAACAGAAAATTCCATCTTGCTACACTTAAAAATATCAATTCTCAGAAGATGATGGCTATACCCCCTTCTCCAACACTGATACTCCCATGAAATAGTATTATTTCCCACATATGTACCAAGTGGCAGAGGTAGTACTCCAGGTTAGGTCTGCAATGATCACATTGCTGTTGCTTTCTCCAAAAAGGAAGAAAGATCCATAATGTCCTGAGATATACCTAAGTAGCCCGCAGTCATAAAGCAGTATGCATAGAAATGTCATGTGCCTGGTAGTTACTGTCTGTGTCTACCCCTTACTATCCTGCTCCCTGATCTCTGGCATCTTTTCCCCTCCATACCTCTCAGTACTTATGGGGAGCAAGTTTCCTTCCCTAATGAAACTCCACTCTCAACGAAGACCCCAGCACTCTCCTTCAGACTAAAAGAGAAGTGAATGGTTATGCTCTAAATGTAAGACAGACTGAGAATATTCATAGTTTGACAAAACTTAATCTCCAGCCTGAGAGAACATTCTCACTCTGGGATTTTAAGCATGGGAGTAGGAATGTCTAGCCAACTCAGCTGCTTTGAGGTCACCCACACCTCAGCCTGATTAAAAAAAGAATCAAATGTATAGTCAGGTAAGGCTTCAAATTGAGACTAAGTTAAGGCAGGCAACTAGCTTCTGAAATAGTAGAACCAAAGTACTCAAAACTTGAATAAGCTTCATGTTTTTCTCTTCCTCACAAACTACCAAGAAGGCAACTTGTTAGAATTTCACTGGGGTCAGTCAAGCGTGTTTGAATCTGGGCTGGTTAGCGATGCCTCTGACAGCAGGAGCAGACAGCTGACCCAGAGAGCCAGACAATGACAAATGGCTTTTCACAGCTGGCCACGGAAACACAGAGCACAAGTATAATCACATTTACTGCTATTAAAAAAAAAAAAAAAATGTCTCCACAATTAAATTTCCTGGCCATTAAATAGTTATGGCTTTGCTTAGACCAGAGTGGTCAAGTTGCATTTCTTGTTTTATTGGATTTTTTTTTTTTTTTTTAATTTCCTCTAATGGCTAAGCAGCTCCGAGAGCATGCCCTGTGGCTTGTTAAAAAGCTCCAAAAAGAAAGAAAACAAAGCTGGGAAGCAGTGTCAATGTGCTGCAGCTCCCGGCATGAAGGCAAGGATTTCAAGGGAGCTGCACAGTTATTTCAAGGGGCTACAGAATTCTTCTTCTGTGTATTAACCACCACTATAGCCTACATTAATGTCTCACATGCGTGTCTCATACTCTTTTCAAAGTGGTACTGTATTCATAGTGACTCTCTATCATTAATTATAATATAATAGTACACAATAGTTTTAACATGCAAAGGACTTTATTCTTGAAACCAACCACTGACATTATTACCCACACGATTTAACAAAATGTAAAGCTAACGTAAGGACAGCCTTCAATAAAAGCACTTAGGAGCAGTACAACTCTTCACAGGCCAAAGGTCAAATCAAAATGTAACCCTTCAGAACTTTAGTTGAAGTGGTATCAGCAAAACCGTCAGTCTGTTCAAGCCTCTAAAACTAAAAGGGAGAGAGTTCCTCTTATTAATTCACAACCTCAGGTTGCCAGGAACCCTAATTCAACAGGAAATGTTGATTGGTTGCCACGTAAGTAAAAGACAACTTCCAATCTGTATGCAGTCCTGAGACTCAACTCTACCAGCAGACCAGCACATCCTAGACAGAAGCCCAAAGACGACGTCTGCCCTCAGCCACAGCCTCCAAGGGAAAGGACAAAATCATGATGTTTACAGATTTGGGACCCGGAGTGTTGGTCTGGGTGGAGGGAAGTTGTTGCCACTTTTATAGTTTATTATGTTAATGGTTGCCTCGTTCTTTTTTTCATGCCTGGAGTAAAGAAACTTTTATTTGGTTGAAACATGCAGCAGGCAAGGAAGAATCAAACTGTCAAGCCCAGGGTCATGCCCTCACACCTCCTTCCAGAAAAGAAATCTATCCTGACCACCCAACACTGTATTTGGACCACAGTAAAACTTCAAATAATGTTTGTGAAAGAAATTATTGAGTTTTGAAAAAGATACTCAAAGCTGAGCTGGACCTCCTTTCCTGTAATACTGAGAGACTGTTACTTTTTCTGAGAGGTGAGTATGTAACATAGGAAGCCTGAGTTATTTCCTCAAACAGGATCCCAGGTCTAAGAGACTGACCCCTTTATAACCACAGACACTGGGTTTGCTATTGTTTCATTTTCCAAATACATGTATTCAAGCTGTAAGTTGAAAAGACTTGTCCCAATCTAGATTTTGAGGCCAGTTTATTGAATTATCAAGAATTCTGAAAAGCCTTATTGTGTCAGATGTATTCTATTATTGAAATTTCTAACTTGAATTCCCTTTCCTGAACCTAAAATTTTCAGGAAGGAGGGAGTGCCTGAAGGTGACAGGAGTGCTGCCCCCTTGATGTCCTCCTCGACCACCATCCAGAAGCCGAATAACCCACAAACCCACATGCCCAGCATGTACCTGCTCAGAGTTCAATGCCAGCTACCCAGCTGTAACTCTCAGGAGATGATGAGTTCCTTGAGGACAACCACCCCATTTTATTCTTCTCCATAACTCTATAGCTCAACCCAGGAATGGCAGGGACTCTGTGCTCCATCAATATATTCTGGACATTACTAAATTCACTTTCTGTCTGAGCTCATGCTTCAGTGAGACCTTTCATAAACCTCTTGTCACTTCCATGTTTTTGAGAGCAGTTCTGTATCTCTCCTTTGGTCTTTGTCGTTCATTTCTTTTATTTTAAAGAGTCCAGAACATCACCAAATGGCAAAACTGACAACCCCAGAGAGAGAACTGAGATAAGCACTGAGCAGCAAACCCACAGCAGTCCCTTACTGCAACCCAGCCCTGGGCCCTGGACACACTCTCACTCACAGACTGTAACCCCAGCTCTGGCCCTGGACCCACTCTCACTCACAGACTGTGACCCCAGCCCTGGCCCTACTCACTCACAGAAATGCAGGCTTTAAGCTGAAACAACCATGCAAGGTAGCACCTCCCTTGCTGAGTCAATTCTTGTTTGGTTATTTAATACTCGATAGCAGAGAACCTTCCGGTCTTTCTTCCAACTATACATCATCATCATCATCATCATCACGTATTAAATGTTCACTGCATACCACACACTGTGGGGCCACATTGGGGCTGGTGGACCACCCTCCCCTGCTCTGCCCACATACATGCCTAGATAACTCTCTCAGCTCCAAGTTCAGCTCATATGTCCCCTTTGAAGGACAACATCAATGATCTTCTGATCACACCTACACTTTCCCTCACTCTGTCACTCCTGGTCTCACTTCCCTAATTCTATGTGGTTTTTCTCCATAGCATTTACCACCTTTTGAGATGCCACATTTTAGTGATTTATTATGTTTGTAGTCCATTCATTCCTTTTCCATGACTTCTGCCTCCACAGGAGAAGAAATTGTGTCTTGTTTACTCACTAATGTATCCCAAGTACCTAGAAAAGGTTCTAGTTCACAATAGCTACTTAATAAAGACAGGCTTAAAAGGACAAATTATACAAGTGTCTGCACAATGCTTAGCATATATTGCTAAAACGTGCCCCTATTCTTCAGGAAGCTCACAGCATAAAAACAATTTTAGAAAAAATTAAAAATTTTTAAAAATCCTCCATCTGAAGACATTTTCAGAAAAACATTTTTTTGGGGGGGGTTGCAAAGTTTTTCTTCCTAACAAAGCTCTTTTCAGTTTGACTGACATTTAAATTTTTCTCACACACAGCATGTACCTTTCCTGCATGACAGATTTTCTAGAGATTGATTCTGCTCGTGCTGGGCTTTTTGCCCATTTTTCCATATGCTCAGTAGTGACTAGGTAAGAGAAACTAGCCTATCTGTGATCTGGTTCTCCATATCTGGCCAAGAACAGCCTTGGCCATCCCACGAAATCATCCTTAGACATTCACATTTCTTGTGCTGGGAATGGAAAGAGGACTAGAGGGGGACGTAAAAAAATGTAGGATGTGGCCAGTGGTTTCAAGGAGTACCTCATCCATGATGTTCTGAAATGTAGTTTAATAAGACTATGCTCAAATCACGACTCTACTGTTCACTAGCCCCATGTGACCTAACACAATTCACTTAACCTTGAGCCTTGAATTCCTTGCCTAGGAAAAAAGGAAAGGATAGTCGTATTACCTCACTGGATCTGTAGGGAAAAATGATGTTTATAAAAATAAGAGATTAAGATGCTCAGAGGAGATACTACTTAACCCTTACATTCAGTGTGATCTGATAGAACAGAGGTGTGTGAAATGAGAATAAATATCAATAATTAAATGAACAAGAGTGGCATTTGAGTCAGAGAATTATGATGCCTGCAATACAGAGTATTTCTTCATTCTATTCATTTGCTAAACATATAGTGTAAGAATCTACCACTTCACCTTAAGGAACTGTAAATCTGGTGGAAGGGACAGGGGAAAACGCAGTGTAATTGAAATATGTGATGGGAGTATTATTGAGAAAGGTCATCCTGTTGACAATGTGAAATACATACATAGGATATTTATATTACAAGGCAAAATGTAAATACATAGATATGTAAGTATATACACATATACATAAACTTATGCATATACATATGTATAGAGAGAGAGAGGGGGAGAGAGAGAACAATGTGAAATTCACGTATGCATGCCGGTGGGTCAAAACAAGAAGACCTGTTTGGAATTTTTATATAGAATTCTAGGTGAGATACCACAAGAGTGTGCAAAAAGGATACTGATAGGAGGATGAAAAGGAGGGTTCAAAGTAAGAGCTACTTAACACGCTGCTTCTGCCTGGACATGGTCAGTTCTCCGTCTATACCTTATTTAACCTATTAATATCATTACGTAGAATTGACCACTCTTTCTTTGAAACACTTTCTTCCCTTGGTTTCCAAGATATCACTTTCTCATGTTTTTCTTCCTCCTTCTCCAGTGAACTCCCCAGCAGCCTGAAGTTGTTTGTTTTCTTCCTCTTGGGCCCCTAAACTTTGATTTCACAGGATTAATTATTAGGACTTCATCTCTCTACTAGCTACTCTCATCCCCTTTGTATTTCTACCAGTCTCTCTGCATTACATTTTGCTAAATGTTGATAACTCTTAAATTCTTCTCCAGATCAGATCTCCCCTTGAACCCTATTTTTGTATGTCCCATTTCCCTCTACACATATCTTCTTAGGTATCTAATAAATATCTCTAACCTAAGGTTCCCCCAAAACAAGCTCCTTACACCTTCTCTAGCCAGGGCTTCCCCCCATCTCAGTCACAATTCTATTCCTTGAATTGCTTAAAACATAAACCTTAGAAAGATTTTTGACTCTGTCCTCTCATCTCCATATCCAAATATCCTATCAGTTCTAATTTCAAACTATTCCGGAAAACTAATTCTAGTCAATTCCCTGACTATTATCCAAGTCTAGCCACCATCATCCCTCACCTAGATTTTTACAACATATTCCTCTGTGGTTTCCCTATTTCCACCATTGACCACCTTCAGTCTTGTCTCAATATAGTAGCCAAAGGAATCCTTTTAAGACTTGACTTAGACAATGTCACTCTTTAGCTCAAAAGATCCACAGGCTTCCTTGCTCATTCAGAGTCAGGGTCAACGAACTTAAGATAGCTACAAGCCCTAGATCAATGGTCTCTAGGACTTCCTGTCCACATCTGCTAACTCCCACTACTTCAGCTTCACTGGTTTCCCTGCTGTTCCTGGAATACTCCAGATATCCTCCCACCTGAAGGATTTTGCTGCTGCTGTTCCTGTGCCAGAATCTTCCCTTAAATATACTCAGGGCTTCCTCCCCTGCCTCCTTCAAATTTTTGCTCAAATGTCACCTCTTCAATGAGAAGTATCGGCATCATACTATTGAAAATTAACATTCCCACACCTCTACTCCTTACCCCCTTTCCTGCCTTACTTTTCTCCATAGCATGTATCATCTGTACACATTTCATATCATTTGTGTTCATCATGATGTGCCTCCCCATCTAAGAAGGTAAACTATAAAAGTTCAGAAATTGTGTCTGTTTTGTTCAGCAGACATCTCCAATGCCTAGACGACTGTTTGATACATTAGAAAATTCAGTAAGTTGTTTCTGAGTGAATACCTGAATTTATTATTAACTGAATATGAAAAGCAAAGGTTTGCAGATAAAGAGGACAAATACAGCAGCGTTTTTATTGAATTGAGAAAGTGAAATCAACTTTGGTCTGGAAGATAATAAGCTAGAAGCCTTTCTTATTTGAGAATTCTTTAGGCTAGCCAAATAAAGATGTCTAGGTTGGCAGGCAGAAGTGGAAGCCAGGAAAGAAGGGTTGGGGAGGCATAACCAGCCCAGGAATGGAGAAATATCCAAGTGTCCACAATCAGAATGAGAAGCATCAGCCTCATAGGGGAAGAGACAGTGGGAAACATCACAACTGTCTTCCCCATTACTCTGTCATGGTGTCTAATACAGTAGGCTCAGGGTGACAATCACAGTTCCAATAGGTTCATTGTCCATAATGGGATTACAGGGACTATTTGCCTTCTAGCCTTAAGCAAAGAACAAAAATATAAACAGACAAAATTTGTGAAACAACAGTTTTAGATGTCAGACAACAGATGGAGCAGGGCATGGATCCCAGAGAACGGAGAAAGCAAGCAGGTGAACCCTATAACTTACACCTAGAGATGATAAGCTTACTGCCCAGAGAGTGCTTCCAAACTCTAGCCTAGGGAAGATGTACTCAAACTGAGTTCAGCGGTCTCCCCGAGCTGAGAAGACAGAGTTCAGAATTCAGAGAGGTCACAGGTGGAAGAATTTGCAAGGCAGGGAATGGAGAGGAAAGAGCTACAGAGAGACCTATGGAAATGGGCAAAGGGAACCCCCCACACTCTAGCAAAGCAGTTATCACACCCATTTGAGGGGAATACTCAAGGCTTGGGGGGAAAACTACCAAATTGTATCATGCAGAAAAAGCTAGGCAGTCACACGTGACTAGACATATTTCCTGGTCCAACCAGCCACAGGAATAAACACTCCTATCATATGATGGACCCATCAAGCAGAGCTCCCAGAGGAGTACTGCCTCAGTAAAGAGGCAAATTGCTAAACTAAGGGAAAGAGAGAAGAAGAAATGCATCTGTAGGGCTGTCCAGACCTGTGTCTCTTTAAGAACAGAGAATGGCAAGTAGTGTGCACAATGACACTGTTGAAAAAAAAAAAAATCAAGATGTTTACATTTTGAGAATTCCATGGTTCTGGCTATTAAAACATCATCATTGATTTCAGTGAGAGTAAATTTAGAAGGCACCGGATAGTGGGGAGAAAATGTGGAGCACGCTTAATCCATAGGATAGTATGCAATCACTTGAGTCTGATAATATACTGGTTTATAATCCCAGACTGAATTAACAAAGGCCAAGCAAGAATACATTCTGGAAGAGAACGAAGATGGTAAACATGTGATAAATTCTGCATAGTTCATAGGAGAGAGTCACAAACTGATTTCTATTTCAAGCCTGCATAACTAACCACAGGTATAATTAAAAACTGGACTGACATTTTTCCAGTCGTTACAAGTTAAAAACCAACAAAATACAGAAACCAGGGGCACCTGGGTGGCTCGGTCAGTTGAGTGTTCAATTCTGGATCTCAGCTGAGGTCTTGATTCTTGATTTCTATGTCATGAGTTCAAGCCTGGCACTGGGCTCCACACCAAGCATGGAAACTACTTGGGGAGGAAAAATAAGAAGGAAAAAAAAAAGAAATCAAAGGAAACTTTAGGAAAGCATCTAAAGCATAGAACTAGGTGGCAGCTAGACCTGTGATAACAATAAATACCATGAAATGAGCATTCCTAATTTTACTAAAGGAAAGGCATATTTTTTTTTTTCCCAAAAGAAAGAAAACTGCAGCCAGGTTGTGATTTTATCTTCAAAAAGTGATTGCCCAAAAAGAAAGCAGAATTGTCTTTTTGCAGATCTTTCTAAATAGATCCTGTAAATGATTCTGTTTTTCTTTTTGCCTAAAGGCAGAGCAACTGATTAAATGACTTTCCAAAGTTCCTTCCATCTGTGATTGCAACCAAACAGATAGAACATAAGCAATTAAAATCAAATATACCAACTCTGCTGGGGTAGAGTTATAGTTCTAACAGAAATAAATATGAGAAAGAATATCCACTGAAAGACTGATTATATTGGAGAAAGTATCTATCACATGTAAAGACAAGAAGACATCCATCAGAGATAAACACAAAATGAATTATGATAGCAAAAAAAAATTGGTCAGTCAGCTACAATATATAATACTGCAGCATCGCATGCCAACTGTTTGCACATTTTAGAGGAAATTCACTGAGGAAAGTAAGTCTAAAATGTTATCTACTGCCTGGCCTTTAATAGGCCTTTTATTAATTTTCTTTAATAGAAAATTAATAAGCTTGCTGTGGTATAGTTACATACTCATTAATGAATAAATTTAAAATCAAGTTATTGCATCTTCACTGAGGTTAGAACAATGGTACAAGAATTTTCATGTTTGTTAAAGATGTGTCTCATCTCAGAATGTGAAGCAGTAGAAGAGAGACATCAAAATACCTAGGCAGAAGAAATAAAATTTTAAAACAGCTCTCCTTAGAAGCAGCTCTGAGGAAGGAACAACCAGAATGGTGAACTAGCAAATACCAAGTTCATAATAAATACCCTTTGTCCTTAAGGGGCATTTGAATTCAGGATATGTCGAGATACTATCTGCCTTGAGGGTGAGATTTCAGGCGTAAAGCCCTACAGAACCGCCAGCATCTAAGAATCACAGATTTGCTCCAGACAACAGGAATTATTGAAATGCCATCTTAAGTAAGCTAATGATCCCCACTGCCCTCCCAGGAAATATACTTTCAAATAATTGTTTAACATTTAACAGAAAGCATTTTGGCTTGGCCTCAATATATAAAACCAGATAATGTTACAATTCCCATTTTATTTATGGAGAAACTGAGCTTCCAGAAACTGAAACATTGCTTTTGTAACTCAAGACTAATAGCAGTGCTGCTGTGTGAGCCCTTATCTTCCAAATCCAAGCAGGGAGAACTTACCAGGTCATCAGAAGCAACCGCATTAATAAAAGATTTCATTCTGTACCCTACACATCAAGATGATTTGTGTGAAGTTGCTATCGATCCAGAGCAGTGAGGCAGACCAGATGAAATTGATGCCAGAGGAATAAGCTAGGAGAACCTGTGTGTGAGGAGCAGTGAAGTGAGGGCATGTGTCCAGGAATCAGTTCTCAGATCAATAGGGGAGCAGAGGTTTATGTGAGGGACAATCGGAAAACCAAAGGTCTAACCCGAAGGTGGACAAGAGGCTAAATATCTGTCTTGAGTGAAGACAGGGCACTACCCAGAGTCCAGGAGAGCTGATCAAAGGAGAACAGGACTTTCTCATTTTTAAGTTAAGAATCTCTTCATACCTGCTAGATGAGGAACAGCAAAGTTTAGTGATGTGTCTCTGTTAAACTGCAAAGCGGTCCCACGAGAAAGAGGACCCAATCCTTCTGAGTCTTTCCCAAAAGCCTAAAGTTGAACAAAATAAAAAAGCAAAAGTATACAGAATACTTCTAAATCAGACCATTCTGCCCTCTGAATGGGGCCCAGAGAAAAAGGGAAGCAGAAAAAAAAGTAAGAATTTTACTTCATAACTTGGTACTTTAAAATCCAAAAATGGGGCGATTTAGAGATTTTGTTGATTTTGTGCTTGCTTGGTTCTTTCCAACAGGCTTGAACGTAACTGACCAGAGATTTGCTCTCTTTGCTCCCCTGGGCAGGGAGAGAGAAAGCAAAGGAAGGGCAACATGGGAAGAATGGACACCAAGGGTGAGATTGGCCTGGGGGGGACACTGTTTGCTCATTCAAAGACAAAGGCCAGAATGGAAACAGACTACCTTTCCCTGTGACTTCTGGAGGAAAAAAAAAAAAAAAAAAAGTTTAGCAGAAAATACTACGGCTCAAGTGGGGATAATTATAGCAGAGAGGAAAGGAGCCAGACTAAGGAAAGAAAATTAAGCCAAAAGAGAATGCAGACTATTCACCAAGGGAAATGGCAAAGCATGGAAGACTGAGATTGGGAAAATATCTTCTGAGAGAAATTAGAGGAACCCTATTGCTTGCGTAATTAAACACAGATATCGTGCTATAGGGAGTATACCTGAGGTATACTCAGAAGAAGAAAGGAAAGGCCCATCTGGGGATCCTCAGCTTTCTCATGGAAAGTCCTGAACAAGGGAAAAGCCCTGCCTAAGCACGGGTTTATTATAAATTTAAAAATCATCCTGCTCCACCACTGATGTTTCTCTGAAATGCAGCTCAAAGTCTCCTTCCCCTTCCCTCCAACAGTACCCACTTGATGTAAGCTTCATTCTTCTGGCATTTTGTTGTGGCTATTTGAGGTTTACCAGATGTCTCCCACTTTGTCAAAATTTCATGTGTGTTTAGGACTCTTCTCAATGATTATCACACATACAGTAATAACAAATCACTGGATACAGCCTAAAGTAAACTCATTTGCATGGTAAATTACGATGATCAGAACAGGCTCTGAAGTTGGAACTGGGTCAGAATCCCTCACTATGTCTGACCTGGATTGAGTTAATTAACTTTTCTGAAGTTTCATTTTATCATATGTAAAATGGGTACAAAAATAGCTCTCCCTTAAGATTACTGTGAGATGATAAAATTTTTAAAAATTAATGCAGTGCCTGGAGAAAATATGCCACAAAGCCTCTTAATAAATGTTATCAATAATAATACCAACGATGAAAGTGAAAGACACAGCTCCAGAGAGTAACAGAGTAAGGTTCTCCAGAAAGAGAACGGAGAAAAGATACAAAATGTGCATTTTTACCTCCTCCTTCCAGGTATAGGGAGTGTAAAAAGGAGTAAAGGGATCCTCGTTTAAAATAGAGTCTGGGGGCACCTGGGTAACTCAGTGGGTTAAAGCCTCTGCCTTCAACTCAGGTCATGATCCCAGGGTCTTGGGATCAAGCCCCGCATCAGGCTCTCTGCTCGGCAGGGAGCCTGCTTCCTCCTCTCTCTCTGCCTGCCTCTCTGCCTACTTGTGATCTCTGTCAAATAAATAAATAGAGCTTCCCTATGACCCTGCAATTGCACTACAGGGTATTTACCCCAAAGATACAGATGTAGTGAAAAGAAAGGCCATCTTTATCCCTGGCCACGGTCACCAAACTGTGGCAAGAACCAAGATGCCCTTCAACAGATGAATGGATAAGGAAGATGTGGTCCATATACACTATGGAGTATTATGCCTCCATCAGAAAGGATGAACACCCAACTTTTGTAGCAACATGGACGGGACTGGAAGAGATTATGCTGAGAGAAATACATCAAGCAGAGAGAGTCATGTATCATACGGTTTCACTTATTTGTGGAGCATAACAAATAGCATGGAGGACATGGGGAGTTAGAGAGGAGAAGGGAGTTGGGGGAAATTGGAAGGGGAGGTGAACCATGAGAGACTATGGACTCTGAAAAGCAATCTGAGGGGTTTGAAGTGGTGGGGGGTGGCAGGTTGGGGGAACCAGGTGGTGGGTATTAGAGAGGGCACAGATTGCATGGAGCACTGGGTGTGGTACAAAAATAATGAATACTGTTATGCTGAAAATTTAAAAAAAAATTTTTTTTAATAAAATTAAATAAATAAATAAATAAAATCTTTAAAAAATGAAAGAAAATAAAATGGAGTCAGGAAAAGACAAATCCAGAGAGGGAGACAAAAGATAAGATACTCTTAATCTCAGGAAACAAACTGAGGGTTGCTGCAGTAAAGTGGGGTCGGAGGGATGCGGTGACTGGGTGATGTCCACTGGGGAGGGGATGTGCTGTGGTAAGCACTGTGTATTGTGTAAGACTGACAAATCACAGACCTGTACCCCTGAAACAAACAATACATTATATGTTAATTTAAAAAAAAAAAAAAAAACGAATCAGAAAGCCCTGAAGTGGGAGTTCTCACACAAGAGCCACACGCTGCAGTTGGCAAAACCATCAGGAAGATAACTCTTATCTTGATGAGGTTTCCAAGTTTCCACACAGGAACTTCATCGCCCACCCTTAGAACAAAGAAGGAAGGTTGCTCCCCGCCCTAGCAACATGGCACTAACTACCACATGCAGCCAATGGAAGCCCTCATAAGCTCCAACTCCTATTCCTTTCCCCTGAATTTTTGTTCCCAACAACCTCCCAATTTCCTTCTAAAACCTAATAGAAGCTGACCTTCCCTTTCTCTTTAGACTTGCTGGTAGTTTGCCAAAGTTCACTTGTCCCGAATTGTAGTTCTTCTGCTATTCCCAAATAAACTCATGTTGCTACTGAAATAGCTAGCTATTTTATATCTAAGGGTAATAGAATGCTTGGTGACTCTTATGTCATTACACATATGGTCATATAGAGTACTTATGGAAGATACAATGATAGTAGTGATGACACAGTGATGTCATAGTGATGACATTCAAACATTTCCCCCCCCCCGGGTCATTTAAAGAAAGAATGAAGAGATTAGGAAATGTAACTTTCTGGTGTGTCTATGTATAAGGTTAAGAGATCTGATGCCTTATTTTTCCCAATAAAAATCCTGGCCAAAGTCTGTAACATAAGTAAACATAAAGAATTTGCTCATACTTTATTGCTGAGATAATCTTGGCTTTTTGTGATGGAAAGAGAAGTTTAAAGTCAGAAAATGCGCGTTTGTGTTCCAAGACCAATACTTCCTCCTAATTTAGTGAAAGCTTCTCTGTGAGCCTCCATTATACTCATCACAAAACAAAAATATTTCTCTTCTCCCCAGCTACCACACAGGGTGGTTGTAAGAATCAATTAATAAAGTTTGTGGAGGTGCTTTGTAACCTCATGTCAAACAATACCTTACCACATTATTATCTCACAGGAAAGTAAAGTTCATTCTTTATAAGGAAAACAGAAAATAAGCTCCATTATGATGGGCTCTCCATGGGACCAGCAGTCTGGTGTTCAAACATCTATGGGTGACCCACCACCAACTCCATGCTATTGTGAGGTTCACAAGCCACACCCCATTCAAGTTATACAGTAGAAAAGAATTGTACTTGCATGAAAAACTGTGTATTGTCTAGAAAACACCACTCCAGATTATCTCATTCTATTCTTTCCTGTCGTTAGGCTATTTTGCAACTGTATAAATTGTAACTGATAGCAATGCAAGATTGTTCTTACTTACAAAACATGCAAGTTCGGTCTTGCCCTGTAGAGATTCATTTGTCTTTCCACCCACTCTTGTGAAAAATTAGTTTTGCCACCGTTTACATATTTCAATATTCCTGATCTCTAAATATGCCCCCTTTTTTTGCATTTTCTTTTGAATCACATTTGCTTGTCCATCACATTTACCTGATTCCCTCACAAGTTAAAAATCATTAGCAAGACAGGAAACAACATGTGTTGGAGGGGATGTGGAGAAAGGGGAACCCTCTTACACTGTTAGTGGGAATGCAAGTTGGTGCAGCCTCTTTGGAGAACAGTGTGGAGATTCCTCAAGAAATTAAAAATAGAAATTCCCTATGACCCTGCCATTGCACTCCTGGGTATTTACCCCAAAGATACAGATGTAGTGAAAAGAAGGGCCATCTGTACCCCAATGTTTATAGCAGCAATGGCCACGGTCACCAAACTGTGGCAAGAACCAAGATGCCCTTCAACAGATGAATGGATAAGGAAGATGTGGTCCATATACACTATGGAGTATTATGCCTCCATCAGAAAGGACGAATACCCAACTTTTGTAGCAACATGGACGGGACTGGAAGAGATTATGCTGAGTGAAATAAGTCAAGCAGAAAGAGTCAATTATCATACGGTTTCACTTATTTGTGGAGCATAAGAAAAAGCATGGAGGACATGGGGAGTTAGAGAGAAGGGGGTTGGGGTAAATTGGAAGGGGAGGTGAATCATGAGAGACTATGGACTCTGAAAAACAATCTGACGGGTTTGAAGTGGCAGAGGGGTGGGAGGTTGGGGTACCAGGTGGTGGGTGTTATAGAGGGCACGGATTACATGGAGCACTGGGTGTGGTGAAAAAATAATGATACTGTTATGCTGAAAATAAATAAATGAAAAAAATCATTAGCACATGTTCATTTTTGTATCTGTAGGAGAATAATGAATTTAGTCTTTTTTGGAAATCATCTTAGAACTGTTTGTTCATCCATCATTTATCCTGCAAACGTTTGCCGAGTGATTACTCTGTGGCCAGCTCTGGTTAAAGTAGTCATCAAAGCCCTCAGCACCCTGTAGCACTACTGTGAATCCAGTTTCCTGCCCCACCCCAGCTTCACCCGGCACAAAACAAATACTCAATAAACAGGTATTGAATTAACTTTAAAATGTCTTTCCCTAAAGGTGCTAATTTGTAGTCTAGTATTTTCTGGTTTTACAAAGGCTTTCCAACTAGAGCCTAGAGAGTGCTGAGGATTCTAAAGACATTTGATACATGTTTGATGAACAAATGAACTTACAGTCTACTTTTGAGGGACTCACAGTCTACTGATTTTGCTGCTCAGATGAACCTCGTGCATCCAGGCTTGCATAGTTCCCCACACTCAGGAGACACGCAATCAATATCTACTGACTGACTTCCAAGACATGGCAGATGGAAAAACCCAATATAAATATTACATTCTTCTCAATGCAATCACCTCACTGGATTAGCAAACCTGGTTGGAACAGTGAATCTTTAGTAGCTTTTCTTGAATGGTTAGATTCCCAAAGCAAAAAAAGTTGTTCTAGTTAGCTTTTTCCTTAGTCTAGGAAGTTAAATTTTTATCTTTATTTTTCAGGAGTTGATGTCATCCCTGTTCCACTGTTAATATTTCTGTTCAATTACCATCAACCACAAACCTTGGGTTCATTTTTATCAACAAGATTTTAACATAATCTCTGTCTCACAGATACTGACAAGAACACCAACATGATCATTGGGTTTCTTTCATAAAATGGAAAAGAATAGTTATTTTATAAACTTTCTAAACCCTGCACACTGTGAGAAAAATCTATGCCTAGCAAAGATAATTTAGTATATAGAATTAGATATAAATCTTACCAAAAAAATTAGAAGAAACTACATGCTTAGAATGAAGTACAAATCATTTTCTCCAAAGGGGAGCTGGCATAAACCTTGAAGAGATTTATTAATAATGCCCACATCTGCCCTGAAACTTTCTCAACACCAGTGGGAAAGAATGTTCCTCACTGACCATGCTATAAATACAGCTGGCAGGAGAGGGAGTTTTACAGCTTCAGAATGACCGTGTGGATTACTGCTAAAGGTTGTTCCCAACACCAGAGGGAATTAAATTAGCTGCTCTGAGAGTCTCAGAAGGTTGAAATGTGCTATTGTGCTGATATTATGTGTCACAATTGATATAGTCAGTATAGCGTTTTCAGCTATAATAAGTGAAAAAAATGGCCAAATTGGCTATCTTAATTAGGCAATCTGAAGATGGCCATGACAACTGGCAAGGGACATACAAATGCAAATCCAATCATGCCTTTCAGAGGTCACAGTATTGTGGGAGGAATGAGCCTTGAACATAAACAACTGGGTAAGAAACCCCATGTGGGAAATGCTCGGTAAAATAACAGAAGGAGAAATTAAAAAAAAAAAATGGCAAGAGGGAGAGAGATTCAGCCACATTCAGCTGTGGCTGTAGAAGGCTCTCTGTGGGAGCGGAATTGGAGCTGGGCCATGAAGGATGAGTATAGCAGTGTTGTGTGGAGATAGAAGACTGGGCATGCCGTGAGTAAGTCACAGCACTGGTGCACACCTGGAAGAGAGATGAAAGGACAAGGAGGTGGAAGAGAAATAAGCTCCTTTTGTGAATGTCCTCCATGCATACACCTACCTTGCTTTGATGGCTTTCTCGTTGGTAAGACTATTTTTTTGGTGATAATCACCATAAAACTGCCATATGTGGAGACTACCGGGAACATGAACACAAGAACTCAGACATGGGCAGGCTTGGACCATGGACTGAAAACAGCAGGGTCTCAGTTTTCTGTAAGAGCAATGGTTTTCAAGATTTATAAATCCATGGAAACTCTACATTAAACACAATATTACCTGAAATCACAATAAGCAAAACAGAATTGCTATTTTCGAGCAGCAATGGGGGTCCAGAGGCTCATGTATTCAGCTTCTTCTCCCTAAATAGGAGGCCAGGGAGGAATTATCTTATTGTTCTCTGGAATAGAGTTTAGAGAAAGCACTACTTTCAAGCAAGAAATATAAATAAAATTTCAAGAAATCAGAGCTTTGGTTCTGATGGAGAAGGGACTGGAATTTCAGGTTACACGTTTGGTTTTTAGTCATTGAGAGTTCTTTGGGTAAGGGCAATGTAATCTGAGAGAGAGAAGACACAACAGGAATGTAATGATGGAAAGAATACATCACTGAGAAAAAACTCAGCAGGACTTATCAAGTGATTGATGTGAAGGGCAAGGAAAAGGGAGAAGTCCACAAAATAAGGCAGGACTTCAAGCTTGGTAACTGAAGTCATCAAAGAAAGACTGTGACTACATTCCTTTTCTCATTTATTAATTACCAT